>NC_134519.1:10751016-11477891 GCF_027942865.1 Odontesthes bonariensis | reverse complement strand
ATAAGCACAACGCAGCATCTGTAAATTAAAATAATGAGCAATAATTATATTTTTGTAAAAAATCAATCTCCAAAGCAACAATGCAAATTTGACCAATTAAATATGAGACAGAGAGACAATTACCCATCGGTGAAGTGATGGTTTTAATTTTTTTATGTTTAGACAGTGCAGATGGAACCAAGCACTGCAAAGTGTGACACAGACCACTGGTGTGTTCACTTTTGCTGCAATTAGTCAGTGTTTTCAGTACGTTCTCCTGAAAGTATTTGTATTTTCATGAGAGGAATTTCCTCTCAGAAAGGATTCATTTCTTGAAAGGTGGTACAGTTTTGAATCATTTGACTTTGCAGTGATATTGCACGTGTTTGCTCACTTATGTTGCATAATAATAATGTGGCTCAACATCCTTCTGCTTATTCTACTCTCTCTTGTCTTTACAGTAGCCTCCTTTTGTTGTTAAGGATCCAGACTCTGTTTCAGACAACACTGGCACTTTGTACGTGTAATGTTCTTTCAGTGTTTTGCCTCCTTTTCTCCACAGTAAGCACATAAACCGTTACCATGGACCTACTCGTGTATGTTGTGCTGCATTTTGTTGGGATGTGTGGTGCTGCCTTATATGTGTGCATATGTCTGGGATTTCCCCTGCTTCCATTCAGATCTCCGCACTGAAAATCAATGATATGCAAACCAGGACTGCAGAGCCCTTTTATATGCTCTGAAATATCACTTCAGCGGATATGTGGGAGCTATTTACATTCTTATTGCCATAACAGATTTACATTTTCTTGGCATTAACAAAAAATAAATGATTATAGCTACAGTAGATGTATGTGGAGGTGGCGGCGGCGGGGAAATGTGTCATTATCATTATCATCTTCTGACTTTGACTTAGTGGCAGATTAGCAGCAGTATGGGCTCATCTGCTTAATGAGACCTGACGGTGCTGGAGGAAAGGGAGTCAGAAATGAAAAAGAGGTGGGTAAGAAAAAGAACCCACAGAAGGAGCAAGATAGTGATGAAACCAAGGAAGTATAAAGGAGGGAGGAAGAGAAAGCGATATATAGAGACAGTGAGAGCTACTCTGGTGCCATCCTGTTTGATGAAATGTGCTAATGAGGTCTTGGTGGTCTACATCATCACCACCACCACCACCAGCAGCAGCAGCAGCCATCCATTCCTCCCCCTGCCCTTCCCTCTCCCACCTGCCAGCGCCTTGACAGTCCATCTGAGTGCAGCACTGTAACACCGGTTGAGCAGGTCAGAAATCCCATTTCTAAGTAGCTTCGCAGACCTTATTCCCGCCTCTCTGTCTCGCAGAGAATTTGAGTAGGCTTTTCTGGCTAGAATTGGCCTTTGGGAGCTTTGTTAGGCTATTATCGATGAATAGATGGATAGTTGGGACTCTCCATTTCAGCCGGAATTGCATGACCTATCCAATATGGTAGTTTGGTTTAGGGCGATGGAGTTGAGGTAAACTGTGGTTTACCTCAGAAATGGATGGTAGCGCTTCCTTAGAATTGAACATTTCTTGCAAATTGAATTAATCCTCAAAAACCTCTGTGAAAATCGTACTCTGATTAATGATTAATGCAATGAATGGTTTATAATTCAAAACACATCAATCATGTATGTGTCCAATATCACCGGCTTTGTTTCTCCTTACTTAACAAAACACCTGCGATCATGATTAAAATGTTTTCTGCATTTATACTCTGTTTATTTCCTTTTCCCCCATCAGTGTCTGCTTACACTCGATCAAAGCTGTGATCAATAATGCAAACCTAGCCTAAATAATGGATAATGATTGCTGTTGAGCTCTTTTGTCTTACTGGAGGTGAAAAAGAAATCCAGGAAATGGTTTCTCTGCTGTGGCAAAAGGAAATAAAGCTGCTCCACTTAAATGCTCTTCTCATGTTTCCTGGAAAACCCCTCTTATTTTTTTTTATACAACCAGAAGACTACAAAACATCCATCAGACACCTGCTACTCTTTGTACATTCATCCAATTCTTATCACACGTATTTTTCTTCTCCACCACAAATCAGACGAAAATGTTCTGGCTCATACAAACGTACTTTTATCTTTAAGATTAATATCTCACCATCAAGAAGAAAAACCTACAAAAAAATCCCCCAAAAAACCAACAGATTCATGTTTTTTTTATCTTGGATTTTTGTGTTATAAATTTGTAATGAAATAATAACTTTAAATAGACACACACACACACATACAAATCGTATTTTACTCTGTAGTTTTATACGACACCGTGATAAAGCAATAAAAATGAAAAGTTTTCCAAATGCTGTACAATAACTTTGTGGAGGCAGTCGCATCCACTATAACATCCCAAATATAACTTGACCTTAAACAAAACGTGAATATTTATTTCAGCGCCTGCCTTTGAACATTACTTCAGACTTCAGAAGCACAGCATATTACATTATATGTCAAAAGTATGAAAAGTGCATTTGTGCATCTCTCCTGAGTCATGAACATGTGCAGGCTTTGGAAATAAATTTCCCTTCAGGGACAGTTACGACTGTTTTCTGTTTATTATGTCAGTGACAGAAGAAGAGCAGAAAAGAATAGCATACATCGTTAGGTTCAGAAATATTAAGTTATTGACGCAGTGTTTGTTATTTCATCTGTTTCCCATCATATATTGAAATTACTTTGATATGATGAATAGTGGCTTAAAGTACAAACTCTCAGCTTTAATTTGAAAATTCAACTGGATGAGGGGCTAAAATGAAATCCTCTTTTTAAAAAATGTGTTTGGACAAGTTAACATAACCATAGATAAGATGTTCATTTTTAATCATTTGTCAACTGTCCTTCGCAGGCAATGACAACCAAAAGTCTGGACTCCATTGATTTCACCAAACAATGTGTTTTTCTCCTTTACCAGGATTGTACTGCAGCTGCCCTCAGTTGTTAGTGGCCATTTCAGAATAATTCACTTCTTTACCTTCAAAATCTCCTGGGTTTCTTTTGCAGTGTGTTTTGGGTCAGTGTCCATTTGTACTTTGAAGTGCCATTCAGTTCACTTTGCTGCATTTGGCAAAACAGACAATATGCATCCACACAAATGAAAATTCACCCGAGTGCTTCCCTCTCCTCTGTCATATCATCATTGAATAGAAGTGGCTCAGTGTCACTGGAAGCCACGTATGTCCATGACACACTTACTTTATTTTGTCAAAAAAATTATGGTTCTACAACTGCTCTGGCTTTTTAAGGAGTTTATGGGAAAGTCGGTTCTGGCCTTTCTCTTCTTGAGGCTAATGAATGGTTTGTGCCTTGCGGTGAAACTCTTTGTTTCTGCTCTCGTGGACTCATCTTGCAACTGTTCTCTTCCCATGCAAGTGTTTATGATGTGTAGTCTGTGGCTCAGCTGTTAAGAGAGGTCACCCACCAAGCATCAACAACGGTCTACAGTTCAGTCCCAAGCGTGCCTAGTTGTTAAAGTGAGATACATAATCTCACAGTGCAAATGATTTGTTCATTTATTTGTGTGACTCTAGAGACAAATTGATGCCTACTATGTGTACAATGCATATGAGAAATGAACGAGAGACACATGTAGAATGCTGTCTAGTACAAGGTTTAAAAGGTGCAATATGACTGTGGAACATTTACCAGATCCACTTCCTCTAATGTTGCCATAAGCACATTCTTATTCTTACTCCAAATGTCATAAATTGTTGATTTGGCCATTCCAAATATTCCTGTTTTTACCCTGATAGATTTGTTTTATCTTTATATTCTGCAGATGGTGCGCTTTACTTGCCTTGAGAGTTTCTTTGACCACATGTTCTAGGTCCATGTTCCTAAACCCCGGTCCTCGGGGGCCACTGCCCTGCATGTTTCCCTGCTCCAACACAGTTTGTATTCAAATACAGTGGCTCTCCTCAACAGCTTGCCCTCAAGTTCTGCACAAGCCTGCGAATGACCCATTAATTTGAGCCAGGTGTGTTGAAGCAGGGAATCATCTAAATTTTGTAGGCCAGTAGCCCCCAAGGACAGGAGTCGGGGAACACCACCTTAAATGCTTCCTCCAAATTGGATTTGAAGTCCCTCCATTAAGGCTGATATAAATCAGTATCTATAGTGGAACTCTTACTTTAAGGTGGTTTGGTAAACAGCCAAAGAAACAATAACTGCTTGCTTCGACAGCTGAAGAACAGATTATTTTCCTTTTATCTAAAAAAAAAAAAAGGTCTCAGTTTCACAGTAAGCATCGCTCATATACAATTAATAAACACATGTAAACTCCACCAAATACTCTTGGTACGAGAAAAAAAGATCTCCAGCTTTCTTCAACTAACTGGTTAAGGGGTGGTCCGTGGCGTAGTGGGTACAGTAGGCGCCCCATGAACAAGAGGCCATAGTCCTCGCTGCAGCTGGTTCGAGTCCCACATCGGACAGCCCTTTGCTGCATGTCGTTCCCCCTCTCTCTGCCCCCTGCTTCCTGTCTCTCTAAACTGTCCTATACATTAAAGGCATAAAAGCCCAAAAAATTAACTGGTTAAATGGTTGGATTAAATGGGACCATGAAGACATGACTACAAATGTGCTACATCTACAAGAAATGATCATTTTGTTCTAAAAGTGCAGGGTAAAAAAGAACAGAGGGTCTAAAATTATATACAAGTTTTCTTTATGTTATGCACTATGCTATCTCACTTAAAACGAACTCATTGTATAGCGAAGTTTTCAGACCATGAGGAATGAAGGGTAACCTTGTCCCACTTGTGGCGCTCACCACATGCCTGCCCTGGTTTTGTTAAGCCTATCCATCTATCAGCAGTGACCTAGTAAGGGTAAAAAAAGAAAAAAAGCAGACCAACAACAGCCAGTTACATCTCTTGTCTGCCTGCAGGAGTGACAGCCCCAACAGCGAAGGGTGCCCTCCTCTGTTTCCTCATTCTGTCGGCATCTGAATCCTCGTCTGTTTTCACCGAGCTTGTCCTTCATGGATCTGCAGGAGCCATCACTGTCTGACTTCCTGCCTGACTTTCTGACCCGAGAAAAACATAGCTCCAAGGGGTGGGTGGATTAACCTTGAGAGACAGTGTAGGGGATGAAAGGAAGATGAGGTTTGGCCCCAAAACACCTGGAGAAGCGGTATCCTTGATAACAAAGGGAGACGAGGCGGGCGGGTGTTTGGGTACCAAGGAAAAGGCAGTGTGTTATGTGCTGTTGATTAAAAAAAGAGAATGAACATGACGCTAGCCATTCTAAATGTGTGCTTTTCTTTTTCTGCTGTTTTCTTTTTGTTTTTTGGACACATTGTGGCTGATTGTGAGTTGGGTGGGTGGTCTTACTGAGTGGCATGTGGAGGATGTGTACAACAGTGTATAATTAAACAACAGGGAGGCATGCAATCTATAGAGGACTTGTATAATCACATATTAGTACTATGTGATTATGGATTAAAAAAAATTGTGTGCAGCAAAGCTGCCCTGATTGGCTTCGTGGTCAGGGCTCAAAGCCCCTTGGTAACACAGGCAATAATTGGTAGTTAAAACTCACATGGGTCTTAAGGGGGAATGAATAAGCTTTAATTCTTCACCCGAGTCCCCTTCCTCCCTTTTCTGTCTCAACTAGGTCCCTTGAGAAACAGACATACTTACATTGCAACGAAACATTACGCTTGACATATGCTATACCCCCTCAGAGCAGAGAAATAGCATTTGAGAGTTGCTATTGATTTAATGTGGGTGAATGCTGTGGAAATGGGGATCGAGTAAGGGCTTAGCGAGGAGACTGGGTCTTTAAGGACGCGAGATGGAGGATACGGCCTGTAAATGTGAGCTCTGAAAGGGTGACAATCATCCAGCCCAGCAGGATGCTGTCTAGCTGTCTGGTATAACCCAGAGATGCCACAACAAAGAAGAGTATTTTCAGCCATCTCAGGACTGACCTTTAGGCTCATCAGTAATGTATCTTATTTCTAAATCCTCCTCAGGGGAAAGGCTTCTAACACACTAAGGTTGTAATCTAATCTTTACAAAAGTGTCTTCCAAGACAAAAAAAAGGGAAAATTAAACCCTGATGTACATATAACTATATTTTACTTTGTGTCACCCTGTTAATGTGGCTGCTAATATGACTAATATGCAGCTTTTGTCCTCCACGGCCCTTTAAGGACTTGTGGTTCATATTTCATCATGTAACATGGGGGAAATGAAGCCGCTTGCAGTCACAAGTCTTACAACATTAGACATGTGAAGAAAGGTGTTATAAAATCAGTAAATTCAAAAACCAATTTTTTTTGCTGACCACAAGTTATAGTAAGTTTACATTCATTCACTCACTTTGGAGCATGGACAACAGGTATCACTTCTTTGTGTAATTTCTATGAGACTCGGTTCCTTGAAGAGTCAGAGTTTGTGTTGTTATTTAGTTTGGACAGTGTTCTTGTTGGAGCAAGTTGTAGTTCTGTCCCAACACCTCATATATGTGGGCAAAACCCTGTATTTTAAAAAATCTATATCAAACTACCAAATTTGAGCAAACAAATCAGTCAAAAGAATAACAAATCATTCTAGTAATAAGTAGTAAGGACAGTCACACTGATCACACTGATCATATCAGTGAAACAAATGCTCATACAGCCCTTTTTATTATATGTACTGTATATATGCGGCACTATATATGCAGTCACTCACCAGTATGCATATTAGGTGCAATGTAGGTATTCAACGTCTAGCCCAAGGGCACTTTGATGTGTGGAAGGGGGAGGGATCAAACAACTAATCTTCCAATTAGAAGACAACCACTCTTCCATCAAAGGCACAGCTGCCCTATTTTTTAATATCAACCAAGAGGAAATCCATCCTCTTATCACTTAACAACAAACATGGCTGCCATAGGCTGCTCCACTTCTTGTCTTCAAGCTCTTTAACAGAATTGCTTTCACTTGGCATCTTCTGCTTGGTATCCCTTTTTCCTTTGCAGCTGACATAAGAACCTCATTTTGGAAGAACGTTAGTCTCTTCTTGTCACGATCTGTGTTTTTTGCGTTCTGTTTTTTTCCTGTCTTTTGAGTTTTTTCCTAGTGTTTTTCATGGTTTAATCATTTATTCTTTTGGTGCTATGTTCTCAGTTTGATTTTGTTCCATGTTCTCATGTTTTGATTCTGGTCATTATTCCACAGTTTCCTTAAAGGAGAACTCCGGGGCATTTGAAGCGCAATCCCATTGCTAGAGGTGGTCAAATACTGACAGTAGGACACAGACTGGTGCAAATCTGCGCTCCCTGTGCGGCGATTGCGCTGTTTGCGCAGCCTGTCATGCTAGCCAAATACGTGGTGGCCAAGGGGCAAATTCTAAACCTTCCACGTAAAACAACAACTTTATAAACCATCCGACAATAAAGTCACAAGCCTTACCATCAAAACCATATGCATGGTTCTCACATTACTGGCATGGGGACGTTACAAAACAACTTTATAAACAGCATGTCACTTACCGGTTGTTGGTATGCGCCCGCATGTGAAAGCCCAAAAGGGTCAATGGACGATACTCCCATATACGAAGCAATTATCTTCTCTAGAACAGCCATGATAAACTATTTAAAACATAACAACAATATTACTGGGGATGTATTGTTGTAATGTTTTAAATACTTGAACGCAGTTTTTCTAGAGAAGATAATTGCTTTGTATATGGGATTATCGTCCATTGACTCTTTTGGGCTTTCACATGCGCGCGCATACCGACAACAGGTAAGTGACATGCTGTTTATAAAGTTGTTTTGTAACGTCCCCATGCCAGTAATGTAAGAACCATGCATATGGTTTTGATGGTAAGGCTTGTGACTTTATTGTCGGATAGTTTATAAAGTGGTGTGACGTTTCTGCAGTGTGCAAGTTGTTGTTTTACGTGGAAGGGTTAGAATTTGCCCCTTGGCCACCACGTATTAGCCTCGCATGACAGGCTGCGCAAACAGCGCAATCGCCGCACAGGGAGCGCCGATTTGCACCTGTCTGTGTCCTACTGTCAGTATTTGACCACCTCTAGCAATGGGATTGCGCTTCAAATGCCCCGGAGTTCTCCTTTAAGTTTCCTCCAGTTCTGGTCATTAGTTCCACTGCCTTCGCCTGTGTTCATTATCCTCAGCTTCACTCAATCACTAATCACTCTCCCCGCAGTATAAAGTCTCCTTGAAGACTCTTATTGCCAGATCCTCGTAACCACTTCATGTTTATGCTACTTTGGCAAGTTGATTCCTGGTTACTGTGTTATTTTTCTTTGGTTTAGGAATAATTTTGTTAGTGTTTTCCAAAGAAATTAAGTTCAGTTTTCCCTCTATCTCCTGTTGGCCTCGTGTCTGCATTTTGGGTCCTTCTCCTCACTTTTTCCACAAATTGTGACACTTCTAGCCAATTATCAGAAGAGCTAGGATTCATAGACGAGCACAAATAGTTCTGACAGGACAATGACAGAATATGGACACTGGGTATTAGCAACCTTGCACAAGCGGCCCTGGGGAAAATAACATTCATCAGTTCACAAAACCAGCTACACATCGAGCAGGCTTTTTTTCTTCCCATCCATTATTGGTCCTGTTTCTGTGTCGTTATCCAAAGCTTCCTGCAGTTGAAATGAAATGCCCCTCCTTAGATGGAACATTAGGGGGCATAGTTGTTGACGCTATACAAATATATGGAAAATGGGCCATAAGAGTGTAAGACACCGAGAGAGAAATTCCAATGCAAGCACTGCAGTATGTTCATAATAACTATGCTGGCATGCTTCTGTTTAGCGGTTACAGTCAAAGATATTTTCACAATCTTAGCTTAGCTTATTAGCATTTTCTAATTAGTAGCAACCAATACAGAAATAACCAGGGCTGATGAAAATGTCTTTAGTTCAGAAAATATTTAGTCATAAACAGAAAAACTGATCTGATAATGCACTAGAAGAAAAAATAGAGGACCACCAGAAAATCTATATACTAGCTTTTGATAATTGATTAGTTTTACTATATATGTCACACAAAAAGACATTGCCATTTCCAGAGGCGTTGCACCAGCATGTCTAACAATGCTGGCCACTGTGGAGGAAAAAGAGAACAATCCAGAGTCAACTGAGGCCACTTATTTCTAGATAAAGTTTAAACAAATCTCACGAGGGTCAATTTAGAATGCTCGTATGTCATTTCATTATCCAGTAAAATAGCTTGTGGTAAAACCTCGAATACCTAGAACCTAGAATATGATTATGGTCAGAAATGCCCTCTAAATAAGTAAATGTCAAAGCTGGCTCCTACTGTGAGAGCAAGGCTGTTCAATTTATGATATGGGATAATTATAAGGAGGGTGGATATCAAAGGAGAAATGCAAGGCTAATGAGCTGAATTTGATAGGAATGTAGAGAATGAATAAATCAAGCATTAAAAATTGAGAAACAAAACGCAAATTAGAGAAAGAGCAGCTGCAAATGGTGAGCAGACGAGAGGGCCGATTCAACTGCAGTCACCAATTAGAGTAAAGTCTCAACATCGGCGGGCAAAAGCAGAAAAGCAGACAACGGTAAATCCAGTTATGGTGGGAAAACGCGCTGCGTTTTCAGAATCAAACCTGTTTCTATGTGTAGATATGCGCACACACTGACACACCTCTGCAGGTTGAGCGCTGCAGGGCAAAGTCGATGGAGCAAGGCTTGTTTGGAGCTGTTTGTCTGGCATACATTTGACCAGTCATTAGAGAGAACCGAGGTGGGAAGTAAGCTAGGAACTAATGAAGGCGAGGCAGAGGAGGAGGAGGAGAAGGAGGAGGGAGTGAATAACGAAACTGAGGCAATTAGGGAATCCTGCGATCAGAAGTCATACTCCAGGTTGACAGCTCCTGCTGCTCTGGTCTTAATTAGGGCAGAGTTTTCCATGTGAATCTTAGATGCGTCTTTGATGAAGGGCAATTATCTACTTCAGAAAAAACAACATCTAACTCAAAAGGAGACTAATGAAAACTCACTGATGAAGGCTGAGAGTGTTTTGGGATAAGTGACTTGGCTGGTGATCTTGTTAGGGGGCACTGGTTAAAATAAAAGCTCATCCCTAGTGTTTATAGAAGAGGAGACTCTGGCGGCAGAGCTCTGATCTTCAAAGCACGCTCTAATGTAAAGGCAGAGCGTGTGTGTGTAGTTGTGAGGTCAAAGACATAAAATTCAACACTGACTGATAGAAAATGGATCTTTAATGTGCACCTGTGTGCACAGTTAAAGTAAACTGCGTGGGAGGAAGCAACTGCTTGGAGTAAACAGCAGTAACACACATTTTTACAACTGCGCACTAGAATCACACTAACATCCTCTAACTCACAAATCCAAACAGCAGCTCAGTAGCTCTAAGTGTAAACCAGCAGCTCAAACTGTGTTCAATTAGTAAAAAAGGCAGATAACAGAGCAGTGGTGTAGCCTGAATGGGGAGGGGAGCACATCTTAAGAGGATGCGATGCATCTCACAGTAGCAGCATGCACAATAGACACACTGAAGGTTACCCAGTTTGGTCGAATGAACAGGTGAAAAACTGAAGGTGGATGTTGTTGATGTTTTCTGAGCAGCGTGGTGCAACAGCTGTGTTCTGAATTTCATCCTAGAGATAATAGTGGCACAAAATTTTCTTTCAAGTGGCGTCTACCTTTTTTGAAGTGAACAAAAATGATTTTGGAGGAGTCACACTTTGAGTTAATATCACTTTGTCTTACTTGCTGTTGGTGTAAGAATTTAGTTATTTCTCCTTTGACACCGGCATGTATTTGGGTCTACTCTTGGAAATTTTTCCCTTTTCTTGAAGTTCCCATTTCCCTGCCTCTCACCAGCTCCTCATTCCCTTTAAAGAACACCTGCATCCACTTTCCTGATCACCTCTAGTACCACTACAGTTTTTTTTTCCTCTAAACTCAGGCCACATTTACACATAGCCGGGTATTTAGAGAAACGAATATTTCCCCCCCTCCGTTTTCAATAATAACATCGTGCACACAACATCGTTTTCAAAAAACTTGTCATTTACATCAACCCGCATAAATACGCCCTCAAGCGCCATAATAACTATGCCAAACCTATTGGCGGCAGTGTAGGGAAAGGAATAAAGCCATGCAAGCCAATCAAAATCCTCAGAATCGAGGACTTTCCTCATGTGAAGGAGGAGACAACGCGATCACAACAAAACTGAAGGCAATAAGAGGGAAATATAGACAGTCAGTGGATAGTGGACGCAGGAGCGGCCACGGAAGAGTGGTGCTCCTCTATTTTGAACTGTGCGAGCAGGTTTGGGGTGGCAAATGCAATAAGGCCACAAACGTAAAAATTAGTAGAACTTTAAAATCATCCATGATAATCCTGATCAGTAGCCAAACAAACTGTAAACATAAGGCGTTAACACACGATACCCTTTACATACGTACGAGGTAGACAGGGTGGACGTGTGTGCCAAGTTTCATGACTTTGTGATGATGATAAGGCTTTCAAATCACAAACGCCATCACACGATTTTCACCGCCTGGCCACGCCCACACCGTTCAGAGTTTGGAAAAGTTTTTCAATGAATTTTTCCCTCCATGTCTTAAGAGTAACCTGGCCAAGTTTGAAGCTTGTAGCATTAAATCTGTAGGGCGCTACAGATTTAATGAACGACTCCCAAAAATATAAAGTTTAGATTTTTGCATCCTGGCTGCCACCCCCCATGTGTTTGTGTTTGAATCCTCATTTAAACCAATGCTCATGGTTACTTGGTATGACTGCTCATGCAGCTGACAAGCTTGACACTTGGTGCATGGGCTTTAGGCAGTTTGAATGTCTGGTGCTTTCATCGCAACTTGAAAAGTTGACCTATTTCCAATTTTAACCACAGGCTATACTAGCAAAGCAAAGCTACGAACCCAGAACTCAAATGTGAAGCATGAGACGCTAATCGGACATTTCGGATCATGCGACATTGACTATACTCAAGAAAATTGCTTAAACACCAGCATTATCTCTCTCCACATAATAGCTTTATTATCATCCAGTCCAGTTTATCTTGAGCTTTATGTATGGGCAAAAAACTTGAGTCTGAAAATACTGGGAGCACATAAAAATTAATAACAAAATTGCTTGACAACTTGAAATTCCACGAGTTATGATGACTAATTATGAATAGCTGTCATATCAACTGCGAGTTTATAGAGCGAACAACATAAAGCCTGGTTGGAATCCAACAACATGAGTGGTAGAAGTAATTCAATTTTCTTTGTATTCCACTGACATATGTAAAGTAGCTGTCGCTATACCATTTTTAACTTTGAAATTGTTAAAAATCTGTTTTATGCCTAGAAATAGCAGAAATACTTTTAATGCATATCGTACAATTTAAAAGTTATAGGTTTAACTTTGGAATATTGTAAACATTATCACTTTAAAGATCTGATTTCCCCTCTATTTTGCTGTGTAAAATATCAAGGCTTGCAGCCAAGAATTTTCCCACTGAAAACAAGACAATGAGGGCATGTAATGAAATACGATTTGGGCAGAGAAATGGATCCATTAGTTTGAAGGATTATCAGATTCTGCATGACTACAAAGGTTTTAGAATGCTGTGAAGTTACATTTTCCTCCAAGTTGATGATCCCAGGCAAAAAAAGTGGAACTAACTGGTTCTGTTTTTAATCCAACACGGGTGTGTCCTTGCTGCCAGGTTGAAGTTGTTTGTTAAAGTCTGTGTGTTGCTGCCAGAGCCCTGAAGACATGGTTGCGTTTTTTTATGCTCTGCTTATTTTGTGTGGTCACAGCCTTATGAGGTTGAACAAGTCATTATCCCGGAGACTCATCTGTCTCCAGCTGACCGTCCACATTGGTTTCTTTTAATGAAAACATGATGTAATGGCACAAAATAGAGTTAGTTAATCATTCAATTATCTTTAGCTGTAGAGAACGGAGAAAGTAAAAGTAGGTCATGCTGTGCTGCATATCGGGTCGAGAGCACCATCTTGGAGGGTATGAACTCTTTTTTTTCTCGTGGTTACTTCTGTGGAGACCTGGGGTCCGTTTCACAAAGCAGGTTCAACTCTGAGTCTATTCCTGATCTCTGAGTTGATCTACTCTGAGATAGAAAACTCTGAGTTTTCGGTTCCAGAAACGCTGATTTGAGTGAGTTTAATCAACTCTGAGTAGGTTCACCTTGAGTTTTGCGTGTGCGCCACAACTTTAAAAAGCCAGCATCAATGTGAGCCCCGATTCGACGAGTCACCATGGCAACGGGGAAGAGGAGGGGCTACGTTTTTCACCAACCTCGAATTGGAAATCTTAATGCGCTCATACGGCGAGTTTCAATACGTTTTTAGAAATAAGTGCAACACTGTTGCAGCAGCAAAAGTGTAAGTTTAAATGTAGTCCTTTGCAATCACAATAATATTACAGGGAAACTGCTTGAATGGTAGACCATTCATTTATTTCATTTAGGTGCAATCCCGCGGGGGAGAATCGCACTTGGCAGCAGTTTAAGATGAAATAGAAATAGAAATAAAAATTCCAAATCCGGCTAATTTCATTGATTTATAAACAGTGGCTTTTTGGGATGTCATTTTTTTCTTGAAGGTTTTAACATGACTCCAAACAAACTGAATGTTTGTAACCTGTTTGTATTAAAAATGTAGAGTTTGTAAGTGCCTTGGACCATAGATTGTATGGACGAACGCATCAGACCTTTAAAAGTAGTTTCTCTTGTGCTCCAACAGAGCACACTCAGCTGGATCTCATCCATGCCCTGATGCTAGTAAAAGATTCTGAATACATTCATTTTCACTGCGTTGCTACGAAATCCCAGGAAACTAACGAGTGATGCGACTCTAAAAGGACGATCGAGGCACCAAATAATTTTAGAAGTGGTGTTTAAATCTAGTTAGGATCTTACTCTGTAAATGGCAGTGGCGGGGCGTGCATTTCACACATGGGCCTTCAGTATGGACGGCAACTGTAATTAGGGACACCTCATTCGTGCGGGGGGTCTGGGGGTCCTCCGCCAGAAAATTTTGCATTTCTTAGATGCAATTTCCTGCATTTTTACAAAATTGTGTCCCGTTTCAGCTCAATACAGAACCGTACTTTTGTTTCTAAATATGGGACGATTCCATATTTCAAGGGACTGTTGGCAACCCTTCAGTGGTGCTCTGTCTGAATCAAATCCACCCCTTAATAAAGCCTATAAAATTACTACAGCAACGTGATTCATAAAATCATCAATGACATCATATTACAATATTATTAAGTAAAATGTTCAAATCTACATGTGAAGAATTAATGCGGCAGGGAACACACGATGTGCAGACATTACAAGCGCTTAATTGAACTCGCAGATGGCCGGCAGTGCTTTGGTGTCTTCCCGCTGCCTTGGTTAGACAAGCCAAATTGGAAAATCCGCTATGGCTCCAAACACCATGGCAATCAGTACCAAACAACAGACACTCCCAACAATACAACTTGCCGTTTTCCTCGGAGCCCGTAAGCCAGGGGTATCGTTCATAATTTGCTGATTGAAAGTGGCGTACAAATCCTTTACCGGCTTGTGTCAGGTTCGCTAACTTTGGAGTTAGCCGACCTTTCTTTACGATGTCCAGCTTCTCAGTAAAAGTCCTCCGGGCAAATGGCTGCAACAATAAATTTGCCACCAAATCAACTTCTCGTCCTCCTTTAGCCATTGATATTTTGTATAAAACGGAAATGCTCCTTAATATTCGTGAATTCAATAACTCGACTAGCACTAGCAGAACTAATGTATTTTTTTGTAGCATCAGACATCATGTCAAAATCTACCCAATCATCGAATGTGATTAAAATGACGTTTCCATATGTCTGCTTAGAGCCAATCAGACCACCTTTGCCTGCAATGGGCTGTTGGGGGCCGTCAGAGGCAGTCTAATAACATTGGTTCGGGGTTCGCTACGCTGTCTTCTACATTCTAGATGTAGTTAGGGCCAGCAGACCCAGATTGTTCTGGCCTCCCGGCAGATTTGTTTGCCTGGCAACCAATGATAGCTGAAAAATAATTGGTTAAATGCGTCAATATGAAAATACACGTCTGGCAGCAGCGCAGCCAGGGGAAAGGAAAGGTCCCTCGTAGGAGGCTTGTGAAAATGTTCTCAGACCAGATAACAAGATTTAAGATATGCAACTCATTTGTATTATTGTGGTAATTTCAGGAACTTATGATGGAACTGGAGCCACAACATGAGATTCCAAGTCACACAACAGTCTAATTATACATGGTACAGCTGTATGACACCATGGGGGAAAAACACAATGACTATACTAAAGGATAAGACGGTGGCTCTAACCGCAGCTGGATGGACATCGCCATCTATTTCTTATTTAACTGATTTCATTTAACATCTCTGATAAAACTGCTGTGTCTCTTGAATAAATTTTTGTTTGGTTTTTTCAAATTTATTTTAAGTTTTTTTAGTGTCTAAGTGACAGCCTGTGTAAGTTTTATCAGTCGTAATAGTGGTAACAAAAAATTGCTGTTATCTGGGACTGTTTTTTTTTCCTTTTTTATGGCTGTAGACAGATATGTTTATGATTTGGTATGTTATTAAGAAATGTACTGAAAGAGTTAAGTCCTAAAACAAAATCCTGAGGGTTAGTGTGCATGGCACTTGCACACAGTCAGCCTCAGTGCAATCAGGATCCTCACAACATGGAGTATCAACAAATCTATAACCCCAAAATTAACGAAAATTCAACATGTCTTTATATCACCTTCTTACTCTCTTTTGTGGGTTCTGTGTTTTTATAGACTTTAAACACCCTCAAAACTGACCACAAAGTTGTATCATGAACTCTGTGGTGTGTGTGTGTTACAGCAGATGGACTGAATTCTTTTATCATGTCCGCCCACTCTGCCTTCCTACTCTGCCTCCCACTCAGAAATGCCCTTGCATCCCAAACACCTCTGCAGTCGGACTCTGCCCTGAAGGCAGGGCTGTGTGTCATTAAATCTCCTCACCACCTGTACAGAAGGGTGAAAAGAACAAGGCTGCACCTTGTCTCTGTCTCTTTTTTTTTCTTCATGGTAAATCGTGGACTTCCTCCTTTCCTTACCTCTCATCATACAGGTGACCCTGAAAGAGAACAAATGCTTCCTCCTGCCTGGAGTTTATATTAGTAATAACTGTTGGAAAGAAAAGTCCCTAGCAGCCAGCTGAAGTGTGAAGAGTTGCACCTTGTTGCAATACGCCCTGCTCTGCCTTAATTGACTTCATATCAGCCAGCTAGCCACTGGTGCAGACTGTACAATGGTGACACCACAGGTTGTCCCTACAACCTCCACTCGGACAGAAGAAGAGAGACATGCTGTGAGGACCACATGGACACAACCCTGAAGGAATGATTGCCTTGGCATGAATACAAAAGATGAGGTGCAATTTACCAGGTCACAGAATCTCTTCCTCTCCCTCTTTTTTTTCCCTCTAAATTTGCAGCAGTAGGTGGCAAGCACAGAAAGAATTGACTAAGGGACAGGGGGAGGAGAGACAGAGGCGGAGAGATCGGAGAAAGACATAAAAAAAAGAGAGCAATAGGGAGCTGTGACAGACAGAGGTGGGCGGAGAAAGGAGAGAGGATGAAATGCAATCTGACAGATGAAAAAGAGGAGCAAGAAAAAGGAGTGGCTGTCAGAGAAAGAAACACTTAGGAGACCAACAAATGTAGGGCAGCAAAGACATGGAGGGATTTCAGGGGTATTCTTTGAGGAAAAGTTAGAAATGCACACTTACTTGCTTCACAGCGCCTTGAAATTACAATATCTGATGAGGACTTTATGCAAGTGCAAAAGCAGCAGTCGAAGAAAAACATCATTAAAACATCTGCAGGACTTCCCTTCCTCAGTGCATCCACACATCTGAATATAATTCTGCGTTTGGGGAGGTCTCCCATTTGCAGAGTGAGCTCCAGCTGCCTTCATCACATCATCGTTTATTCATGCGCTGGGCTCATGTATTCCTGTTTTCCTCTCAGATCAGGTGTTGGAGAGTGATCGGTGCGGTTATTGCCCCGCGTGACGTGATAAACAATGGACTGAATCAATAAGGAGATGATGATCTTGTTAAGAGAAGTCTGCTGAGAGTGAATTGGAGATGTCTGAGTGGAGGGTGTTTGCCACCGTTTCATTTTCACATCACGTCCACCCCTCCCCTGCTAAAGTCCCATTTCCACACGAGGTACAAGGAGTTGAAAATGAAACCGAAAGAGCAATGGTGCGCAATTATACTGTAGAAATGAAAAGGTGCATGAGAAGGGATAACATGAGGAAATCCAGCACTCAAAGAAAACCATGTTAACCATCAAACTCGAGACAATAATGTTGTTGGGCAAAGCAGCCATTTTCACCAATCCAAAAACAATTCTTCTAGTCTGGAGACTAGCTGTTTAAAAAAAGAACAAAAAAAAATCATGTTGCCCTAAATCCTGAAGGATCAGTTAGTGTTGCATTGTAACAAGCTTGAGAGAAACCAAAAAAGAAGATATCAATAATACATCTGCAACACTTCAGTCGCTTTGTGGGGAAAATCTCTGCTTCCTTTTAAAAACATTGTCGGTGCTAAACGTTCTCACTGGAGTGTGTCCATTATGTGCTGCAACAGAGTATAATGAGGGGCAGTAACACAGAAGAGTGTGTGTGGACGTTTGTGTGTGTAAAAAAAACACCAGCTGCCAGTGACAGCTCTCATCAAGCAGGAACAATCTCCTGAGAGGCGACAACTTTCCCATTGGCAGGCAGAATGCGTGAGAGCGTCTTTCAAGTAATCTGTAACTGTGTGTGTTTATGTGTGTTTTAATGTCTGTTACATCTGATACTTGCAGTGCAGTCTGGATGTACTTCTACTGTACTTCAGTATTTCTATTCAATGCTGCTTTACCCTCCTACATTATTGTCTGACAGTTGTGGCGTCTACTTGTGCAGGTACGTGTCTAATATTTTTACTCAAATATAGCCCTTTGATACAATTTCACTATTTATACTTCTCAGTTCCGAGGGGCTGCCACAAGTCATAAGGAAATATTTGAAGTTACAGTACATAAAACAGCTACATTGGTCCATGGTGCAGGATGTTGTCTTTATTACGATGCAGCTAAAGTTTAGATTTGTCAGGATGTTGGCTTGCTACATCATCATTAGGGCTGAGCAATTTTATCGATACTGCGATATATATCGATATTTCGTTTCCCGATAAAGTATCGACTTTTCAGCCGCGAGTATCGATTTATTTTAATTTTTTTTAAAGCAAACTTTATTGAAAAGTCAGACGTTACAATTAGTGAAAACACAGAACATTAAGGTAATACAAAACAATGCCAGGGGGTCACATTATACAAAACAGTGATAAATTAGTTCATAAAAATGTTGTATAAAGTGCATAGCTCTCACGTTTGTGACATATTCGTTTGTTTCTGTTTGTCTGGCTGCGTTGTCCTTCCGGTTCAAAGGTCGGACCACCTGTCCAATCAGCGACAATTCATGTCAAATTACACTGTCCCTTTTTTCCCCCCCAGAAAATGATGTAAGTTTATCGAATCGTATCAAATTGTATCGTATCGAATCGAATCGTATCGTTGGCTGAATATCGTGTATCGTATCATGAGATTAGTTTATTGCTACAGCCCTAATAATCATGCCTGATGACATCCAGTTTCCACATCTTACTGGTGCTTAGTTGTTACTAAAGGCTTAAGACAGAAGTGGGAACATGAGAATATGGCAGTTCAGCTAGGCGGTTCAAAGTGCTTAACATAGAACATAAAGGTATTGATACAAAATTCACATTTAAAAAAAAAATGGCAGAAGACTTTAATCTACAGATCTTTGTGACACCTTTGGTCAAGAGATCAGTGGTCTGAGCCTAGTCCTGGGCTAGTACAACAGCCATTGTACTTTTCTACTTACCATCTACCTTTAACTCTTTACTTTTCTACTGTGCTCTCACCTACTAACAGTTTGAGTTGGCTTGGTATGTCCAATTAACAGATTAGATCAATTAGATCAAATTTTACATGAAAAACAACTTTATCAAGTTTAAAGTTGCTACGAAATCAAATCAAACTTCCAACTCATATTCAATCTGTCCGTATTTAGTCCAGCAAAGAAAAATAAGTAGCTTTGTAGGTATTCTCAGTTGTGTCTTTGAATTTGTCTTTAATTGTCAGTTAAAAAACGTTCCTGCAGTTATGGGTGTACACTAAAGTGTGACATGAAACGCTCTCTTAAATTTTAAACATCAACCACAGACAGTGGAAAATGATAGACAGAGTCATACAAGTACAACACCACTAATGCCCATGAGATTCTGGCTCCAATAGACTCCCATTCAACTTCTCTCATGAAATACAAAGTCAGTAAAGTTCCTTAGTTCAAGATATTCACTCCCTATTATATTTGTCTTAGCTAGCTGCTTTAGTCAAACCAGCTTCACTCCCCAGTTTTTATGCACGTTTGTCAATTTGTGCATAAAAACACTTAATGGAAATGCTGGGAATCGCTCAAAGCATCAACACCTCAGCTGAGGTAAAAATTCACAGAAGAACTGTAGTAACAAAACACAACAATGAGGTTAAGAACCAGGCCCACAAAAAAAACATAAATTATTGTTATTATGAGACGTTGCTCAAAATCATCAGTGACATCAGTGTTTTCTGTGTCTGTATTTTAGCTTAAATAACACCAAAGTGGAAAATGCTCACAACCCACTGTTGCTCTCACTGAAGTCGATAAAAGTCAATGTACTTCAAAACAAGTCAGAAGCACACAGTTTTATGGTTCACAAACCTCTCTGGTGTTGCTTTAAACTATCAGCTACAACCACAAGGATGACAACTATCAGTGCATTAGTATACTGTGTGTATTATTACAACATTTAGGAAGAACAAGCTCCTCTACGTCTGACACTTAAAACTCGTCTAAAATTTTAAATTGGTGACAAATGGATTTTGTTTTCACTTACAGTACGTAAAGAATCTGAAAAAATATAATATACCATTAACAACAATGACAACTACTCACTCAGAAGAAGTAATTATTATTATTATCAATCCAGCGGGACCAGATGGATCTGTTTGTGCCTGCGTAGGCACACTTTAAATAGGAAAACACTAATGAAATGAATTATGACGCCTGAATCATGATGGATGTACTTCTGAGATAAGATAACAGCCAACCTGGTGATTAGGAAAACTCAAAATGAGAAACATTCACTCACATTGATCTTCCCAATGCAGCGCGCGAACACATCTCAGTAAAAAGCTATTATCATATATTATTTTACTGGTTTGTTCACTAAGGTCTCACTAAGCCTCCCTACAAAAAAGGGCTCATTAGTCTAATCCCGGGCGCATTCAGTTTAGCATGAATTTATAAAGACACAAACAATGCACAGGTGCATGCTAACAGATTTCTGTTGGGAAGATGCTCCCATGACATTTCATCCGTTAATGAGCCCCGATCTGCCACTGAGGCGGAGGTGAGAGTCACAGAGCTGCAGCACTAAGTAGAATATTTTAAGAATTTTTCTGATAACTATGAAAAAATACTTGTTGATTAAATATTAATATTACAATTAGACTGATTTGGTATTTTGCTTCTTATTTATGGCTTTTACAACTTTGTAAATCCCAATATTAAGCTGAATCTCCATCCAGAGGGTCATAAAATAACTCTGAGAGAATGTTAGATGGGGAGAGTTAAACGTCTCTCTGTCTTCTTCTCATCACATCAAGAAGAAAATTACTCTTCAGCAAATGGCTTCTTTATGGGACATCGTAAGCTCAACAACAAATCCAGTTTTTCATGTAAAATCTTTATCCGTACTGTAGATGCGGCTGCTTTCAGATTAATAGAACTTTAAGTGCAATATATCCCTCCGGTAAGTATCTGGTATGATAAAACTGCATTGATTCCACAGCAGCGCAGCTGTCTGCTCTGTGGCTGGAGGTTGTACCTCTGCATGTAGTTGCAGAAACATTAGAACTTTTATTAATGCCCATGCTGCCGATGATTTTCCTCGTGGTTATTTGCTGAACATCTGACGCTGTCATCATCATCAAGCCTTTCGTTGCATTATTGATGAGATGATGATGGACAGAGAAATTAACGCGGTTATTACGAGCAGAGGAAATGGAGTCATCTTCAGCTCACAGACAGATATTCTTTTGCGTCGCTGAAACGAGCCTCTGCATCTGGTAATTTCATTAGCTGCAGCCGGCTGGTTTTATTTCAGTCTTTTCAGGTTTTTTTTTATTGAGCTCAGCTTTGATGGTTTTAAACTTTTAAGGCATCAACAAAATGATCTTGCAGGAAATATGAATATATAAGGGTCACTTTTGCTCTTGTTTCTACTAAACTAGCCCTGTTGAATTAAAAATGTAATCCCACTTAAATTGCTGTAAAAAAAAATAAAAATACATGCAGTACGAGACAAAGCTGATGTTTCCAATGGGATGTTCTAAACGTTTCATGAGAAAATTATTTAGTTTGCATCAACGTTTTTATATCACTGGCAATTAATGTCTTTAACTGGTTTAATTACAACAGAGCTACCTTTACTGCTGGCAAACAATGAGCTCAGATCCCACTTGATTATGTGTTTGATGATTTTGTTGTGTATTAGCAGTGCAGCACAACAGAACAAGGACTCAGGGCCAGTGACATGCAGCCATAAAATACAAAAGAGCTTTTGTTCATTTCTGTGTGTCCTCCGTCAGTGTGGAGTATTCAGTGTCAGCTTAATCTTCTAAAAACACCAGAAAAGACTTATTGTTAGTGCAAAATTTCAAAATGTCTTCATAAATAACATGTTTGTGATGTTTTAAGGCAGGAAATTGCAGCTGTGTCATTTTTTTCCATAAAGATTTCGTTGAAGCTGTGAGGGTGAGAGCACATTAGCTACACCCTCCCACACCCAAATCAATCTATTTACGATCATAGAAACCCCCACTGTTGACCTCCGTGTCAGTTTAGTGTGACACACTTTCCACTTCTAAGACCTGTCCAAGATCTCCGTACAGCTAAATCTGTCCGGACTCTCAAGTGGCACATCGCTCTGCTCACAGGCTGCAGTACTTCACAGGTGATGCTTGGACACAGAAATGAAATGCTTCAATTTTTACCTTTTTTGTGCAACAAACAAACTGACAGTCAAACCCGCTTTCCTCAGTGAGTGACAGGAAGGATGAAAACCAGCTCCACACACCTCAAATTACCACTTTCTGTTCTGTCCAACTCCATTTCAGAGCCACGCTCACACCTCAGCCTTGCCAGCCACAGGGACAGTGTGTTATCAGTGAAATGACAGACGATGATTTCCGAGCACCCTGTACTCTCCCTCAACCTCTGCATCAACTGGTTTTTCATTTTCACTTTTTCCAGTGTGGACTCGGTGTACTGGTCTCCTATATGTAACACTTTAAAAACCCTGAGCTTCTTATAAGGACCAGCTTCTGAAGCTTCTCAAAGGTCACAGTCAAGTAACTGAAAAAACCCCACAAAGAATTGAACATGAGCCTAGTTCTAAACAGCACATCATTTAACTGTTTGTGTGCCATTTGACGCTATTTAGTCCCCAAAGACTCATCCTCCATCCAACAACAGAAGACTTTAGTCACACCAACACTCGTCATCATCCTGCATTTGAGCAGCTGACCGAAAGTATCAGCAGCTACGGGCCCGACCTCCTCTCTCAGGGTTGTGAATATGAAGCTGACACAATGCTGAGAAAACAATAACAAGTTGGCTTCTGTCATTTAATAATTCAGGATGTTTCTGGAAAGGTTGGTGCTCACTGCTAACATGGACCAGCATTTCTACTTAGTTTTTATAGATCCTGACTTTTGTGTGAGAAGTGATATATGCCTTTTTCATGCCCTATTTTGTTCTTACGCAACAGTTCAGAAATGAGACCCCAGCCTATGATTTACATAATTTTCATATTCTTCAAACAATCCAGTCCCCCTGAAAGCCCCGTTGATGTCATCCCAACAGGATAGAAATGTTTCATCATAGGATAGCATTGATCAAAGTGGAACATTTGCAGTGAACCTTCATTTTGATGGGACAAGTGAACCCAGTCCATGTCAGCAAAATGCCCCCATCGTATAACAGATCCACAGGACCACCCCTCCGTGACTGTTAAAGTTTCAGGCTTTTCTTTTGAATTCCAACCAGACTTTATGTGTGAATGGCTTTTTTTTCTTTTCTTCTTGTTCAGTGAAAAACCTGGTTTTCCCTATAATTTCTGTAAGATCGGCTCATAGCAGACATACGGCCACGTCCACACACTGACATTTACAGAAAAAATGGGAAAGAAACTTTAACGGGTGAATGCTTTCAGACCTTTTCAGCAAGTGATTTTCAGTAATCAAGTCACACAGCCTCAGATACTTTTTGGCTGCATTTTACTCGGCTTTTTTCAAATCTGAGAGTTACGCAATAAGACCTAGATGCATGAAGTGGCTAAAGAGAGCTTGAAAAGCTATAAAACAGCTTCAGAAACTGTTATTTCCCGAACCTGATATTCACAACCACTTCAAGATCAACTGTGTGGAAATATGAATATAACCAAGGTTACTAGTATTGTCAATTAATATTATCAAGCCCTCCATCTCTTTGTCTGTTTTTGATTGTTATTGCTCAGTACAAACACAATTTTTGACGTGGTCAGACTCAGACACCACATGAAATTGACTTTCTGTAATCAGCACGTTCCAACCTGATTAGCATAATTACTGTCTACCATTTTCTTGTTTCTACTAAAACTGGACCAAAATTGTATTATCAAAATGATGGAGTAATTCTTTCTGTAACTTCTCCCAGAACCACTGACATCAGTGGTTGGATATTTGCAGTCAAGTCAAAAAGAGAGTGCACCCTCTTTCAATTGAATAAGGTTTTAAGTACTCATAATTCTACAAATGGCAAAAAAAATAAATACCAGGTCTGAAAATTAGGTAAATCCCTCTGATGAACAACACGTGATATATTAGAGTGTCATTATTTCATAAAACCTTAACCAAAATATTGAAGCAGCATGAAAAATAAGTGTGACCATGATTAAATTGTTTGTAGGGAACCACTTCTTGCAGACGAGTGGATTAGTAAACCTTAGAATTGACATGCCATGCTGATGCAAGCGTCTGATCACAACTACTGGTCTTCTTTAAGTGGAAACATTTAGAAGTGGATCTAGATAAAGCACCTGTACTACACTGGTTAAAAAGAGGTCTGCAGATATTATTATTTGTAGGGATTCTCTCTCTCCGTCTCTCAGGCATTTCTCAGGTTCAATTTGAACACATTTAACAAATCAATCTTGTATTGTTAATTTATAAGGATATCAAGCTCCACTTATGTGGTGAACAAATTTAGCTAATTCGTGTAATTTGTGTCGGTAAAACCATAAATAATGACTGCAGATCAAGTCTAAGACTGCAAGTTGTCTAGATCATATGAAAAGATTAGGACTGTTAGATCTGATTTGGTTTGTTTACCATCAAATTGCCTCTCACTCTGACAGCATCACATACTGTTTTGTCAGGACCAATTTGTTCCACATATTGACGCAGATTAACCCTTAAGTCTAATACTTAAGCCTGTTTTTAACATGCCAGATAGAATAAAGCGTATTTTGCGTGTCAGTATCCAGAGTATCTGATTAACGATGTGAAGCTGTGTAGTCAGCCATAATCTGGTAAACTAAAAAGAAAAGAGTGAAAAAACGTGCTCTGGATAAGCACGGGCCCATGTTCACGTGTATCCAGGATTGGAAATGTACAATCTTCCCAACCTCCAACTGCTATCCCGGAAGCAATCCCCTGTCGTCATCAGAAGGATGCATTTCCAACAGTGACCAGGCATTTCATGTCCACTTAAGTTTCCACCCTTTGAACCTTGGTTCATAAGTGAACACTGCAGAATAATGATGTTGAAGTGTTTGCTGTTGGCATCTTATTTTGCTGCAGCCATTCACAATGGGCACCAATGTCTTAACAAGACAGGCAGTTTGTGTCCTCAGGCTTTGGGAAAATGTGAATATCTGGTGTGTTGTGATAACAATAGGATAGACTCTCCTGAACAAAAATGTATTCATTATTTAAATAAGAATCACACAAGCTTGGGCCCTAAATGCTGCCTGATTCCTGCACACTATTCTGTGAGGAAAAAAATTGTTCTTCATTGGATGTTTTGATTGTGGCGCTCAGTCAAACTGAGCTCTCATCAGTATGTTCAGGCATAATTTAGGTTATTCTGGTTTTTCATTTCATTTGTCACCCATCATGTGTACAATTTTGCCACTGCAGCTCGGTGAACATTTCTTTCAATAGCTTTGAGAAAGTTTGGATTTCTTCAGTTTCTTTGTTTCACTACAGAGATTCGGGCTCCCATAACAGATGCAGACATGAGCCGAGTTAATGTGGAGTCCCTCCAGTGGAGGGGAAGGAAAAGGAGGGTGAATGCACTCAGGAAAAATGCTTACTCCTCAGCACCTCTCTATGTGTAATCAATGAGCTCATCAATGAGATCAGGAGACCAAAGAGCCTTCGACACACAGCCATGGTGCTGCTTCTTCAGTGGGAGCCAGCGATCAAAGTCACCTCTATAACTAGCAGTGTTTTGACTGAAGGCAGACAGCGTCTCATCAAGAAAAAGCAACTGCCTGACAGGATGCAGCTTCTGTCTTCACGGTGCTTAGATTGAAAGTTTCCTCCACAACTTTTGCTTTGTCATTTTTTTGAAAAGAATACAACTCTGCTCCTTTGCTCTATTTCTTTGCCAACCAGCACTCTGTTTGGCGAAACCCAGGTCTCCGTAATTAATTTGGTTGGCATCAAATGTGTGTTTAATCTGGAGTGAAAGGCTCACGGCACATAGAAGGAGATTACACCAAAATACAAATAACAGTTTGATGATTCCTCTCTCTCGCTGCGGAGGGCATGCTCATTAATCATACCAAAAGAGCTGAGAAATGTAGCCGGCCTCGTGTGTCTGCGAAGCCAGAGAATGGAAAAATAAAGAGTCTGTGTTTTATTGTGATGCCACTCACTTGCCTTCATTTTGTATTTGCTCTCAGCTGTGAGGATGACAGCCCATCATCTATCTCTTGATGATATGCCAAAAGATAGAATCCATTATCTAGGCCTAACCTTTTCATATCCTTCACAGGTCTAAATAAGAAGGGGGCTCCACAGACTACAGCACCAAAGGTTAAAACACACAGGAGCTTGAAATCACCATTCAGATTAATATATGGACCTCAAGACTTTTCTCTCCACTCCCTTTATGTTGTATAACTTCACTGGAGATTCCCAAATCACAGAATGCCAAAAATCACCGAGTGAAAGATTATCTCATCATGGGAAAGCTTATCGAGAGGCAGCGTCCCTTCTCCCACCCATCACCCGTAATTGCTTTCCAGACTGCGCTAGAAAGAGCCTGAAGCCGTGTTGTGTTTGGCGGGAGCAGAATGCACCAGGGATAAGTAGCAATCCAAGACTGTGGGGGCCAGTTGGGGCCACTGTGGCGTAACCAAATCACTCCTCTCCTCTGTTCAGTCAAAACTGAGCAGTTTTAGTATTCAGACGAGGTCTCTGCACAAAAATAGCAGTTATCTGTCTCTAACGTTTTGTTCAGTTTGTGCTGAAATTTAGAAATGGTACAAAGCTCAATGATGGACCTCACACATGCTGCTACTCTTACACACAAAACTTTACTGGTAGTTCACTTTAGATGACAGCCATAACAGCCTAATTGGGGAGTTTTTTTTTTTGTCTTGCCATCCAGCTGGCAGGATGCATTGCAAAATCCTAATGAACAGTGAAAAATGGCCTTGCTACTCAGAATAAGTCAAAGAAGATGGGCTGCCTGAGATGAAATATTAAACATCTAAGTTCTCCAGCTGTCACTATAGCTGTGGTTGGCAGAAGGATTCATTGTCATGTCTCCGTGGCACAGATGGATTTGTGCTCACGCCTTCATGCAAAGTGTACAGAGTCAGAGTATTTGTATCCCCGATGTGTCTAAAACTGACTCTGACCGGGATTGGCGCTGCTTTATGAAATTTCTGGTTGCATCTCAGTAGGATTTTCTGCAGCTGCACAAACATCTCCAGCTTCTTAATTTATTTTCCTTTTTTTCTTCTCTTTTTAAGCCAGGCTAAAAGTAAGGCTCTAACAGATGGATTAACATGAGATTTGGTTCACTGTTCCCTTAGGATGAAGCAAACAGACTAGACTGGTGATCACTGGGCTTTTTCCGAGGCAGAACAATGAGGATAACAATTGTATTTTTACAGAAATAGTGTATCTTCAGAAGCCGAAAGACAAACAAGGCTGCATCCATTTTAGTGATGACAAAAAGTAATGGATGTGAACTTTTAAACACTAAGCCTGTAATATGAGCATCTAATCGCATTCAGAAATTATAACCTTAACCATGTGCTTTTTACTCCTAAACCTAACCATTCACATGTGAGAGTGCGGTAGAAAAGTAATAATCTGGGGGGGGGGGGGGTAGAAAAGTTAAAGTAAAGTTTTTGTGGAAGTCAGCAGTGTCACATGATGTTGCAAAAGTCAATGTTTTCATGGGTCAACACATCATGACTAACATGACAAAAGCTGCATCTCAGTGGGGAACTTTTGAGCCTTTATTGTGAGACTGTATTGTCTTGGACCAACATAGGTAACATGAATTCACATCATGAATCTAACAACAATATTCCTGTCTGTCTCAGCTATATTCTGCACTTTTTTACACTTATACGCAAATGCTAGCAAGCCAACAAGCTCAACTAAGTCTTTGGACATTTACTGGCCAAATATTAAAATGCATATTTTAATATTTTTTATATATTTAAAATATTAAAACAATCCAACCCAATTAGCTAGCTTTATACTGGCTTTTTGTGGGTCTAAGCAGAGTTGCATGATGAGATGGCTGTATTTTCACTTAGCCTGCTGGAGGCTGAAGTTGTACGCTGCATCTTGACAAAAAGCACCCACTACTTTTGGGCCCAGGAACGTTTTAAGAATAATTAAAAAGTTTCCTTCAGGCCATAGTTGAAGGAAATGCATCTCCACTGTAATCTAAAGTCTTACATTTTGGTAAAATAGTCCGCAGTCATGTAAAAAAAAAAGAAGAAAAAACTCTCTTCCCGCTCCTTTGTGTCAGAGAGCTTACGGAACAAAGTAAGAGCAATTACGCCACAGTGAAAAGGAAAATATCTCTCTTGTCCTTTGATTAGTCTCACAAATTAATTTCTAAACTGCCAGCAGTTGAGTTGTATAGTACATACATTAAGCTTTGTACACTAAGAAATGAAGAAGCAGGAATTGTCCCTAAAAAGTATACACGCTTTGCTGCCCCAGCTGTAACAAAATAGGCTATAAGCAGTCAGACGGGTTGTTGACAGACAGACCTACTTGAAGGGTCGTGGGAGAGCTGAGCCTTTGGGCAAGAGGCGATCACCCCAGGTCGCCGGTCCATCAAAGGGATAATACAGAAACAAACCGCAGAGCCCACTCTTGTCACTGTCGATTTAGAATAACCTGGCCTGCTTGTTTTTGGGTTAGGTTTTTTTTTTTTTTTTCAGACCAAAGGAGGAAAAAGATCCATATTGGCACAGAGAGAAGATGCAAGCTCCACGCAGAAATGCCCCGGCCGAGATTTAAAGGCTTAAATACATTGATGAGACTGTCAAAATGCTGATTGAAAAAAGTCAAATAAGCAGTGGAAACATTTAATTCTGTTAAAATGATCAAATGAACAAACTAACTCGACAATAAAAATGTATTCTGCCATTAAGTTTAATAATTAGTAGATTAAAAAAAGCTCAGAATAAGCTATTTCAGCCTATATATCTGCCTATACCTTTAGGTTATTATAAGTAACGTTATGTGACCTGTGCTGTCAGGGATTATTTTAACCTTTGAAACAAAAAAAAGCTCCACAGTAATTACTTTAATGACCATTTCTATGCCTTACTGGGTGATTTTCTGATAAGTTTGTCTTTAGAAATAGAAATATTTTTCTATGTGCAAAGCGAATGAAAGAACAAAGAGAGAGGCATTGCGAATCTGACAATGCACGAAGTCGAAGATTGAACTTTTAATCATATGAAAATCGTCATTCTGAGGCAGGAACAGTCAGCCTCGTTCATTCTTCTGCAGCGCCACATCAAGGTGCCCCTCCTGTTTGACAAGACTCCTCCATTAGTTTGACTCCACCTGACTTATCACTCGGGAATCTGCATGATTCAGGTGTCACGAAGGCAATCAGAGGAAGGCGGTTGCGCTGTCTCGTGTTCCCATCTCCACCGAGAGACATGCAAGAGCGGTTTCTTGTCCTCCTCCTTCTCCTCACCGAGAAAATAAAAGTCAGGATAGTGGAAGAAAGGAAACCCCTTTGGGATTTCACTCTATCTTTCCCTCGTGTGTTGGTTTCTGCCTCCTCCTTTGCGCTCTTGTCTCATTCTTTCAGGCTGAACCTCTTCTGACTCCTGTATTCTCTTTTATCATTCTCTCCTTCCTTACCCTTCTCCAATTTTGTACTTTTCTCTCATTCTCTTTGCCCTTTCTCTACAAGAATTTCTTCCCCTTTTCATCTATAGCCCAAGTTCTCTTTGCTGTCCTTCACAGCACCAGTCGTGGCTAACCGCCGGACTTTGCTGCTCAGCTTCATTCTGACTTAAATCAAACATGTTGAATTCAAAATGCAGAGTATGAAGATTTTAATGGTACTTCTAAGTTTTTCTTTATTCATAACCTGACAAGGATGGAGCGAACAATCATGGAGAAACATTTTAAGCATTCTGGCCAAAAGTTTGCAGAAAACTTACAGCCTGATAGATGTTGTCTGGGTTGTGATGAGTCGAATAGTCTTGTGGAAGATAAAGCAGCTTTTACTATGGTCAAAAGCCGACTGGCACTGTGCACTCCGTGCCAGCCAGCCGATATTTTGGAAAGATTAATATGGTAGAGAAGTCAGCAAGCAAAAAATGAGCAAGACAAATGTCTAAGTCAGTAATACACAGTATTTTCTCTAAATGCGGATCATTCAGCACTGCAGAACAAATGTGAGACAAGGACAGCAACTTCTGCAGTCTGTGCTGCCACAGCCGTACTTCCACATGCTGGAGTAGCAGAATCTATTAATATCATAGAAGTATTGAGTGCAATTTGTGATGAGAGAATGAGAAGGTGACATAAATACCACGTTTGAAGAAGCGTAAATGATGTCTAGTGAAGCCGTGGCCCTAATTGATGTCCCTTGTTGCCAAAATGTCAATAAGCTTATTGCTGAGAGAAAAAATAAATTGGTGGTTTACTTTTAATGCTCAGCTGTGCCAGTTCACTCAGGGAAAATCAATTCTCATCCATAGCTGGGTTCACTGGCGCATCACAGACAGATCCTCATCAAATCAAAACACACACGGTCACTGAATATTGGCCTTTCAGGCAGTGTTAAAAGTGCTGTGCGCCCTATTGGCTGCCCTAACACATGACAGCAGTGACTCATTTCATATATTTTTGTGCACCAAGCATCATCTGAGAGATCTCTGTAGCTGTGCAATAGCTCTGATTCAAAGACAAAAAGCTTAATACTGTCAGAGCTCTGGAGTAAGTTGATTTGTTAAAGACTACGAAATCAGATCCCCAACCCAAACCCTGCATTAATACCTTAAAAACACAGCAATAATTAATAGAAAAATGTAAAACTGACAATCCTCACTGATACGACTCACGAATGAAATGTGGACGTGGATGAGCTGAGAACATGCAGCTGGGTGTGAAGATCTACTGTCTGCATAAAGAAACGTGTTGATAAATGTCACACAGCTGCAGGCATTACCCCTCTGACCTAATGACCCTAATTAATGAAAGCTGCTGCCAACCTTAACCCTGAAATATGAAGATCCTAACCCCAATGAAGCACTTTGAAGAACTGAGAACCTTCTGCATTCACAATGCTGACACAAAGTGTCTCTAAATGACCCAAAATAATAAAAAAAAAACAGATATTATATCATATCATAAAGAAATATCATAGATTAGAATAGAAAAGTGCAGAGAAGTGAGTACAGTAGATTGAATCTGACAAAAATTATTTTAGGTTTTGACAAATTTCTGTCTAAGACAGTTTAAATAGTATTTCTAACGTTCAGGTTTGTTTCAAGTCATCTGGATATTACAGTGAGTTTGGCTGCACCACCAAATCACTGTGTGTGTGTGTGTGTGTGTGTGTGTGTGTGTGTGTGTGTGTGTGTGTGTGTTCTTATTGCTGCATGACAACCATTCATCGGATGCACTTTACTTTTTTACCCTGAATGATTTTTTTGCAGGCAAACAGTGGAGCTGTGTGGAGCTGACTCACCTGCGTCAAGCCAAAGGTTATTCTTCGGTCTTGCTATATAAACGTGACAGGATTCGCTGTAGCGATGTTATTCCAAGCATTGATTTCTTTTGTTTAGAGTATATCAGTTTATATTTCTGAGCCTTGAAGGTTATTGCTGGTATATTTGTTTGAACAGCAAATTTATATCAGTTTGTTTCTATGTGAATAAAAATAATATCTCTTACAGGGAAACACAATAGGTTATTACGTATTACTTACTAATCACAAAGGATGAAACGCTGCACAGAGCCCATGTGGAGCCCAAGGTGAATTTCATCACTGGTGCCTCAGAAAAGCAAAAAAACTTAACTTAACGTAAAGTGATACTTTACAGGCCAATACTTATTAACTATGGCAAATTCTATAATGTATAGCATCTTAATGAAATATAAAGACACTACTACTAAAGTTCCTCTTCATCAGTGTTTAGAAATTGATCCTCTTTTACAAACAGGTAAAAATGATGAACAGAAGAAATGTAAAATGCACCTACAGATATCCTGTTTTCACATTATTTATTTCATACTGCAATTCAAAATCATTAGAGATGAACTGGATTAATGCTGCTATCATGAGAGCAGATTAAATAACTTAATGGATATGAAAATAGAAAAAAGAAACATAGGCTGCTAAACAAATCTAGATGCTTATCTACCTTGTGTAGTGTGGACACCATGAGCAACATACACAATTCTTTAAATCAAAAGAAAAGCCACAAGTAGATGATGCTATAAGCCTCATTTAGCTCAAATATGTTGCACTGACTGCAGGACAGTGATGAAAGGAGAGGAAAAGTACAAAATAACAGAACATTTAAAACTCTTATTCTGTTGGTCGGGTTTGATATTTGGAACTTTATGGCTTTTTGAACAGTGGCCACGACAACTTTAACGCCCCCCGCATCTGATTTCTATAATCATTCAACTTCCACCGGTCGAATGGTCACATTAAAACTATGAATAGATGTTTTTAAATAACTCAGAACCATTGTTAATCTGGATAATCCACATCCACAATCCAAATGTTTTTATAATATCACACATAAAGTGAATACACACAAAAGGTGACCAACATTTACTGTAAAGCTGAGTGACTCGGACAGATGAGCAACATTTCTCTGCTAAACGTTTTAGTCAACATGAAAGGTTTCCACACTTGTTGGTCTCTGCACCAGTGAGATATATTAAAAAATGGCTTCCCCTATTTATCGGCAGCCTCTATGATTTTCTCACACGACAAAATGACTCTTCAGATCCCCTTGTGTTTAATTTAGAGGACGGTGATTTACCAGCCAGGCTACTTTTCTAATGTTTACTCCCAACTCCCAAGTCTGTGCAGATGATACATGTTACAGCTTCTTATTTGTCTAATCTGCACAGCAACAGCCTCCTCCGAGAGCAGGCAGAAGGCTGTCTAATTACTCTAATGCAAATGACATATTCTGATGACTTACATGTCTCCCAAAAGCAAACAGATACTTTCTTTAGGACAGAGAAGGGCAGCATGAATTGGCTCGTCCACAGAGTGATTACTGAATGAGCCAACTGTATACAAGACCAGGGGCAAGAGAGCTCAGAGACCAGAGAAGCGTTGTCCCGTAAAGTCAATCAAACGACAACAGAGATGCAACATGACAATAGAGGATGCAAAATGGCAATGGAAGGAGGCAGAAAAATAATATGTGATGACACTGTCGTGACAAAAAAAACCTGATATTTAAAAAAAACTTGGAAAATGACCAAAAAAAAACACAATGACGCAAAGGGATGCAAATGACCACACAGAGATTTGAAAAGGCAGAAGGTGATAATAGATGGATGCAAAATAAATGAAAAGATCAAATCTTTGTACAGTAAAAAAATGTAATAATCCTGAGAAGGTAAAATGACCTCAGCACAACCGAGATGAAAACTGACCACAGCTGGGTTAAAAAAAAAAGACTAAAAAGCGACGCATGAAAGGCAGTGAAGGGATGCAAAATGGCTCCGGAGACACAAAATACCTACAGTGAATTGCAACATGACAATGGAAGGTTGCAAAAAGACTACAAAAGGATGAAAGTTTACTGTGAATTGATAGAAATGGCTACAGAGAGATGGAAAATAACAATTAAGGGACGCAAAATAGCTTCAGAGGTGGAAAACAAACAGGAAGATCCACAAATCATCTTGAGAATATGCAAAATTCTGCACATCACCATCCTGGGTGATGGTGATGTGCAGAAAAGCCTTCACATGGTGATTAGGTCTGCTTTACTTGCACAGCCGTTGCTCCCTTGTACTCACATTGATTGTTTTCTCCTGGCTTGGTAAACAGATGGAAGTCAATACACCCATACAATGACGTCAGGGTTCAACTCTCTGTAGGTCTCCTGGGCGTATCAATTAGAGTGTAAGAATGCAGCCAAGGATTTCATAAGCTGTTATTAGTAACGACAGGTGGGTATTGAGTGTGGCGCAACACTGCTGGAGAAAATTGTGATAAATGACAGAGGAGAGGCTTTCCCTCTCTAAAGAGCTGTGTCGATAGATGACTCCTGGTCAGGAGGAAGGGCGTGCGTGCGTGTGTGCTCATGTGTTTCAGGTGGAAAAAGTGAAGATGTGGTGCAGAAATGGGTCTAATTGGAGAATTTCAAGCTGGCTTCACTTTCAATGGATTTGGTTCCTGCTTTGCAGTGCATCAGAGGCACATTTGAAGCTTTTCAGCCACCCGTTCCCTGAGTAGTAAGAGAGGCATGCAGCCACATCTGCTTACCTTATGGTCAATGATGCCAATGTATCCCTGGAGGACGGGTGGGTGAGGCTTGACCACACTGACGGAGGCTTTAGTCGGCTGCCGAAGCTGTTCATGCTGTCGGATGCGTGTGTCGTTAGTGTCCCTGGAAGGACCGTTGAAGCTCCCATTGTACACGAGAAACAAGCTGGCGCACAGGAGAAGCACGAGAAGTACGGCTGCCCCATGGCGCTGATACAAAGACACAAGCAGATGCTGATAAATTAGCCCTGTTGCACTGGAATGAGTTTAGGCTGCACCTGTAAGGCTTAATACAGAATGAGAAGAAACCCACTGTCATTGCACAGACTTCATCACCATCCTCAGCTTAAGCCATAAAAAACCCCAGCCTGCTCTGATTTATGCACACTTACTGAAAAACTGCTCTTATTAACATTTAAGGGCTGTGTCATGTTAATGGAATTGACAAGATGCCAAGCTGTTAATGACCGTTACATCCATCCATGCATGCATTTCAACGATCAGATGCCTTTTGGCGCACATGAGTAATGTAATGTAATGTGAAGTTTCACATGTCAGAAAACTATAAAAGTTGACAAGAGAAATCAATTTGTTGTTCTCTATAAAATCACACATCACACACTTCTGGTTTGTTTTGCGGCAAAGAAACTAATTAATTACAAGGGAAACGATAAGATTACATGCACTTTTAAAAAATATGGTATCTGCATTTAACAGACACGCAGCGCGCTGTGATCCACGCTGTAGTGGAGCTGAAGTGCCAAACAGTGCGCACAGCTGGATGTCCATTGTTCAGAACCTAATCTTTTGATCCGACACTGTACAAACAACAGTTCGTACAGTGTACTGTGGCGACTGGGGAGCGACTTCACGGAACAAAGCTTGAATTTAAAAACGACCACTAACAGTTGTCTCCGGGACCACCTTGCAGAAACATTTACCATAGGTGTCTTCATTTTGCGGCGCGCTGTCTTATCGCTGCGTCTCAGTGTGTGTGACTCCACTTTCTCTCATGGTCCAGAGTCATCTGTCCGCATCCCGGATGCGCTCCGCTCCCTCCGCCTAGAGCCAGCCTGCCCGCCGCTGCCTGTGTGTCTTCAAACTGGAGCTCAGGCGCAATTCATACAGAGGAGACCGCGGCGACAGATGTTCACTACTGTACCTCTGCTGGGTCTTAAAGCCCCGCGAGTTTCAGGGGCTGGAGGGGGCGCAGCGTAAAATACGAGGGACTACTTACAAAACTGTGATAATACCAACATTGCTCAACACTTATTTTCAGCTGAGTAATATTTGATGGACATCTGTAGCCTATTTCTCTGGAAACAGTGAACTTACAATATCTTTTGACGCTTCACACCGATTAAGAAAAGAAGCTACAGATAGGCCATTGCATCTGTTTAACAATTTAATGCACTTTTTTCTGTCTGGGTCTACATGTAAGTACAAGTATTAAGAGGTCAGTCAAAAATTCACATTCTATAACCTTTGATTGTGTTATTTTTATAGGACAGTAGGTTTAAATGGGGGGGACTTTCACCTTGGTTATTTAGCAGGTTTAGAGCTTAAAAAGCCACTGAGGAATGTTGATGCCTTTCATTTTGCCTGTGGGGACAGATATGTGGACCTATAAGGCACTAGTTTGGCACATTTACTCAACACATTAAAAGCTGCTCAAACAATACCAGCAAATATTATTTTTATGTTTTTATATCTGTGTAGTTTTAACGCTAAATGTGGCTTAATGTGGCCCAAGCTGGACTGTAAAGATGCAGCAGAACGAAGTTAAAGACATTTTGCATGATTTCAGATTAGATAAAACACACATGGGAGAGACAGAAAAAGCAAACTGTTCTGAGTAGTTTATTACCAAACATTTCAGTAGAAGTGAACAGAAAAATTAAATAAAGATATATTCCAATGCAGGGCACAATGATGTGTAATTTTCCCCCTTACAAGAAAATAAGTTAAAATAAGGTAGGTTCGATATATATTTTTACCCTGACTGGAATTTACAGCAAATCTGAAATGAAAATGATAACCTCAAGGTGACATATTATGGTAATACGTTTTAAGTTATCACGTCTCTTTTTTCAGACTAGTACAACCATTATTTCCAGAAAAGAGCAGATGTTTTTCATAGTGCAATGGAAACTTAAATCTTTACTTTATTCCATGTGGCCTTTTTTACACACACACACACAAGTGAGGAAATCATTTTGGGTGTCATCATGGACCAATTATTTAGCAAATTTAAACAAAGCTAGAATTTGACACCTACGACATACTCAAAAGTTTGGAGACAGCCATTGTGTTACCTCAGCCGCTCTTTAATTACACTTCTTAATCATGTGGGATGTGAGGCTGTTAATTGTTGCAATCTTGTAGAGTAATCAGTGTCCTTTCTTGCTGAATACAGGATTTCAGCTGTTCTCATTGTTATCTGATTCTCCTCTTGTGGCACTGTCCTCCTGAAATAACCACGGAACCTGTCAGGGGAAGATGTTGCCTGACACACACTTTAAATACACACCTCAGCTTTATTGGTACCTTCATGTGCGAGCCAGTTTGATAACTTTCTTTGCATTTCTCTTCACATTTTTTCAATTTTTTTGCCAGCAACAACATTACTTATATTTTCTAAACACAATAAAGTTGGTCAGTGTACACATTGAAAATAATTTCCTTTTTACTTGCATTAAGTTTTTGTTGCATTCTAGCAGACTCCTAAAATTGAATGGAAATGCGGCTTGTTGAAAGAAAAAATGGAAATACACACAACATTTTTTGTTATATGCATTTATGCATATCCCTGCATTTCTTTCTTCATCTTGGTTGCCTTGGTTACATGTAAACACAGCACATTATAATCAAACTTTTTTACTCTCTGGGTAAGTTAGCATACAGCATAATAAAGTCAGAGTTAGAAATCAAAACTACCAGCGTAGGGTTAAAAAACAATCACGGTTCAGGGTCAAAACATTCTTTTTACAACGCAAACATGCTGTCACCTTCATGGAGGCAAATTTTGCCCCTTAGTGTGCACTTTTTCTCATGACCACCAGAGGTTTCATATTCTTTGAATGCATTTATTGGCCGTATTTGTCCAATATGTTTTTTCTGCAGTAGCATAGGCCGCAGTCTCAAGAACTTCATTTTTTTGCACGATCCCCTGTCAATTTGTTTAAATAGTAAATTAGGCAGTTTTTGCAAGTCATTTATACGCATTTAAACTTAAAGCATGTTATCTCATATTAATGTAATAATAATTCATACTACGATCCCAAAGCCAGTTCTGCAGAAATCCATCCGCCTGCATGAACCAACACCCAGTTGCATCCAACCAACAAAGAAAAGAAGAAAACACATATTTACTGCTTCACATTCTCATCTGACTTTTCATATGCATGTAGGACAGATTTTTTCACTGCAGCCCAATCAGCCTAAACATTAAATTATACAATATGTCAACCAAAGTCTTCCATCAACAGTATCTAAAAGCAGAGTCAGCATTACACCTGCTTCAGTGCTGGTTATTCAGGTAGGCTTATATGTTAGTGTGCACAGTATGTCTGGATATCAGAGTCCTGAAGTATGGACAAATATAGAAGAGCAGCACCACCATAAAAGGGACATTTGTTGTTTATTGCCACATATCTTAAAAGCTTTAAAATATGTAACTTTAATCTGTGTTTAATCCTCTTGGAAGTGATGCGTTTCATGCATTTTATATTTCAAGAAGCAGCAATGGGATTCCAACATGAATGCTAAAGAACATTATGTATAAAATCTTTTTCAAAACAAAGTTCAAAGGGGATGCAGAGAGAGAAAACTCACAACGAAACCACAACAGTTTTTGAGGTCAAAGGCCAAAAAAAGATGCGGCAGGTCTGCAGAACACACATTATTTGAGGTATTAAAAGGATAGTTCGCCTCTTTTGACATGAAGCTGTATGACATCCCATACTAGCAATATCATTTATGAACATTGACTTACGCCCTGCTGCGTCCTATGAGCTGAGTTCCGGCCTCGTTTTGGCGTTGACAAAAGTAGTCCGGCTAGTTGGCTTGGGTTACAAAAATAAAGCGTTTTATCTTCTCAAATCAATATGCGTTCAAAAGAGTAATACATTTGCATCACAAAATCGTTCTCCAGGAAAAAATCAGACCTCAAACGAGGCTGGAACTCGGCTCACAGGATGCAGCAGGGGGTAAGTCAATGTTCATAAATGATATTGCTAGTATGGGATGTCATATAGCTTCATGTCAAAAGAGGCGAACTATCCCTTTAAGCGGGAATGATAGTAACAGTCTTCCAAGAAGGTTAATTTTTCTTAGTCAGCTGATTTTCGATAAAAGTTGTGGATTTCCAGAGACAGTTCCAAGCAATGAACATCATAACTGAGATGACCGTAATAATGTTTGAATCCTCTGTCGCTGTAAATGTTCTTAATGTTGATCTGTTGTGCCCTGATTAACAGACACCCCACCAGTTAGTGTGATTTGAAGATAATTCCTGCACACAGGTCCATGCAGGACATATCCCCCAAAATTATTCAGGAATCAGAATACATTTTAAGATTTTTAAAGCATCTACAGATGTAATTATATCAACCATGACAAGCACATATAGGCGGTCATAAATTTGCTATAAATCAAAATCAAAATCAAATCAAATTTATTTATATAGCACATTTCATGTACAAACAGTTCAAAGTGCTTTACATAAAATAAAAGCATTGCAGCAGGGAGTGCAAAAAGCATTAAAAATACATAAAAGAATATACAAAGAAACAAAGAAAATTATTTAAATGAATTTAAAAACAGGCAACAGTCTAGATAAGTTAAAAGATATTTCATGCATAGACAAATGAGAACAGAAATGTCTTTAACCTGGATTTAAAAATGTCTACATTTTGTGAAAGTTTAATCTGGCAGTTTGTTCCACTTGTTAGCAGCATAACAGCTAAATGCTGCTTCTCCATGTTTAGTCTGGACTCTGGACTGGACCAGCTGACCTGAGTCCTTGGATCTAAGAGCTCTGCTGGGTTTATATTCTATAACCTAACACATACAGATCCTGCATTATCATATATATAAGTTCATGGTACAAATGGAAAAACCTTCACATTGATTGAATTAATACAAGAAGAAATAAAAACACTAACTGTAGAAACAGAATAACAACAACCTACCACGAACCAAGAAAAGAATCCAAATGAAGTAACAACATGCTCGTAATGAAGTGATCCGAAACAGAGCCGGATTATGGTGATGACAGGACTTTCCTGTCAATTTTACCTTCACAGAAGGTCAGGTTATCTGAAATCAGCACCCGTCACTGCCTGAGGATCTCGTGTTTATTGATTATTAACAGGTCAGAGATGTTTGCTGTGTGCTTGTCCAGGACAAGCCTTGAAATATGATCGATGAAGTGGTAAAAGTGATTCAACAACAGTCAGCAAGTACAGAGAAGCTAAAAACAAATGTGATCCAGTCACGTCCTACAGATTTAGTAGAGTCACTAGAGGAGAGGAAATTCACATCCAGACGGACTTGTAGAGACTTGCAGCTTTAAATTTAGAAGTGTTTTTCAACATTATAAAGGTCAGAAGTGAATGGGCAAGAAGATATTTTTATTTTTTCTGAATGATGCATGGAGAGACAAACAGAAGAATATAGGAATCGTATAGCTAGTAGTCCACATGATGGCTGATGAAAGAGAGGAGAATCTAAAACTGAACCTGGTTTCATGGTTTAAATGAGTGTTAGCCACCGAATCCTCCACAGTAGATGAAAATATGTATGTCCTACCTTCATGAACAGCATTCTGTCGGAAACATATGTCGCAGCTTAGTCTCATGGTAAACCATGAAACCGCCACAATGTGCAATGTGCAGAGGGACACAAATTGTTCCTTTTTTCCATGACGGCCAGCATTACTTTCAATATAACGTTGTGTATTTCACTGGAGTTTCAGTTGTGTTAGTATGAAGTCTCCACACTGACTTCCTGCTCATCAGAAAGTTGAATTTAAAACACTGCTGCTGGTTTATAAAGCATTAAATGGTTGAGGGCCAGAATACATTTCAGAGTACACTGTGAAGCTTTGACACATCTTAGGTCATCTGGAACAGGTTTGGTTTCTGTTCCCAGAATTAGAACTTAACATAGAGAATCTGCTTTAATTTTAAATGCACCATGTACGAGGAATAAACTCAGAGAACCGTAGCCCTGCTGCAACTCTCCCTTCTTTAATTTGAAACATCAAAAATTCAACTACAGATATCGACAGAATTGGAAAAATAACTACAATGACATATTTGTACGACGTATGCAGCTGAGATACTTTTGGGATGGGCCGGATTTTAATGTAATACCACTTTGTACAGCGAGATGGGACAGTCACTGTCTGCCCTGGACCCAAGAAGGTGGAAGAAGCAGTAGCTGGAGGTGGAAGATGCTAGAGAAAAACACAGTGATTATAATTATGTCTAAAGCTCCTCCCACTAAGAATCCAGCTCCGAAGCAAAGACACGAAAGGAGCCAAAGCAAGAGTAAAAACTTTTTCTGTAGAAAGCTTTGCGGCTATAAAAGACTGAAATCAAATGCAAAATTTGTAACTTTTGCTCTTGACTGGTAAGTAAAAATACTGCTTTGAATTGAATATCATGAATTTCCTGTTTGTCACTACATGAATTAACTGCGGGACATTGAGTAAAAGCTTTCACTGCTCTGTGCAACCTCATTTACTCAGTGTTGTATGTGCTGTTGCCGGCAGATATTATTTTAATGCATTTTATGTTACCTTGTTGAATTGTGCAATATACAATATGCCTGGCCTTGCTTGACTCAAATAAAAACAGCACCCAGACTTCAACACAACCCTGTAGAAAGGAGGCACTTTGCCATACTTTAGACCTCATTTCCAGACATTTTCAGATGTTCCAGTGTCATCTCATGTCAGTAAAATGACCAAATTCTTAGGGTTAGGACAAATGTACAGGGCAGGGTGTCATCTTGTTGCTGTACACCAACCAAAAGATGAGTAGTTCTAATACGTGACATGACTTTGTTTGTTAAAGCTAACCCATTTCGTGACATAAGGCTGGATCATGTAATTCAGATGCTATTTCATGAGACCAGGAAGCATCGTGGCATATTCTGATATGATTATGGCGGCAGTTTTTCCAGGGATGTTACATACACATAATACATGTATGTTAGACTGACGGGGGGAAAAAACTCTCTTCACTGCGTTGCTGCCTGGCTTAACATATATCAGCCAGAGTGATTGATGTTTTTTTATATATATTTTGTGGGCAACAACAGAGCTCTGTGGCAGAGAGAAAACATATGTCAGGCTTTGACACTACACTTCTTTTTTTCTGAAATGTATAACATATTTGATCCCCAAATCAATTCTCTAAGGAGTTTGATTTCCATAAATGAACTGCACCATGACTGCAGCTTTTCTCCACAACCCCCAGCTCAAATGAAAAAAAAAAAAAAATGTTCAATCTAGAATGAAGCTACTGTGCGTTTCACCCCTATTTGCTAGCAATTGTGTTTAATCTACTCAAGATTATACACAACCCTCGTGGGAGATGGAGAGGAAACTTCCCCGAGGCAACAACTCAAATAGTGTTGCCATCAAAGTCACTGGGGAATAATGTGCAAGAGCACTATGTTGTTGGCTCAACAACAACAACAACACTTCAGAGAAACAGTTTCACACAAAGGCTTTCCTTGAAGTGTTTGTTGGAGGACAGTTAAAGGGCGTGTGGATCTCTGAGCTTGAACGGGGATATTCAGAAAAATGTTGGTGATTTGGCAAATCAGAGCTACCAGATTTGTCTTTAGTTCTGAGGTTAGAATCAGTTCCAGTTAACATGTATTTTTTTTAATCGATAACTTTGACCATGATGTCAAAACGGCTTCAGTTATGGAAGCAACTCTCCTTTCTTTCGATTCACCCAGTTGTCGTTTCTTTATTCCTCTGTTTTGTGTTAACTTCCTCCAGCGAGAAAAAACGAGTGGAGGATGAAAAGAAGAGACACTTAATGTAGCAAGGGCTCAAAAATGTCATAAAAACCTACGTTTTGTGTTCGGCTCTACTGCCGGACACTTCTCGTCACACTTCTTCCCACGTTGCCAATCTCGACTAGAACAAATAATGAATGTCACTGACTCCCTATTGCTGGTCCAAATCCCATCCTTAACACCCTGTTACCATCATGTTTGCTTTTCTACTTCCGTGATTACCTACCTTTCTACTTTGCTTTCCACACACGGATGGTTGTGATTAGGAGTCAAAAGTACATGATTAGGGTTAGAATTCTTGTACGTTGTACAATTTAAAAACTTTTAAATGTGTTGGTTATGGATACCCCGCACAGTACAATTACCTAAAAAAACATTGACAGGTCAACGCTGGATTGTGAAACTATGACTAAAAAAGGTTTATTGCAGAGGTCTCAGGGCTGGGAGAGTTTGACTCGAGTGGAGGAACCATAACTGGGTTCAGAGTTGTCAGTGGACACACAAGGAAAAAAAAGAAATCTCTGAAGTGTAAGTCTAAAGTAAAGATTGGCCTGGTATTGTGTTGCCAACAGTGTGACAGCACTATCTGTCAGAGTCTGGGAGGATGACATGTGTAGATCAGCTGTGGAAACGGATGAAGGAATGAAGTGCTGTTCTAGCAGCTGCAGGAGTCCAGGAGAAGATACACAAACAAAGATACACACCCACACACAAAAGAGGAATGGGAGACAACAAGAAAGCAGTGGGACACTGGTATAGACTTTGAAATACACCTGTGCATCCTGGCTGAGCCCCTCTGGTTATCCTCCCCTTTCCCTGCTCGCTCTGTTCTCATCCAGGTGCGTTTCAGAAAGTAAGTCATCCTTCAACATGTTAGAAGGAGATCGATTTTCATGTCAGAGGGAGGAGGACAGACGAGAGAGGAAACAGGGGGCACAAAGATTAGAATAGCCTTTAGAACCATTCATCCATATTACGTTCCTCTTTTATCCTGTGCTGTGTTGCTAGAAGCTGGAACTATCCCAGCTGTCACGGGGTGTGAGGCGGGCAGCTCCTGGAACAGGTCGGCAGTAAGAGCTAACACGGCGACAGATAACCATGCATGCTCATACCGACAGGGAATTTAGGATCACCACTTAACTTATAGAAAACTCAGACACCAAAACAGTGGAAACAATGGAGGGATCAGGAATTATGCTGCTGTTTGATGTGACTTCTTGTAGAGAAAATCTTATGATGATGACATCGCCATAGGCTTCACTTGAACATTTCAGAGGGGTACAGGCTCTTGGGTTTCCTCTCCTTGGAAAGTTGAGATTTCAAACCCTTAATTTACTGCAAACTGATTGAAATGTATGCATGGTTCCTTTTTGACATCAGTCAAAGGTATCTTTAAAGAAATATCTGTAAGTAATTGAAAATTCAATGATGAGACACCCAGTGATGATTGAAAATCAAACGGACTGAGATTGAATTAAGCTTACAGGCATTATGTGTATTCCAATGTATATAACCTTTCTATTATAGACAACACATATACTGTTGTAACGTCAACCTTTATCTAAACATAACTCAAGCTTCTGTTGACCAATTTTGAGCTTTTGTTTATTTGCAGCTCCTCAAATGAGTGAGGCAACCCATATGCCCACCACACCAAGTGAAGCTGTGTGTTCACCATGATAAAGCCGCTCATTTTCTGTTGGCGTTATCGTTTGTGGTGCAAGCACATCATTTCAACACCATGCACAGCTACCACATAATGCATGATTTATATGTGGAACAATCTGCCTCTCCACGTCAGACAGGCTTCCTCTCTGTCTGTTTTTAAATCTCAGCTTAAAACGCATCTCTTCTCCCTGGCTTTTGACACGATGTGAGATGTTGAAATGTGAAATTGCTATTTTTAGTATTAGTATTATTATTGTTTTAAATTATAATGCTGTTTTGTGCCTTTTGATTTATTCTTGTATTTTATTATTTTAAATTTTCTTTGTTTTTATTGTTATTTTCTTTTTGTACAGCACTTTGGTCAACTGATGTTGTTGTAAAGTGCTTTATAAATAAAATTGTATTGGATTATTTAAAGGAAACTTGCCCTTTTTCACAATCTGCCAAATAACGCAGTGAGAGACACTACAGCAGCTCCTTTTTATTCCATGAATTCACACCTCTATTAAAGCGGATAGTTTTAGGGTATGGAGTGACACACTGGACTCCACTTTGCACCTCCCTTTTAAAAGGTCTACCTCTTTTGAGATCTGTAGTACTTAATAACCCTCGGAACATGTTGTGATGGTACAAGAGAGCGTACAGTAAATGGCCTGAGCGCTCAAACCACGCACCAAATTGATGGAAAAATACTTCAGTTACAATTTTATTCTCAAATACTTACATTTCCTTTGTCTGCTGTTGGAACGATGGGTAGCTTGTAGGCTGAAGTGTATTTTAAGTTTTGTATTGCTCCTTTTTGGCATGTTTTCTGAGAATCAAGACATTGTAACATCCCGAGTTGGCACATGAGTGTTATTCTTCAACAATACTGAAGAACTGAGGTGTCTGAACGTGTTACAGAGGTCACTTCAACATAATCCAACAAAGAACCAGCCGCTATCATCCATGTTTCAGATGGGACCCAATTGAACCTGTAGTTTGTGGTACAGGTTTGAGAATACAGTGGTTATTGTTGCAGGAGGGAATGGAGGGAAAACTTTCTCCGCTGTTTTTGAGTGAACTGCTTCTCCTGTACATCGAAGGGACAAAACATTTAATGAAAGGGGGGAAGTCAGTGAGGACAGCACCCTTGGACTGTCAAGACAAGTGGTTTGGAGAAAAATATAGCAAGTGTGAACCTCTTGTACCCTGTTAGCTGTCACTTGTTTATTCTGGTTATGCTCCCTGTTTCTCTACAGATAGATTTTTATTTATTTATTCATTTTTTGGAAGTCGTGTTGTGTGGATGTGATATTATTTATTTTTTTGGCTGTAATGAGGATGGGAAAACACCATTTTTCATGTGTGTATTTAGCCCAAACTACCTACCATGCAAACTGGTTCCTGCCGAGGAAAACTCTCTAATGTCTGGGCCATTCGGTCCAAATTTTAATGTTTAAAAAGGAGAACACAGCCTGTTTTATGTAGCAAGACAGATGTTCAACTAAAGTCTAAAGAAACCCAGCAATGCCTGCACTTTAATTCCATGCGTTTTTATATAGAATCTCTCAATAGTAGTATAGAATAAAAGTGGAAGCTGGTAAAATCCTTGCAGTACAATATGAACATGAGGTGATGGTGTATGATCTGCTCTCATATGATCTGTGAGTGTTTTTTGTGGTTTATTGTGGTATTCAATACCTCAAACATCATTTAAATGAAAGGATTTTTTTCACTGTGCCATCAGATTAGAATTTCTGTGAATACGATTCCTACTGCTTAAATGTTATGCTGGGGTTTATACATAAAACATGACGCCGTTCGTGTCAGATGAAAGGATCGGATCTCCGCTGTGAGTATGTAAGTACAATTATGACGCCAGAAACAGAGAAGACACCAGTTTCAGCTGCTCAAGTTAACTGAAGCAGGAACTGATCAAATGTCTGCTCTTATAGTCCTGCTCCACAAACAGCCACAGACTCAGGGGGGCAAACACTTAAAAATGTGCACACACTTTCAAAAGAACCGCAGTCTCATGTGAACTTTAACTCCAGTCATTTTGAAAGCAAGTTTTCCTATGAGTACACACGAGGAGCCAGTGCAGATTTCTGTGTGTGTGGGCGGGGGAGGAAGCATTCATACAAATTTAAAATGTAATGAAGCAGCAAGCAGCCTAGCATGCCAGCAGCCAAAATAGCCCCTTGATCGATCACAACAGCCCCTGTATCACCAAGGATGTGGCGCTGACAACCTGATCATCAGGGCCAGCTCGATGATGACGATGATGCTGCTCATGGAGGTGGATGCTGAACAGCAGGTGTTTGCCTGCTACAACATGCAGGATGGTTCAGGTACTTACTTATCAGCTGTCCTAGGCTGTGACTTGGTTGAATGTCTGGGGTCTACACAGGCCTGTATTTCTCCCTTTCATGATGTCTCTAATCCGCTGTGAATGTGAACCCCACCTCTGATTTATGAGTGAAAGCTGCTCTCTGCAGTGCTGCAGGAGAGGGACCTTGACAAGGGAATCTGACTGGCTTTTTGTCCTTTCCATAATTAGAGAGTACATCCAATTCACCCCGTTCATTACCCCTGGGCCCTGTGACAAATGATGAGCAGACCTGTTTAATGCAGGCTCTCTGGCTGTCCCGTTTGGGGTGAATGAGCAACAGAGCATACAAGAGGATGAGAGATGGGAGATGCTTTCACAAGGTAGTTCAATTATCATATCACGCTAAATGTTAAGTGGGGATTCTCTTTTTTTCCCCCTGACATCTCTGACAGAAAATAACTGCCTGTTTCAATAGAAGAATGAGCATACAGCAAAGCTTTAAAGGACAATATAAGTCACTCTGAGTGTTTTGGCTCATTTACTATAAACAACATTTACTCATTGCCAGTTTATCAGACATGCCTCGCAAAAACAGTCCTGCAATTAACGCTACCTTCATGATGGCTGTAACGCTGATCCATGTAATCAATTTTAGAGAATGCTAAAAAAAATGTAGAATTTTATCCTGCTAACTGCTCACGCAGATAGTTTTTCACTTTGCGGCTTTCTTTACTGAAACGGTGTGTTTTAGTAGCCTGTGAAGGCTGCTAAAACACTGGCCTTCACACTGTGAAGCCCAGCAACACTGGCAACACTGAAGGCCACAAGGTTCTCATCCATTGTTGTTGTTACCAGGGTGACGAGTACCTGGTAAGTTTGGCATGGTCAGTTTTTTGAGCACCTCCTCTTGGCATCTATCACATATTTTAAGCACTTGGAGCCGTTCAGTCTTTCAGTTTTTTCTTTTTGCAAAAAGCTTCTCGTTCTGTGAGATTTTTGGGCTGCCTTGAATGCATTGCTCTGAAGTTTTATCTCAAGTTATTGAGTCGTGTTCAGGTCAGGAATACCGAAGGTCGTTGCAAAACATCCAGCTCACACTTATTAAGGTAGTTGTTAGAGGATTTGGTGGTATATATATAACAATATATATAACATTTGTTGTGCAAACACACTTTTAACATTTTTATAGCATTTTTATGTAGTTTAATGTATCTTTTTATGTTTTTATTAAGTTTTTTATGCTCCACTGTCTGTTTCCTTGAATGACTTGCTGGTATCAATTGTGTGTTTTGCCTTTAAGTGATCTTTTAGACTGGAACTACTACGGTGAGAAGACAATTCAACTTGGCAGTGTTTACAGATGACTTTGGTTCTGTCGACTCCGCCGTCTGGAAGAACTTTAAAACGAAAATGTCTGAGTAAAAGTTCCGTACCCTTCTCCATGTTTGGTGGATCCACCGATTACTTTCTTTTCTGGTTCCGCAGCAGACAGCAGCAGACTTTTACAAAATAAAAGCCTGTGAGCAACAGACTTTTACAAAAATAAAAGCCTGTGAGCAACAGACTTTTACAATAATAAAATAAATAACAAAACCTGCGCTAATGCGTGATAAAATATTTGTTGGCGTTAAATAATTAATAAGTTAACGCGATAAAAACGAGTTAACTCGCCCAGCCCTAGTAATCACTTATTCACAGTGAACACAGCGAACATGGATGTTAGTACCAGAGTTGAACAGGCCATCAACTATTCCCAGATATCTTGACATGGGTTTGCAAAGTTTTGTATGCTGCTAAATATCACTTTCTTCTCTTTCTCATTTTAGGACCCACATGTCCAAAAACTTTGGTCTTTTAACTTTGAAACTGAAATGCACAGTTACAATTTGACCTTGTTCATCTCCACAGAAATGTGGGTTTTGCTCTGTATGTGATGAACACATTGTCAACATAATAACAGCTGACAGGCCATTATGGGGTGAATGAATGGGCCGTATGAACAGATGGTACAAGAATATGAAACCCATTTATGTTGGAACACAGGTAAATTAGAGAACAGATTTCCAGAACTGGACTAAACTGAATAGTGTCAATCATTAGGCCCATTCTCATGAAAATAAAGCCCAAATATTTAATCCTACGCATTTACATAAATTACAGTCATTACACCACAATCTGTTCGCTTGGTGTGTATTTACTGGTGGTGTATTGGGCCAGGACATTGTCCACTGTGGGATTTATTTGTTTTGCATGGTTGTTGAGTGTGGGTGCATCTACAATAGGGTGATGGGTATCGTTTGCTCTGAGCTGGCCTTTAATTAAATTGCTCCTTCAGGCATGATGGAAGAGGAAATGTAGTTTCAGGGGTGACTGGGCCACAGGTAAAGAGGGAGACTGATGCTTTGTCAAGGCCTGGCTTTGTTGTGTGTCTCTGCTGGAGGCGACTTCACCACACAGGAAAGCTGCTCTGGTAATGGATCAGTGGCATCCCTCCACTTTGCAATCAGCAAACCCCAGGTTACATGTTCAATGACACAGAGACTATATTTCCAATTGTTGATCTTTAACTTGGTTTGTGGTCAATAGACCGAAAAGTAAAAAAATGTGTTGGAAATAGCTGAAAAAAACACGTTTCTGACAAGAAAATAGTTCTTAATGAGAATAGATTTTAAACTTCACTCTACAGAATCAAGTCACTTTGTGAAATTTCAGATGTATAACTATTTCATTTGGGTTTGAATACTGGAGGTTCCAGTTTGACTGTCACAGATGTGACAGTGTTTACATACGCTATTATCTAATATGAATCAATGTTTAGTGTTTTTTGAGAAGAAACAACCATCCATACATCCATCTTCTGTACTACAGTACATCCATCTGTTCGTTTTCTATACCTGCTTTATCCAATTCAGGGTTATGGGGGACTGGAGCTTATCCCAGTTGCAATTGAGCCAAAGGCAGGGAATGTAAGAAGCATGCACATAATAACACCGGCACCTTTTTTGTCATATCTATTCAGTTCAATTTAACAGTTATCCATTATTTTCGTTGTTATGTAACAGAGCACTCCACACACATACAGAGTGTAAAATGCTGCAGAGGAATGAAGAAAAAACTGTTAGTCACAGCAAAATGCATTGGAGACTAGAGGTGAAATGAAACAGGTAAACATAAATGAAGTACACTGTGTAAAATGAATAATGCTCCTACTAATTACCAAGTAACCCTATTTTTTTCACGTTTCTCACCAGCCCCTAAAGGCAATGGGATGGGAAACACTGAACAACTGCCTGTATTCTCCCAAAAAAAACGCCAGAGAGGAATATTAAATTATTTGCATGATAGCTTTGTTTCAGATGATTAAACAGAAATTGGAGGTTTAGCTTTAAAACAAGGAGGATATATATATATGTCGTGCTGTTTCTGTGTGCATCTCTGCTTTTTGGCCTCATTTGATCTTTGCATGAGATAACTGAGTCTGTCTCCAATGTTAAACCGTTGTTTTCCTTTTGTTTTTTAACTGGACGCTGCTGTTTCAGTGACTTTTGAGAAAACTGCATGGTTAGGCAAGGGGCAACAAAGCCTCTTTGATAGGATTAATGCAAAATGATGGTTTAGTATGAAATTCAGCCATTCAAAACTGTGGTTGTTGCTCACAGTGCCTCATGAAGGGGGACCAGGCTTGGAAACAAGATTATACATGCACAGTGCTCAGTCACATAGGATTGCTGAAATAAAACATGTCAGAGATTATTATATAGAGAGCGCAGAAAGCAGAGAGAAATAAGACACATTTAGATTAATTTAAGTTTCCCAGTCTGAGCTGTATGATCTTTTTTCATTAAAGAGTATTATTGTATAGCGCAGATGTGTCAATAATGCTGATGTTAAACGTTTTAAGGTAGCTGATATGAATTAGACTATTGAGAATACAGATGTCAAAATGCTATGAATTGATTACTTTATCAAAATTATAATGTTGTGTAAGATTATTATACTGCATGTCCTGTAGTTTCTGCCTTAACTTTGGATGTTGGTGCAGGGAGGTGTTATGCATTTCTCTGCTTGCTGGATTTATCAGTGAGCCTCTGAAAAGAGAAACTCACAACAATGGATCATGACTGACACGTCATTTGCATTTTGTATATTCTTCCATCTGACCTGTGTATTTGTATCGTGGCCTGTTTTATGACTGACCTTGTGAAGTAACAAGGCTATTACAGCTCTTGTATTTGCAGTAATCCATACTATGCATTTGTCATTATGTAAATTAATTAATCATTTAAATTAACCTTTTTTAGAACGAATAAAGATGTGAAGATGTCTCAAGACACAAAGGATGGAAACCATTACTCATCAGTGTGTTTTATTCATCCAATCTATTTCCCTCTCTGCACTGCCCTGTATTTCTTTGCTTTTTGTTGCTTGGGCAGCATTGCGTGGTGTAATAAATGCCTATTGCTGTCATTTTTATTGCTTATTTCAGCTATACCCCACAACCATTTTTAATTCAGCTCAGCTAAAGGGCAGCATTTTTCCTCCTCTCTGTTTCACAAAGACCTAGGTGTAACGCAACCCTTCTCAAAATGTTGCTGCACTCACTGCCGTTAATGTGTCCATCCACTGCTCCAGCTAATGGAAATTCACAATCATTGCTTCTTTCAGGGTGCGGCTCTAATGTCCCTTTCTCAGCCCCTTCCATTTGAATCTTTATTGAAGGTTGTGCTGAAACCCGAAGAAAATTCCCCGTTGATGGTCGGTGTCAGGGTGGTGGATTACACTTTGTGTAATAGGTCGTTTCAGCCCAACACTTTCTTTTCATCTGGTTTTCCTTGCGAATAGAACTGCATGGTGTCCAAACCATTCAAGGGAAGAGACTGAGGGCCTGCCCCCATTAATGAAGCTGTCCTCTTCATTCTCAGCTTCCACACCCTGGTAATAACTGGCTGAAGCTCAGGCCAGGAGTCTGTCTCCCTCTTTGGCTGATGACTGATTTGGCTGAATGAATAATGACTGGTTAACTTTCGGAGTATTATTGTTTATCCGACTTTGTGGTCAGACTGTGTGCCTGTTTGTCTGTGTGGTGTCGGAGAGTGGCTCCCCCTGACATTAGCATGAATACGCCAGATGCTCTGGCTGTAAGCTGTGAGCTTCAGAGTTGGCAGTGTGCCACTGCTCCTGCTTCACCAGGCTAATGTAAATTCACCGTCTCATCATCAGGCCCCGCAGGGAGGCACTCTCGTCTGCCTTGACATGCTCACTCTCGTGGGGAGTGGCAAGTGGGCCAGACGCTGGGAAAGGCCTCCTGAATGACGAGGGAATTATTTGAGGTCAGGAGTAAGAGAACTGAAAAACAAGGAGTCTTAAACCATCTATAATTCTGTACAAGAGTGCAGAAGCCAAGACAGTCCTACTTTTTAAACGGCTGTTATTCTTCCAGGAACATCTGCTCCCTGATGTGTCACTCAGCATTTCTGAAATCTTAACTCTTCTTACCTGCGCTTTGAGCTTTTGCATTTTGGTCATTCTTTACACTTACTTTACCTGGGGAAAGAGCTCCGCTCTCGTCTTAGCAAGTTCCTTTCTCCTCATGACTCAGCGATAAGTAATGAAACTTAGGTTGTTAATTCTCAGTTAAGAGGAAATCAGTGTTTAGTGCTGATGGTGTTTCCATATTTTCCTTCCAGAAAATCTTAAAGGGTCTGTTCACAAAGATTAGGAAATAATATTTTCCTCACGTTCACCTGGTGGTGTGCTGCGCTGCAGATATTTTCAATTGAATTTCTCCAGGATGTGAAAAAAAAGAAACCGGGATAACAAAAGCTACATTTCTTGTGTCACTGTCAACAGTTGGCATACCCTTTCTTTTAAACCAAACTGAACGCATATATTCACATATCTTGAATAATTTTAGACCTGCTAAAGAAAGGCAGTGGACTTCTATTGGAAGTCTACAAATTTACTACTCTGCCTGTATTCATTTAGCTCTGGTATTACGATCAATAATAGTATCAATAACAGTATCAGTCAAAACTAGAAATCAGCACAGTGTGAGTAGTGAGTAGTCCACCTTCGGGTCATATCTCTAAGATTGCTGATCAGAGCTGGAGCTGATAAATAACCGCGGCAACAGTATAATGTAACCTAGGAAGTGATTCTCATTACCACTGAAGACAAAAGCCATATGTTAATGCTATCCAGTGTGAGACAATAAAACACTGTTTTGTATTAGCATATGCTGCTGCTGGAAATGTGCACACAGTCTGTTGGTGAAATGTGAGAATTTGTATTCATGGACACAACTGCCCATGTACATCGAGTCAGAAAAGCTCATGATCTGACTTAAAATACATCTTTTCACAGCATCTGCCACATGCAAACAACCCCCACTGCATAGTTTGCTAGAGAAACAAGGCCTGTTACATCAGTAAACAAAATGAAAAAATGAACAGTAGGTGTCCATTTATATGAGTTTATTCCAAATCTATTTATAGCAACTGTAATGTTAAATAATAAAAAAAATGTTTGACAGTTTGAATGAATCCCCTTCAATTTATTTTTATTTAAAATATTACATCTCTAAAGTCCTTATTTAATATCAACTTTTACAAAGTACTTTAAGGCAGCTACACACTACATTTCAGTTATTTGCTAAGTTTGCCACAAGCCACACTGTGCATCTGATGAACTAAGACATCATGTCTGATACATGCAGACTAAGATGATGATGTTTGTGCCTGTGAAGAGCAACACGGATTAATCATCATGTTAATGTAAAGTAGGTTTTCTGACCCGGAGCCTGAGATGGACTGAAAAATGGCTACACTGTTTTCTGTGATATGTCATAACATTTTGCCACATGAGGTGTAATTTCTCCACTATACTGTTTCATGATGGGAGAGTTGGAGGACACAGTCTACAGACAAGGCTTCTGCTGTTACAATAAAACAAGATTTGAATTTCACAAGTTGCATTAGTCTTGTTTGGACCCCATCTATACTCTTTATGTAATGTTTCTATTCGTTTTTACACAACGGAAACAGTATCAAGGGTTCCTTTTAATGTCTCTTTTAAAAGTTTATTACAGTTTCTATTATTGATGAATATGTTAATATATATATGCAGGATTTTGCAGTTGAAGTTGGCGGAAGCAGGTTGTAATTATATAAATTCTATATCAGAGGTTTTCAAAGTGAGAGCTTGGTCTCCCCAGGGGGCTCCAAGTAGTTTCAGGGGCGGCTCAGTAAGGGAAAGTGGAGAAACGTTACACTAGTTATTTAATTATTGATTGAAAATAGATCACAAAGAATAGACATGTAATGTAAGTGGATATTTGGTTAAAGATACAAGTCAAGAGAACTTGAGCAGTTTTGCCAAAAAGACCGAAATCAACCAGAAACAATCCAAACGACCACTAAGAAATGCCAAATACATGCAAAATTACCAAAAAGACGCAATAAAAAAAACAACAATAAAGAGTCAGAACAATTGATAAGATACTCAAAACAATCACACAAGAGACTAAACGTCCATAGAGATATGGAAAATAACCACAATTAAACACAAAATAACAACAAAGAGGCTCTAAATGACCACATACAGCTTTAATATCTATATATATATAAGGCAAGGCAGGAAAAAAGGAAAAATACAACCAAAAAGAATTGCATTACAACCAACCAAGTGACTGAATCATTACATGGAAAAATTAAAAAGCCCAACATGAGTCATAAAAGAGCACAAAGACACTCAAAATAACTACAGATAAACAAATAATGCCCACAAAAAGAGGACAAACAAATGCTTCTCTATGAACAGCAATATTTCAATTCAGTTTGAATTATATGGCCTTCAGAGATACACTCTTATTACTCTTATAGCCATTTATTATCCAGTTGATTGTAATTTAATCCCAATCCTAATCCAATCAAAACAAATGAATTACAATCCAAGAAAGGAAACCAACCAATTGCATGGAAATTTGCAGGACAGAAAAGAGGAGACAACAAGCACCAGGCCAGGGATACCTGCTGAGAAAGAGAAAAACGAGTTAATGACAACAGTAACGTCATGTGTACATGGAGAGTAAAGAGAGCAAAGTGAGGAGAGGTGCATCATGGGAGGTGCCCCAGCAGTCTAGTCCTATATTTGACTTTGGCTAACTCCATGGGTGTATTTGAGATCAAATAAGATACATTTTAGCATCTCAGGATTTTGCCAGATTAAGGGGGTCATTTTACTCCGAGCTTTGTCTGAGGGGAGGCCTGCGGTCACTGACTTTTAAAAAAGCCCTGCACTATATAACAGTGGATATTAAGTTGTGGAGGGGGGCGTGGTGCATCAGGTGCAGAGGAGAGGTGGGAAAGGCTCAGGGGACAGGGGGAGGGGAGATGATGGGCACATCTGCACATCATCAGCTAATCATTCTCCCCTTTATCAGTAGCGTGCTGGTCCGGGCGGAGCAGAGGAGAACGAGGAGATGACCTGTCAGTGTGACGACAGGAGAACCGACTGAAGAAACGACTGAGCATCCCCGTGAGCCGGGTTGACTAGTGGCAATAAAAAGGTTAAACTCGCAATAAAGTGGTCTGTTGATCTGTTGGGGAACCCACGGTGGCACAAGCTTGCCACAACTGGCGCCCAACGTAACCCTGACAGCATGACGGAGCCACAGCAGCCGGTGACCGCTCTGGCAGAGATGCTGAGGGAAGTGGCCAGGATGAGCCACGACCAGGCCGCTGCGAACAGGCAGCACCTGACGGCCCTGCACGACCAGGCGGAGAGGCAGACACGCCTGCTGGAGGCGATGCTATCCCAGTCAGAGGCGGGGGCACCGGGGCCCTCACTCGCGGGGATGACTATCCACAAGATGACTGCGGGGGATGACCCGCAGTCTTTTATTGACATGTTCGAGGCGACGGCAACGGCGTGTGGCTGGCCCGCGGCGGAGTGGGCGGTACGCTTGCTGCCGCTGTTGTCGGGGGAGGCGCAGACGGCGGCGCTCTGCCTGCCAGCCGCCAGCCGAGGGCGGTTCCGGGAGGTGAAGCGGGCCGTCCTGGATCGACTTGGCTGCTCCACAGAGGACCATCGGCGGAGGTTCCGGGGGGCAAGGCTGGAGCCAGATGACCGGCCCTTCGTCTACGCGCAGCAGATAAAAGACGCGGCAACCAGGTGGCTGCAGCCCGGGGGGTCGGCTGGAGAGGAGCGGATGCTGGAGACGGTCGTCCTGGAGCAATTCACGGAGGGGCTCCCGAGCGGCACCTCGGCCTGGGTGCGGTGCCACCGCCCGGCGGACCTGGCGACGGCCATCACGCTGGCAGAGGACCACCTGGCAGTCCACTCCTATGGCCAAGCAGCGGAGGTCCGCCCGGCGCCTGCGGCCCGTCCCACGCCGGCACCCCGCAGGAGGCCTCCTCAGACACCCGGGCCTCCAGTCAGCGCGGCCACCCGACCCACCCCGCCTCCCCGCTCTAACCGGCCGTTTCCCTTTTTCCTGCCACAGGGCCAGCGCGCTGCGGACCCGGTCCCCGACCCACAGACGGTCCCTCAAGCGACGGTGCAGGAGTGCTGGAGGTGTGGACGGCCCGGACACTTCCGCCGGGAGTGCCCCCTCATGGAGGTCGGCCAGGTGATCCGGGTGGTCGGCCCTGCAGCACCCTCCGCCGGTCCGGGAGGGACGTACAGCGTTCCGGTAAGGATTCAGGGGGGTACACATCAGGCGATGGTGGACTCAGGCTGCACGCAGTCCATGGTTCACCAGAATCTGATTCGGCCCGGGGCTTTGATAGAAGCGCGCTGGGTGGAGATTAGATGTGTGCATGGGGATATTCACAAATACCCGGTTGCCTCAGTGGAAATTCGTTATAAGGGGAAAAAGCATAGTGTAAAGGCTGCGGTTAGCTCCCGCCTGGCGCACCCTCTTATTTTGGGTACTGATTGGCCGGGGTTTGATAAGCTAGTGGGGCAGTGTGTGGGGGTGCGCTCACGACCGACAGAGAGATGGGATATGTGCGCAGTGCTCAGTGGTGACGCGAGGTTGTCCGACACTGCAGAAGGGGAGGGGGAGCCGGCGGCGCCTCCACAGGAGGCTCCGCAGGCTCCCGTGTTTAACTCCATGGAAGATTTTCCACTTGAACAGTCTCGTGATGATACTCTACGCTTTGCCTTTGACCAAGTGATACGAATTGATGGTCATATGGTGCGCCCTGACGCAGCGTTAACGTATCCACACTTCTCATTAAGGAAGGACAGGTTGTACAGAGTGAGTCGTGACACTCAGAATGAGGAGATAATTACCCAGTTGCTGGTACCGAAAAGCCGCCGGGAAATGGTTTTCCAGGCGGCTCATTATAACCCGATGGCTGGGCACATGGGGTATGAGAAAACACTGAACCGGGTAATGGCCCGATTCTATTGGCCTGGCATTAGAGCGGACGTTCGCCGCTGGTGTGCGTCCTGCGCGGAATGCCAGTTGGTTAACCAACCGGCCATCCCGAGAGCGCCGTTGCGACCGCTACCACTGATCGAGGTCCCGTTTGAACGGATCGGGATGGACCTCATCGGGCCATTTTACCGGAGCACACGTGGATATCGATTTGTGTTGGTTCTCGTGGATTACGCAACTCGATATCCAGAGGCAGTGCCGCTGCGCAGCATATCTGCAAAGAGTGTGGCGCAAGTGCTGTTTCAGGTTATCTCCCGAGTCGGGATCCCGAAAGAGATCCTGACGGATCAAGGCACTCAGTTTATGTCACGAACACTGAGGGAACTTTATGGATTATTGGGCATCAAGTCTATTCGAACCAGTGTATACCACCCGCAAACTGACGGCCTCGTCGAGCGCCTGAATAAGACTTTGAAGTCCATGATCCGTAAGTTTGTACACGATGATAAACCAAATTGGGACAAGTGGCTAGATCCTCTGCTGTTTGCAGTGCGCGAGGTTCCCCAGGCCTCCACGGGATTTTCTCCCTTTGAACTGCTGTTTGGCAGGAAACCACGGGGGGTTTTGGACCTGGTAAAAGAAAGCTGGGAGGAAGGTCCGAGCCCCAGCAAAAATGAAGTGCAGTACGTCCTGGACCTGAGAGCAAAACTCCACACACTGGGTCAGTTATCACGCGAGAATTTGCTCCGGGCCCAGGAACGGCAACAGCGGCTGTACAACAGAGGATCGAGGCTGAGACAATTTTCACCGGGAGATAAAGCACTTGTATTACTCCCATCTTCCAGCTCAAAATTACTCGCCAAGTGGCAAGGGCCCTTCGTGGTCACACGGCGAGTGGGTGACGTTGACTATGAGCTTGTGCGATCGGACAGGGGAGGTGCGACTCAGATTTACCACCTCAACCTCCTTAAGGCATGGAGGGAGGTAGAGTCTGTTTCTCTGGTAACGACAATTGCAGAGAGAGATGAGTTGGGGCCCGAGGTGCCAAAATCGACCAATCCAGCCTCGCTCCTTTGTGAAAACCACCTCTCTCCGTCACAGAAAACAGATGTAGCCAAGTTGCAGCAGCAGTTCGCGGATGTGTTCTCCCCCCTGCCAGGACGCACAAGCCTTATTCAACACCATGTTGAGACTCACCCGGGCGTGACGGTGCGTTCACGGCCCTATCGGTTACCTGAACACAAGAGAAAAGTGGTTCAGGCGGAATTGAAAGCTATGTTGGAAATGGGGGTAATAGAAGAGTCCCACAGCGCCTGGTGTAGTCCCATTGTTCTTGTATCCAAGAAGGATGGGTCTATTCGGTTCTGTGTGGACTATCGCAAGGTGAATGATGTTTCACGGTTTGACGCCTATCCCATGCCCCGGGTCGACGAACTCCTGGATCGCCTTGGCACGGCTCGGTTTTTTACGACACTGGATTTGACCAAAGGCTACTGGCAGATTCCCTTGTCTCCAGAGTCCAAGGAAAAAACGGCCTTCTCCACTCCGTACGGATTGTACCAATTTGTTACACTTCCATTCGGGTTGTTCGGGGCCCCAGCCACGTTCCAACGCCTCATGGACCGGGTGCTGCGGCCGCATGCTGCATATGCTGCCGCCTACCTGGATGATGTTATCATCCACAGCAACAGCTGGGCGGAGCATGTGCAGCAGGTGGCTGCGGTGCTCGAGTCACTGAGGCGGGCGGGGCTCACGGCCAACCCGAAGAAGTGTGCAGTTGGACGGAGGGAGGTACGGTATCTGGGGTACCACTTGGGCTGCGGGCAGGTGCGTCCTCAGGTCGACAAGACAGCAGCAATTGCAGCCTGCCCGAGGCCCAAGACAAAAAAGGAGGTGAGGCGGTTTTTGGGGCTGGCCGGTTACTACCGGCGGTTTATTCCCAACTTCGCCGAGCTGACCAGCCCCTTGACCGACCTCACCCGAAAGGGTGCCTCAGATCCGGTCCAGTGGACGGATCTGTGCCAGGTGTCGCTTGAGAGGGTAAAACAGACCCTCTGTGGGGAGCCTCTTCTCCACACCCCTAATTTCTCTCTCCCGTTTACTCTGCAGACTGATGCATCGAACAGGGGGCTGGGAGCCGTGCTGTCCCAGCAGGTGCGGGGCATCGACCGCCCGGTACTCTACATCAGCCGGAAACTGTCCGAGAGGGAGGCCAGGTACAGCACGGTGGAGAAGGAGTGCCTGGCCATCCGGTGGGCGGTCGATGCTCTGCGGTACTACCTGTTGGGGCGGCCATTCACCCTCTGTTCGGACCATGCTCCCCTCCAGTGGCTCCACCGCATGAAGGACACAAATGCCCGGATCACCCGGTGGTACCTGGCCTTACAGCCATATAAATTCAGGGTGGTCCATAGGCCGGGGACGCAGATGGTCGTGGCCGACTTCCTTTCCCGCGCCCACGAGGAGGAGGAGGGGGGGGGAGTAGGTTAGGCCGGACAGCTCCCCGGCCTAAGTCTGGCGGTGGAGGTATGTGGAGGGGGGCGTGGTGCATCAGGTGCAGAGGAGAGGTGGGAAAGGCTCAGGGGACAGGGGGAGGGGAGATGATGGGCACATCTGCACATCATCAGCTAATCATTCTCCCCTTTATCAGTAGCGTGCTGGTCCGGGCGGAGCAGAGGAGAACGAGGAGATGACCTGTCAGTGTGACGACAGGAGAACCGACTGAAGAAACGACTGAGCATCCCCGTGAGCCGGGTTGACTAGTGGCAATAAAAAGGTTAAACTCGCAATAAAGTGGTCTGTTGATCTGTTGGGGAACCCACGGTGGCACAAGCTTGCCACATAAGTATTTAATGAAATCTCAATCTATAAAGAAACTAGCTGCTACTGATTAGACAGTTGAGACAATATATTCATTATTTCCTTCTTAGGTGTAGTAAAATCAGACGTACTTTCGTTAATATTATCACCTATTGTGTTTAGTTAAGTATGTGAAGTGATAGTGATTTGTGAAGAGAGGCGTTTACTTGCAGGAAAAGCTCAGAGCGCTGCCCTTGATCCGCGTAAACCTTGAAAGCAGCACACACCTCCCTGCAGTGCATTTGACAGAGCAGTCAATCACATCTCTTTGCTGTCACTCACACCAGGAAGTCGTCGGCATAAAAGTGAAAATATACGGAAAAGGCATCAATGAAACCTGTGGCTCACTGGAATGTAAACAGGCTTCAGAGGGGAGTGATTGATAGAGATGAGAGAAGGGAGACTTTGCAGAGATAAGACCTTTGAGAACAATTCAATTATACCCAGGCCCGCAGGAAATGTAGGATGTTATAAACTTTGATTACATCAAGGTTGATGAAAGGATGGGAGGAGATGGTTGTAAACAGGGACATTAACTGAAACATTATTTAGCTTTACACAATCATAGCTTAAGTCGATATACTATATCTGCGATTTAAGTGGTTTAATTACTGTAAAAAAATGTCCACAGAAGGCCATCACAGACTGAATGTACCCATGCATTACAACAGAGATTTATTTTCTCAGAGCTACAGCTGTAATTAGTCACAGATGAATGTTTTCTGTTGCCTCAGATAATCTGAAAATCGTTGACATTTAGTGCCAGCTCGTATACTTGATTCTTCAAGCGCTTCTGATTCCTGACAGGCTCGATGTGCTCAGAGACAGTGAAGACAGTTGGGTGAGAAACTAGTGGGGGAGGTGGGTGTAATCAATATAAACATGAGGTAATTAGTGCAGCCCTCATATTTCTTTGAGGATGTGTGTGTGAAAACATGGCGACCAAAGTGATGTTTTCTCCATGGACGTCATTACTGAGGCCGCAGAGCGGCTACAGGGATCTACCGTTAAAGAGCCTTTATAAAATCTGCATGGAATTCATTCAAACAAAAAAAAAACACTCCTAAATCTTTCATGCAATTTTTGTTTCATAGAAAATGTTAAATCACTGGAAGAGAAGAAAAAACTGGCTGCTTGCTCCTCACATTTGTTTCTGCAAATGGTCACAGTTTCAGGACTCGTGTGCAGCGTTAAAAGCAGCGAAACACACCAATTAACAGAATCTGGCAGCAAAAAAGCAAAAAAATCTTAGACCCTAGCCAAGTGGACATATCAGAGTCCAAAAGCATGACTCTCATTTCATCCACGGTCCTGGTGAAACATGGTAATGAGTTGAGTATGAGATGCAAACATCTAAAGCTGCAAACAAACAAACCATTACAAACTGTGTAAGCCTTGCACAGCTGGGCATCAACGCTCCAGGGAAGGTGATACATTACGGTGTGCTCTGACTTGATGCTTTCCAAACACACACCTGACTAATTGGCTGCAGCTGTCAAGAAAGTAACAAGATGGTCATTAAAGCAACAGATAAGAAAAAACATGAAGCCACGAGAGGAGTTTAAAGGGTTAGTTCGCCATTTTGCACATTAAGCCCTGTTTTTAGGTAGTCTGGGGTGAATTATAGATGTTCTGATCACAATTTGGACATTTGGTGCTGAACGGAGCATTTAGGTATCCACTGCTGCAGCCCCCCCACCTTTGCATTGAGTCAAAGACTTCTTGTGATGCAAATGGATTCACGTTCAGATATCACTGCTTGCAGGCTAAAACTGATCTGAATGATGACATTTTACAGCGAACAAATCAGTGAAGCAGCAAACCTACAGTTTATACTTTCATGTCTTTTTGCTCTGTAGCCATGAGTGGCCCGGAGTTCAAGTACCTCCTCAAAAACCTCCATACAATATATGGATGTGTTTTCTTTTTGCGGGGGCTTTGTTAGCTTCCATTCGTCACCCAGCTTAAAGAAATAGTTTGAAATTTTGCGTATTACATTATTTCTCTAAAGTTAAAAAGAAACCCTACAGGTATGTTGAGATGATGTAAATGAGACACATGTATAATATGTAAATAAGTGACACCTAAATGTGTAAATAGGCATCATTTTTAACACATTTTTTAATTAAGTCTGATGTCACACATTATGAGTGGCTTAAAACATGTTTCAGAAACAAATCAGATATTTGAAACATTTATTTCTTTAAACAGGTATAGGATGAACAAATAGCAGAATAAACTGCTGCACACTGTCTCACTTGCAAAAAGCATTCATTTGCAGCATTTCAGTAATCCTTCATCTCGCACTGACACCTCACCTTTAATAATTCTTTGCAAGTTAAATGGTGTGCAGCAGATAGTTCCATTACTTTGGAAAGCGTATGGGTGCCATTTACAGATATTTGGTGTTCGCTCTGCACACAACCTGTTAAATAAGCTAATTTGGTCTGGAGAACACTTCATTCTGTGCTGGGCAGAAATGTACTGCTGCAGTCTGGGCTTGTGAGCTCTTTTTTTTTTTATTGGTAAGGGTGCAACAACAAACTCCTTGTATAGCTGACATACATATTTCTATAAATAAAATAAAATAATAAAATATAATAGCTAATGGTCTTCTGCAGTGTATACACAGAACCGGCTGTAAATTAGCTTTATCAGGACGCATCAAAAAGCCAATCAAATAATGAGAATGAGGATATGCTGCTTGCTTGTCTGACTTTAAATAGCAGGCAAGGAAAGCCTTGCATAAAGCAAAATGGTTGCAGCAAGTCCTCTGTGTGTTCTGTGCACTCATGTACGAGAGTCGTAAACTAAGTTCGTGGACATGGTGGAGTGATGTACATTTGGAAATGATAAGTCTAAGAGTCTATTGGACTTTTAAATTTGTTATGCACTTAATCATCTTTTGCATTATCTATCTATCTAGGAAGGAAATTTACTTTAATTTATTATACACTGAGGAACAAGGATGCAACGTATGCAATGTATTCATGCAAACATATAACACTTTGCATTTTATTCTCTAAAGTACGTGCAGAGAAATCTGACAGTTGGACCTCTTTCCTTCTTTTTTTCTCGCCCAAGAAAGTGTCCCTGGGCAACAGTAATGACCCATCCTGCAATACTATCTGGCCCTGGAACACACATCCTCCTGCAGACGTGTTTAAGGGGTCAAACATTCAGCAAGAACAAATTTGAAAACATTAAATTGAAAAGACTCATCTTGTTTCATTGAACCTTGCACAGTTTAGCTGTGAAGATAACGAAAAACCCTAAAGCCCGACGGCTGCCAGGACAGGAAAATAAGGTAGGAAAAATCAGGAAAGAATGGGGTCAGGGTGGATTTAATTGAGTTCTGTCTCAGTCAAGGAAAGTGAAGTGAAAATGGCAGATTGTTCCTCTCTCTTCAAGGTAAGGTTGGCTGAAAAAGTTATTTCCTCCACTTACCCAACAGCTCATTAGTTTCTCTGTTGTTGTAAATTACATCGTGTCCATTATTCCTGTGAAGGTCTGCGTACAGCTCCCTGCACTTCAGAGAAACAAATGGGCTCTGGAGCTGCTTGCAGCCATTTACTTATTAGTTAATACATCAGCCAAGTCATTGTACTTTCTGAGACTCTCAGAAGGAGACAGAGGAGGCTGCTGATTTGATGTAGTCAGCTCAGAATGGGGATGCCTGACACCTAGGTTTATTAGCTTATAAAAAAGCTACAGAACATATAACTGGCATGTAGAGCTGTGCTGTTTGAAACTGCTCGGCGTTGAAAGGAGTGAAGCTTTCATTGCTACACTTGTGCACAGACATCCACAGCTGGCTGGTTGTTCCAGGCATCTCGGAGAAGGTTTCAGAGCTCCTCTGTGGATTCAGGCTGTCTCAATGTCCTCTGTCCCTTCATATAATCCCACACAGACTCTGTGATGTTGATGATGAGATTAAATCAGAGCTCTACAGAGACCAGACCATTAGCTGCAGTGCTCCATTATCTTCATCATGTGGCAGGATATTGTTGTTTATGGCTCTGACTGGATGTTTTGGCTCATCCTGCGGCACTTTCACAGTCCTCCCTGAAGGTACTGTATGATGGAGTCTAAACATCTAAAGTGCCTCAAACCTTTTCACAGTGTTATAACTTGATCTTTACACAACTGAAGCGTTCCCATAGGGCTGCATGCAATGTTGATGCTGCTCAGCTCAGGCAGACAAAACCTCAAAGTGTCAATTTATACAATTCAGAGGAGGTGTGACAATGTTATACAAATGTACTTTCCCTCTGATGTGAATCATTTTAACTAATACCACAGAAAGCTAAGCCCGCTACACTTTTGGGGCACTGCATGACAGAGACTGATTCTTTTGAAAATCCACTATTAGTATTCCTGTCCAAGAGTCTGTGCAACCACTAAAAAACATTCAGCACTAGCCAACCAAAATTAATTAAGACCTCCACCTTTTTCACATTTCTTTTGCATCAGTCCTAAATCAGAGTGCAACTCACCCAGGAATGACAGCTTTATAAAGCTTTGCCAAATGTGAGAAAATGATCCCAATTATAATTATTATGAGTCATTTGAGCTCGGAGAGTGCCACTCCTGACTTCTCCACATTAGACAGAAATACATGGCTGTGAATAAAATGTTGCAGATGAAATGTACAACTCCAAGTAAAAGACAACACATCTCATACTGAAACATGAAACTACAGTATATAACTACTGGGAGGCTGAAGAGACCAGAGGCCAGATGCATGAGTGATGCGTACTCACTAAAACCAAGTGTGAGCCTTTTCCTCCAAATGGGTATTTATAAAGAGAGAATAAGCAATCAGATGCATTCTTCAGACCATGTGTGCACGCACAACTTTTTACAGCTTAATCTTGATATAAAGTGGAAATGGAAAGGGGGCCACATAATTTACCATAAATCAAAATAGACAATTTCCCTGAGATAGCTCAGTATGATGGCAAATTTTTAATGTTCTTTTTCTAGTTTTGTTTCTCATGGAAAATGATCACAATATCCCCTTATTTACAGTAGTGCTGAGTGCTATAAATAATTGCTGCTAAGCCTTGTGCGTAATGGCTGTGGAGGACCTCCCTGATAAGACTTTAACAAGAAAATTAACATTCAGAGATCAAGAGATCATTCAGATTTTCTGGCACAATATTATCTCATAGACTTCCACGGGGCTGTTTAAGAAAACAGCCCACATACACGATCCATCTGTACATCTGTGTTTCCCTCCTGATTATCTGCACAAAGACTGTACAGGCTGGGCATTCATCATTTGCAGATTAAATACAAGTTGTCTGTCCTTGCGCTGATGTGATGTATGAGCCGATGCACGTTTTAAAAAAAAAAAAAATTTTTAACCTCTCCAGGGTCCTTTGCTCTGAACTTAAATAGCTAATCATTTGTTTGTTTTTTTTTATAATTCAGTAGTTTATGTTCTGTTCATGATCACAGAACTGAAACAACCAAATAAATGTCTCGGCTTTATATTTAGAACAGCACTGCTTCTTTTTAATGTTGCTTCCATTATCATGCCTGTTTAGATTTAGTGCAAACAATGTTTTCATGTTCAAACCAAAAATCAGGTTTGTGTATGGTATATCGTTATAAAAGAGAACCATGTGTACACGGAGCTTTGTCAATCTGGCAAAAAGAATGCATTTGCACGTTTCTGTCTTTGTGCTCTCACACAGGTTTGTGCATCGGTCCCCAGATGTTGTAGTTATAAAAGACTAACTTTTTTTTCAGATTTTTGCTCAAAATTGGCTCAGCATCAATGGTGTCTTCACAGGTGCTGAAGTTACCTTTGCTGAGTGCATTAATGCATCCTCATACCATCAAAGATGCTGTCTTTCTGTTGTGCTGATAACAATCCAGATTGTCCCCCTTTTGTGGTAGAAAATAGGCATTGTAACTTTTGCAAGACACAGAAAGGAAGCAGATATGGTGAGACCACAGAACAGGTTTCCACTTCACCTAGGAAAGAAAGATTCAAGATTAGCTCATATCTTTCATGAAATAATAAAACATCAGAACATCTGATATGTCGTCTGTGTTCTATGTTGAATGAAATATTGGCCCATGATATTCGCACATCATTTGCACATACTTTGCATTTTACAAAGCCTTTAAATTGGGGTTGTAATTAATAATCTAAAAAATAAAAAGGCATGCTCGGGACCGTTATTTTCCTTGCAAAGCATATCTGTATGTAGCTGTATATGAATACAGGATTCATGTATATTTTCTGTAAGGAAATCTCAGTTTCTGGTTCTCTTTTTTTAAAATTTCCTCTCTTTAATTTTCTGTGTTGATACTTTATTCATTACTGTGGAGTAAAAGCACATGTGTGTGTGCATTGATAATCAAACTCGGGTTAATTTATGCAGTGATTACATCAAAACTGAAACTGTCAGGGACTCAGCACATCTCTGCTTCTCCACTGACATTTTAAAGCTCTCATGAGATGCCTGATGCTGCTTGCTTGGCTGTGTTTTGAAAGAAATGAATCATTAACAGGATTTTTATGGTTTTCTTTAATCCCCACAGAGAATAAAAGACACGTAGGACAGAATTCACATCAGTGAAAATGAGAACATTCACAATATACCTAATTTTAGTTCACAAGTAGACAGCAAGTGACAAACTAATACATATAATCACTACAAAGTGAACATTTAAATAACCTGCAACAATCCATGCAGCATTTGGATGTTGATAAGAGGATTGTGTTAGATGTGTTAGAAAAACAATGTGTCTTTCATCACGGCAACCTCTGTCTAATATTACAATCTATGCAGCGCAAACACACCCAATGTTACAGTTTGAAAAGGACACTTGACCTGGAAATGAAAAGGAAAGCGTGTTAAAACGTAAATAATAGACAAGCGCACACAAAAAAAGAGATGACGAAGTTTTCATTGTAAGAAAGCACTTAGAGAAAATGGCAACAGTGGTTAAGAAAGTAGGAATAAAATGCTACAAAAAGAACTGAAGAGGTTTAAGCATGGAGTCACACAACCAAAAGTGCTTTAAAACTTAAACTCTCCACTCCGAACCAGACAGTAATCACTGCAATTGTTCACCACATGAAATAAAGTTCTGTCAGAACCACTCTCGTCAAAACGAGACGAGAACAGAGATGAATTTCAGAAGCTTATTCTGAATGCATACAATTTATGTTTGGCGGTATGGCTCTGTTCGGAGGAAGTTCCCGACTTTTCCATGAGCTCCATGGAAGCCAGACAGGGAACAGCAGCATCCTCAGGTGGAGTGCCTTCCATTTGCTGTAAAGGCAACAAACCCCCTAGAACAGAGCAAGCAACAATGAACAACAGTATGACATTGTTTGGCAATGAGAAGTCGGTGGAGCAGGGGAGGTGGTGGGTGCAAGCAGAGAGCAAAAAAAAGCAGTGACAGCAAACCAAGTTTAAATGAAGTGCCCCAAATGCCAGCATCCAATTGCGAGCATCAGCTGATTACCCATTGAGCGCAGCTGGCCTTAAGGGTTGGGTCGGCGTCAGCCAATAGGCAAAGGGCGCGTTGACTACGTGGTCTGCCAGAACTAACGCGGTGCTCCATTTAAATGGTGAGAGCAATTTGATGTAATACAAGTCTTTGTTTTTCAAAACTCGAGACCCGTGCACTATAAATAGGACTTTTGGTTGTTGAAACCAGCTTTTTTTTTTCAAAAATACTTAAGAGAAGTGACTTTTAAATCTTTTACTCTTGTTCTTTTTCCTCATTTGCACTTTTACAGTGAGGTAGTAAGAAAAAAATTCTGCTCCAGGTTTGAGGATGGTCAACTCAGAACCGAAAATCGGCACCATTGTTGACAAGTGTATGCTGTGGATGGAAAGGGAAAAGGTTAAACTCAGTAAGGAAAAAAGATCTAAAGCAAGGAGTGCTTAGGAATCCGATTTAGACACCGAATACAAGAATTATGAGCAGGAGGAGTGTTTGTATTTTGAGAAATATAAGAAATCTCATTGTCTTTTTGATGAAAGTGAGATGAGAAGATTCCTCCTCTACTTGGATCTGTCTAGTATATATCCATCCATTTTCTATACCGCTGAATCCGTCGGTCGGGTCGCGGGGGGGCTGGAGCCTATCCCAGCGGTCAATGGGCGAGAGGCAGGGTACACCCTGGACAGGCCGCCAGTGTCTAGTCTATATTAACTTAGCACTTAGACAAAAAAGAGAGGAAAACAGGGATTGTTGCCGGATTAAGTGGAGGTGATGTGCTCTGAGGTCTGAGATATTATTGCTTTTACTTACTTGTTTGCGTGTTTATGATAGCTTCCTCAAGTGTAAGTAGCAGGTAAGTATGTTAACAATTACACCAACAACGTGCCCAAGTGTGCGCAAGGTTATAAAGCAAATTTATTTCCAGCCAGAGACACCTGGGATAAAAGTGTCTGCTGAATGTGTAAATATAATGTGGATATTAAGAGTTTGTTCATCAAGAAGTGGTTGGTGGTGCTAAATATCTGGCCAAAACTGCAGAGGTCAAAACAAGATGATGCAATTAAAAAGGTCAAACCTCCAACAAAGGAGATGAGTCATGAGTAAATGAACATAACCTGGTAACCGAAGACACATCGAAGTGTAGTAACTGACATTTAAAACTAAATGATGTTCTCCTGGAAGAGCTCTGCTAACACCCCTATTTGTATTCATAAGTAATGTGATTTGAATCAGTTGTTCCATGAACTTTGGCTGAACTCGCACGTAGCTGCATTTAGCTTTCAGATATAGAGTTTACAATGTGATTAACATATAAACATATCTGCAATATTTCAAGGTGTTGAATGTGTTTGAATTTCTGGTATTTCTGTCTTTAGAATACAAATTGAAAATGTGCTTAAAAACATCTGGAAACGAGACCTTAAGGCCCAGGAACAGTCCGACACATGAGCCAAACTTAAAATTGTAATGCCTAATTTTTGTAAAAAAAATAAACAAAGATAGAGGATGGATATTGTTTTAGACAGAAATACACTTCCTGTTTCCCCAATTTCCAGTCTTTATGCAATGCTAAGCTAACTCAGTGGTGTAGATTTTGACATAAAGCTTTAAATAATTCTTTAATTTAATGCAAGTTATTCCAAATCTTAATTGAAATTTTAAAGGATGCTATTATTTGTTATCGTTATCCCCCAATTTTGCCCGCACTAGTATTCATGATGTGAGCACATTGTCTCCGGTGAGCCAGAGATGATTCATGGGAGTCTATCGAAGGGCGTATTGTTCATAATATACTGTATAATAGATTCAAGGGTATTCTTCCAGTGTGTTAAGCTGAGAACAAAGGAGCAATTGTTGATCAGAAAATAAACGTGTGGCCTGAAGCAGAAGAAAACAGCCCATACTGCACACAAACCACTGCATCAGCAAAAAAAAAGGCAGCAATTATTACATTAAAAAGATGTGACTAAATTAGACAAAAAGAGAATACAACTCTCTTTTTGATTTGTGAGTAAACAGTTATGAAACAAATATACACTTGATTCATCAAAACACACCTTATTATAATAACATGGCATGATGATAAAATGCGTCTTACAGCAAAACTCTTCACACTGGCAGCCGGTGAAGCTCTTTACAGTGTGTGGCGGATGAACTCCTTCAGAGGTAGGAGTGAGTGATGGAGAGCTGCCAGATGACTGAACAATCACAGGCCGAGGGGAAATGTAGAAAAATGTCCATTAATCACGTGACATGCACGACGTCAGTGTCTTGTTTTCTCACAGGGACAGAAAGAAGTCCTCCTGTGGCCCTCCTCCCATCTTCAGGTTCTTACTCTTACATCACATATCATGTGGACTGTGCCGTGAACGCTTTGATTCCCAGCTGCTCAGGGAGCTCGGATACTCCACACCTCTCCCCCTCTCCAGTGTGGTCCCAATGGAGATGGGACCGCTGACCCTGACTGTGTCACGACCACGTCCTATCCTCTGAGCTGCACCGGGAAGAATTTAAAACAGGACGTTTTTACATTTTGCTGATGTTCCTGTCAGCAGGGCTGACTTACAATGAGCAACAAGGTGACAGCGGGTTGGAGCGTAGGAATACATCGCTTTTCCACAAATGGATAGCAAAGAGGGATCAGATTTTTCTGCTCCTGAAACGTTTTTCAAATGTGCACCTGATACACAAGAGCCCAGATGGTGTGATTTTGTTGGTTTGCAGGTCAGAAATAATTAACATTTGATTTAAAACTGGCAATGACTTCCGCATTTCAGCATTTTCCTGAGCCTTCAAGAATGTCACACAGTCCTCGTGGATGGAAAAGTGTAAAAGAGGCTGATCTGCCAAAGTGTGATTCGATTTAAAGGGTCTTTTTTATAAGGGTGCATGAAAACCTTGATTATGGAAGCTGTTTTTGGAAAGAAAATTCCCACTGAATTTGTTTGAGATGTTGAATTAGTGTAGAAAGCTTTGGGAACTAAAGCTTAGATTCATGGTTTCCCTACTTTGTGCAGACACTTTGCACCCAGACGCGGTTATATCCACTTTTTTTTTTTTGTACGCATCATTCTGTCGCAGTACAAAGACGTCTCCCATGCCTGCGCAGCACAGTTCATTGGTTCAAGAGATAAGAAGCATCAACCAAGAGAAGCATCACCAGTCCTGACACGTTGTGTTGCTTTCTCGTGATGAACACGAAGAAACACAAAGGACTCTCCTGGATGTCACTAAAGGCTGGTTGTGATTCTGCACTTTTAGGATCTCCACAGTAAAATATAGCAGCTAGTTACAGACGTGGCTGCTGAACCTCCTGATGCGCACTAAAGCAGCAAATTCAGCAACCACAAGGTACATTCCATTCATTTTGTATTCCTGAGGCATGTGCAGTGGGCTTGCTCACTAATTTTCGGCTGCACATAAATGTCCATGGAAAGATTTGGGACATGTGGATACAGAAAGCATGAATTAGCTTAATAAAACGTGGTGCTGGAGAATTGAATGCTAAAATTGGGAAATCTGGGACAACAACAACACGTCAATCAAGTGGATTCTTTAGTCTGAGATATTAATCACAAAGGACACAAAGAACGCCGACGCTTCTCTGGGTATCAACAAGCGGCCGAGTTTGTGAAAATAACCCAAAAAGGTAATGTGGGAAGTTTGTGACCTCTAGTATTCCTCTGGGGTTGTTTTTCTTTGAGTGAAGCTTTGCTTTGAGTGTTTAATGGAGTGCAGTAATTGTGTTTGTTAAACCTTCAGGACACACAGAAAACATTTTGGTGAGTAACTGAAGGTGACTAAAACCGTTTTTGTTTACCAGAAAACCCCACCGGGTGCCTTTAACTAGAAAATACATTAGGTGGCTTTGTGTTCCGCCACGGTTTCAGCCACATCTTAATTATTTTATCAGCAGCGGTGAGTTGGAAAAAACAAAAGGCAGATCGTGAGTTGAGGTTATTTTGAGAAATTTTCAATCTCTCGAGTCAAGATGCCAACAAAATAATGTGTGACGCTGCTGCACTTAAGAAAAAAAACTCTTTAACTGTGTTGATAAAAGTGCAAAAGCTGTCGCTGCCCTGAAGGTTTACACAACCTCAATCCTTCCTCAGTCATCAGCATATTTCTTCCAGGCCCAGGAACTATTGAGATCCTTGTCAGACTATAAATGGATCTCCAGTTACAGATCCAGTTTTTTTTTTGTTTGTTTAGCTAAAGTTAAGTGTTTCAGGGCCTGAAAATGTGAAAACTGCTAAGTTGGATATTGTTTCAGCAGTATTTGAAACATCGCCTTTCATTGTAAAATTTCGACCGAACTTGAATCATTGGCTCAGTTTACATGAATCTCACCTTACTGTCATTTAGACACCACTATGTAAACAATAAGTTCTAATGTTATAATCTAATAAAACCTGGATAAGATCATATCCTGAGTAAGGAATACTCAAATCAAGCTACATGGAATATTCTAATTTTAGTATGTATACAACAAACTCAAACTGGGCTCGGTGCTCTCTACATGCTTCACAGTTCCTGTTCAGTACACAGAAGAAAAAGACGTCAATACAAACAGTAAATAACCCCAAGGCATAGAGTGCATCTTCCTATATAAACGGTATGTCATGCTCTGTGGGTTCTTGTTATGCTTTTGGTGTTCTAATTTCCAGATGTTCTAAATTAGGCTTCTTTCAGGTCATCCTTCGTTCCTTTGTTCTATTCAGTTAGTCTTGCTTCCAGCTTCCCCACACATCAGGTTCTAGTTTTCAGATGACCACACCTATCCTTGGTCTGTCATTAGCTCCCTCAGCTGTATATGTATGTACTGTTTCCTTTGTTCACTGCCAGTCCTGTTGCTTTTGTTCTGAGTCACAGAACAAAATTGATGTAAGTCTATGGTCTTCCTGCCTTGCAGTGTTTTAGTTGAATCAAATGTAGTTTTTCAACTTTGCACCCAAGTGCCTTCGAAGTCTTGCCTATATTGGGGGTCCTCGCCACTGCTTCACTCAACATTAACGTTTTTTTGTTTGTTTTTTTGTCTCTGTTGCCAGGTGGTGAACTGTGAACCGTTACGTATTACCTCACAGTCTTAAAACATTATCAGACTGTCACTTTTCCATATTAAAATTCAGATTTTATAACTGCGGCTTCATCTGACAAAATCACCATTCAACTTCAAGACAACATCTGTGCAGGGAACTCAGGTAGATAAAACATACCAGAATCTTCCACAGAGAAAATTTGATGCGTGTTCTCACCCAATCAAACGCACCGAGGCTTCTGACATACTTCAGTCAACAAATTAATTCTGCTCTTGTGCACATTTAAAAGACAAGGGAGAGTGATCCAATTAACTGGCCTATTCGTGCTGTAAACGTAGCTCGAGTCTATTTTGCATGTAGCATGTTGATGCTTGTTTTCAGTTATCAAGGTGCTTGTTTCTGTCACAGGATCTGGCAACACTGGGTTCACCAACATTCGGTGCTGACCAGGAAGGATGCAGTAAAAAGACCCATTTTTGGGATAAGGGAGAAACTGATTCGGTTAAAGCTCAATTCTTTGAAGGATATCATCGGGGCTTTGGATGGGCACAAATTTCACAGTAGCACAGGGCGATGCAATGTGGACACGAGTCGTGAGTTACTTTGTAAAAATTCAACGGAAATATAAATGGGATCTCTTGTCTGCAACTCATGTAAACACCATGATCACAACATTGTGTTAATTGGTTATTGTGAGTAGGAGCTCTGGAAAAAGCTCCAAATGAACATTAAAGGGAGTTTTTTTTGGGGTTTTTTTTTGCTTATATTTTGCTCAGTTTTCGCTGGTAACTACTGATGACCTGCAAATACCCAAATCACTGATTACAGAGACACCGGAGCTCCTCTGTTTGCTGGTAAACAGTTCTCTGCAGCAGGAGTGGGACTGAAGCTCAGCTGCAGTATATTAAGGTTGTCAGGGACGCATCAAGTTGAATAAATTAGAAGTCTTTGACTCTTACCAGCCTCCCCACGGGACCACATCTCAGAGCAGGACACTGGTATCGTGATACCAGCTACCAGCCAACACACACACACACACACCCACACACACACACACACACACACACACACACACACACACACACACACACACACACACCCCAGCACATCACATCAGATTATTCTTCACTGTCCTGGAACAGATGCATTCAAATGAAAAGTTGCAAACCAGGAGACCTGACGCTGCATCCGGGGGCAAATGGGACAATGTGTTCACAGACTGATACTTTTCACAAAGAGGCACAAAGCTGGATGAGAATCTGAGAGAAGAAGAGAGTCACTGCATCTTCTTGTGTGTCTATACAATGAACTGCGGAGTATATTGCAGGCACAAAATGATAATAGAATACAATTAACTTCAAATGGTTTAACTGCACACATAAATTCCTTACAGAAATGTGCAGTTTGTAATTGCTGTGACGCTCACACTGTCCACTGTTAAAAGTGTTGCAACTGCAGGAATAAATTGGCAAGCCATCCAGACATCAAGTCAAAGCTACATGTCTCTTAAAATTCTATTTCACAGCATCATAACAAAAAGAAAAGAGCTGACATCTTTAGGTTGTGTGAGTTGACACACAGCATAGCAAAACAGCTGATTTACGACTCCAGTTTACCTGCAAGTCTGCCTTCAATCTGCATTTTGCTCGCCCGAGCCTTCTTTTTCAAAATGACCTTGCTTGCTAAGAATCTTTCAGAGGATCCCAGAAAATTGAAACCGACAGAGCATCTGCCTTCAGTGCTCCCTCAGCCAGAGATGAAGGCCAGAATGATACTCGTTATAGATTAATTACGGCCTGACAGAAGACGGACACGCAGAGGAAACACTAGACGAGCTTGTCAGGCATCCAAGCTGACACGACTCGCCTCTGTAGTGCAGTCAGGAATAAAATATAAGTTCAGCCTGAGTCAAATGTGATCCTACAGATGTTGTATCATCTCCCTTTTTAAGTCCATACCATGCTTTGCTACTCACAGAGCAGCAAATGGATTGATTAGTCTGTGCAGAGCAGTGAGCTGTGCACGTTCTTCAGTTGTTCAGGGGGATGAAGCCTTTCGATCAAGAAACAGGAGATATGCAGTGCTGTCCCAGTCAGACATTTATCTGATTCAGTTGCCTGATTCTCGAGGCTCAACCTGTGTGACCAACCAGGCCTCGACAAACGACCTTAGTGACAGATATGGAGGGAAGTTTGTGCCAAAATGGATACGTGTGTTTGTTAGTGCCGGTAAAGAGATTCGTTTGGTCTCTGGATGCTGATGAAAGTGACATCTTTGATAGTTGCATGCTGGTTCAGCCAGGGTCACGACAGCTGCCACGGTGGGTTGAAAAACTTGATGGCGTGAGTCTTTGCCCACTTTGCAAAGACAGACTTCTCTGTGATGAAGCGGTGGCCGCCGTATGGGGCACTCTCATGAAGGAGGTACTCTGCACACTCGTCCCGGCTGCCCACCTCATAGTAGTGATAAGGAACATTTCTGTAACCCTCCGTCCTAAAGGACAGAGAAAGAAGAGAAGGAGTAATTCAAGACAGGCAATCAAAGAAGGACTGTACAGATTTTACATATGAAAGTCTGTCTATGGGTGCATACTGTACTGAATGGGGAAAAAAGTCTCACAAAGTCTTTTTGGCTATCTGATGACTCGAGCAATTTATCTGGCTATCAGGTGACTACAACCCATTTGAAAAATTCACGGATTTGAGTGGCCAAACAGCCAGGTCTTCATGTCCACGTGAAGCCAGCAGCTTTATCCTGACCAACCATAACATTAAAACTGCTAGTTGCGTCTTCATCATGCTGTTTTTACACACATTTTCAATTTGCACAGGATTTGACTATGGTACTCTTTAAATCATGCCATTCTGTTGTAGCCTCTTCTTTTGCAGTTCTAGCTGGAGAACCGGCAACACCCACCTCTTATCTCCATGCACAAATATATTTGAATAGAAACCCAGCAGCTGACAGGTGAGTTCAGTCACAGTGATCACCTCATTACAATGCAATGTCATGCTAGGAAACCAGGTAAAATCCTGTCATGTCCACCAACAAACAAAAACAGACAAGGTGGCTTCATGGCATATTGGCTCTGTCAGCTTTGGTCTTCAATTCATATTTGCACTCAGGTTTTTTTTTATAACTCGCTGAACAGGAAATAAAGGTCCGGGGTGAGAGTTGTAGGGACAAAATTTGCAAATGTGAAATGATTGTTTTTGATCCAGTGTTTTGTCCATTGTGGGCTACCGTATTAACATGACAGAAACATTGTGGAGAAAGAGGGGGGGAGACCTACAACAATTCTTAATTCCACACAATTCTGCTTGGGATGCACAGATGCATCAAGTGAAAATCATATCTGATGACATTCAGCTTAATCACTGCATCAGCAGGGTAACGGCAACCAATGGCAATGACTGATATTTTTTGGTGTTTCCTGGTTGTGTTACATTGAGTTCTACAAAGGGTCTTTTCATGTAGACGTTTAGAATAAATGTTGGGTTTTTTAATAAATTGAAAATAATCAATACTCATCCAATGACAGTGTGATAAAGAGCAGAAATACTTTAAAATAGTTCAGCTTTTTTTTTTTTTTTTTATAATGGACATTTCATTGGATCTCTTGCATTAAAGGATAAGACCGGTTTTTTGACATTGGGCCCTTGATTTCACATTATAACATGATGTTCTACTCACCCCTGCTTGTTGTTTGTCATTTGGAGCTGTTCCGAAGATATTCGCGAGGCGTCTGGCTGCTCTCTTGAGATATTCGGCCATGAAACGGTTTCCTATGGGCAAGCTCATACAGGCACAAACTATGCTGTTTATAATTTATTAATTACTCTACACTAGCACTGATAACGTGGAGGTGCGTCGCTTACTTAAAAAAATCCGGGTTATTGTAATTTTGATTTTTTTGTCGTAAAGTGGGTGTTACTGACGTCATCGTCGTGCTACTGCCACAGACAGCCCACAGACCTGCTGCCTATTTATTCATTCGGCTAAAATTCAAAATTAGTAACCCGGATTTTTTTAAGTAAGCGACGCACCTCCACGTTATCAGTGCTGGTGTAGAGTAATTAATAAATTATAAACAGCATAGTTTGTGCCTGTATGAGCTTGCCCATAGGAAACCGTTTCATGGCCGAATATCTCAAGAGAGCAGCCGGACGCCTCGCGAATATCTTCGGAACAGCTCCAAATGACCAACAACAAGCAGGGGTGAGTAGAACATCATGTTATAATGTGAAATCAAGGGCCCAATGTCAAAAAACCGGTCTTATCCTTTAAAAGAAAATTAAATGACAAGCCAGTATCAGCTATCAACAACCAGACAAATAGTTTGCTTTACCATCTGCCCAGAATTTCACCACCAAGGCAACCTTAGATTCTGCCCAAACATGGTAATGGTTATTTTATTGTTCGTCTTTCAATCGAATTTCTTAAATGTTAGAGAACAGACTCCTTTGATCCCTCAAAAGCTTATATAATTGTTGTTTTAGATACATCAGAAATGCAGAGAATTTCTTTAGTGAAAGTAGAACAAAAGAGTGACACTGAAAGATCTTCTTCTTCTTGTTTGGGTTCAACAGGAGGTTGACTCACCAAATGGCTCCAACTCAGTTGATCTGACAAGTTGAATTTACCCTGGTTCGTCCAATCACCTTCTAAGTGTTTTTTTTTTTATTATTATTATTATTGTTGACAGCTAGGTTACAGCAAACACTTTCTTACAAAAACCATCCCAGATGGGCCTGTGTAACAAACCATCTGGTGCATCAGGTTTTCCCATCCAGCACCTCAGAGATTAACTGCAGCTGCGAGCCTGGTTTTATCGGCCAGCATCTTATTAATACTGTTCAGTCTGAGTGGGGACAAATCCCAACAGTCGGGTTTCAAATCTTGTGTAAAAGCTTCCCAGAAAAAAGGATGCAGCAGATTAGAACTCACTGATATTGATTTGATCACATGTTGTGATGACAGGTGTCGGTGATGTTTGTTACTGGAAGCAATTCTGAAATGACTTTTTTCCTGTGTCTGCACAACATCAATCTCTCTCTCTTTCACTCTCTCTGACACACCTCATGAAATAACAGGCTTAAATTGCACTCTTAAGTATCTTTTCTGCCAGACAGTTTACACATATCATGTCTATGCGTTTCATTGGCTTTAAAACAAACAAATAAAAACCTATTATCTGAGATATAGAGGAACTAAATTAATAAACTACTGAACTGAAGCTCCCTCAGGACAACGTTCGGTAATTTGAGCTAATTCAGCTGGAAAGTAAAGTTAACCACTCAGCAGGTTTCCCTGATTTGAGAAAGGAGCTGCTGCTGGCATAAAAAATATCAGTTTGATATCTGTTTAACTGTTTAACTAAACAGCATTTATCTTTGAAATGTGATGACAATAATCATTACAATGCTGAGCTACAGTATATTTGAAAAAATGCAAAAAACTCAGCATTGTTAAGTGGGAAAATTGAACTATTTTGACCTGAATTTCCCGTGGAGTCACTCTATTTACAGTTTGCATTAAAAAGAAGGTGGAATCAATAAAAAATAGAGGGAAGCGCAGAGCAGTGGATCAGGTTCATTGTGCACTCTGCTGCCAGTTCCTAATGATGAGTGACAGCTATATGAAAGAATGACTTGTGTAACAAACGGATTGGGAGAATGAACACAGACAGAAGAGAAACAGCCATCACAGCATCCAGTGGGTCCACAGTGAGAGCGCAACCATGGCTGTCAGCCAGCTTGCTGTAATACACAACCCAATCACTGCTTCTCCACTGTGTCACACAGTGGTGCGCTCCAGTGTTAACAAATAAATTCAATTTCACCCTCTCTGCAGCACCTGTTGGAGCTTGCTCCACACAACAGCCAAGGTCAATGCTGGCTAAAGCTTCCAATCTGGCCGCACAAAACTCACGTCTTCCTTTACCGTTGCTAAAAGTACTTTCAATTAAATGACTCAATGAAACCTAATTTTCTGTAGCATGCAGGATATAAGGAAATAAATGAGAGAAAGGAAGAGAGAGAAAACGATCCCATAACTGCCTCGCTGAATCACAAAATCCTCTGTGCTGGTGGAATTATCCCCCCTCGCTGCCATGCGTCTGTGGCTCTTATATCAGCTCCTGCTGTGCACGGGGGGAACACACAAAGGATAAAAGGCAGGATTTTCAGCCAGCATTAGGTAAAAGAGCTTCAAGGGATAGAGACAATGCAGGTATAGCTGCAGCAGAGGGTAAGTTTACCAGGGGTGGGATGGGTTGAGACGGAGCAGCAGATTGTCATCCTGCCTCTATGCATGCAGTCTGACAGTAACCACTCAGCCAAGAGTCAGAGAGAAGGCAAGCTCATATGCAAGTAAAAGTTGAAGCAGAGGAGGAACTGGGTGCTGCACCAGAGATACCACAGCCTGTTGGGTATTCTAGGCAGGAAGACATAATAGTATTCACAGCACAGAGAGCCCAATGTGGATTTCAGCAAAGAAATTCAGCCATTAAATCCAAATTGAGGCAGTGGAAATGTAACCAAGCAGTCCACGGTCAGGATTCTGATTTGACAGTGCTGAAGTTAATGTGAATCTATTTTTCTTAGTTTTTTGGGAACATGTACACTTTTATCCAAGCACAGAGGAGGGCAGACTGTGTGACTGCTGGTTTCTTACTTGCAGTAGGTGTCATTTATCATGCCGTAGATATGGATCTCTTTGCACATGTCCATGGCCAGGATGAGCGTGAACCAGCCGGTGCTCAGATAGGAGCCGGACTGGATCCTGCCAACACACAACAAGACACAACTTTTAGTCTCACATTCATCTGCATGAAAATCTTAAGCATAATGTGTATCAAAGTAAAACATTTACAGAGTTTTTCTGATGGTGTTCCTTTGACCTTTGTGCTCTTTGCTCATGTGTGCTTTAATGCAGCTGATCTGAGTTGGAGTTCTTATGTTTTTACATGCTTGCTCCAAATCTGGTTCTCAGCTCAAATGTAACTTTTGATTTTAAAAGTATGTACAAGGTAGTGAAACAGCCTTCAGCTTTCATAATGTCAAGTTTTAAACAAGTCGTGTATCTGATTTTGGACACTAATTTAATATGAACACAGACGTTGTACATATATAAAAAAGCTTGAAGGCTGAAAAACATCAGTGGTCGACACTGATTTATGCGAGCACCTGGTGGGCAAATCAGTAACATACATAATCTTTTCATCAGCATCAGACTAGCAGTATTTGAGTTATGCCTGTTCAAAGTAAAGACACATGAGCTTTGATCATCTTCCAACACTGAACACGGTGCTGAGATGCATCGTTACTCAAGTTTTACAGAAAACTGACGTGTAACATCTGAAGTGAGCACCTGCAGGCCCAGCGAGGCGGGGCGCCACATACTCCCTGAAGTAGCTCAGCAACCCAAAACACAACACGATAAATAATCTGCAGCTTCAGCCAAGCGTGAACACTGTGTCAGTTATGGAGGTGTTTTTAAAATACAGTTTTATTTAAAAGAATAACATAAGAGCTGCAACTAACTTTCATCTTTATTTCTAATTAACCCTGAGATACTGGTTTTGGCTGTAAAATATCTGACAATAATGAAAAGTTAGAACTACACACATTTTTAAATAGGTTTAAAAACAAAGTTGAGCAGGAAAGACACTTAAGCTGGATGCTAAACTTAAACATCAATATATAAATATGTTTAAAAGGTATTGATGAGCTTTTCTAAGAACTTACGGATCAATATACAGTGTCAATACAACAATAAATGAAATAAAAATAATACATCAACTTTTTAATAATATTCACACAAATCTGAAATACAGATTAAAAAAAAAAAAACCCTGCTTTACTTTTCATCAAAAATTCAGTCCATCAATTCATAAATCTTTCTTTTTTACTCCCCGTTTCTTTGTTTGAAATTCATATGAAATGTTAACTAGCTTTAAGTCCATTTAAGTGACTCCATAAAAGATACAAATGGGAAAGTACAAATGCAAAATAGAAATAATCTAAAGAATTTACAAAGAAATGAAACCAGAAATAAAACCGAATTTGAGAGGAAATCCTTGAAATACAGACACACCGCACCTTGGACAGAGGTTCACTTCGATTCAATGCTACAACTTTCCACATGTGTATTCTATACAATGTGGATGTTATCATTTATTAATTTATTATTTTCCAACTGCATGCAAGAAACTAACGAACACTACACAACCATTTTATACGAACAGCAAGTGATAATATACCTGTATATACGTCCAGTTAAACTTTTTAAACGTTTTAAAACATTATCGTTCACACTGTGAGAAAAAGTGTACAACAGCTGCCCACTAAAGAGTTTTGCACCACACAGTGACTTTTTACAATAAAAATAATGACAATAAAGTGTTATTTGTGTAACACTTTTCTTAGCAATGTTACAAAGTGCTTTATTAAAAGGAATAGGGTTAGATAAGTCTGATGGATGTTTTGGGCAAGGCCTTTTTTTGCTTTTAATTATTATAACTTATGGAAGAATTCTTTCATTTGAGTTCAGCACATGGGGGTTCAACAGGTGCTCCTATACAAGAAAGAGAAGGTAAGCAACCTTTTTTCTGTGCCCACTCTTATCCTAAAGTGGGGATCTTTTGTTGTTGTGTTGTTTGCATCTTAAAATGATTTGCACTGTTCGAGGGGTGAGACTTCATGCTGTCAGGGTAAAATACAGAAGCAGAATTAACATGAGCGGATAAACCAAGAACTCACACTACCAACTACCCACTCAGAACAGATGAGGTGAAAAGCACCAAAGCTAACAAACTGAGCAAATGATGCGGTCAAACGTAGTTCTTCAAAAAATCCCAAAAGTAAAGTATATTATTGCAAGATACTGAATGATTTGTTGGACGATACGAGGCCATTGCAGTTGGCAGGAATGACGTATAGCAGCTGAGCTGAGGAAGCCTCTGATTGAACACACTTTTGTTGTTTGGTCACTGTATTGTGTACATTACATTCATCTACTTGAGCAGCATTTTTCTTTTAACAATCAGCTCCAGGGGCTCCAGAGCTGTCCCCAGCACAGAGCTAGCTTTCTTCTTCACTTTGTTCAGTTTCTTTGAGTCACAAGCTCTGATGCTGCTGCCCCAACAGATGGCTGCAAAGCAGATTGGACTCTCCACAACAGACTAATAGAAGATAAGCAACATCTTGGTGAACACATTGAAGGAACTAAGCTTCTTCAAGTAAAGTCTGCTTTGTCCCTTGTTGTAGACAACTTCAGAGTTGAATTTTCAGTTCAGTCTGTTGTTCAGGTAAACTCCCAGGTATCTGTTGTCCTCCACCAGCTGCACCTCTTCTTCCAGGATGGAAATAGTGATTGTCACATTCCTGGTCTTCCTGATATCCTAAATTATCTCCACACCGTGCCGCAAAGCAGTTGACCGGTTCCCTGTACTCAGCCCCTAGTCCATCACATATACACCCAACAACTGCAAAGCCATCAGAGTTTTTCTGAAGATGACAGGACTCTGAGTTGTACCGAAAATCTGAAAGTCTGAGGCGTACGGAGTGAAGAGAAACGGGGAGAGTAAAGTCCCCTGTGGTGCTCCTGTGCTGCTGAACACCAACTCAGGCTTAACGAATGTCACGCCCATGGGATTTTCCCCATGTTTTTAGTTTTATGTTTTATCATGTTTTAGGTTGTTTTATGTCTTGGGTTTTCAGTTCATGTCTTGCATTTAGTTTACCATTGTCTTCCCCACAGTTTCTGTCAGGTCATTAGTTGTCACTCACTTCACCTGTTTGTTATTGTCACCAGCTGCACACTCATTCACAATCATCAATAACAATGAAAATAGTACAAAACATGTTTTGTATGACACACTGGGTTGAGGCAGGTTGGGTAAGAAAAAAGTTAAACATATTAGAGCGTCCATGAATATCATCTGGGTGGCCAACCCAAGTAATGTGTGGTTAACACTAACACATTCAGGATCAACTCTAATTTGGGTGATCCTTTAGTTTAGTAACCCAGCGCCAGCCACATGAGTTCAGTGTAAATGGTCATTAAATATCATGGCTGATCATCAAACATAATCAACATGTTATTCTGCTGATGTTCGCAATTACTCGCAAAGTGCTCATCTCCCTAAATAAAGCCATCCAGAGACGAGCTGGCTGGGCTGAGGATTGTTGAATTTTGCTGTAATGTAATGTTTCTTGGCATGAAAATACCCATTCACAGAGTGCTGTTGGACCCTCGAAAACCCAATATATTTGACTACTGATAATAAAATGCACACCAGTAGCCACTGCTCTTATACAGGCTAAAAAGGAGAAAGGTATAAAAAGGTTTTTGGCATAAAGCTATTACTTTGATGGGTTTATCAAGGCGTCACTATCTTATGTGATGTAACAATACCAAACCCTCTGTGCAAACAAGCTAAAATCAATGTAAAAAAAAAAACAATCATCTGCTCAGTTTCTGCTGAATTATTGAAACTGTGTTTCAAGCTCCAAGTGCAAAGTCTTTTAAGGCTTTTGAGTCCAACAAACTCCCTCAAAACACACACAAATACAGACAGACACTGGTTGAAAGGAGGTGAAATTACAAAAAAAAACTGCAATTTGTTGTAGTAAAAGAGTGGAAGAGCACAGAAGGGAAATGGGACGTTATTACTGATACACAGCTCGCCAGCTCTCAGCCATCAGGGCTGTCAACACATCACCATTACCCTGCATTATTCATTAGCCATTTGTCACTCCAGCAGCAGGCATACAGGCTCTCATACAAGCACGGGCTTACATACGCCACGTCTGAGTCAGCGAGCTGGATGTTCAGTAGCATAAAGGCTTGCTGGAATAGATAAAGGCAGTATCTGCTGAAACAATAAGTAACATTTCAAGGCAGATGTGAAGATGGGATCCAGAAGAACCACTGATAGAATTCAAGGTCCGCAGCAGGCAGAGTGTTTACCTATGACAATTACAATGGGACAACTTTGCAAAGAGGGTGCAGCTTTTTTGTGGGCATTTTAAAAGCGAGATAAGGCACAGTGTGAAGCTGCTTTGGTCGACAACAGACAACACCCAGAGCCCGAGGACACGGAAATGCAGTTTGCGTAACATTTTCTTTTCCCCCCCACCCAAAAAAATAAAAAAAAGAGTTTCATGAGGTTTAGCTCGAGCCTCTTTTAGTGGTTTACTGAGGCGGTGGTCTGGAAAAATGAAATAAAAAACAAAGCCCAAACAAAGCAGGATCAAAAAGACACGAAAAGCTCAGTTAAATCCTTCTTTTTCTTATTCTCCAACACAAACCTGAGAAAAGTGAAGCAGGAGTGATTGGCAGTGACATGTAAGGATGCTGCTGGCACTGGAAAATGAAGTCAGTCGCTCTGAGCAGCGTCTAAGTAAATAATCCTCTAAGTCTGACTGAGCTGGAACTTGTTGTGCTTTACCTGCTGAGCGCCGGAGGCTGAGGCGCAGAGCAAAACTGCCCCGGATCAGTGAGACACTCATCTACCTCTGACTCGACACTTGACATTCACAACAAGAGAGCTGTCCATGTGTGAGAGAAAATCCACACTGACGGCTGGTTCAGTCAAACCGAGCTTTATGATGCCTCTGCAAGCTACACAAATGTGATCTGACACCTGTCAGAAACACTTAGCATAATGTAACTCACTTTTATTGTGAGAAGTTGATCCTATTCAAAGAGGAAATCACGCTGATTCTAAAAGAAACAAAATTATATACAAAAGTAAATGAAGTAATATTAAGACAAAAGCATGTAGTCACAGCAGGATGCCTGCAAGTCACTGTTTTACTGCTCTTTTAAAGCAACAGCAGCTCCGATTATGTAAAGTTCGGCACTGATCCAAATGCTTTGGGCAACTCATAAATTATGACTCAGGATTTAAAATGTTTGACATTTTTGGGAATATGTTAATTTTTGTCCCTTGCCCATAGTTAGAAAAGAAGATACATTTTTCATGAAGGCCCTGCACATTAAAAAGATAGTTATCTTACCTACACACCAAGTCGGATCTTTCCTTCGCCTCCAGTCCTTATGCTAACCAAGCCCAGTCTTAGCAGGTAATGCGCACAATGGTCCACGTGTTCAAAATGTCAAGCAACACAATTATGGATTGGTAATTGTGACAACAAGATGACAACAAATCCCAAGCTGTTCTGTAAAGGGCAGCATCAAGGGCACATACATTTGGGGCACGGTGTGGAGATAATTTAGTATTTTAGGAAGACCATGAGACAATCACTATTTCCATCCTGGAAGTGGTGGAGGACAGCAGCTACCTGGGAGTTTACCTGAACAACAGACTGAACTGGAAATGCAACTCTGAAGTTGTCTACAACAAGCTCATAACGTAAAATGTGCAACTTTTCTAATACTAACCATATTCTTGTCAATATCTAAACCAAACCACATGCACTAACTGTATCCTAAAAATGTACATTTTTGTACAACTCCTAACTCTTTGCAGATGAGAGCTAATTAAAAAAAAGAAGGAATTGTGAGTAGTGGGGAAGGTAGTATACTTTGTGCATGGCAGAACCATCTCCCAATCTTCCTCCTCATAAGTAAAAGCCTCAACATTGTGTAACGTGTACATTGACATTCAGCAAAAAGTCTTGGAAGTTAAAGTCATCCTGTAGTAAGTAGAAGCATAGGCGTAGATTACGGGGGGGACGGTGGGGACATGTTCCCACCACTATTTATGATTTGAATTTTGTCCCCACCACTTTTAAAAATGTGCTCTGATGTCCAATTGCGACTGTGAGCCACTGTAGAAACATGACATTGTAAAATGACAGCGGAGTTGGTGCATTCAAATGATGTCACACTGGGTAAACCGCTTTCCGGCGAAACTCATTTAGCGCTACTTCTACACAAACAAAAATGCAGCGTTTCTTCGCAACTTCGCTGGTGGTTCTTCCAAGGATAACTTTTGAGGATATACACAGGATCGTGGAGTCACACTCACCAACACCACAGTCCAGGCTGAGGAAAGGGTACAAGTTCTTTGTGGAGGAGTATATACACAGTTATCAAGGTAAATTGTCTAACGTTTTATTTTTATCAGTAGGCTACTCAATAGCCTTGCACACTCATGTTTTGTAATGATAAGCAAACCATATACGATCCATAGAAATCATCTGAAATATTGTCTGTGTGTGAAATGTGTGTAAAGTATTTGTTATGTGTAGACTATAATATTATGAATATAATTTGCCATGGTGGCTATGAAGTCTCCGTGTGCAGCGTTAGCATTTTAGTATTAGGTTAGCCAAGGAAAGGTTAAGCTAGTTATTTGCTTTTTTTTGGGGAACTCCTGAAAATAACATTCTGTATATGCTCAGTGTCAAATGTAGTTGATGGAAAGGTGGTAGTGAGAGGCTCGATGAGGAGGAATGAGGAGCCCCACAGACTACAGGTTTCTGCTTAGTTATAGGGCCCGTTGGCCGAAGTCTGTGTTTGTTTTGATAGTCTGTCTGGACTAACAACTGCAGTTGCAGTTGTACTTTTACCCTTTTTCTGTTGTTCAGATCATTTTCACTGTTCTTTCTTACAAACAGTACAGTAGAGTGCTTAAGACTTGGCCCACCTAGCTTGCTGCAATGTTATGGCTGTACAAACCTATGTTTATTTCTTCCTCTTCATTAAGGCACAATCCGTAAATAAAGGAAATCTGTTCAGTGCATTAAAAGGACAAACATCTCGGCCTGTTCATGTTATAACGTTGCTAAAACAACAGATATAATGGTGGCCCAAGAGTTTTGCACGGCACTGTAAATGGCTTTTCTGCCGTTGCGGACAGGTGTTAAAATTAACTTTTTAAATCTTTTGTAATTAATTCATGAATAAATACATCATTTCGAATCAGATCATAATGATTTGGAAACATGAAATTAAAGGATATCATTTATAAACTGTGTTCATCAAAAAAAGGGCAGCTTATTAAACATGACGCTGGAATAGATCTAGAATACGTTACTTTTTAAAGTGTTGGATGGTGGGTGGTCCGTGGGGGGCATAGAATGCATTATGTTTTTTGTCCCCACCACTTCTAAAACCAAACTGATGCCCTTGAGTAGACGGGTGGTTGTTGAAAATATACACCAACACATCAGCTACTAAGTGAAATCAATGTGGAAAATGTCATTTTTGAAGCCTTTTTTTTTTTTTTTTTTTTAATCATCTCTTTCTGTAGTGCCTTTTAACTTCTGTTGTTTTTTAATCAACTACCGGTACATATTTTCTATTATTTCCCTCCCAAGCAGACATACATTTAACTCAATGTTTTTTTCCTCCAGCAGGCTGAACTACTGTAATGCTTTGCCTTCAGTAATCAAGAATACGGTTAAACAATGTCTAGAATCAAAGAAAGTAAATATAAAAATCTGCAACATTTGTTTGAAAAGTTAAAAGCCTTTGGAGGTCCAGAGGTCTTCTAAGAGTTAGTATGGTATTTTATTTACTTTACTTTCACATGACACTTTGCTAAAGTGCAATATGGGATTACAGCACCCACAAAATGATCTCTTGAACTTGATGCAACTCTTCCTGTGGTACTCTCTGCTTTATTTCCATATTCTAACTGAATCCAGGAATCTGTTCTGCGAGACAGAAATGGCAGCGTATTGTATAAAAATCTGTTAATTTCCCTGAAATCCTTTATAATTAAACCCTTTCTTTAATGCCCGTTGGAATGTAATTGCAGGTAAACAGTTCCTCAAAAGCTGATGAGTCAACCAATAGCTGAGGATAAATGGTCCATATAAGAAAGGAGGGGGTCCCAGGTTTTGTGAAATTTCTTCAAACCTGTTACCCTTGTTTATTCCATTATAGTCTGTTTTCTGGTTTGATCAATAAAGATACTTGATTAAAAAAAAAAAAAAAAGCTGATGAGTTGTTGTTTAGCCTCTCGCCCATTGACCGCTGGGGTAGGCTCCAGCCCCCCCCGCGACCCGACCGACGGATTCAGCGGTATAGAAAATGGATGGATGGAGTTGTTGTTTATAATCATCCTTGACTTTTAATCCTGGCTCACAGAGATTCCGATATTCTCTTTGCAGTTATTTTACAAAAGTCTCAAGGCACCTCTCACTCTTTATTATTTACTTCCATGCACTGATGCTTTATTGTAATATTTCAAAGTGGTCTCCAGGTTAACCGAGGGTCTCTCAACATTTTTCTTTGGATATTGGCTGTTGTCAATTTATTCAAGCCTTGTAAGTCATGAAGGGTTATAGAGTCACAGTCAAAAACAGAGAATGTCACATCTGCCTTTTCAACAACCAGAAGAAAAACAGACTTGGCTTATTCTCACTTCTCCTGTAACTTGCTTGAGCAACACCCAGAAAGTAGTCAGGATTGGTTAGTGCTGGTTCTTCCAAACAGTCTCCTTAGAACATTTGAACTGTCTGGCCTGGCCCAGGGTGGTGCTCTGTAGATTCGAAGCTGAAATCCTCAACCTTTGTCATGATGACTAAATCTGCTGGTGAAATGTCTTCTGATAAAAAATTTTAAAAAAATACCGGATGAACATGTAAACAAGGTAAAAAGGTTTATTTTTTACAGAGGGGGATTTTAAAGAATTTGAGGAAACTAGAAGACCTAAAAAGAAATGGCAGGCCTAAAGTCAGAAATGGTCTCCATGGAAGTTTGGCAGCCAAGAAGCCATTTTTTAAGGAAGGGAAACAGGGAGAAAAGGCTGAGCTGTGCCAAATGACACAAGAAGTGGACTGAAAATCAGTGGCAGCAGGTCTGATGGAGGGATGAATCCTCCCCAGAGCCCGGACCTCAACATTACTGAAGCAGTGTGGGATCATGTTGGCAGAGAACGGAACAAAAGGCAGCCCACATCCAAAGAAGAGCTTTGGGATGTCCTTCAAGAAGACTGGAGAACTATTCCTGAAGACTCCTTAAATAAATGACAGAAAGCTTGTCTAAGAGGGCTCAGGTTGTGTTGGAGTATAAAAGATGGTCACACTAAATATTGACTTTTTTTGCCTTATATATTGCAATTACATTTATGTTTGCACGTGTTTCAATAAAGCACTGCAACTATTCACCACCTTCCTGGCAACATAGAAAGAAATTAGGGGTATTTCTAGACTTGTCCACAGTACGGTACATCACAGTCAGTAAGAGTGCACAGGTTTTTTTTACTGGTTTGGTGTCTGATCTCATCCGTCTCTGCAGCACTGTGTAACTGTGCTGTGTAAATGAGCGCATATTAGTGTTACTGTGCTACAGAACAGCATCAGTGCAGTAACCCTGTTCTTTCATCCAGCTCAGTTTGTGCTTCAAATGGACAGACCCACAAACTCCCACATATCCCTCCTCTATGAACTTACTTCTGACACCACCTAGTGAGAGGATTTCATCAGGCCGAGCATCTCTCCTCTCCGAGATGAGGGTGAGCTTTATGTCAACCATCTATCTTTCTCTTAATCTCCTTCTCTCTCTTCTGTTTTAGATTGCTGCTCAAGTGGAGCTTCACATATATATAGTCTCAGGCTGCACAAGTACCATCAAACAGCTGGTCACAAATCCGAAACGGTTTCATAGAAGCACTTCCTGACTGCTGCATTAAAATCGATGTGAGTTCTTGACAAACATGAACAGCAGAAAACATTGCCTCAGTCTCCTCATCCACATGTGATTTCCCTTCTCCAAGCAGGATGCAGCCTGGTGTAAATGAGTCTGTTATTAATGGATTACTTCATACAGCAATGAGCAGCAAGACAAGTTGTTTGCCTCTGGGGGAGTTCTGTGTGGAGGAACAACACACCAAGTCTTTCCGTGTGTCTGAAGAAGCTGAGGAGCTCCTGGGAACAAATGGTGACAAAAATCCCGAGCAGAGAGGCACGCGGGGGTGAAAAGAGCTTTTTTGAAACGTTTTTTTTCTCCTGCACAGACTACACAACAATGTGTTGTAACAATAGTATTCTGCTGGGAGGCAGCGTGACGCATCAGGGATGACCTCAACAACCTGCATTATGAAGAACACAATTTGCTTTCTTCCAGCCTGGTTTTGTTTACTCTCATATGCAGCAGCGCTAATAAGGAGGGAGAGGACGCCAAAAAGACTCCCGTTGATTCCTGACACCATCCAAACTAAAGCTCCATCTTTTGTTTGGGTGGTGTCAGGGACAGACAAAGAAGCTGGTAATTAATTTTGCTGCTTTTGTCTTTCTTTGTCTTCTCCGACTGAAAAAACCCATCACATGCTCCATTTGTTTTACCCATAGCATAACCTGTTAAAGAAGAACACATCAAAACATCTCACATGTATATTAACCAGGTGAACATGGAGGTTAGCTGTGCAGAGTGGGTTTCGTACATGTACAGTGCCAGGAATGTAACAGGTGAGAAGTCTTAACCACATGTTTTACTCAACGTTTCCTGTCTCGTAGCAACAGGAGACAGGAAACTGAAGCCTGGCTGTAATTCTGTTTTTCATTTTCTGGCAGGGTTATGAATCCTTTAATTGTGTTGTAGGGGTGTGCTAAAATTTTGTTGTGCTACTGTATTCAGCACATGAAATGCGATAGATAGATAGATAGATAGATAGATAGATAGATAGATAGATAGATAGATAGATAGATAGATAGATAGATAGATAGATAGATAGCATATTAATACCGAGGGAAATTCAAAGTATTCAGCAGCTACATAGATGCCTGACTGCAGGTCAGTATCAACAACAAACTCAACTAGTAGCAACATACAGTAGGATATCTGTATAGAAAAAAACTAAAATACAAAAATGTGCTCATGTGCAAACAGTTCATATATGCTGATATGAGTATGGGTTCAATCATGATCCTCCCTGGCCACCCAGTGAAGAGTTATACAGTCTTCTGGCCGTTCGTGGAGCAGCTCAGGGACAGCAGCCTGCTGCTGAACTCCGTCTCATCAGAGTTGGCTGTAGTGGGTGGTGAGAGCATCCGTCGAGCATAGGCACAGACAATGTCGGCTGATTTATTTTGGAATTTATCATTTTCGTCAATCAAAGTCTTTGTTGTAAATTGTGTATTTTTAAGTTTTTTCATTTCGAGGCATTATTTCCCATTTTCACTTGCATTTTGAGTGTATGTGAAGAAAATCAGAAACCAAAGATGTTTAAAAGTGTGTGGCTCTGACCATTTTAGCTGTAAGGAAGACATTTCCGTGTTTTGGCCACAGTAATACCACAGTTTTCTGAATCTTTACTTTTTAAATGCTGAGAGTGTTTTCTCCTCAGTCTTTACATTGTGCTCTTTTCAAAGTTCATAAACACAGATGCAGCTTTAAAGAGTTCAAAAGATAAAATAGAGATTTTTTAAAAAACAAAAACAATGTTGCTTTCGTAAACAAAGCAGGATTTCTCAGTAGTTCTGGGGAAATAAATTAAACAAACATTCTGTCTCAGCAAACTTTCTTCGAGGAAACTCAGATTTAGCCACAACATCCAAAGTGTGGGTGCTTTGACCAAACTGAAGAGGGAGACTACACAAGTGAATAATGACATCATAGAAAAGAAAATTCAGCTCTGAATATTTCAAAATCAGAAGTGTGGGTGAGTTTAAGATAAATGAGCTGAAGGAAAGGTTGTTTACCAGCTCTTCTGAATCTTTGTTACAGCCTTCTGTATCTTTTTTGAAAATTATGTGTAATTACACTGCAAAAATGATTCATTTCTGAAAGCCTATATGCGTCACAGTATTTCTAAAATGTCTTTAAAGATGATGTTCTGTTTTTCGTCTTGTATTTGTCCTGTTTCAGCTCTTGTTATTATCAACAGCGCTGATGCTTAAAGAAGAGTAGAGAGGAGTAAAAGCACACTTTTTGTGGAGAACCTGCATCCACCTAGTTTGAAACACAACACATGTAATGTGTGAAAGTATACTAATCTGAAAAACATGATAAAATGCAGAAGTGGGCTGTAACAAAACAAGATGATGAATTTGTGTCACATGTTGTATTCAGTTGATTTATTGTGAAACAAATTTGTTGTAAAGCAATCTTTTGCCATTGCACAATGTTTTATTATTCCCTGAAACTTTCAGCTTTTCAAATATTTGTTATGAAAGTAAAAAACGATTAGAAAGTTCAGGGTTTTGGAGAAACTGCTTGCTCGTTTTCTTTTTGACTGGCATTTGGAAAAAAAATGGACATTCTTGCGATAATTTCTTAAAATTGGTCACTTATGGAGAGGAAACAAGTTCACAGCCCAGTATTTCTGTAAACATACAATATGTTTCTGGTGTATTTTGAGAGTCCTTCCATTCTTGTCTTGAGTGAGATGCTTACTACTTGCCAGTGGGTGATGACATTAAATCTCTTTAGAAAGAATTCTTCAACAACTTATCTTATATGCCAAAGGGAAGGTTGTTCTGTTGTTCCACTGTTTAGTGTCTGGATATGCATTGCTTTTTCTTAAGGATTAATCATTTGTGCTGCAGTCCTTTAGGGCTGGTGATATTGGATTTTTATTCCCCTGGGTATCTCTTTGTTTCCGGTTCAGTAGTCTTTGTCATTTTGAAATGTTCCGTCTCTCTCGGGTGACCCTTTTTTCACCATTTCCTGTTCACACTCAATCTCTGCTCCTGTTTCTATCCCCACTATCAACAATTCCCCTCTATGACCATTTCAACCCTTGTCTATTTCCCACTCTTGCTCTGTTTAGCCATCTCTCCTTATTTCTCTCTTCTGACTCTATCCTCTGCCTCTCCCACAAGTTAATGACCTTGTAGTACTCCTGATGCAGATGCCAATGTGAGCACAGTGAAAGCATGGAGAGCAGAGGGCTGGTTAAAAGGTACAAAGAGGCATTAAATTCCCCATGTAGGTTATGTGTGACATTTTGGATCGAGGATTCTCTAAAGTGAAGTAACTGACTACTTGTGTGTGTGCTTTCTGCTTGTAGAGTAGCATTATTCTCCATTTTAGTGATGATGACCAGGAAGGAGAGCACAGTGGACAGACAGTAATGATACAATGAAAAATATCCCCACAGACAAGTTGAGATTTATTTGCTTTGAGAGTCCTAAAAAAGTGTCAGTTACAAAGCAGCAGCTGCTAATGATGATACATTTGTTTTCTGGTACTCTGTTGTCATCATTGAGCCTTTTCTAATACAAGATCAAATTTTGTTGTCAAGTATGATGCGTGCCTGGAAAGGCTACCAGATGTCATAAAAATCTAGAGATAAACATTTGAGGAGGTTTCAAGGTGACCAGTTACTGACATTTTAGTGTGAACGAGGACAGGAAAAATATATAGCCTCTGTGTAATGGCATAAGCAGTGGGTTAGAAGGACAGTCATTGTCTATCATTTGAAATTTTGGATACTTACAATCTGATTTTCTGCACAAAAGCTGGTGTGCGATATAAAATCACACACAGGGTTGGTGTTGAATCTGCCATCTTTCTCTAGGGTTGTAACTCTGAAAGTAACGTTTTATTTCTCTGGTTTGTGTCACACCCATGGACTCACGTTTTTAGTTTTAGGTTATGTTTTTGTGTCAGTCCATGTTTAGTTTTTAGTCATGTTTTAGTTTCCCTGCACTCTGTTTATTAGTTCACTCACTTCACCTGTGCTTTTTTTTCCTCAGCTGCACTCACTCTCCAATCACTCTCTCTCCCTATTTAGTTCCCAGTATCCCCTCTCAGTTTGCCGGATCTTTGTTGCCACTCATGCCTGCCTTGTTTGCTCTCCATACCAAGAAACATTGTTTGTTCCATGTTCCTCGTCCCTTCCCAAGTTGAGTATTTATTTTTTGCTATGCCAAAAGTTTTTGTTTGTTCTTCAGAGTTACGTTTTTTTTAATCCGGCTTTGCCGCGCCTTTCGTTTGAACTTTGTTTGTTTTTTCTTTAATAAACCAAGGGGGTATTCCTAGAAAGTAGCTAAAGAAAGCCAGCTTCGGCTGTGTTTTCCGCACTGGAAACTAGTTCCCGAACCGACATGAGCAAAGCAAACCTTCTGTGTAGATTTACACAGTCATTTGCACTCGATGTGAAAGTACACCACTCACACAGTAATTAGAAGGTAAATCAAGTAAATTAATTCACGTTGGGCGAAATATTTCGAGTGGCGATGCTAGCATGTATGTATTACGCGCAACCAAGCGGTGGTCAGTGCTGTGAGATTCAGACAATGCCTGGGTCGCCAGGAAAACGCTCCCACACACTTATTCATGTCTCGGGAATGCGGGGATACACTTAATTTGGCCCGGGGGTGGCATATCCCTTTAAGATGACCTCTACACCTGACCTCTCATTAGATTACCAAAATTCTGCCTATGCTATATACACCTACTTCAAAAGTAAACTCCTTCTTGCGCCTTGTGCAAACCTCTGTGCCAGTGAGGATGCTCGGAAGATCCTAGAATCATGAACTGATCCCGGCCATTTAGCCTCAATGTTGGAAATGAAATGACCTCCATCACAGATCATCTTTATGAATGGAGGATATGAGTCAATGATGAGGTTTCACAGGGCATAAATGTAACATTGCTCAGCATTACTCAAAGGGGTTGACGTGGTATTTTTCAAAATGAGAAATCCAGTTCAGAGTCTATGGACAATTATCCCCAAGTGTACCTGTACATTTAGGATATGGAAAAATTTTCGGTTTACATGTCAGCCTTTACGGGTCCAGCAGGGGCCTGGACAATGTGACAATGTTTAAATCCAGACTGAAAACAGTTCTATTTAGATGTGCATATGACACCTGAAAGTATTTTCAATTCAATTCAATTCAAATTCAAAAATACTTTATTTATCCCAGAGGGAAATTAAATGTTGATGTAGCTCAATTAAATCAAGGAGTTATTATAGATGCTGATGGCTGTGGGCAGGAAAGATTTCCTGTAGCGGTCCGTTTTGCATCCAAACTGAAGAAGCCTTTGACTGAAGAGACTCTGTTTTCCGATAACAGTCTCATGGAGAGGATGTTCAGGGTTGTCCATAATTCTCTTGATTTTATGCAAAATCCTTCTTTGCATTATTGTCTCCAGAGGTTCCACAGTCATCCCCAGAACAGAACCAGCCTTCTTTATCAGGTTGTTGAGTCTTTTTAGGTCCCTGGTTCTGATGCTGCTGCCCCAACAGATGACGCAAGAGGAAATGACGCTCTCAACAAGACACCAAGGTATTTATATTCCTCAACCACCTCCACTTCTTCTCCCATGATGGAAACAGGGTTTGATCTGACCCTGTTTCTCCTGAAATCTACAATCATCTCCTTTGTTTTGTTAACATTCAAGATGAGATGATTGTTCCCACACCATGCCACAAAGCGGTCCACCAGCTCTCTGTACTCAGCTTCTTGTCCATCTCTGATACACCCGACAACTGCAGAGTCATCTGAATATTTCTGTAGATGACAGGAGTCTGACTTGTACTGGAAGTCTGAAGTGTACAGAGTGAAAAGGAATGGTGAGAGTACAGTCCCCTGTGGTGCTCCTGTGCTGCTGATCACCTGGTTAGACACACAATTCTTCAGTCTGACAAACTGTGGTCTGTTTGTCAGGTAGTCATTAATCCAGGTGATTGTTGAGGCCTCCACCTGAGTCTTCTGGAATTTCAGACAAAGCAGATCAGGCTGGATTGTGTTAAATGCACTGGAGAAATCAAAGAACATGATCCTCACAGTGCTGCCTGCTTTGTCCAGATGACAGTGGGTTTGTTGAAGCAGGTGTATGATAGCGTCTTCAACTCCAACTCCATGGCGATAAGCAAACTGCAGGGGGTCCTGATATGTGCTGGTTTGCTTACACAGGTGGGTCAACAGGAGTCTCTCCAGGACTTTCATGATGTGGGATGTCAGGGCAACAGGTCTGTAGTCATTGATGTCTGATCTTATCTGCACTCTTCACTTTTAAATTAATTAATTAATGATTTTTTTGTTTTTTGGAATGATTGTATTGCCTTCTTGTGATTTTATGTAGCTGTAAAGCACTTTGAATTGCCTTGTGTATGTGCTCTACACATTGCCTTGCCTTGGATGCATACATGGGTACAGTGTAGTGCACCGATAACATTAGGGAAGCCTGAGGGAGATGATGAACTTAATGCAAATATTTAATTCAGTAGGTTGTTTTACATTATCGGCTACTGTAAATGTGGAGCAGCAGCCTGAAAGGACAAAGGTCTTTCCCCCCCGACATTCACAATACTGACACTCTCCCTCTGTTCAAGTCTTAACTCAAAACCCATCCGTTTAACTTTGCTTACCTCCATTTATTGCTCCGTTCTGTGTATTTTTAATATGGTATGATGTTTTAATTCCTGCGTTTTATCTAATATCTTCTTTGTACAGTGTCCTTGACTGTTTTGAAAGGAGCTTTCAATAATTTGTATCATTAACATTATTACCTGTCCCCCATTTTTCTGAGTCGGGTCCTACGTGGGTGTAGATCAGATGTTTGTTAGGTATTAATTAGTTTTAATGAATACCATGTTCTCTCTCATTTAATTTCATGTTCAATGTATGTATAGTTGCATTTCTTTAGTTGCACTGGCACCGACTGATTGATTTTTCGAGACAGTGAAAGTGGTGATATGATAACCACAGTTTTTGCTTCGTTTTTTAGACAAGACATGAGTTGCGGGAGCGCAGAATTCTTGGTGAACATTTCTTTCGGGAGTCTGTTTCAGCCGGTCGGACATTTTTTGAGTTGCAGCTAAGCTAAGCTTCAACTTTAGCCTGCCCGGGACCAGGCTAGTTAAGCAACATAAATTACCATGGTTACTCAGCGGGAGTTCAAATAAGCCAACTTTATGGAACGGAACTCTCGCTAAATTTAGCCAAAAGTAGCGAAATAAGCCAGGCTTCCCGCTAAACCAGCTTCTAGGAATACCCCCCAAGCCTCTTTTTTTTAAGTCCGCATCCGTGTCCTTCCCTACACCACAACCTGACAGTTTGTTGTCATGATAGCCACTCCCTCCTGATTCAAGGCTAAATGTGTGGTAATGCAACAAATGTTTTTTGCACCTATTAATATTTTTCATTTAATGCTATTTACATTACCAAACAAACTGCAGTCGAGCTGTCAGCCGCCATGTTTTCTTGCTTAAATTGGCTGCTGCTGAATCTGGAGCATGTTCGTATTATGAGCATTATGCTAATTAACCTATATGGTCTTTCTCTGCTTAAAACAAATCGTTGCTACAGCTACAGTTATTACAAGGTGATTTGTTTTTTTAATGCTGCTGCTGGGAGGAGTACATTACTCACTACTGACTGGTTAACAACCATGTTCCCACAAAAGCAAGCATTCAATCTGATTTCCGGGCAAGCTTTGAATTCTCGACCAACACCTTCGACTTAACTCGTAACATTACGTACTTAAGAAGCTGCTTTGATTGATACTGTCTGAAGCATGTGTGCTTTCAACATTACATTAAAAATCATTTAGAATCTGACTACAATAATATGGTGCAGTGAGAAAGAATAGAATAAAGTAAATAAACAATTCAAATAAATAAAGAAATGAATAAATCAAATCTGTAATGAGGAAAGAGCTGGAGTACTGTTGCATCTCATTTTTCTCTCCCCTGCGGACTCGTGCATGATCCGGGCTGCTGTGTTCACTGACACTCTGCATGTGGAGAACATCCATCATCCTAACTCACTCCACACTCACTTCAGCATTTGTCCCCTGTCAAGTTTACAGGAAAAAAAGCAAATACAAACACCCAAATGACTGAGCAGATGGTGCTAAATGGCCAGAGCCAAAAAAGAACATATTTTCCCCACTCTCAGTCCTCCCTACTGACATGCACAGAGCTGCACAGCACTGGCTTCCTTTATATCCCCTCCGCCTGGCAACTAGGACTTTAAAAATTCTCTCAGAGCAGAAGAAAGTGTCTGATTCTTTCATGCCCACCACTTCCCCAGCAGTTTTCTCTCATTAATTTCGCATCACCCCAGTGAGTCTGAGGCAAAGACTTTGAAGAGAAGAAAACACATTAAGATCTTAATCTGTGTCCTTTTAAGTCTGAGGTGAATATGTCTGGGCTGTTTGTTTTACAAGTAACACGCCCTCCTTTATGTCCCGGATAGAGCTGCACCCTTGAAAATAAATTATAGCAGTGCATCACATTGCAACATGAAAAATTGTTATAATTTTTAGGGAATAATTTGGATAGCTTTATCATAAATAATTAATTCATTACGGCGATTTTTGTAGAGGAATGCATTCACATTAAGATTAATGACTAATTACTAGGGTCAGAAAACTTTTTTAAAGCATCAAACACAGACTCTAACCATCAGACCATTACAACCGCTCCCCTTCATAGGAGTGAGGCTGTTTTGAGGCTCATGGCAGAGCTGTAACTTTTAATCTGTCCTGTCTGATAAGAGAGGGAGAAGGTTTGCAGAGAAGTACCCACTCTGGGTCAAAATCTGTCCGATGGGTATAATGGGTCTGCAGAGATTAGAGAACATATTTTGACTGATAAAGACACAGTAGTGTTGAAACGTTGCACGTGTTTGCACTATTAAATTGCATCAGAATCAGTGAGCTCCAGCCTTCTTTTATCCTTTGACAACATAATTGGATGTTGCAGCCTGAAATTGAAGTACACTGTTGTTAAGATGGTATTTTCAAGATTTAAAGTGACAATAAAATAAACAGGAACATTGTTAGTTCAACAGTAAAGCTCAAAAAATTAATTAATTATGTTTTGTTGCCATCTTGAAAATAGAAAGAATAAAAAAAATCTACAATTTAAATCTCACGATGACAGACCAGTTGCCCTTACATCCCACATTATGTCTTGGAGACACTGTTACTGTCTCACCTCAGTGAACAAGTGAACACCTCTCAGGACACCTTTCAGGACCCATGACAAATTACTTATCATTCTGGGGCTGACACTGAAAAAAGGCCCACTCTCATCTGGACAAAACATGCAGCACTGTGAGGATCATGTTCTTTGGTGCTTTTAATAAAATTCAGCATTCACTGTTGTGTGAGAAGCCCCAGAAAATACAGGTGGATGCCTCCATCACTGCGTGCTGCCACCTGCCGACAGCCGCGCCTGTTATGGTGTTCTCTGCTCAGAAGCAGGGGACTGCTCGGTCTGCATGGTCTACACAGCACGCAGTGATACGAAGGGAGAGAAAATAGCGGCAAGCGATTGTGAGGTCTGACTCCTGGAGAACGATTTTGCGATGCAAATGTATTACTCTTTTGAGCGCATATTGTTTTGAGAAGCAAAACTCTTTATTTTTTAAACCCCAGCCAACTAGCCGGACTACTTTCGTCAACGCCCAAACGAGGCTGGAACTCGGCTCACAGAACGCAGCAGGGGGTAAGAAAATGTGCAAAAACGATATTGCTAGTATGAGATGTCATACAACATCGTGTCAAAAGAGGCGAACTATCCCTTTAAAGATGCAACACTGAGACACACCAAACTGATAACGGGGTAATTGTAACCAAATCTTGATGCCAGTGAAGAATCACACCTCTTACATGGCAGTTTGATTCCTGGCTTCCCTGGACCACATATTGAAGCATCCTTGGTTAAGACGCTGTAAAGGCTTAGACATGCAGTATGATGAGAATGGGTGAATGTGGCTTGCAGTGTAAAAGCACTTTGAGTGGTCACTAGACTAGAAAAGTGCGATCTAAGTACAGTCCATTCACCATGTAAGAGAAAGAGGATAGATCTGACACCCGTCCCTCTTGTTGAAGGGAAAGAGGCACGAGGTGCCTCAGCAGAAAACACTCTTAGGTAAAGTTTTGCACTCCTCCACCTTAAGCCAAGATGTCAAGACCTGACCTGTGACCTGCACCTACTTAGATAAATGTTTATATAGTCAGCCGAGTCCCTTTAATATATGTCTATTTAATAATAAATGCTATGTCTGTGTAGACCCTAGGAGATAAGGCAGTGCTGACTTTGATGCAACGTCCAGACGGTTGGTTCTAATGACCTGTTGGTGTGAGTGCATCTGCTCACGGGGTCAGAGAGCGGAGGTCAGACTCATCACAGAAAGCACAGATGTCGACTCTTACTCTAATTTAATGAACGGATTATTGGTGCCGTTTCAAATCAGCTTTTAAATAATCGACAGATCTGCTTTGGTTTAGAGTCGTACATTCCACAATTTTCTTGTTCGACTCCAAATATTTGGACCCACAAAGACATTCCCTGTTAGGATGCCACAGCAATCCTAACTTTTTGTTTAGTTTTTTTTAAGAATGGTGGGTTTCTGTGTTGCATTCTCAAATCAAACCAGTCTGCAAGTCACAGACAATTCCCCCGATGTTGGGAAAGCTCATACTCTAGAGTAGAAAAAAATCCATCTAAAACTATGATTGGCTGCTGCTCCTGTGGTGTGGACAGAAAACAATTGGAAGAAGTTCCTATGAAATCACAACAACGCCTGCATCAGTGTAGGTACAGTGGTTCCCAAACTTTTTCTCCAGGGCCAACAATTCTTATTGGCTGCTATCATAGTTGAAACCATACGAATACTTTTTACTCAGGACAACTCTATATGCTACTTTGCAGGAGACGAGTCGAGCATTTGATGAGACAGATGCTGTTTAAGGGAAGCAGGCTTTTCTTTGAGATCAGGATGAGTTGTTGTTCATCTTCATACTGTCAGCTACTAATATTTTGAAATATACGACACACAATGGTCTCTCTTTATTACCCACCGGAATAAACCACTACACCCCTGGCTCCCCCAGTTTGGTGTGTGGTTTACAAACTATTTAAGCCCCCTGACCCAGAGTCACGATTTATACCATCAGACGATCTCCTTAAAGCCGTTTTCACACATGAAGACAGGAGACTTTTACAAGAAGGTGCAGCCGATTTGATCCAGACTTTTTCCGCAAACACATCACAGCAGGAGGCTTACTGCTGGAGTTACGCTTTCCCAGCTGGAAATGTGAGGGCACTTTATGTATCTGTACATACCAGAAATAGCTAGACGAAAGCAGCATACAGGTCAGCAGAAAGCACAAATTCTCGCCAGCACATATACATTTTTACAGATTTGCTGAAACCTTTTCTCACTCCTTGATGTCCCAGAGATTTCACCAGTGGTCTCACCACATGTCTGGATGGAAAAATCTCCACAAGAAGTCCAGAGCAAATGTTGCGTAGATTAGAGTTCTCTTATGCCACTGCTCTGGAACATTTCTAGAACATTTCAGGATTCCAGTGATGGGTAAAATGGCTTAAAATAAGTCTTAGAAAATAAGAATTGCTTGACTTCTTTTGTATTATCCAGAAAAAAAGCTGTTGCACGACCGGTTTGAGTTACATGCGTACATGCAGGGTTCTACTACGAAGGAGCCCTAGTCCAAGAGCAAAAGTAATACATAATTATGCCCTACCTACATTTAAAATGTTTCTAAACTGTTGTTGTAATTCATCAATCAGCGAGATTTTATTCACTTACATTACACTGCAGCACACCGCCCTGATAAGAAATCATAATTAAGTTGGTGCTTCTTCCTAAAATAGACCACTGCCAGGTGTTTTTATCTTTAGGCAAAAAGATTCAAAGACTGACTTATTATGTGAAAACTTTCTACAGCCCTGAGAGGAAAAATAATGTTTCTTTTTTCTGTCGGGGAAAAAAGTGTGCATGACAGTGTAAGATTGCTTCCATTTATATTTTTAATTGAGGTCAACCGTTTGCACTCGAATGCCTCAAAAGTGAGCCGAAGTCGAAAGCAGGCTGCCTGCTCTGATAGTTGTTTCACACAATTACCGCCCACAGATAATGTCTTGGTCTCCGTCACCCTCCAACTTCAAAGCAACGTACTCTCCCGTTTCTTTTGAAACAAGTGGGCAGATATTTCCAACTGATTGTGTAACCTAATTTCTCATTTTAAAAGACAAAGCTAGATTAGTTAGCTGGACCTGAAGGGAATCAAAGACTATTACGTTATAAGTCATTAAACTGGCATTTTGATCCTCAGTGTCACACAATGAGTGAAGCAGCCCATTCCTACTTAGATTCAACTTATTGTAGTAATTTAGTAGCTTATGTTGAGAGCCAATTCTTTGTGTTTTTTCATTATTGAGTCTTTTTGCCATATTTTTTTTACTGTATTATTGTGGGAAACCCTGTGACTCATTTAGACCACCAAGAAATGATTAATCCCCTTCACAAGCGTGTAATGTTTAAACATGAAAAAAAGTTGCTTGTTAACCAACATAAAGCCCTGCATCATATGAAAAAAAGCTCTGATATTATCAGCATATTATAACTATAAATATGTGGAATAAGAAGTATAAGAAGTGCTGTTGTTGCTTGGAAACTGATGAAAAAATGTCCTGTTTGGAAGATGTAGTGCAACCAATTTGTCAGTTAAAAGCCTAAAAAAAATATATATTATTGTCATAAGATGAGAGAGATGAGAGAGGATTTTCTACAACTAAATGAAGACAAAACTGAGATCATTCTGTTTGGTAGCAAAGAGAAGAGGGTCAGCGTTGGTAAATATCTTGAGACTCGGGACCTTACAATCACTGACCAAATTGGTAACCTCGGAGTGTTGATAGACTCAGATCTGACTTTCAGCAGCCACATCAAAGCTGTCACCAAGGCAGCTTTTTACCACCTCAGAAACATCAACAGAATTAAAGGTTTCCTCTCCCAAAAAGACCAGGAGAAACTCATCCATGCATTCATCTCCAGTAGACTCCATTACTGTAACGCTCTTTGGACTTCCCAAAAAGAGCATTAAACATCTGCAGCTCATCCAGAACGCTGCTGTGGAGTCCAGTTTGACACTGAGCGTTAAACTGGACTCCACTTCTATCTGTTAATACTGTTAATACTGTATATTTCAGATACTGTTCTGTATTTACCTTATTTTAGGTACCTTGTACATTTTCTTTTATTCTTAATTAATATTTTTATTCATTTTTATTCACATTTCATATTTAATTTTAATCATCTTTTTATTGGTAGCAGGACAAGGAAGAATTTCACTGAACATTGTACTGTGTATGATTGTGTATGTTACAAATAAAACTAACTTGAATCTTGAATCTTGATATGTTCTGAGAATATAAACCCAGCACAGCTCTTAGATCCAAGGACTCAGGTCAGCTGGTCCAGTCCAGAGTCCAGACTAAACATGGAGAAGCAGCATTTAGCTGTTATGCTGCCAACAAGTGGAACAAACTGCCAGTGGAGATTAAACTTTCACCAAATGGAGACATTTTTAAATCCAGGTTAAAAACATTTCTTTTCTCATGTGTCTATGCATGAAATCTGCACGATATCTTTGAATTTATCTGGACTGTTGCTTGTTTTTAAATTAATTTAAATTATTTTATTTGTTTCTCTTTATATTCTTTTATGTATTTTTAATGCTTCTTCCACTCCCTGCTGTAATGCTTTTATTTTATGTAAAGCACTTTGAATTGTTTTCTACATGAAATGTGCTATATAAATATATTTGATTTGATAAGAAACACAACAAAACACATGAATTTAATCAACTGATTTATGTACATAGATATCTTTATGTTATGTTTTCGCAAAGGCAAGTGAAGATGACTGCACAGAGGAACGCAGTGTCACAGCATTAAGTCAAATCTTCACGTACAAGTGTTGCATCACACTGAAACAATGAAAAAAAATTCTGTATTTGGAGGCTGTTTCATCGCTGTTTACCACATTGCAAACTACTTATCCTAAAGAGCATGTCTGATCACATCCTTCCTCCATTTGTGGGTTTATATTAGTCAGGACCAAAGACCAAAGTGGTGAACTGAGTAACCCGATTACATTTCGATCCACAGAGCCATTTTGCTGGCAAAGTAGCTTTTTTTTTCTACTTTTTTCTGATTTGAAACAACGTCAAACTCCAACCTGAGCACAACTGTAACCAACCACACTGTAAGGGGAGCAGGTGTCAGCGTCACAGTGGCCAAAGACTGAGTGTTCAAACATAATGCATGCACTCTGCCACACTACGTGTGACACTGGTGAGATGCTAATGAGCATGTGCTCTGGTGTCATGGAAACAGGCCACCTGTCATCTAGCAGCCCCTCTACAACCCACCTGTCACCTGTCGACAGCCACGCCATTTTATTTTCAGGGAAGACGACACACAGATGGCAGGTTTGATTTCTAATTGAAAGAGAGAATATTAATAAGCAACTATCACAAAATTAATTTTAACTTGTCGCTGCTGTACCAAATCCAAGCTGAATGTGAAGAACTGGTGAAATATTAGCATTATGACGACTTTATATGACTGTAAACCGTGGAATCAACACAGATTTTTCCTGTCTGTCTGTCAATGTGCCTTCAGTATAGTATGTTCTGTTTTTACGTTATTATCTTTCCTATAAAAAGGTGAATGTGAACTGGAGTCTGATATGACTGATTTTGTTTGGGTTCACACAGAAGGAGAAAAAAAGATTACTGTAGGATTACTGAGCAGCCTCCAGTTCATCCAGGGTTCAATTGCTGATTTTTGGCAGCTCTAAACAAAAATAGTGTCCCAGATGTGGGATAGTACTGTCCGAACATTGAATGACAGCTGCCCAAAATGATGCTCAACTTAAATAGGTTTGCGTCTTGTTTTTTTTCAACCATTGACCCTAAAATTTTGCTTGAGTGATCCTGACTGAAAGAGAAGAAGGAGCTGGATAAAACACCCCCATGTACTCGTCACAGCCCTTTTTATTTGGAGAAGTCTATTATATTTGACTTTTATATGTCACAAACTAAGCAATCACAAAAAAATGGGTCAGTGGCAATTTAGAGCTAATTCTGCAGTAAGGAAATATTCTTTCAAACAGGTGATGTCAATGGGTGAGTGTAATCCTCATTTGGTATAAAGGCGGCGAGGTACAAAGGCAGAGTCTCTGAGAGGAAAAGGTGGAAAGAGGATTTCTAGTTTGGCGATAAATGTGTGAGAAAATCATTGAAATGTTTAAAAACAATGCTCCATAATGAAAGACGAGAAGGGATTTGCATATTTTTCTATTCATAGTTCAGAACATCAGAAAACAATTTAAGGAATCTGGAGGAATTTCAGCGCATAAACAGGAAGGGAGGAAGCTGGACACCAGTGATCTCTGATGTCTCAGATGGCACCGCATCAAGAGTGCTCATTCATCAACGGCTCATATAACCACATGGTGGAAAAACCTTTGTCATGTACTTTATTCACAATATCCCACTTAGAAATACTGTACACAAAAGGAAGCCTTATGTTAACCATGTACAAAGGGCTGATTGACTTTTTTGGGTTTGGAGGCATCTGGGATGGACCATCACACAGTGGGAACATCAGTCAGAACAATCAGTATTGAGGATTTTTTTGGGAAGAAAAGGATGCCATATGCTCCAAACCAGAGATGAAAAGGATCATCCAGATTGTTTTCAGCAACAAGTCTGACAGCCAGGCTCTGTGATGGTATGGGGTGGTATCCATGCTCTTAGCAAAGCTCATTTAACACTTCTGAGATGACAGCCATTGAAGCAGAAGAGTTAAAAGATATTTGAGGGAAACATATGCTGCCTTTGAAAAGACATCTTTTAGAGGGGTGTCCATGCCTTTTTCAACATGACAATGCAGAACTACACTCTGCACACTTTAGAAAGGCATGGCTGAGGAAGAGGAGGGTACAGGTACTGGACTGTAGTCCTGACCTGTCCCCAGTAGAGAAGGTGTGGAGAGAGAGAAAAGTTCCGACATTGAAAACCCTAGAAAGTTAAGGGTTAATGCTCTGATTCTGATTTGTGGTTGAGGAATCCATGCAGACCTGTCCCCAGACTGCTTTAATATGATGACAACAGCCATGCGGTAGCTCTGCACACATGATCGTGCTCACACCAATTTTGGTTTCCTCGCGGTATCTCACATGATATGTGATACGCTAAAAAGACTACACAAAAAAAAAAGAATAACAAAGGCAACCCCCCTCCCCCTTCAGCTCCAATTTAGACCTGCTTTGATAAATAAAAATGCATTTCAGATGCATTTCATGCTAAATTTCCACACTGTTAATAGAACAATATATACATAGCTAATGCAGTACGACTCCCAGCTCCACTTAACAAAATGACAAACAGCCTCAAGTAAAAGAATTCCACTTTTATTCACGACCCAGAACAAGACTCACTTCACATGAGAAAAGAGCATTTGTTCTGCTAAGAGTCTGATTCATACATTGTTCAAGGTGAGTATGAAGAGTCTCGTGCCAACTGAGAGGTCTATTTCAACAAATAGGCTTTACTGCATAATCGATTCCCACCTTTGCCTTCAAAAAGAAGCAAAGTCTGGCAGGGTTGGTGCCATGTTTTCTATTGACAGCAACAATAGTGTTTGGACCTCTGCGCACAACAGCCAGAAACCATTTATGGGGATTTAGTCGGCATAAAATCAGACCTTCACCAAAGGTCCGAGGAGGTGAGCAGGGGGCTGAATAAATTTGTTAGAAGTATAACTTTTTTTAATCAAATATTAGAGAGAAGAAAAAGAGGCAAACTCTGAAAGCTCCTCAGCCTATTCAACATGTTAATGGGAAGCCTGCCCAAGGCGGCGGGTAAAAACCAAGGATTAGCAAAACAGATGAGGTCCAATTTAAGAGATTTCTACAGGGACGGAGCTCAAGACAAAGACCAAAAGCCAGAATTACACACAGAACTTCTGATAAACATCAATTTAAAGCTAAATAATCAATTAATCTCACCTAGATTTTCAAATAAATTACAGCAGCCTCTTCACTGGTGTCATACTTTAAGAAGCCTAACAATAGGGAGTAGTTCCAGTAACTATGGTAACGTTAAACTCTCCCAGGCTGCTTTTCAGTCTCACCGGGACTTCTCTCATACTATAAGAAGAAGATTTATGGCAGCTCCCATAAAAATGTGCTTCGACCTTAATATGTAACACCCTCTTGCTCCTGGGTTTACAGGAGGCTTACAGTGCACGCTGCACGATTTCACATTTTCATCTTCATCACACCGCATTATGACGTCGGTAAATAACGCTGCACACAAATCAGAAACCTGACAGCTGGAATAATGAAGGGATTATTCTTCCTTTAACATGTAATACCATCACTAATTTGACACTTTTTCACAATACCATGCCATGTCAGTCTCCATACTGAATACGCTGAACAGTATATTTATGCTGCTTAAACACATTGCAGTGTCAAGAGATAATGAATATTATCAAAACTTTCAAATTTGTATATGTTCTTTTTGAGCCACAGATGCTCAAACAATGACAGTGGATCAAGAAGCATATATAGATACTGCAGGGGGTCACAGAGCATGTAGATGTTGAACTAGCCAGCTCGACACGGTCAGCAGCTTCTGCAGCAGCACAGCTCATAGAGGAATATTCAAGTACTTATTAGCTGCAAACAACAATGCTTTGTTCCATAACTTCTCATAGAAATTAGAGGGAAAATTATATGGATTTTCAAATGATTGTCTTCCAACACTTTGGTATCATTTAGGTAATCTATTCTGCAAGTAATGCAATATTAAATGTCAGCCCAGTCACCAGACAGTGTAAAACAGATGTTTTCGCACTTGTCCAATAAGTAGTAGTGTCACAATCCACGGTTTGAAATTGTGAGGTGGTAAATTATGCTTAGGCCTTTGTTTTCTGTTGGGTAGTGTTCACATGACATGACGGGAAACACGACCCATGAACAAAGAAATCTGTAAGCCATAACCAAGTAAGTTTTTCTAACTGTTTAACAATGTATTTTGTAGCATGTAGACCTAACCATGTACATTTATTCTAACGCTGCTCGTGTACTTAAAAGCCTAATCATTCAAATAGTTTAAATTATATGACAGAAAACTAATTGCAACAATTTAATCATTCCCATTTATTCAGTAAATTGCATGTTTTAAGCACAGGTGGATAAATACACGTTCCAGTTTTCCCAAACATGAATGTTGGCTGGTTTGTTTATAGCTTTTGACAGTTGATTGAGTATTTTTATTTCAATGTTTAGAAAAATCAAGATATTTCGTGATGTTGGCTTCGAAAGTGTGATTTTTTTTATTTTATTTTGTTGATAAAATGTCTGATTAACCATAATGAAATGATAATTACTGGTTGTACACTGATCCGAAATACATGCATGACATAATCACAAATCTAACATGGTTAACGTGTTGTTCTTTCGGCTTATTACAAAACAGCTGAACAATTTTGATCCTTGAATTTGAATAGCTTTAACACCGACGTCAAGTGCTGAAGCCATTTGCCTTTTTGTGCTATGATTGTAGATTTAATTTTGTGAATTACGCAAACGATGCTTTTTAATGTGTCATATTGAGGTTCTTGTAGTTCATTGTGATAATCAATGTGGTCTGAGGTCGGATATCATGATGTGATTTGTGGGAACATGTGATTTAGATGAGGTGAACAGCTGTTCATGAGAGGTAGCGGGGCAACAATTTTCAGCCACACAACTGCAAATCATTCGTTAATCCTGTGTTTGGGTTCCATGAATTAATTTTCTAAAATACTGAATATGAGAATTGCCTTTTGGAAAACTAATCCTGTTATAAAAACAGAAGGAAACTATTGTTTTCTTGTACCCAAGTCGATTGGAGCACGATTTCTGAAAATACTCTGAACCTCAGGCACCAGTACAACGTGGTATTCATTTAAGTTGGACATGTATCAATACTACTAAGGCTCAAAGCCTTTGTTGAAAAGAAAATAAACCATCTAATTCAAGACTAGAAGTCTCTTGTTGGGATTACTATAATTTAAAAGTCGAACACAACATAAAAAGCAGTAAAGCGCACCATCAGTTATTGAAAAAATCCCCCAAAGCTTGTATTTGTCAGGCAAACCAAACCGCTGAGTTATTATTTGTTACTGGCTGAGAAAGCCGAAGGAGAGGATGCATTGCTCTGTTTGGGGAGATGAGGGCTTGACAATTTTACAAGCTGATTTTAATACTGCTGCCAAGAGGTGACCGTTTCCCTTTTCACACACTGTTCTTCAACTATAATCTGAAGTGACTAGTTCACATCCAATTTAGAGCTGAACATATAACAGAGCCTGACTGACAGGATGCATTACAGCTGATGCTGCACAGAGCATTATGGCTGCGCTCATTCTTCTTGCTTAGGACACCGATAGGAGATCCATCTTTGTCCGACCATCTGCACACTAAGTGCATTACTTGATATCACAGAGAGAGTGTTGTCTCAAATTATGCAGCAGGCGGCACGTTGTGCATTTTATGTCTCGGCCTGTTCTTCAGATTGAATGAATGTGATTCCACAACACAGCGAGTGTAAAAATACAACCAACCTACACATCAGTGAACAGCATGTTTAAACCCTACAGTTTTAAGACCCCCGAGGGAGCTCAAATTATCTTGTCCGATTCAGATTTCTGCTCGTGCTGCAGGTAAAATATCAAACGCCAACCTGGGAAAAGAAGAAGAGGAGGAGGAGAACCGGCAACAGGAGGAGGGCAAGTGGTAAAATTCTACAGCGAGACATACATAGCACACCGCATTTCACACACTCTCACCTTCACACCGAAACGCTCTGCTCCCACACACAAAAGCAACATGCACAGAGCCAGTTAATTGCTTTTTTTTGCAGCAATGATCTGGACAAAACTACAAGCCTTTATGGCCCTCTGGGGACCAGATTAATGTGAGGACACAAGATATTTGTAAACCATTAGCATTGCTAGAAATACACATTACTACTCTCAGTTATTACCTACGATACACTGCACATGCAGAGTCTTGTAATGTTTTACAGAGAGATGATTCATGATATTAAATTTATAGTCATGTAATCCTTTTTTACATCGTGTTGAAATTAGGTCTTTCAACACTTATTTTGAACTACTTTAAACAAATTATTCATTTGCACAGGACTTGATGACAAGCTGTTGAGGAGATGCATTCATTTGGATCAGGTGTGCTGGAGCAGAAAAATATCTAAAATATGCAGGGCAGCAGGTCCAGATGATCAGGACTGGGGAAAACAGTTTTAAATGTATAGAAAGCTTAAGAAAATTGCACTAAACAGAAAATATGCAAGAATCTGTGGAGGGAACATTGGTGCATAGACACATATTTAATGCAAGCTGACACTTTGTGTTATGAGACTTTCTTTTTTTTTTTTTTTTGTCTCTTCAGGGTGTTATTTCTTGAAGCCACACAGACACTTGATCTAATAAGGCTTATTAGATGAGGCTGGCCTGCTACATGGCTGGCGATGCAGGTGTGTTTGAGAGATTTTGTCTGGTGGAGCTGATTCGGGCACAGCAGAGCAGAGCAGAAAATGCATTTACAGCTTTTAAGGCTGCAGGCTAACCATCTCGTCTACCTGCGTCACCGCCCAGCTGGTTGAATAACTGATTTGTGCAAGCCAGATGTGATTATGTTAGCTTCCACTGCAAAGAGATTTTATTCAAAAAGTAAGGGGGGTTAAATAGAAACAGGTATGACAAATGGGTCGTTTTTTGTAAGGTAATTGCTGGTGACATGAAAGTGAAAGTCATCTGTCGTTTTCCTACCACAGAAAATGGAATTAGACATAAAATGTGAGAAGAAAGGCTATATATATATATATATTTGTGGCCATAACAGCCTTTACAAAGCCGGATCCTTACAGAGGTGGTTTTCTGAGTATGTTGTGGAAGACAGACTGCACATAGACCTGAGCTTTGTAGCTTATTCAAGAGGTTAATGGCAGCCCCTGCAGATACCTACACAACAGGAATGAATCATATGACCCACAGTAAATATGTTTATATTCTAATAGTACATCAACAGGACACAAGTTTAATTTCCAAACAGGACCATAGTGCTGTGCAGTTTATATTTTTATTAGGGCTGGGCGAGTTAACTCGTTAATTATTTAACGCCAATAAATATTTTATCGCATATTAACGCAGTTTTTTTTTGTTATTATTATTATTTGGGGCTTTTGTGCCTTTAATGGATAGGAAAGTTCAGAGAGACAGGAAGCAGGGGGCAGAGAGAGGGGGAACAACACGCAGCACAGGGCAGTCTGATGCGGGACTCGAACCAAGGCCAGCTGCAGCGAGGACTATAGTCTCTGTACATGGGGCGCCTGCTCAACCCACTACGCCACGGACCACCCGTTTTATTATTTATTTTATTATTGTAAAAGTCTGTTGCTCACAGGCTTTTATTTTGTAAAAGTCTGTTGCTGTCTGCTGCAGAACCATAAAAGAAAGTCATTGTTGGATCCACCAAACATGGAGAAGGGTACGGGACTTTTACTCGGCCATTTTCATTTTAAAGTTCTTCCAGACGACGGAGTCGACAGAACCAAAGTCATCTGTAAACTCTGCCAAGTTGAATTGTCTTATTACCATAGTAGTTCCAGTCTAAAATATCACTTAAAGGCAAAACACACAACTGATAGCAGCAAGTCATTCAAGGAAACAGACAGTGGAGCGAGGCTTCTACATAAAAACTACAGAAAGATGCTGATGTTTAAAGTGTGTTTGTACAACAAATGTTATGGCAGCACATTTAAAATAAAACTAAATGCTAAAAGCTATACACTATTTTCTAATTCATTTTTGGATTTTGCATACAAATGCAATTAATCAGGGAAATCATGCGATTAATTAGATTAAAAATTTTAATCGTTACCTAGTCCTAATTTTTATGCTTTCTCATTCAGTGTTGTTGAATGAAGGCCATAGTAAAATGGGGGTTTGCTGCTAATGAAACAGTTTTGCAGGTTTCTATGGTCATGTTTTTAATGACATAATCTTTGTTGTCTAGACATGGCTACATATCATCTTTAAATGAGTAGCAGAAATGTGTGCATCGTCCATATCGTAGCATGCATTGAGGACCATCACCTGCATCCCATTCCTGTGTCGAGCCTCACGTCCTGCTCATCAAATGCGTGCGACAGCTAACTGCTCTCCAAATATACAAAGATGCATTTCTGCTTTTATAAAACCGTTTGAAGCTCACCAAATGGCTCATTAAAGAAAGACACAATAAAAGGCTGATTTGCTGTGTGGAATCACTGACCATTGCAAACACTCTCATGAATGCAACACTGTAAAACCACTATAAAACATATTTACACATGTCTGGCGTTGCAAATGCCTATGTCTGAATACACAACATAGGATTGCAAAACTAGAGGTGTAGGCAAGGCAAGGCAAGGCAAGTTTATTTGTATAACACAATTCAACTACAAGGCGATTCAAAGTGCTTTACATAGACATTAAAACAGTAGAAATAAAAAGCATGATTTAAATTTTAAAAAAAAAGAAAGAAATAAGAACAATATAAAATCAGTAGTTAAAATGTGATTAAGTTTTGAGCTTTATTCAAATGCAGCTGAAAATTGGTTTGTCTTCAACCTGGACTTAAATACACTGAGTGTTTCAGCTGATCTGAGGCTTTCTGGGAGTTTGTTCCAGACATGTAGAGCATAGAAGCTGAATGCAGCTTCTCCATGTCTGGTTCTGACTCTGGGAACTGATAAAAGACCGGATCCAGATGACCTGAGGGGTCTGGAAGGTTCATACTGGGTCAGGAGGTCACTGATGTATTCTGGTCCTGGACCATTCAGAGCTTTATAGACCTTGTGTAGTAACACAAGTCACAAATGAAAGCCATTCAAATTAAGACCACGAGGCAGCAGGCTTGTTGGAGAAGCAGGGAAACGTGGTGGCGGGTTGTGTAGCTGCCAGGAATGTCCAGAGTGTTTCTTTCTCTGGTGGGAGTGTTGACGTGTTGGTAGAAATTAGGTCAAATAGCTATATTTGATGAAAATTACCAGTTACAATGAGATGCCATCCAGTTGTTTGGTCATGTGACTGCCATTTGTATTTGTTCTTCCTGGCCATGCTGAAAACATTAATAAAGCATTTATAGAATTAACTACTAGGAATTTATCACGGGAGCTTATAGCAAGATCTCTACATGACATTTAGTCACATAATACCGGTGTTCTTCTGCACTGTTGGGCCAATGCAGGAGAAAATGTGACCAAATTTATGGTTTGCCTGTTAAAACAAAGCCAACAAACACAGATAAAACAAAAAAAAGACAACATGAACAACCAAACGTTCTGGTGTGGAAAGCATTTCATGACTCCAACTTGTAAGAAATTCCAGATTCTCTTAAATTTCCTCCAGTCAATTAATAACAACATAGCTTGGCAGGAGTTTTGGACAGTTTGTCCTTCAGACAATTTTAAAAGTTTTTACATAAAAAGAGAATCTCTCCTTCACACATTTACTGTGTGCTGATTGAAAGATTTGTTTGAATACTTACCTCCCCAAATTGTTGCTCCAAAAAGAAAACTCAAATTATTACTTGTGAAAGAGGCCAAGGCAGAAAACTGTCAAACTGTGTCTGCACCTTTGAAGCACTACATTACCATTGCACTTCCACAGTAAATACTGACAGCATTTATTTAACACCTGAACAGAGTTTGCACCAGCTGCAAAGCATTAGTAAATCTGGGCTTATGAATCCGACCTATTTAAAGCGTCAGTCTGCAACTCTTTTTCAAGCATAATGCCTGGAACTGTCCGGGGATTCTAAAAGTAGTACATTAAATACCCCAATACAAAAAAAAATGAGTTCTCTAGGTCCCCTATATGTCCCGCTAGGTCCCTCCAAAGCCATCAGGTTTGTTTACAAAATTGCAGACCGGACCGGTAAAAGGTAACCAATCAGGTTACGAGCTGGGCTCTGCTGCCTGTCAATCACCGATTGTGCACACGCGATACAAGGTAGGCTCGTCCGCTTATTTATCTAGACTATTGAACTTCATTACGGGCTAGTCTACTTACTGTGTCTTCCATGATCGCAAATGACAGGTGAGTTGATGAATGAGGAGTCGTGTACGTGCATCTGGCGTGCACGTAGACGTGCACGAGTTCTCATGTGTTTTGATGGGGCGGGACAGGAAGTTGAATAACTTTTTATTTTTCGGTTAAAAAATAAGCATTTCTTGCATTTTGCGACTACGGAGGTCACCGTTTTCAACTTCAAGCATTCTGATAGATCATGTAAACTCTTAAAATGCCAAAAATTAGGACTTTACGTATGACAACAACAAATCCTGCAGACTGCAGCTTTAAAGCTGATCTATAAGAAAAAAAACTCCTTCTGAATGTTTCTGCAGGAAGCCCTGTGTGTTTTTTTAATGGCTGCACTTAGTGATGTCGATATCTAATTTGATCTGATATTTTCTTGGCAAAAGTGAAGAGTTCATATTTTTTTGCTTTTACAGTGTGAAGTAAATCAAAAATACATTTAAAAGACATAGTGGGTCATAATGATCAATACTGACCATAGGACACTGTTAGCAAAGGACTTGTACAACATCTCTGAAAGTACTTAATTTCAAGGAAACATTTTGGCTTCTAAATTTAAAAAGTACACAGAAGCTGTGAGTAAAATCACAGATTAAAGATAAAAATTATTTTTGGCTTTCTGACTAACTCGATGTCCAGTTAATACTGTAGTTGGTTGGCATTGCACAAGCGTTCATCATTGCAGGATAAACGCAAATGAGTGGTGGGGAAGACTGCACTTAGCGTTCAGCTGAGAGTTTGCTTTTCTCCCTCAAACAAGCACCTGATTTCTCTGTCTGACAGGGTCACATGAACACAGAAAATGACAATCCCCTCTTGCTTTGGGAGCGGACACTGATGACTTTCCTCCTTCTCTAAATTGACCGCCTTTGACCTGCCGAACTGCCACCCTGAACGCAGGGTTATTCATGTCTCACAGTTTCCAATGGCTTCATTTAATAAGCTAATTTCACACCAATTACAAGCTTTCAACACAGAAGTAATGTCATTACACGCTTGGTCAGTGACAAATTCTTGGTCGAGATGAAGCACAACACAGTGCTGCATTTTAGGGCCATATACAGTAGAAATCACTGCTTTATGTGCAGAGGAACACAATGAATCTTCCTGCTCTCTCTTCTCTTTAAACAGGCCGATGTGATAAGCATGAAATTACAGTTATGTGGTAATGCTGGGAGTGCTGTGTTCTCATCTCCTATATGACCTGACAGCAGCAATCCTGCTATCTGCTGTTTCCTCTCTTGACACAGAAAACACAAAACAATTACAGATGCAGTCACGTACTACGCACAAGACTGTGCACTGCCAGAGTTATTTGACGTGGAATTCAGTGGCTGCTCACAGACACGCCAGTACACAGATTGAATCAACAAGGTTCAGGGATTGTTTTCTAACACATTCCTTCATTTTAAGTTGGAATCATTCAGGGTTTTGCTAGACTTCTTTGTCTGACACACTTCAAAGCTAGTGCAAACATTTTCTGATGAAAGCACAATGAAGTGAGGCTGATCGCAAGGAGAATCTCATTTCTGTTGTATGAAATTTGATCTGTCAGTGTAGTGGAATTGATTTTTTCTCAGTAATGATCTGACTAAAGGATTATAGAAATGAATGTTAACCCCTTCCTATTCTGGCAAAATTGTCTTAAAATATCTCTCTGAGGCATATCAAAAGTAAACGGAAAGTTGTCCAAGAACCATGTGTTCTTGGGCAACTGAGTAACAAATATGTGAACACAATGAAAGGGGGAAAAAAACTATGTCCATTCAAATTTTTTGTGGAAAGATGCATGCAGATGACTACAGTCGAGATCTATTAGCCTGGAAACACAGTCAGAACGCAGCTTAATGCCCTTACTGACGATTAGTCTATATTTCAGCAAATTACATTGTATTATTTGTGTAGAATAGTAGTCATTGTCATGACGGGCACATGTCTCCACATTTAAAAAAAAAACTATCTAGAAAAGAGTTTCCCCTTCATAGTACAAACAGGATGCACAAATAACTTGTTTCAGCCATGTTGCTTCCCTTGCTGGCCGTTAGAAGTTACACATCAGTTTGTTTTCAGAGGTTCATTGGCTATTTGATGAGTCAGTCCTCAGCAAGTTACTTTACAGCTAGCTCAGTGTTCACACAGCAGAACAGGGACATGCACTTTTTTTTGGCAGCACAAACTCTGTTGTAGCTTGTGGAGACGAATGTGGAAGCTCCAATAGTTTCAAGTGAAGTGTCAATCAAAAGCTGACAATAGTGGCTATATTTTGAAATCCTGATATCATGAATGTTTATGTGCAAACCAGAATTATAAGATAGCGCATGTGAGAGGGGAGGCACAGCTGTTGGAGCACTGGAAATAACGGAAAACCAATTCAATATGTTGCAAAAATCATTTTTTTGTTGGGCTAAAAGTCTGACTTAACTGAATTGTCAGGGCCCTTGTCAATGAGAAAAAATACTATTTTTGTCTTTATTTAAAAGTGAGTTGCCTCAATGTTTTGAGAATGTTTTAAGAATCTTAACTTCTTCCAGACAACACTAACGACCACAGCAAAGTGAATAACACAGCTGACATCCAGTGGCCTGCCGTTTAATCACTGAGCAGCAGGTTTTTGTAAAAGGTTAATTTTGTGTGTTAACAAAATGTACCAGATCAATGAAGATGCAAAGTGTCTTTGTTAGGTTATTTTTTAGAAATTAGACCTCTATGACTCATTAAGAAAAATTTGTCACATTAATTTCAAACATTATGCTGCATCTGTTGAGTTAATTCTCTGTAAAAAAATCTAACAAATATAAATTAGGGATACCACTTTGTAGTGGATATGAATTACAAGACATTTCCATGTTTCCCACTGCCTCTGGGTTATGGACAGAAAAGTCTTTTGGATAGCATTAATATCACCATAACATTTGACCTTTTGGATATTAAATGTCATCAATTCATAGGATTAGAAATGTGTGTGAAATATTGCCCTTAACAAGCCAGTGATTTCTTAAGTCATTTTAGTTAACCAAAAAAATCTAGATCAATTCATTGTTGAGTCAATGTGTTGGTACCAAATTCAACCACGATGTTCATGAGATATACTGTCTTCATGAGATTAAGATGGACAGACAAAAACACGAGCGAGCTTGCAGGCGAAGAGCAACCACCGCACTGCGTTCTTCTTGCCCATAGCCCAATGTTCACGAGTGTGGCTTCTCTTAAAAAGATTCCATCCATACAAAGAGCACCACATGTTGAAATGTGGAGACGGGAACTGAGACCACTGATGATGATGACGGCATCCTCCCCTCAGATTGATTGGAAGCCATATTGCCTCCACTTTCAACTTGCAGCACTCACCAACACTTTCTGAGAGGGTTTTCTCTTTTGGAGGACATGCAGTTGGTCAGGAAAGCTGTTGTAATGGTAAGACAGTATTTTATCCAAATATCATACACAGCCAATGCTACAGTGATTGATAATAATGTAAGTTAAATAGCTGTAGCTTTATCATGTTTTATTTATTGTTAATCTACTGTGTTTGTGATTGATTTCTGTTTATATATTGAAAACTTGCAGTCTTCTTCCAAAAGAGTTGAGAAAATTGCATCACTACTTTGCGGGAGCAGCACTACAAGTCGTACAGGAAGTACAATATGCACACAGACATAACTATACTGTTTCAACTCTTCTGCTTCACTTATAAGCTGTTTTGATGTTTCTGTAAAATATGCAATAGTTATGCCTTCTTGGGTTTAGATGGGCTGTTAAGAAGAGCTCCAGCTCTTCAGACTTCCTTTTTTTCAAGCACGTCGCTCACACAGAGTGTGACAGGTAACAAATATCAGCAAGTGCATGAAAAACACAAAGACAAAGCACTCGGTGCAGCAGCCACGGTCAATGTATGTCTATACAGCCAACGGCCTGACAAACTCACCGTCTGTCATTTTTTAATTCAAACAGGGGACATTCAGAGTTTTCTCAACTTTAAACAGATTTGCAAACTTTGAAAGAAAAATGACAGCTCTAGTGTGTCTATTACCGAAGTGGATCCCTGTCAACCACAGCCTGCACAGTATCATTCATTTTTCATTTCTAATATCGCTCTTATTTCTATGACTATATATTTTCTCTTAGAGCATTATCATTGTTGCTCTTCCCCACAGTGGCTGAAAATAAATCTTCTCACTCAGTTGTAGCTCGCAGGGTTCAGCCACCTTTTGAATTATTTTGTCCATTTCAATCTGATCTCTTTTCTTTGAAAATAATTTTGCACAACGGGGAGTTTAATAAGGTTTTTAATGGGTCTGATACAATACAGCTCTTAGTGTCTCCACTTTGTGTCAACTGGAACTAACCACAAAGAGCTGCAATCTAGGGCCATGCTCCATAACGAGGAATCTTTGAGCAAAAAGCCATTCTATTCCTCTATGTGGTCTTCTGATGAACTGTGAGGATGCAAACAATTTCAAATTAAAGAGGTGGATGTACCGACCAACTCACAAAAGCACGCAGTTGGTTAAAAGCTGTTCACAAATATTGAACAGAATCTTTTTTATACAGCAATTATAACAAAGATGAGAAGCTGTTGAGTTGAATGGGTGTTTCATCTGAAGCTATTTTAGGATGAGTAAGCTCTGACTGCCAGGGGTGCTTACACTCAAATGAAGTGGACAGCTGGAGATTATGAAGCGTAATTACACAGCCATGGCATTAACGCTAATAAAAATGGGTTAAAGAAAAATTTCCCACTCATACATAGGCCTATGAGATGGGAACAACTAAGTGACTCATTGCTGATGATAAATTGCAGATGCAGATGAAACATCCGCTTTCGCATCGCGAGTCTGACCAATAACTCCACCAGAGGCATTAAAATCATGTTCTTAATTCGTCTTTGGTCAAACCTTTCTTTGGGCCTGTTTGTTGCCATTTATTCAGGTCGTTTCCACAAGTTATTTTTTCTCAAATTCACAGATTCACATTTAGTCGGGCCTCTCTGTTTAGTCCTCCTTTCATGCTATACGAGTGAACACTTCTCATTCTGCTTCTTCTCATCTGGTAACCAATAAACCAAAATCCTCATCAGAAATAAATCCAGCGTGTCACCTGCGTCTCTCCTTCCCCATCCATGTCTCTTTTTCATTATGAAATCTCAGCTGGAGTTAAATTGGAACCAAATTGGATGCTATAAAATAAAGTATGTAAAAAAAAATTCATGCTGTCAGCCCTGCTGAGTGATTTCTGTTACAAAGAAATATATGAGCTATGACCAAATGAAACCTGTATTCTCATGAAAATAATAATAATACCAGTTGTGGAGTTTTTGACCACATTTCGTTAGTTCGTGTAGGATGTGTGTATCAATAGTATGAGCTCAGAAAAATATTCTGAAGACCATAACAGCAAATACAAAAGGACGTCCTTTTCTTATAAGGCAACCTTTGAAGTACCTACACACTGTATATGTAGCAGTGTTATGAAGAAGAATGAATGAGTCTTCTTCTCTATTGTTATTTAAGGTTACCTTTAATGGGTCTTCACCATTACAGATGTTTCATGAGCAGATCTGTGCATTGTTTGAATCTGGTCTTTGCCTGATCAGCAGGGTCAAAAGTGTCTCCTTGCAGTAAAATAAAATATTCAGGAGGTTTTCTTTACTGATTTTCTTGTAGGCAAACTGACCAAAATATGAACACACTATCTATTCTAGCTTGCTTTAGTGTTTAGACACTACCAGCTTAAGACGTGACATGACAAATGGTTATTGCCTCTCTCCCTGGGGGGGGTTTGCCACCTCTGTCAGATTTTTTTATTGTTTCTTTGCACATCACTTTACGTTTTCATGTTTGAAAAACTACTGTTGGTTTGCTATCACATGCAACACCCTTCAGCTCCAAAGATGGAAAGACAGCTTGAAATGTAGTTCTGTCTTTTGAAGCAAACTGAAGCCACATCAGACTATCCATAGATGTTTTCACACATGAACCCCAGAAGTTTTTAGGAGAAGGTGCAAACAATTTTATGCAGATGCTGTTCAAAACAGGAGACTTTCTGCTGGAGATGTGCTCCCACAGATGGAAATGCAAAAGGCAAAATGGTGAGGGTTGGGAGGGGGGTTGGTCTGTGTAGATCGTACAGGACCCACAATGTGAAGCAGGAATAAACTGTTGACAATAGCAGATGATGCCGTCCGGAGCGAATGTTGCATTCTCACGGCTCAGGAACAGCTCCAGAACACTTCAGGAGTCCAGTGCGTGTGTGAAAAAAAGCTCATGTCTCTTTAAACAGGACCATGAATAGAACTGCTGTGCATCTCAAGGTCGGAGTGTGTTTATTAAAGCTCGCGATTTTACACCTTTCGCAGCTGAAACAATTTTATCATCTGCTGGAGTCACGTAACTCGACATGTTAGTGAAAAAAAGGCCTTACGACTCTAAGATTTCTTATGTGTATCACATGGGAGGAACCAGCACTCTGCAATGCAACTGTTGAAATGAGGGATACAAAACACATTTTCTGTTTCTTTCAAAACTCATTTTAAAAGAAACATCTTTAGCACAAAGCCTGCGATTTCATCATCAAAATAATTTGATTGGTTCTACTGAAAAACAAAAAGGTCAAACAGTTAATGGCTTGCAGTCCAGATAGATTCTGGTTATTTAGAACAGGAGAAGGTCACTTTTCAACAAAAAAAATGCTTCGCTCTGAAACCTATAAACAACCAACAAAAGATGAATCACTACTGACAAAAGAAGAGAAAATACACATTTCTTAAAGGTCTCGAAGAAAACAAATTATTCCCATGATGAGGATGAAATAGTCTTACTAATTTCTATAAAAAACATTGAAACCACAGCAAGGACATTGCCAGCTGGGTTTAAATCAGTTTGACAAGCTTATAAGAAACTTCTGAAGATTGGAGCTTCAGCAGTTAATGAAAAAATTGCTTAAACTTTATTTTAACTTCCAGATGTGTCCTATGAGTGTGTAGTATGTTGACCTAACATACAGCTGCTGATGGTTTCTGGTAGACTGGAGTGTGTGCTGAAGAATGAAAATGCGTACGTATACAGTATATCTCCTGGTAATCACTGTATAATTAGGTTTTCACTTCATATGTTTGTCTGTTGCCAGGTTCAACATTCGAGTGAAAAAAAAGTCAGCCAGCAGCAAAAATGTTCCTCTGCGGCTTATTTATTTTTAACAATTAACTGACTGATAATGCGGCTAATTACCTCTCAAAGTTCAGCTTCGTAGGTGTTTGTTCAAACTTTCCGTCGTTTGATGGAAACTTTGCAAACTCCTCTGTGTCCAGGATGAGTCATTCAAATATTTTTAATAATTCAGAGGAAATATTAAATGCTTTTTTAGCAATACTTAAAAATGTTATTGTTAGGCCAGATATGAGGCATCACTTATAAAACAAGAACACTTTAAATTTATTCTTATGGGGAAATTATCAAAGAGCAAGATGATCTCGTTGGTTCCCATGATTTCAACATGTATAGCCTGATAAGCAATAATAATAGTATTAAACTGAATGTGAATTGTACTTGCAGCCATTATTGAGAGGTCAGCTATGGAGCAACAAGCTCCCTGCACTTTGCTCTTGTTAGCTGTCAGGCTACAACACTTTGACCCATCTGCAGACGAGCTACAAATCCTTAACTGATCAAAATAAGTTGCAAAGTCAAGAGGTTACAAAGAAATTGTCAAAAGCTAAAATGAGCCTGATCTGCATTCTGCAGCTGAGAAACACTGAACATCTTTCTAAAAGAAGGATTTAGATTTTGAAGATGAAGATTCAGGAATTAAGTACTGTCCCTTAAAGTGTCACACACACATGTCCTCATCCACACAAAAACACAAACCTGAGCACAAACACGTGCTACTGCCATGAAGGAGCAGCTGGCTGGGAGGTAGGGACCCAGGTCATGCAGGCTCTGGTGGCAGTGCTGTAAAGTGACAGTGTGATTTAAATCCTATGTCATTGTAGGGTCTGTTATCTACCGCCACTAACAGGGCCGCGCCGATATGCTCCGACAGCCTGAGACTGCAGCTCTGGAGGCAGAGCTGATAACAGAGAGGCTCAGCCGTGCCACTTCCAGCCGCAGTGCGCAATTACATGAATCATACGGTTAAGAGGCAGTCAGAAACATTGAAATTTACATTATCAAGGAATCTGATAATGAATCTACTGAATGTAGTTTTCAGAAGAGGATGCCAAAATGGATGAGAGGAAAGACGAGGACATCATGTTCGGATCTGAACCCGGACATGACAGCTGAGACAGCTGAGTTATTGTTTTCTTTGACAATAGGGGTTTGAATGATTTGTTTTGTTAGAATTCTGTCTGTAGCATGATTCTCAGTGTGTTGTGTCAATTACTGGATGTATTTGGAGTCATCTCCACCTCTTTGTCGTATGTGACCAGTTGATAGCCTACTTGGAAGGCTACTCCCTACTACACCCTATGCAGTTTGGATTTAGGACAAATCACTCAACGGAAACGGCCCTTTGTTACTTTATAGAGCAAATTAAATCTAAGCTTGATGGAGGTGGTGTAGTTGGTGCTGTCTTCCTGGATTTTAGGAAGGCATTTGACACAGTAAATCATAATGTTTTGTTGTCTAAACTCTCACAGCTTGATTTCTCTACTGATGCTTTGTCATGGATGGAATCTTATTTAGTTTCAAGAAAGCAGTATACAAGAATTATTGACACATGCTCCACCCTGTCTAATAGCACAACTGGAGTCCCCCAGGGATCGATTTTAGGACCAATTTTATTTAGTCTATATATTAATGATTTACCCTTGATTTGCCCAGACGTTAGTATGCAAATGTATGCAGATGATACAGTTCTTTATGTCCATGCCAAAACATGAAAACAAGCTGCGTTAAAACTTACATCAGCCCTAAAAAAAGTGTCAGATTGGCTAACATACAACTGTCTTACTCTGAATGTTAGCAAGACAGTAGCCATGTATTTCTCCATCAAGAGGTGTGATGTAAACCAGCAACCTGACATCTTTGTTAAGGGGGAGGGCATAAAAAATGTGGACAATTTTAAGTATCTGGGTGTTATCATTGACTCTAATTTATCATTTAAAAAGCACATTAAGAAGACATCAAAATGTGTCAGGGCTAGTTTAGTGAACTTTAGGCATATTAGACACCAGTTGCCACTTCCTGCGGCTAAACTGTTTTTACATTCAATGATTTTTTCACATCTGTCATACTGTTCTACTAGTTGGTCACAGGCAGGTGTGACCACCATACAACCATTAGTCACTCTCTACAAATTGGCTCTTAAGGTTCTGGACAAAAAGCCAAGAAGGTATCATCACTGTATTATAATTTCAAAGTACAACTTACTGTCCTTTGATAGTTTTATCTGTTTTGCTGATATGTGTTTAATGTATAAAATTATTAATGATCTTGCACCACCACCTCTTAAGCAATGTATATCACTCTGCAGAGATAAATTAAGAGTCTCAAGGTCCTCTGTGAGAGGTGATTGTTATGGGGGTTACAGGAAGACTTCTTTTGGTCAATCAGCTTTCTCTGTTAGTGTAGTTAAAAAATGGAATGTAATTCCAGTTCATATCAGGAACAGTACAAGTTTTAACCAATTTAAATGATCATTAAAGACATGGCTAAAGGCTGATCAAAGATGTGACCATTAATCAATGTGCTGTATTGCAGTAAGCACTGCCATATGGTATGTGTATCATTTTGTGTGTATTGCTTGTCATATGATAATGTGATTGTATATAGTTTTATGTTTTAGTATGACGTTGTTGCTGCTTCTAGTGTGTGCCTTGTAGTGGCAACAGTAGGGCATGTATTGTCTATGTTTTTAACGTGTGTGTGTATGTGTGTGTGTTTTAGTTCCCTGCCCAGGGACCACAGATGTAAATTAGCTTTTTAGCTAACTCTGGTACTAGAACTGTCTTGTACATGGGCCCTGTCAAATAAGCTAATAAACTAAACTAAACTAAACTCTATACACATAAAATAAACTTGCAATTTTGTTCTTTTTAAAGAACAAAAAAAAAAGCTTTCTCAGGTGTTGCTAGGGCTGTTTCGTCACTACCATCGAATTCAAAGCTTTTAAGAAATCTTAGAAATATACGTGCAAATGTTTTTTTAGAACTTTGTCAATTTTAAGTCAAAGGCGCATGTTGATTGATGTCTGATGCATACCTTTCTTTGTTGTGGTCACTACAAAAACAGAAATGGACGGTTCGTATTAAATCGGTCCAGGCAAACACCCTGAAAGGATTCAGCAAATTTGAATTCAGAAGTGTCTGTGCAGAGGTGCTTCTTCTTTTTGAGCTTCTCCTGACTTAAATCAGCTGGACTGAGGTGGCCTTCACTGCAGTCCCTTTAATGTTGTGATAACCCCTTCATCTAATTCTCCAAGTTGAATTTCCACAGCTCTGTCCAGAAATGACCCTGACAGATCATTTCAATCTCAGGCTGAGAGTCGTTTACACGGTCGGCTGGAGAATCAGTCGGCACTGCCATTGTGTTCGCCTGAATCAAGCAGGCAAGTGGAAGCTGCGATGTCGCCTCTCTTCGGCTGCTGCCGGCAATCTGGATAATTAGAGTTGTGTTCGATCACTGTTCCATCTTCTTCAAGCTGATGATTATCCCTGCACGACAAGCGCTTGCAGTAAACCAACGAACACACACGCACAGACGCACAAATGACAGTGTAAAGGCAGAGGAGCCGTTGAAGTGAGAGTGTGGCTGTGTTCGAAACCACCTACTACATACTACATACTTGAAAACGGCATACTCATCGATCAGACAGTATGCAGAGCGTTTACACACAGTGCACTTCATTCCTGCCCGAGCCGAAATCAGCCGGCCTGAAAAGCTGATTTCGCTTAAGCTATAAACTCTGTAAATATATAACTTTAGCAACATTTGAAACATTTTCAGGCGAGAAAGTAGTCGTTTAGACCCCCAAGGTGTTGAAAATCTGACAAAAAAACGGCTATTTACAATTTTGTTCCCACGAATTCGGCGCTAAAAAAGCTCGCCGCAGTGAGCAACGCACTTCCGGTTATGCCGTTTTGACTGCTCTCGTCCCGTTAACGGAATTTGACCGTTCAAATGGCGATGGGCAACGTCACGTTACGTTGCATCTTGGGTAGTTTGAGTGTGACAAGTAACCTCATGATGAATACTCAACATTTCGGCGAATCTAGTATGCATCTAGTGTACATCCGGGAACTTAAAAAAGTATGACTAGTAGGAATAGTAGGAGAAGTAGGCGGTTTCGAACACAGCCTAGGTGTTATGTTGCTGTGGTCTCTGCAAAGAGTATAATGTTAGAGGATGTCTTTGGTAAGTGAGTAACAAAGAGCTGCAGGGTCATATCACACTGTATTAACTCAATATAATGACAGCAGTTATCCACTTCTCTCCCTCTGATTACATAAAAAATGTGCTGTGTTCAAGCTTATTTAAAAGCTGTTTCCATGGACACATTTATTGTGCCCCAGTACTGAAATTTTTGCAGCCGCATACAGAGAAAAAGAGCTTCTCAGTGCTCATCACATATTCATTTGATGTGATTCATTGTTACACCTCGAGTATGGTCTGTGTTACCAATCAGCGATGATTGAAGCGCTGTGTCTCACCCAGAAGCATTATGTCCTGTAATGAGATTCCTCTCCCTGAGCATTCCTCCCTAATCCCACGCCTCAATCTGCGCTTTGAGGGCCTTGTGAACAGCTGAGGCAAGCTGAACGTGGACGCTCTACATGAAATTCACTGTTAACCCTGCCATCCTGAATAAGAACCAGACAATGGAGCTGAAATGGAATGGCTGCTACGCCTATTAGAGAACATGTTAATCCTCTTAAGAAGTTAAGAGAGGTCTAAATGACATGTGAAAGAGACAGGGGTGCAGAGCTCCACGGAAATGAGCAGAAACTAGTCAGAGAAATGAGGTTCATCATAAACAATAGTCCGCCTGCAGACTCATTCCCATAGTCATTAACCTGCAATTCTCTCTGGAGAGTTGATAGAAAAGGGAGTAATGTGGTGGGTCTGTCTTCAACTGACAGTGCACACTTTCACAGCATACTGTATGTTCTTGCCAAATGTCTCCAACAAACAATGATGAAAAGTCTCATAAAAACAGCGCTTTTATAGATCTGCAGCTTGAATCATTTGACCGTTTTTGGAAATGCAGAATGTGCCAAGACACTGTCGGTGAAGTTGGGAAAACAGTTTGAATTTAAGGTCTTTAGCAAGATTGCCAGAATCATGCTATATCATTAACTAGATTTTCCCCAGACCAGCATTTGGCTGATGTCTATTCCTCTAAGGCTGCTCTTAAAAGCTAATTTAAAAAAAAAAAAGGCCTCAAATGCCATGATTAGAGGCAAAGTTAAGTGACTTACTTTGATAAAAACTCGTGAAAGGGACGATTTGAAACCAGAAAAGGCACAGAGCATTAAGCGCACCATCTGCATCAATAAGATCATTATTCAGTAAACAGAAGAGTAGATAGCAAAGCAGTGAGTGGACAATCTGTCAGAGGGAAACACCGGTGATCTGAAGTGGAATTCAGTGATTTTGAGCCCAAAAAAAAGAAACAATCACTGAAAAAACTGTTTGTAGTTCGGCTCACCTGTCTTTTCCTGTCTCCTTCTTGAAAACCATGTCACAGTAGTTCATCCTGTCCTCTGTGGTGACATAGATGCGAGCATGGGGGTAGTTCTCAGACGCTTGTCGCAGCATGTTGTACACAATGCCCTTCCCGTCCTTCCTCATGTTTCGCAGCGGCCCCCACACAACGTAGACGGTGTCGTTGCTCTGGCCGAAGAAGTAATGCGGCTTCTGCAGCAGCAGAGGGACGCTGGTGTGGGACACCACCCTCAGAGTGGTTTGTTTTCCGACATCATGCTCAAATCCCCGTGTGGGAGCATTGTTCATCCTCCAGATGCACGGAGAGCGGTCGATCTGCGGGCCGGCAGCTTGGCCCAACATCTGACCCGAGCTGGACACGATGCTGCACAGCTCACACTGCAGCTTCAGGGGCTGGAGGAGAGAAAGCAACTAAGTTATTTGAATTTTCTACTCACTACAGAACAACAAATAGAGATGATTCAAGTTAGTTGAATTGTTTGTGCAAAACTCTACAGATGCATTTTTTTCATGAATCATCGCCTACAGATGTTGATCGTTTACAGAGTTCTAGCAATCAATACTGTACACTCAAGTCAGCAAAGCTTGAGCCCAATTAGCATACAATCAAACAGGTGGAAACGGTGAAAGAGTCATTGTTCACACACCGATCAAACCTTCCAACAGATCGATCAAAGGGTCTTGGGTCAGCTCATTTAGCTTTGGAACAGTGGAACCCGGAAGATGTGAAGGAAGAGGACAAGAGAGAGGGGGAGGTGAAGGAAGGAAGTGCCAGATATACGAGAACTAGACCAGAAGGATTTTTTCGTTTATTGTATATTCACCGTTTTCATTTGATCAAATTCTATTCATAATTTGCAGTATCTTTGTTTTGCTGTTGTATTGTATGAAGGAGTGAATAAAGGAACAAATGTGTAAAATTGTAGAGATTTGTCGTGTCTTTCATTGTATTCATCGTGAGGGTTTCTATGGTCGGAACTACAAGCAACATCTCTCATTGCCATTTTCTAAAGTATGGTGTTGAACTGATCTCAGTGTGTGAAACTGTGTTCAGTGTGTGTGTCCTTTGGGGCTTTTTGTGTAATCTTTGAAGGCTAAGTTCAGTTTTTCACCAATATGATTTGATCCGGAGGATTTAAGATTGCGTGGTCATGGATTTGTGTGGGAGAGTGTGGGAAACTGAGGAGAAGTGTGAAAAAAGCAAAAACTATGAAAAAAGCATCAGACTTCACATCAGCCATCATGGATAAGGGTGGCAATTAGAGGCCGATGTTCCCACATGTACAATGTTTAAAAGGTGTTTAAGTTAATTTTGTGAAACCAGCTCTTTAAGATTGAGTAGTTTTGGAGGTGACTCCGAGTGTAGGTGACAGCAAATTTAAACGGGACAAACACAGACAACAGATTTCTGAACTTTTTTGAAGAATTTAGATGTGTTGGCAGTATGGCAGCTTGGTTAACGAGAATGTGCCGCTGTTTGAGTCTACAGGCAGACCATCCGAACCCGATAATAAAACATACAGGGGTGAGGGAGAGTTTTAAAATGTGTGAAGGACCTCAGTGTTCTGTGGTAGATTATATCCGGGGCAAGTAGTCAGTGCCAAGAAACATGCATATAAATGACATCGGCATAATCCAGCACAGGCATTAAAAAATATATAATAAATATATTTTTACGGATTTGTTTGAATTTTTTTTTTTCTGGCACCCTCTATATTTTCATTACCCCCTTCCCAAACCAGGGTTTGTGACTGGTGCACAGTTGGTGAGAGGCTGGGATAGCTGATTAGAATGCTGCTTGTGGAAGAAAAGATGGTTATTGTGGCGTGAGGAGCAGTGATGGCTGGCATTAGGGGAGTGACTCTGGGACGCCAGTGATCACTGTCTAGCCTCCTGGAGGTGTCGTGGGCCCAACTAGACAAAACACTGATGAAAGGAGGTTCCCACTTGATGACCCCAATGACATGTTGGTCAGCACTGCTCACTGATCTATATTATAGGGATCAGGAGGTTCTTCATTAGGTAATGAGCCAGTATTAGAAGGTTAATTGTTGAATTTAAGGAATTATTCACTGAGTCTGGTCCATTTTTTTTAAGCATACGTTTCTTTTGTCAACTTTGAATTAGAATCTTACTTAATATGAAGTCTATAAATAATACAAGATAGAAACTATCCATCCATCCATCCATTTTCTATACTGCTGAATCCGTCGGTCGGGTCGCAGGGGGGCTGGAGCCTATCCCAGCGGTCAATGGGAAGATAGAAACTAGACCAAGTTAACTCTGCTGTAAACTGAGACCATACCAAGTCTCAAGTTGATTCAAGCCAATCAAACAACACATCAAACTCTCGAAAGAGAAAACAGAGTGTTGAGTCGGTCAATTTGAGTCTAAACGAGTTCTAAAGTAATTGGCAAAAGACGAGCTCAAGTCTCTAATCATAAAAGACGAGTCTGAATGCATCAGGAGGGCGGAAGTCAAGTATGAAATTATATGAATCTATAGAGTCAAATATGCAGGCTCAAGTCAAAGCTCAAGTCAAAAGTAATTTAGACAAGTCTAAAAGAAAAGCTTCAAGCCAAATGCAGGCTCAGGTCTGAAGTCACTGTGGTAACTTTTAGGGTTAAGTTCACAAGGACATCAACACAGACAAGCTGAGATCAGATTAACAAAAAAATCACAGTTCATCTGCAAGTCAAGGTCAAACTTCCTAAGGTCTAGCCATAATAATACCTCAAAATCAAGCACATTTAATAATTCATTTAGAGTTGTTGCAGTTCTACCCCAATGTGTCATTTTTTTTTATTTAAGTGAGCCTTGATTCAAAGTCTACAGTTTAGAGATCTAGTTAAAGAAACAATAAGAAACCTGTAACTTCCATTAATTCTAATCGTGCAGCTTCAGCAGGGCCGTGCAGCAGTTCACAAAACAGCTATAAGATAGAAAGGTAATTAGAACAGAGACCCAAGTCAAAGGGAATATATCACAGTTGAAAATGCTGCAGTGCCTTTTCACTTGCTTTTATAGCTTGAGAACGTTGCCCGCACATTCTCAACTACTAAAAAGCTGAAAGTGCAAAAAAGGTGGTTGAGATATACATCTTTAATCAGTCTGAACTTATCAGAAAAGGGGCAATTACAGGGTTACAATAAAACATGTTTATGTAGGTGACTTCCTGTAGATTATTGAATGTAAAATGTGGTAACAAGACATAGAAAATATAGGCTTGTTGCAGAGAATGAAGGTGTCAAAATAAGCAATTCAAAATAATCAGCCCACAAAACAGGAACCAAAAAAATGTCTTTCAAAGGCAGGGTAGGAAAAAAAAAAAAATATGCTGGATCTCATGAAAAACACCAATTTGCTATGTGGAGAATCCAAAACTGGTGATCAAATTTGTCGTCTTGTACAATGTTGTAGGAGTGAAATGAATGATTTACAAACTGAGCAAAACGCATAGCTAGTAATGATTTTCAAATCTTTTATACTGGATACCAAAGCTGTTGCATGATATAAAAGCCTTAAAGCAAAAACACAGTGCAGAGTGTTGTCAAGCCTTTTCCTTCTGTACACTGAAGAAAGCTCAGACCATTTCTTCTGACCCTAGTTGCCCTCTTTTTAACGAGTGTGAGGTTCTCCCATCAGGTCGCAGCTACAAGGCGTCTAAGTGCAGGACCAACGGACGGAAGCACTCATTTGTCCCTGCAGCCATTGGCTTCCTGAACAACCAATGATCGTCTTTTTTTACATTTTTATTTAGATTTTCACTCTCATCTCAGTGTTTTTAACCTTGCACTTCACCCACATGTTGTCACTCCAAACTGCTCGAGCTAACTCTCTCTCCTCTGTCCTGATTCTCCTGGACCTGTCTGCAGCTTTTGACACAGTGAACCACGACATCCTTCTCTCTACCCTGGAGGGAATGGGGGTTTCTGGCTCTGCACTCTCCGTGTTCTCATCCTACCTGACAGATCGCTCCTACCAGGTCACACTGAGAGGGTCTGTCTCGAAGCAACGTAGGCTCACCACTGGGGTTCCCCAAGGTTCGGTCCTGGGTCCTCTTCTTTTCTCCCTCTACACATCATCTCTTGGTTCTGTCATCCACTCCCATAACTTTTCCTACCACTGCTATGCAGACGACACCCAGCTGATTCTGTCTTTTCCCCCTTCTGACACCCAAGTGGAAGCACGCATTGCTGCGTGCCTGGCAGACATCTCGGGGTGGATGTCGATGCACCACCTTAAGCTCAACCTGGACAAGACTGAGCTGGTGTTTCTCCCGGGGAAGGGCTGCCCGTTCCGAGATCTGGCCATCACCATGGATGACTCCGTGGTGACATCAACCCGGACCGCGAGGAATCTGGGTGTGACCCTGGACGACCAACTGTCGTTCTCGCCAAACATCGCATCAGTGACCCGTTCCTGCCGATTCCTCCTCTACAACATCCGGAGGATTCGCCCCTTCCTCACCGACAAGGCAGCACAGGTGCTCATCCAGGCTCTTGTCATCTCCCGCCTGGACTACTGCAACTCCCTCCTTGCTGGCGCCCCGGCTTCTGCCATCAGACCTCTGGAGCTGGTTCAGAAAGCTGCTGCTCGTCTGGTGTTCAACCTCCCCAAGTTCTCCCACACCACTCCCCTTCTCCGCTCTCTACACTGGCTCCCTGTAGCTGCTCGCATCCAGTTTAAGACTCTGGTGCTGGCATACAGGGCAGTGGAAGGAACAGCTCATTCATACCTCCAGGCTATGGTCAAGCCCTACACCCCCGCCCGACCACTTCGCTCTGCGGCCACCAGGCGCCTGGCTGCCCCGTCACTCAGGGGTCCCTGCGCACGATCGACTCGGTCACGGCTTTTCTCTGTTCTGGTACCCCGATGGTGGAACGATCTCCCGACTGATATCAGGACAGCTGAGTCGCTGCCCATCTTTCGCCACAGGCTGAAAACCCATCTCTTCAGGAAACACTGCCCTGCTCCGTCCTAGTTCCTTACGCACTTATTGTTTCCTCCACCACTGGCACCCTCTATATTTTCATTACTTGCTTCGTGGCATTTCAGCCATTCCTCTGTTATTAAGAGGATGAAGAACAATGGAGAAAATCCATCAATCTATCCATTTTCTATTCCTGCTTAATCCAACTCAGTGTCGCGGGGGGGCTGTAGCCCATCCCAGCTGTCAATAGGCGAGAGGCAGGGTACACCATGGACAGGTCACCAGTCCATCACAGGGCACAAGAGAAAATGATTCACATAAATAACTCCAAGTTAAGATATTTAAAAGGTTATATATTTTAATCGTTGCGCCGTGTGTCACCTACACTCATATGCCCCTCAGTAGTGTTGTACAAATTCTTGAATGTCACGTTCATGGGGTTTTCCTCATGTTTTTGGTTCTGTGTCTTAACATGTTTTGAGTTGTTTCATGTCTTGGTTTTTGAGTTCATGTTTAGTTAAGTTTTTCCATGTTTTAGTTTTGCATTGTTTTTCCCTCAGTCCCCATGTTCTGCTCATTAGTGTCATTCACGTCACCTGTATTCATTGTCCCCAGCTGCACCCATTCATCAATCACTCCCAGATCAGTAATTAGTTGCCAGGCTCCCCTTTCAGTTTGTGATTTCTTTTCCCTGATTTCACCATTCCCTTCATGTCAAGTCTTTTGTTTTGTTTCTTGTCACAGTCTTATTCATGTTTTGTCCCACAGCTTAGTTTTCATCATCCGGCTCAGCTGCGCTTTGTTTTGACTTTTTGTTTTTTGTGAATAAACCAAGTCTGCTTTACACCTTTGAAGTGCGCATCCGTGTCCTGCCAACCCGCACCCTGACATTGAATACATTTCAGAGTTGATCATTTCCAAAAGAAAATGCCGGTGGGGAGGTGTCCTAACTTTACCTCCATTAAAAATCACCAACTTGTTTGTTTCAAGGACAAAATAATATCTTTATGTCTCATGTGCAGGTTTATTGTCATTATTACATCATTGCATTTGTAATTTCTGCTTGCTGCTCTCCTGCCTCTGCTTCTGTCGGAGGTATTTCATTCCCCCTGAGAAAACACTTGCTCACAGGGAATCTTTGAATTTCTTCCAATAACATCTAAGCCCTTGACCTTATTATGTAAAATGCCTCGAGATGAGATGAGATTAAATGGTAATATAAAACTGGATAGAAATGAACAGAAAAATCTAAAATGAACTGCTGCAAAAAAATAATAGAATAAAAAGTTATTCTATTTCTGTCAATTAAATTGAATTAAACTACTTTCTGATATTGTATTTCAACCTCATCTTATGATACATTATCAAATATTTTATTTGTTGGATCAAATGATAAAATTGATGTTTTGGCAAGGTGCAAGTCTGGTTGTAACATTAAATAAACTGCATTTAGTAATCATTAATAAAAAGAAAGGGTTCCATAATTCCATCCAGTTTCATACAACTGATCCCATGCCGCCCAGAACTAACTCAGATTAAAATCATTTATTATGAGACCTTAGAGGTTACAACACTAAGTAAGGATGTGGTATCATTTATCATGGTATATATTTTTATATATCTCATCATCATTAGAGCAAGAGGACAGATAATTAATCTTCCGTAAGAGCTCTAAGCTATGCTCTGCCAGGAGAGGAAGAAAGCCCTCATCTGAAGTAGGTGTACCGAAGTGAAGCTAAAAAGTTTTCTTTTGTTTTGATAAGATTAAACTTAAGTGAGTAAAGTTGCAAAAGAAAAAAACATTGTGTACTAAGTCTTGTTCATCATTTTTCTAATGAAGAATAACTGTAATGTCACTGGTTTGAGACGAATGGCATTTTTGCTGCCTTCCAGCAGCAAATATAAAATCATTTCTGTGTGTGTTCTGTGTTTAATGAACAAATACATATGTAGTGAGTTTCAGTCTGCAAACACAATCCCATAAGGCATTCTGGTAAATTCTATTATAACCACTTGGCTTGTCTGCTCTCACAACTCATTGGTGTGCTTACACAGGATCAGCTTCTTAAAGAGCAGACAAACAAACAAACAAACGAAAACTGCTGATTTTCATTCTCATGAAACATGATTTGTCTGTTAATCACTCCAGCACAGCCTCCAGCTATTGCTTTTTCTCTGGTCTATGGATACAATCAGAGGTGTAGAAATGATCCCAGGACCTGGCTGGTAGTTCTCCAATTGTTGGTGGGTTGAGATACACAACACGGCTGCCTTGAACCGTCAGCGGCTCATCCATCATCACCTGCTCCCCTCAGCCCAGCTCATAACTCCATCACGCCTTTCAGCGCACATAGATTGGCTGAGCTCTGTGGGGAACACTGGCTGAATGTGAGATACACGACTCTGACTGGAAACTGGACACTGAGGATCCCTTGACCAAGACATGTCAACTACTGATGCTGCAGGAGCTGCTCAGCAAGGATTCACCTTAAAAGTATATAAAGTTGAAAGTAAAACTAGTGCATGTGAGAAGTCACAGCCACAAAAATAAAACAGCTGTGAACATTATTAAATATGGAAATGTGTAAAAACCTTCTCTGATGACTAAAAACCCTCCTGGGATATTTGAATTTATCATCTAGTTACCAGTAAATAAATTAAATCTCTCTTCAGCTGTGATTCATGTCACAGTTTCACGTTTAAGATGGTGCTGTTTCAGTTAAGCGTGCAGTAATCCCAAACAGTGTACACTTGTGTAATCCCAATAATTCTAGCACTCTGATGAGTGCAAAATCTACTCAGCAAAGCCTCCCATTTTAATGCTCGACTCAGTTAAAAATAAAATGGGTTATTTAAAAAAAGCAGGCTTAATGCCGGAGACACATCCATCATTGATTTAGATCACTGGGGTGTTAACTTAACCCGAACATTCATTAAAACGTTTCATTAATAAGCAATAATGATTGCATTAACATGCCAAGTATCAGTGTCTTCCTGGGACTAAAATTCCTTCTGCCCAAAAAAGGTAGTTGATTAGCTTCAGCCTTCTGCGTAGGCAAAGTGATTCATTGCAAATACTCCTGTTGGGCAGGTTACTTGCTTTCAGTTACATGTGTGAAACAGGGTCTCTGACGGGAGGTTAGCTCATTTCAGAATTCAAAAGAAAATACTGGCAGATACAAAGAGTTAGACAGGGTTTTAAATTCAAGTGATAACAGTCATGGGGATTATTAACGTGTCATTTGATTGTATTACGAAGGAGATAATAAAAAGTAGAGCAAAGATTGTACCAAAATGTCGTTAATTCTCCATCTATGTCCATGTTGGTTCTTTTCCTGCAGTCTGATATCACAAAAGTCATTCAACTTTTTGGGGGAATTGTGTTAAGACTATTCAGATAAACTGTATTTGTTATAACACAACTCACCTTTTCTGTACTGTTGTGTTGTTTGTCTTCCTCACCAGTTTACGTGGTTGAGTGAAATAAAATGAATGAACGAACACATCTATAAAAAACTGATATTTCCATAAAAATATACTTTTACTGCAATGAAAACAGCTGTTTTGTTGCGTGCAACTGGACTCTTTCCATTTATTTGGTAACGAACCTGCAGCATCAGACTGTTTCACCGATTTATGCATGAGGCACAGCAGCTGTAATTTCTTATATTAGTTTAAATTATTCATTGGAAATCATCTCCAACTTGAAGGACACGATAATCAGAATCTAACCAAGATGGCATTAAATACGTTTCCTCACCTCAGACAGGTGAGCTGTCAAACACACAGCCACAGGCTCTGTTTACATTAATTCATTTCACCATTTCTTCGTGTTGGCGTCTTGCAAACTATTTACATTTACACTGAAACAGGGATCGGCTGATTCGCTAGTCACATGACTAATCAGCCATCACATCACATGATCGCCCTTGCATCTGGAGTATGAGCAACTGCTTTATATTAACAGATTTATCAGGGCTGCTCTGGACATTCGAAAGTTCTCGCGCCATTCTTTGGTGACAACAACTTGGTCCACGAAATTCTTCTGATTCGCTAGGCTGGTATCGTTGGTCATGTGACTTGAGTGCTGGGAAACTAAAAACAAACAGGCGTGCTTCACTTCAGTTACACACTTCCTTTCTATTCGTGACATCAAGACGAATATGGAAATCATGGACAACCACAATGGGAGCCTGCTCCATGTCCTACTGCTGGTAGTACGTTGTGCACAACAATACGTGGCAAGGAGGCGCCAGATTCAACAAACTTTTATGATGAGAACCCAGCCACTGCAGCAACGCAAGCCGTACGGAGCGCCGCTTTTGGGTTAGAGCGGGAAGAAGCAGCGCATGGTGGGACAATTTCGTGGACCAAGTTGTTGTCGCCGAAGAATAAATAATAAATAATAAAGCATAATAAAGCAAGGGCGATCATGTGATGTGATGGCTGATTAGTCATGTGACTAGCGAATCAGCCGATCCCCGTTTGTGTGTAAATGTAAATAGTTTGCAAGACGGCGACACGAAGAAATGGTGAACTGAATCAACTGTAATTAACTTCATTTCCATTACTAATCTCATCAAACTAAACCTTACAACCAATAGGCCGAAGGGGAGGGTCTTGCAGTTGCACATTTGACTGTTAAAAATTGCAAATGCAAAGGGGTGGCTTCCCTAAGTATGTTTTGATTAATTAGTAAGATTACATGTAGCATGCTCAGTTAAGTCTTGTTCTATTCAAAGTTCCCATGATTTGGCTAACAGAGCACCATTTGTCTCATTTGCATTTTTATATATTTTCAAATCAACCAGAAACTCGTATTTAGGCGACGCCCACCATTCTGCATAAGCTCTACACTCTGAATAAGTGCAAAATATGTAGCCTATACACCCCATGCTGCAAGATGAGACATCAATCATTGTACACATGTTACATAAATTACAGAATCTAAAGTAAGTTTAAGAATAAGTGGAAGACAGTTTTATCATTAATGGGTCAGATACTGGTGTACAGGTGACACATTGTGCAAGACATCATTTAGAAACTAAGGATGTAAAGATTAACCATTACTAATCAGGATCCAGTTTTAATGTTAAAACTCTCCAGAGACAAAGTAAAGCTGGAGGCAGGAGTCAACGAGGCTGGAGACAATCATCTTTAGTGGAGAGTATTCTTTAATACTTCGCTCAGGGTCAAACAGTTTGCCACCAAAGCTGTAAGACAAAGAACAAAGAAGCCAGTTCCTTTTTTATACCAAGATCTACGTTCAGAACAACATGTCTGTCTTCAGTTTCTGCTTTTCAACATACGGTTTCTTTAAAGATCTTAAAGACTTTCTGGTGCCTGTCTGACATGTCATCAACGTAAATATTTATGTTTTATATCACATAAATTAAACCATCTCAGTGTCTTGTGGTAAATCCAAGTAGATGCAGGTACAAAGCATTAATCAGGTCTGGCTTCTCCAAACATACTATCAGCTAAAGTCAGCGTCAGTGGGTCCACACCATTACTACGAAGATCATGCACCAAGTGGGCATGAACACCATTTAAACAGCATTTCAGTCAACCCAACCACCGGCTCAGATCTAGCTATAAAAGCAATGTATACTCCCTACTTTGTCGCTTACAAGGTAAAAAAAAAAAAGCAATCTGTGCAGCAGCCAAAATGACACGGTTTACAGCACACAGTCAAATATTAAGTCTGGAAACGATTTGGATTTGGATTTTAGAAGAAGGATAGGGGACTGCACGGTGGTGGTTAGCACCGTCGCCTCACAGCAAGAGGGTGTTTTTCCTCATGTATGCGTGGGTTCTCTCCAGGTACTCTGGCTTCCTCCCACCATCCAAAAACATGCCCATTCTAGGTGCATTGGTGACTCTAAATTGTGCCTTGGAGTGAGTGTTAGCGTGAATAGTTGTGTCTCATTCGTCTCTGTGTGGCCCTGTGATGGACTGGCGAGGGTGGACCCTGCTACTCTGCCACTCGCCCCTCGACCCTAAGTTGGATTCAGTGGGTATAGACAATGGATGGATGGAAGAAGGACAGGAAATTGGACAAAAGTCTGTAGAGTACTGACTAAGATCAGTGGTAACACAACAGACCTGAACATTTATCAGGTGAGAGGTCACGGATGTTAGCACAACTAGCAAAAGACTCAGAGAGTAAAGTCTAAGTCTGAGCCCCAATAACTCAGCGAGAGGAAAGATATTTACACCATCTACTTTCCAAATTATTGCTAAAGATATACAAACCTGCTTTATCAAAAATGGCAGTTTGGTGACATGATGCTGTAAATACATTAGAGCTACATCTAGAACACAGACGGTCTATTTCATCAAATGTCTATTTAAAGGTTGCTGTCCGACACCACATTTATAAAAATGACTTTTTTCCACTAACAACTGAAATCAGACTCCATTGAATCATATTGTTCTGATTAACATGCCTCATGTATTTAGACACTTATGACTTGATGCTAGACCAATGATTAAAGTAACAGCCAACTACTCTAAAATGAATTATTACTGACATATCTGACCAGACACTTGATAAATGTGCTGCTTGATATTGATTTTAACTGTGAAGGAGTTAAATAAACTTCACATTTGTGGAGTGCAACACTGGTTGAGTATAAATAATTGTCCTGGGATCCTGTTAGTAGTTAGCTTTGTTTTTAAAGCTGTTGATTGACAGCTTGATGCTACAGATGTTGAGTCTTTACCGATCAAGAAAAATGTTCAGGCAATCTCCTGTTTAGAACAAGATGATAATACATAAGAAGTAAAAGTACAAAGACTTCTGTCCATGTTTATGGTTTCCTTTAAAAAGAGACAGGATTTAAAATGTTCCAGTCCAAATGAAAATATTGAGTTTCTTTTCCTGGTGTGTGATACACCAGAGGCCAGAATGTAAATTGCCTCAAGACAAATGTTTTGTATTTCTCCTGAAAAGTAGAGCAGCTACAACAATCTATCACACTTGGAGACAGACTCAATCAAATGTGCAATATAAGGCAGACTGTTCCCATGCTACCGGGTTATGCATAATACATGCTTGTGAGAGATGTATAATACTTCAAATGACACCTCACCGTGGATCATGCAAAAAGGCCTTACTGTCCAAAAGAAATATGCCAGCCTCTCGAGCTGTTGTTTCGTGCTTAACAGAGGTTGACAGCTCACACAACAGACCTTCTCTCCAGACGTTATCACTCACAACACCCAGAGCAGAGTCATCACCTTGACCAGACCTCCACAATTCTGTTCATCCTTCATCAGAAATTTTAGTAACATGCAGAGCAATTACGACACTCACATTAAAGACAATCACGGCCCTCTCTGGCTTGCTAAAAAAGTGTCCACTAATGGGGGGAATCTGAGCCAAAACGAGGCCTTGTTCTGAGAGGCTGTACGTCTTTTCCAATGATTTGCATGGATCTCCACAGGGAGAGTGCACTGATTTAAGCAGGCTTGTCTGAAGGCAGAAGGAGGTGCAGACGTACAGATTGGTGTAATGCATGATTGCCTCTGGGCCCATGTGCGTGGATGAAACTCTCCGGAGACAAAAGGAAGGCGCCGCGCATTAATCGACCAATATCAGCCTGCTGAATATAAGGCATCCACTTCTAAGAAGGACCAGTGCATCCATTGCAACGCAAAAAACCAGACTGCACACTGAGAGGACAGTTAACGAATCCTTATCCGCCTTCACTTTCTGTTCCATGCATCTCTGCGGGCAAAATGTATGATTTCCTTGTGTGACTTCTTAATATCTTCCAGTTTGAGCACACTTCTGGTGGGCTGCCTCCCTGAACAACAAACATACAGTTTGGTATTTCCATTTTGATGTGGTGGGAATTAAAAGGCTTTGATATTTCAATTTCCATAAATTTTGAGGGGAACATGCGCCACGTAGCTGTTTGAAGGCAGAAGAATGCGATCACAGACATGGTTGTTTTGATTTACAAAGAAATAGTGAACACCAGAGGCATCAAACAGGCATTTTCAGATCCATCTCAGAGAACCTGATACAACGGATTAAAGAAATTGTTAACGCTGCTGTTAAACTGCAGCGTTTTCATGAGTGAATTTCAGTATGCTGTCATTATTGAGTGAAATGTGATAACAGGTTATTGTCAATAGATGCCTGCAGAAAACCATTGCACCATAGAAAAATGTATGACACGAGTTATGACACTCGACATGAAATGCGACAAATGTAAAAAGGTTCCTTGTAAAACAGAAGAAGCTGGTGCTTTCATCTTAAGACTGAAGTAGCAAAATTATTTGCAAAGCAAGAGATACAAGAGAAGATGCAAGTGATGTTAATGTTAATAATGATGTTAGTTCCATGCCAACGAGCGTAAACACAACAGCTTTTTTTTAACATTCATACAAGTATAAATTATACCTTAAATGTGGCCATTTTGTCCTTTTTCACAATTTATTTCATACACTTACATCTGATTATGATTAATACATTGGCGGAGACATGTTTTTCTTGTGAAAAATAAAGGTTTTAGTCAACTACTTCCTTAGAAATAAAAATCAGCATCTGGATTCTTTTTAGTTAATTGGTAAAAGCCTCCGTTTGGAAAAGTACTGCGGGGATGGAAATGTTTTAAGCTGACAAGTTATTCAACCATGTCAAAACACTTTCTAGTTCTTAACTGGAAACTATTCCTGTTTTAAGAGTCAAATTTTTGGTCTGCAAAAACAAAACAATGGAGGAGATTGATAAAACTGCTACAATAAGGTTAAAAACCATCCAAAGCTTTATGAAAACCTGAAGGATGGTGAGACATCATCTTTGAGTAAGAACTGTGGTCAAAAGAACATCTTACATCTGTGATATGTGACTGTGATTGGAGATCACCTCAAAGGATTTGTGAAATCTAATCGAAGAAAATCAACAGTGGACTCACAGCTATATTTAATGGGGAAAGTAAGAACAGTTACACACACCCACACAGATTTACCTTGTGCTAGAGTGATAGGAGTATTAGGGTAAAAAAAAAAAAAAAGGCAGATGAAGGGCTGCCTGCCTGATGCACAAGCCCGCGGGGGCAGCGCTATGATCATGAGACATCATTTCACAGGACTGACCGCCACCTTAATCTCAATGAGAATCACTGGGCCGTGCTACAGAAGACATTACACAGCGGTCTGACTGTCCCAATATCAATACAAGACCTTAGTGAAAAACTAATGCAACTCTGGATGGAAATAAATGTTGTGACATTGCAAAAGCTGATGCCACAGTGAATGTGAGATGTAATAAAAGCTAATTTGGTGTCCCACAAAATATTAGTGTATGTACAAGCACAGGATGGATCTGACTGAGAGCCAGGCACAGACTGAGCGGTCTGGCATTCGGGCACATGCCCGAAGGGCCGCGGCCCTGACAATGCTCATCGCGGCCCTGCAGTCACGGTCGGTCATCACGCTCCCTCGTCATCCTAAAAAGTTCCTTCTTACTGACCTTTCAATGGCACCTTTTCGCTATTTATATCACTGAAATTGCTATACATTACACACTGACGGTGGGACCTTGATGATGTGTTTTATTATGGTTCATTTACATTACATTATTTTATTTTATCTGAATATATCTTCGTACGATGTAAAAATGTTTCAAATAAAAGAAATGTATATCTATCTATATTTTGTATGTGTTTGAGACAACTAGAGTAAAGCACTGCCTTGTGGGAACTCCTTTTACCCGGCTCCCGCCAAAAAAAAATAGAACGTAGAAGATTCAACATTCTGTAGCTTGTTGGTCAAAGTAAGAGATAAACGGGGACGGTAGATGTCGCGGATGGATTGCTTACAACAATTTTAAAAAATGAATCGAGGACCAGGAGGAGGAATTAAACGACAGAAGGGGGGAGCGGAGAAAAAGAGGGACAAATTGAAAAGAGCACTGCTTTCGGGGGGTGAGAAATGCGCTAAATTGGATGTTTTTTTTTTCATCTGCTGCAACCTGCTGCGCAAGCATTGATGTTGCCGACACTGGCGAGGACGAGGATGAATACAATGAGCAAGAGGACACCGAGGAGGAACAAAATGAGCATAGGCCTAAAGAGGATGGGGAAGCTTTGGAGACTGAGATGGAGACCGAGATGGAGACTGATGCTGCAAGAGAGGAGAGCATAACACATGTGAGTTTTACAGAAGAGAAGATCAACTATTTTAGCCGGCCAAACTCCAGCTCATTGGGCTTGTTTTTTAAGTTCCACCCACAGCAGAAGAGCGAAAGCGCAACTGTTAGGAGGCTGTTCTAGTTGGAAGCTTAATTTCGGTTTCTGAAACTTGAGTTTTGGATGTGGATGTGGTGCACCTACTGTTGTGACCAGTCAGTTGCATGTAAACGCCACCCTCAGGTATACTCTGCTTTCTCTTAATCATTCTTATATCGTATGCTATATTTAGAGTATTTTCAGCGCCAGATGTCAGTGTAAATTTTATTTACGAAGCACATTTAAAACAAAATGAGTTGAACCAAAGTACTGTACAGTTAAATATTAACAACCCAAAAGCAATAAAACACTAAAAGCACAATAAGGAAGACTGGCTGAAATGGATGATAAAACAGGCTAATAGTAATGAAATAGCATTCCTTATAAAAACACAATAAAAGTGCATATGTCCTTGATGGTGGTGTTTGTGCCTCACCTCCTGTTTGGGGATGCTGACATAGCCAAGGTGAGGCTTGAAGGCCTTGTACGGCTGCTTGGAGAACATCCAGTGGCTGCTGAACGTCTGGCCAAACACAGGCTGCAGGAGGAAGTAGGGCTTCTCCGAGTAGTTCACCACGACCACGAAGAGCGATACAGCCACGATCAGACTGGTGGCGATCAACGACTTCCTCTGTGGAGGGAGAGAGAGAACATTTATGACAAGTCTGACAAACAAATAGTAGATAACGTAACCCGGGAACCAGAGCGATCTATGAGTTCATGTTTAATTTGCTTTGGCAGACTGTGTCTTGCCCTCCTGATGGTCAAACGGATTTCAAACGCCAGGCCGATCAATAAAAAGTACAGAAGAACACTCTCAGGGGATGTTGCTCGGCGCTACATCACACATCATGGGTCAACACTCCTGGGGGGGTGCATTTCTTTAAACAGTTATCCCACATGTAAAAACACAGTACACTCTTAGAATATTAATTACATGAAGCATATGGAGACCATATCTTTAACATTTAAGCATCAGTGAGCTAAAGAAGGGAAAAGAACATTGTCCTACAGTGATGAGATGTAGCATGAAATAATTAAATGAACCCTCAGTTTAGTTTTTTTTAAGGTTAAAGATGATTTCAATGAAAAAATCTGTGTTTAGTACAGAAAATATATTTGAATGTAACATTCTACACAATGAAAAAGCTTGACTTTGTTACATGTACAGTTTAATTTTCAGAAGCCAATAAAGCATTTCATACATCGCAGATCAGAGACCTCCAGAAAAGTGAATGAAAAAGCTGTTTCTATGCATCTGCCTCACTTTGGGTCATGTGTTAATCATTTCAAAACACAACAAGCAAACGATCAGTTTGGGTCAAACCTCAGAGAAAAATGTTTTACTAATGATACAATGTAGAGATTTGGATTAAATGGAGTGCATCTTACAAAAGTCACCTAAATAATATCCGACCAGGGAGATATGAGCCCTCCGACTGCAAAGAGATATTTCCCAAGCAGCAGAGAGACTTTGACAAGTCTTAAATTCAATCATTATGTTTTTGTTTCAAGACCGATGACTCACAGTAACTTCTTCCCCTCACTTCAGATGTATCAAGTACAACAGATCTCCCTTAAATCCTCCTTCATATACAGTCAATTTGCAGAGATTATCAGTTAATCTGCTCATTGACAAACAAGGTTCATTTCATCTAATGTGTTTGAGCCGTCATACTCCAATAAAGCTGAGCAATAAAGCTGAGCTGCTTCTTGCAAAGTTTTCATTAATTTTTCATCACTGACATAATTATGAGCGATGTTGGTCAGTAGTTTGAAGTGGTGGTAGTAGGGCCGGTGCTGTTAGGGAATTTACCCAGCAGTGATTTAGAGTAGCTCAACAACAAAGCGTGCAATAATGTAGTACAGCTCTCCAACTATTTTTTTGGGGGGGGGTAGGGGGGGGGGGGGCAGCTTGGTTGAAACTGGTAAGGATGGAAAAGACGAATTTAGGTAGAATTTAGGTAATATGACTCAAATGCTTCAAACAGGAATCGTGGTGCCCTTCAAACCCCTCAACACCCCCGGACAAAGTCTGGTTCCCCTTGAGGACACACCCCCCCCCCCTAAACAACCCCTTGAAAACCACATATCAGTACAGGGTTGCAAAGATGTACTTTAGCCCCACCATTACCTCGTAGTTTTTGTATTTGTAACTCTAACCAAGTGAAGTTATTGTTTAAACACAAACAAGAATCGACAAAAGCATTAATTGTATTAACTAAGCATAACATAAGTTTATAGAAAAGTCATATGTTGGTAATAAAGACATGTTTCATGCACTTGTTTCAGGAGACTAACATGCCATCCACCCCCCTTCCTTCCTCATTATGAGGATTGATGAAACGAAAGGCTTGATCGTGACATCTGTTCCGATGTGGAAACATCAATGAGACACGTTTCACTCCTACTACTTGTGAGGGCCGTACTTTACAGGAAAGACATTTTGGTACATACTTAGCACTTAGTATGAACAAGGAAATCATGTGCTGAGTCTCCTAGTCAGTAGAATTAAAAAAGAAGAATTAGAAAAATAAAAACCATCCAAAGAGTAAAAATCTGTGAAGAAAATGGCAAAAATATAATGACTATGTACAATGTACAAGAAAATGTTATTTAAAAAAGCTATAAGCTCTGCTCCTTTAAGGAAATAATTATCAGTTACAAATTAGCTGTATAGCCATTTTGAATGGAGGACTGTTTAGTACATTATCAGTGAAAAATTAGCTTTTATCTCAAAGCAGCACTCTGCCTCAGTACAGCCCAGGGACGAATTAAGCAGAACTGTATACAAAAGTTGGCATCAGCCCAACTGATTGAAAATTTCCGGCCTGTTACACAAGAGAAAAGCTTCCTAAGTTTGCCTGATTTTCTTCCAAGTTGACTTCAATGCTTTTTTTTCTTGGCATTCCTGTTCCTACTCAACCCGATGGGTTTCATGTTGCACCGACATCAAATCAAAACTGTGTGTTATAAGCAGATGTAAAAGATGCTTTTTGTGTCTGAGATTTGTTTCCATAACAACACTGAAAATTACTCCTGGGACAAAGTGGCAGCAACACTGGATAAAACTCTCTGAACACATCCTTCGTATAGCTTCACACAGCTGCTGGAATGGCTCTCGACTTGTTTTGTTAGAGGATTAGGGACCTTGCTCAGTCTGCATAATCTGCTTTTCTGTTTCACCATTTCTACCAATAAAGCAACAGCTGGGGCAGCATTGTTTCATACGCCGCAGAATCTGGAGGTAATGGGTATTGCTGCCCAGCAGAAAAAGCCTCGGGAGATGAATAATGTATAAGAGATGGAAGAGGAAAGGTCTCACAGAGGAGAAAGTATTGGCAGGGCAGAGCTGGAGATCAATGCACAGACGAGAGAAGGAATCAGACCAGGGCGAAAAAATATCAGTATGCTACAACATCTCAGAGCCTGAGGGTGATGATAGATTTCAGCAAAGCCAGAGATGTTTCATTTTTTCCCTTTTTCCAGGAAACTTCAATACCTAGCTTCTAATCTGACAGACAACGCCGCTGCAAAACTCTGGACTTTCAGGAAGTTGGTGTTTTGCAAACACTTTGAAGTTATCTGATGGCGAGAAGATTGGATGTGGTGCGTGGTAATGGTGAGGCTCCCATCGCCAACGTGCCTGCGAGCTCTGAGCTCCAACATCAAACGTCCCAAGGGAGGCGCTGGAGGCTTTGCTTCACAGAGATGAGATCAAACAGCTGCTGTGCAGCGGGGGTGGGCTTGATGTCAAATGATGGTGACCATTTGCTGCTCTGACAGGCTATTACATTCACCAGTTGCATATATGTTACATCACCCATCGTTTCACAGCATTCTGCTCATCTTTAATCCCAAACAGAAAGGTCTCAACTTTAATCTTTAACAAAACTCCACAAAAAGAAATTATTTTTCCACACTCTTCTTTAATTATGTTAGAAAAAAACAGAGTCAGTCTGTCCTATTTCATGTATTAAAAAAAAAATGTTTTCAAAAGAAATGAAAAAAATGGCTACTCTCTGAAAATGTGCTGTAATAGCCAGTCATCAAGACTCCATTATGGAGCATGAAACCAATTTCTTAAAAAGCAAGAGAGTTCCTCAAGAGGGGAAAAAGAAACATCCCTCAGCTCAGTCCGCACGGTTGAAACATCCATCTGCTCTCATGGGGACAGAAAATTTCCTCGTCTCCTTCAACCTCAACCTGGCCACAAATCACAGGGGAAATGATGTGTCAAAGTCTGCAGGCGATCGGAGGCCTGGCGTGGGCGTCGCGGGACGCTGAACCTTCACAAGCTGAAAGACTCAAACTCCTTTCCTCAGCCTCTCATCCATCAGGGCGATCTTAACTCAGCCTGTTGAGCCGTGTGACACAGAAGTTGAAAGGTTCTGTGTTGAGGAAGTGGAACAGTAAGAGAGCAGAACCACCGAACCCATCAGAGAGACAGCAAAAGGCTGCAGAGTTAGAACATTAAAGCTTCCTGTCAACATTAAAACATTTTGCTTGAAGAATATGACTCCATATGCAGCTGAAACGACCTTGTTTGCCACCATCAGATCAGACAATGATGGCCATTAACTGCACTGCTATTTATGGTTGTAGCCCTGGGACTTTTTTTTAATGCACACCAACAAAAGCTTTGAGAGGTTATTTTTGAAGGTGCTAAAGCCTACACTCTGATGGACTATTGATCTCAGTTCTCAGATTGTGTGGGATCATTGGGACTTGGGACACAAGACAGCCATAATTTTCCTCTAATCTCTGCTGCAGCAAGTCTGTGTGACCTGACTACATATAGGAGAAACGAGCTGAGAGTGGTTTGTGCCAATGATCAAACTGCAAGGTGCAGAAATTGAGAAACAAGTTGCGTATAATAATACAGTACAATATCTAAAGAACAGCCCTATATTCCATTTCTGTTACTGTCTAATTCTACTCCACAATATTTCTGAGGCAAACGTGTACTTGTTTTGAAACTGTACTGATTTGAAAACCTTGTTTTTTATTTGTTTTAGACAGCATAATTACCGGATCAGATCAGACTGGACAAACTCAAACAGTGGCATTTAGTTTGCAAAAAATAAATCCGTAATAATTACTTTAGCATCATAGATTATACAAATAAAGTTGGGAGAAAAGGGTTTGGAGTTTGGAGGCTAAAAATATCTAAACTTGTATAACCGTTTAAACATATTGTAAGTGTTAAAGGTGGGGTAGGGGATCTTTTTCTGGAACATTTTTTTACATATTGCTTGAAATACTCTTCACACCCCCATTGCAACCAATTAAAGCTGCGGTCGGCAACTTTTTTTTAGTCATATTAGCTTGAACTGTCATGGGATTCTGGAAGTAGAATATTAAATAGGCTGTTTAGGAAAAATAACGAAATCTGTAGCTCCCTCTGAAGCCTGTAATCATGCTTGCAAAAACCGAGCGCTCCCGGCTGTTTTTAACCAATCAAGTTACGGTGGAAGAATCCTACCTGTCAATCACAGCTTGTGCACACGCTGCTGAGCGTGAGTCTGCCCCAGCTTGTGTGCGCTCACACTGGTGTGAATTCACTTGCACAACCTCGTCCACAGAGGGGGAGGGGTTTGGGGGGGCGATTCGGAGCTTGTTAGAGGTTGGGGGAGGGACCTGAAAGTTGTATCAGTTCGAATTTTCCAACTTTAGACTCAGAATTTTGAAAACCTGCCAACTGCAGCTTTAAATCAACAGAATAATTTGTTGAACAAGGCAAGTTAGCGTTTAGCTTTATTGCTCTATTAAGAATTAAGATTTATCTGTTATCTTATGTAGGTGACAAAGCAAATTAATTTGTTACGGTGTTCCAGGGGGATATTAATATATAGTTTCCTTTTTCAGTTGTAGGGGGATAAGTGGCTAAATTAGCTTTAGCTTCTTTGAGGATCTCCATGATAATGTGCTCCCCAATGGCAAGAAGGATCTGGGAAATAATTACATAACACATACTCTGCAGAGGGCTGCACAGGGATGTGGTGGTTAGCAGCGTCGCTTCACAGCAAGAGGGTTCCAGGTTCAATTCCCAGCTGGAGCCTTTCTGTGTGGAGTTTGCATGTTTTCCCTGTGTAAGTGTGGGTTCTCTCCAGGTACTTTGGCTTCCTCCCACCATCCAAAAGCATGAATGTCAGGTTAATTGGTGTCTCTAAATTGGACCGGCGGCCTGTCCAGGGTGTACCCTGCCTCTTGTCCAATGACAGCTGGGACAGGCTCCGACCCCCCCGCGCCCCGACAGTTGGATTAAGCGGGTATAGAAAATGGATGGATGCTCTGCTGAAAATATGAATACAACTGATAATTTGCTCAAAAGAATGCCAAACAATACTTCTGATGCAATTGATGATTTGATGCATAGAATTTCAGATACAACAAATGCGTTTTGACTTTGTAACGCAGGTTTGGCTGCCAGAATCCTCAAAAAGGTCTCACCACCTTAATCCCCAGTCTGTAAATGTTTTAAATACAAAACATATGTAATAAAATGTCATTAAAATCACAGTTGTTTCTATGTTTTCAGCCTTCTTTTGTCGTATTTCAATATTTTCGGTAACCTTTCAAATGGATGAAAAATACTGGAATTTGTATTTCTTTTTAAGTTCAAATGTATGATATTTTAAACCTCAATGCAGCAGCAGAAAATGACTTGCAACAGTTTCTCAAGAAATGGCTTTGTTGTCACTTGAGGGTCCAGTGGCGCCTACTACATGTACATCTGTCTCTTTTAAAGCAATAAAAGCTTGCTTTTCTCCACTGAATAAAGCTGCTTTTTGGTTGTAAAAGCTACTGCAAACAGAGTTATACAATGAGCAAAGGGGCCAGATGCACAAACAATGCACACACATACCTTCTCCTCCACACAAACTGGAATTTATAAAATCTGTGAGAAAATGTACATTTTATGCTACTTTAGACCATGCGTGTAAACATCTTTAGACTAATCTTAGTCTTGTGTAAAGGTGGGGGGGAAAAGAGGCTACATAACTTGAAATAAGACACTTCACAGAGCTTTATCAGTATGATACCGCTTTTTTCCCCCTTGATTTTGTTTCTTATAGTTCATTTCTATAATAGACTCCAATTTTAATTGTTGGGGCTATAGATAACTTCAGCTGTGCATCCCAGTATTTAATGGCTGTGGACCTTGTTAATGAAGCTTTAAAAAGACAACTAGTATTTAGAGAGCATGCTGATTTCATTTCACAAGATTGGCTCACACCCAGCGACAGGCTTTTAAGGGCTGTTTAAGAAAACAACCAACATACCACGATCCATCTGTACATCTGTGTCTCCCTCCTGATCATCTCGACATGCAGATAAAGCACAAGTCCTCAGCCCGTATCCCCGACGCGCTCGTCGTGCGAGCCTTTGTTGGAATACAACAATTTTATCTTACCTCTACAGGATCCTTTGCTTTGACTTTACAGATTTGAGCTCTGTTACCGTTACTTTTGTTACTGACTCCAGAACTGATACATCAAATGAAACAGATTTAATTTCCCTACTTCACTGATGACTGTGTGCTTCCGTTTTAATCGTCATGCCTGTGTAGTTGTGATGCAAAAGGCTTTTTTTTTTACATGTAAATTACTAAGAAGGAGCTCATGCCTGTGCACATAATTTCAGGATGATTGAGATTTATAAAACAGAACCAGAGACACAAACACTTTTTGTAAATTTGGCAAAAATAATTCATGTGCACTTTTCTGCCTTTGTGTAAACACAAAGATTTAAAACACCAATAAACCAGATAATATACATATAACGTGACCTAAACCTTCAACTACAAAACGGCAAAAGCTTTGTGATATTCAGTTCCTTATCCCTGCATGCTTTTAAGGAGTGTCTTCATTGTGGAGTATTTTAGTAATTATAAAATGTTTTCACACATGCAATGTGACATTAACACTTTTACTATAGAAACATGGATGAATACTTCTATCAAACATTATTCCCTGAATCATTTACTATTTCCATTTTAGTATAAAGTGCACCAAATGGGCAATAAATCCCCAAACTGTTTTCAACAGATAGTCCCCAATTCACTTGTGTGATGAAAGAAAATTCTCGGCACATTGGCTGTTTATTTACTCATACATATTGTGCAATCAAAATGTCACCTCCGTCAGGCTCTATATGGGCATGAGGGAAATATAATTTCCCACAAGGGCTGATCCTCCAGCTCAGTAAACAACAGGACCACACTGTAGTTCAATCCAAAAAGTTAATAGTGATGGGTATTGAAGTAATGAAAGGTTCAACCTGAGGAAAGTGGCTCATGAAAAAAACATGTCTTCTAGCTATTTTCAAACCTCCTGGGCAGTGGGCAAAAAAAAAAACAATGAAGAAGAAATTACATCTGCAATGCAAAAACATTGCCTGCCTCGCACCTGATTCTTGCCACCACGGTCCAAAAAGCAGTTAAAATCCAATTTAAATTAAGGTGTTTGAGAAAATATATTTACTGAGCCTTTCTATCAAGCTTCCTTTCTTTTTTGAGCCTTTATTTTACTCTCCAAGGCATTAAGACTGAGGAATAAACAAATAGCTGCTCTTGAGATTCGAAATTGGCTCTAGACACAACTTCATTCGTGTCCTATTTCCTGGAGAGGCCTCGCTTCAAAAGTCATCCAAGTACAAGATAACAAACTATTGTTTTCCCTGAGGAGGAGGAGGCTTAGTTTTTGCTGCCAGTGACATGGTTTCACACAAGGTCCCCTCCAAATTTCACACACAGGAGCCCTGACTGCCACAGCAACTGAGAACGAGCATTAACACAATGTGTAGGCGATAGTGCATTTAGATTAGGTTTGTGATCACATGATTAATTCTATTCATGAGTTATGTGTAAAAGTCCTTTGGGTTATTACTCCTTAATTTTTCAATTCAATTCAGTTTTAGTTATATAGCGCCAAATACAACAAATGTCATCTCAAGGCACTTAAATAGTATAGTCCAATTCAAGCCAATTGGAATTCAATTAATTGTAATCATAATTATTTACAAAATAATCCAATCCATTCATATAGAGCCAATCCAAAAACAATTTCCTAACTAAGGAAACCAACAGATTGCACCGAAACTTGTCTTCAGTCCAATTACAAATGCACATTTTTCAGTTGTTCTTCAATTTCAGGTATAATAAATATTCACAGTGCAGTAGCACTACCTTTCATGAGTACTCTTGAAGAAGTAACTTTTCTTGAATTAGGCACTTATATTTGAAAAAAGAAGGGTTTTATTTCACTCAAAAAGTATTAAAGTTTATCTATGGGACAAGATAGAAATCCTAGATTGAAAGTAAAGTTAGGCGCAACAGCAAATTAGTGGTGAACCCCTGTGAGACTCAACAGGGATGCCTTATACACCCCCACAGGCGAGTACACTCAACCCAGTTTGGACAATGAAGGCCATGTGCCACCCAAAGGCTCTTGTACTCCACCTGTAAGCTCAATGGAGATGCAGAGAGTTACAGAACAGCATTCAAAAGGTCCAATGGAAGACTCTTTTTTTTACTGTAGAAGAATCTGATTAAGTGTAATGGCCCACAGAAACTGCACAGCAGCCATGGCACGGGCTGGCTGAAAATGGAGCTTTCGTGTTTTCATTATAAACTTTAGGAAAGCGTACACCAGTCCAACCTTTGTGAGAGGATATGAGATGCTGCTGTCCCAAAATTGTGAAAGCAACATTCAAAGCCATATTCTATTATTTAGATTCAGTCATATTAATTGTGAATCATGTGAAAGATACATGTGAAGACAGGTGGGAGAGTGTAAACAGCTATTTCTAACATGACAGCAATCTATTTCCCTTTCGTGGCTTCTTCTTTCTTTTACTATTGTTATCATATTTAAGTGTTTCATACATAGTCACAATTTTTTTTGTCTTAATGTATTTAGTATATCTGTATATAAAAGATTGGGGGAGACACTGGTCTTTCAGTGCAGTACTGCTGATGGCTGCAGCAGATCGTTTGCTCCATTGCAACTTCTCGGTCAGTCTATTATTTCCAGAAGTCAAGGTGTCATTAGTTAGATTCACAAATTCTGATTAGCATACTGTTTCTCTGAAAAAGTTAATCGCTGAGAAGTTATGGGGTATGCAAAATATGCATTTTTGTCCAATCACGGTTAGAGCAACGGCCTCCGGCTCAACACTTCTGAGCTCAACATATTTGCTTGTGAGAATTATAAATGGACTTGGTAGTGATTTTAAAGGCTGAACCTACAATGTGAATGTGGAAACACTATCCTGAAGTCACAATTCAGGGTCTACCCATACAAAAGACAGCTTCAGAGCAAGCAAGAATACAATCAGGAGTCCAAACAAACCGACTCGTGATGTCACTTTCAAATTCTCTACTTGGAATAACACAAGCTAAAGAGAGTAGTCACACATGTGAAACCGCAGAATAGAGATGTTCCGCAGAGAAAAACAGAGAACTGAGGATCAAAGCGAGCCTTTCTTTATTAGTTGTGTTGACCAACAACAAAAGTTGCTTTCTTGAACTAACCAAATTAGCAAGCCACCCTAACTAGTTACCTGACTAGCTACGTAGCATTAGCATCATTCAGTGGCTTTCAACTTAATAAAGTTTAGTTACTGTAAAATCTGTTTATTGACAGCACCAGTTGCATGGATTCAAAATAAGTCTTTGTTTTGAGACATAAGACATTGTTGCAACAGCAGCGACAAGGTGCTAAATTAAGTTAGCCGGCTTAATTTAATGTTTGAGCCTGAGCTGTGTGACCATTAACAACACATTACATCAAACCTGATATGAAATTAAAGACTTCAAAAACATTTCTATTGTGAATATTTTCTAAAGCGGTAGTTTTCTACTCTGAAATTGAAAACATTTGATAAATAGCCATTACTGTAAAGCCTCTGTTCCTTCTTTCGTTTTTTTAATGAACTAGAACTAAATCAATGACTAAACAATACGCATGAGCACATGTAGCATTCATTTCCTAAATATGCAGCAGTATTAATGAGTACACAGCAACCAATCTCATGGTTCATTTGAAGGTTTAAAACCTGCTGATCCCGGCCAAGCCCAGCAGGGGGGGCACTCACCTCACACAGCTGTCATGTGGTGGCCAAAAGGGAGCAGAGGAGCTGCAGCTGCAGCGTTGCATCCCTAAAACTGTCTGTGAACTCTTCTCACTTCAAGAAACCACAATAAACATTCACAAGTTTAGTTACAGCACAAAAATGTTAAGTTTTCTTATCTCATTGAACATGCAAAGTTACTTTGAAAATACAAGCACAACCTTTTTAGGAAGAAGGAAGCTTGAACATTTGCAACCTCTATATAAAAAAACAACAATTCACTGAGAAGAAACTACAATTCCTGCTCATTGATGGTCACTTTGGAGCTGAGTAAAGCAGGGGAAGAAGGACAATTAAACCTAGAGTCATTTGCAGAAATCCAATCAGATTTCAGATCAACTCCAAAGGACTTTTACATCTTTTTGAAAAAAGGAATCTGGATACAATCTGGACATTTTAGAAATGTTTTTAGGCTGGAGGTGTCAACAAATCTTGTTGAATTGTATAGATAGTCTTGAAATGTTTGAGAAAACACACATCTTATTTCATTTGCAGTTGTATTAAAGAGAGGAAAGCAGAAACATTTTAGAAATATTGATTCCTAAAAGTTAAGCTAACTTATTTATCAATCCTTTATCATGTCAATATTATGTGTTCCAACTCTCCTTTAGTGTGTGTCATGTGGTCTTTGCTCGTGTCTGCTACTCTCCCCCTGCTGTCCTTAACCCAGAGTGAATCAGTAATGCCACCAGCAGGGCCATAGACAACGATGTGTTTAGATAATTCAACAGCTGGCATTTTGGTAAAATTTATATTGGGAATCTACCACTTCAGAGCCACAACACCATAAATTCACTGTTTTTATGCCATTATAACAACAAACCATGCAGACACATTGGAGTTGTGCGGACACAAATCTGATTACTTGCAAAAAAAAAAACAGGACAAACAGCCTGTTCTAGATGTCTAATTCAAGATTTTAAAATTGTTTTAAATGTGGCAGCTATATCTTTTGTATATATGAGGTCGTATTAGACCCTTGTGTTGAATGTTGGTATATTTTTCCTGATTTCGAAAAACACAACAGAATGCATCATGATATCAATGAGACCATTTCACAGCCTAATGTATTCCAGACCACCTGTCCATTTGCATCAAAGCGATCTAATGGCTGGATCCCCGCTTTCTTTTTGAGAGATGCTCATTACTTTTATGGATTATTTGTAGTCATTGAGGGAGTTACAGGGGAGAATATGGATTAGTCTGAATATAAACCTCTATGGCAGCCCTTTATGTTTTTTACATTTCCAGTCCAGATATCTGTGCTGCGCAAAAATACATCCCTTACTTCTCATATTGGCATAGAGCCTTCCTACCCTCTACCGACAAAATGTACTGATGTCGTTTCCCCTACTTCTGTGGTATCACACTTATCAGCTATGACATATGAAAAGCAAATCCTTCAATCCAGGTCAAATGAACACTAATCTGTTCTGCTGGCATGAAACTGGATCGTTATAGTGCAGGGCATCACAGAGCATCTTAATCTGGGCCCAAAAAGGAAGCTGTTTGATTTCATGCAGATGAGACTTCACTGCATTGATCCTCCACATAAGTAATACAGAAATACTGCAGTGTGTGTGTGTGTGTGTTTGTATGTGTGAGCACGTAAGAATGCAGTCAAATCTCATCTGACTAATGCATATCTGATGTCAAATGGAAGATAATCCCCACAGTATAAAGGATTAAACTCTCTACAATATTCACTTCTCCTTCTGGAGCCAGCAAACTTTTGGGACAACGGGTGAAAAAAAACAAAAGAAAAACAGCACCATATGTTCAGAGAGACACTTTGGTGATGCTCTATGCTCTGCTGCATGGGCTGATGCTCGCTCGCCGGAAAAAGTAAAGAAATTTGTCAAAGTGAAAAGAGGAAAAAAAACTGACACCATAAGAAGTTGAAAACCAAAATGCGTGAGCAGGATGGGTCTGTCAAAAATAAAACAAACTGATGTGTTCTTAGACTGCGAGTTAGTTTGGATGTCTTTCTTACAGCCGTTAAAACTACTTTCTTCTTGAATCGGACCTTCTGATACAACTAGGAAAGCTTTGCCTCAGCGCCATTTGAACGGACGGCAAATTTTGAAGTATGGTTGTCAAAGTATAAATATATAAATGTAAATAGAGTAAATAAGGCAAAAACAGTTCATTCTAATGAGCTTGAAATTCAATATTTGGTCTGAGCTCCTTTATTCTCCAACACAGCCTGAACCCTCTTAGACGAGCGTTCTGTCCTTTATTTAGGGAGTCTTCAGGAATAGTTCTCCAGGCTTCTTAAAGGACATCCCAAAGCTCTTCTTTGGATGTCGGCTGCTTTTTGTTACGTTCTCTGTCAGGATGATCCCACACTGCTTAAGTAATGTTGAGGCTTTGGGGAGGATTCATCCCTCCATCAGACCTGCTGCCACTGATTTTCAGTCCACTTCTTGTGTCCTTTGGCACAGCTCAGCCTTTTCTCCCTGTTTCCCTTCCTTGAGAACGGCTTCCTGACAGCCACCCTTCCATGGAGCCCATTTCTGATGAGGCTTGGGCCAACAGCAGATGGATCAGCTGAAGGTCCAGATGCATCTCTCAGCTCCTGTGTCACGTCTTTACTGGATTTTTTTCTACTGTTGTGCTGCTGTAAATGCTTTAGTTTGGATCTGACACTTATTTTGTCCTCCACTTGTCAGTTTCCTCAATGCTTTTTTAAGGACACACTGCACACCGTGCTGAGATATGTCAAATTTCCAAATGATAGCTCTTTGGGAATCACCTCGTTGGTGCAAAAACACCAATTTCATGTCTGTCTTTTCAACAGGTTTCTATAAACAAAGTGCCTGGAGATACAATTTAAAATAGGCTCTTTGCCAAGTTGTCAGTTACGTTCAGGCACAGCACAGGTTCGTCCCTTGAGTTAGGTTTATTTATGTTTGAATGAGTCATAGGTCAGTGTTAAGTTGAAATAAACAAAAAACACATTCCCTGAAAAATGGTTAGCTACAAGGACTGGACTGAAAACGAGTAAAAAAGCGTTTCACTCAACGCCTCTTTAAAAGATTATAAGAAAGTCTGGCTGCTAAAGAAAGGATGGTTGGATCAAGACTTTTGCAAAATACTGTTCATTAATAAATAGTTCATTAATAATTCATATTCAATTTTGGATCCAAATGTCTCTTTTGTTTCTTCCTGCTCTGTCACACAGTTTATTTTCTAAGGACCAATACATGGTTGCAAGCAGATCTCAAGGGTCTTTGACCAAAATCTGTGTCAACTCAGTAAACATGCTGCCTGTGCCGGAAAAATAAACTGATGTTCACATTGTTCTCTTGAGTGCATGTTTGTACTGTAATGTCTGAATAATGGTCAAACAACACAGCAGAGCTGCAGCAAATAATTAGAAAGTTGTTTTGTTTATCATATTATAGGCGATATGATATCACTATGATGCCAAATAGCACAAACTCGGCCCGGAGACTAAGGGTGCTGCACAGATTAACTGGCTCTTTTACTTGCCTGTCATGCCAGAATGCCTCAAGGCATTCAGCCAATCGCAGAAAACGACTTCAGCTGCTCACTTATGACAAGAGCCCTTTCAGCTTCATCTTCATTTAATATCTGAGCTTTGAAGGCCAGGCTCATATGGCTACACATGGCCTAGGGGTAGGAGAAGCCGGACTGCTGGCCAAGGACAAAGCTACCATACTGTAATGCATTAACTGCTCTCCATCCACCACAGATGTCATGACTTTAGGCCACAAATAAGGGCTGCAACCAGTTTGCAGGAAAAACCTTACAGCGGAATAGCAAGTAGTCTTTTGTATCAGTCTCTTGTGTCTGACGTGCAAAATCCAGGGAATCCAGCTGTGGCGAAAAACATCGACCAGAGAAAATCCATTTCAATTTGCCAAATGCCGGGGCAGGATTACTGACATTTAGCAACTGATATTTCCCGTGAAACTCAATAGAATCCCTCTGTAACTCCATAATAGAGCCTCATCTCATCGATAGTGATTACACACAGCATGACTCCCACACAGAGAAATCTGAGTGGATAAATCAAAAGTGCAAACTACACAGACACAAGAGAAGGATGTGAATGAGAAGTGTGGTGTATTATCCATGAGACCGAAAAGACACGCACTCCTGCTCTACTTGACTGAAAAACAGAAGGTGTTATTTGTTAAAGAAAAGTGTCTTACAATGAAACTTTCTCAAGGCTGCCAGAGAAAGAAGGCAGAAGAGGGATTTGTTTAACCCTGAGAAGGATGACAGCTGAGGTGCGTTGTTGGTTTTGTCTTTACCTATTTTCACTTTTACAGCAGAAACTGTACAGACTTTATAAGGTAACTGTAACTGCAACAGGAAATGAAAAGATAGCTCGTCGATCCAATCAGTCAATTGTCATGTTCATTATTTCTTTTATTTTTGGGGGGTGGGGTCATTTCTGGGAATGGCCATGAAAAAGCTGTTTCAATTGGTAGGTGGAGGATCTGGATGACTGACAAAGCTCCTTAATGATCCCTCAGTGAGTCTCTGCCGAGCTCCACTGAGACAAAAAGTTCCTCTCAACTTGCAAGGACATCACATGGTTCTTTACACTGTTTATCAGCTGCAAACGGTATGAAGGCTGAGCACACAGCTACATCTCTCTGCAGGTTGTGAGTTACATTTGTTTAGCTAACATTACTGAAGGCTACTTCTATTCCGAGAAGCTTCTGAAACACCATATTTCCCCTTTTGAGGTGTCATGTTTTGGTCATGTTTTTAGTTCCTGGTTAGTATTTAGTTTTTGCCATGTTTTCATTAGTTTCTCTTGCCCTGCCATCACCTTCACTCACGTCACCTGTGTTTTTCCCCTCAGCTGCACTCACTCACCAATCACTGCCTCAGTATTTAGTTTCCAGGTTTCCAATGCATCAGCGCCAGATCCTCACCGTCACCCAGGACAGTCACCGTCATTCATGCGCCTTTGCCACAGTTGTTTATACCAAGTCAAGTTTGTTCTTTTGTTTTATCATAGTCATGGTTTTATTTTTTGCCAAGTTTTTCATAGTTTAGTTTTTGTAATCCGGCTGCAGCCGTGTCCTATCTTCTCAAACCACGGCACGCACCAAACGTGACTTGAGGGATCCCGTTTAGTTTGAAAACTTGACTAAAGTTAATATACCTTCATCAAAGTAGATAGGAAGTTTCATCATAATGATTTAGCAACATCTGTAATCAAGCCAGAGTCTTTAAACCAGCGTTGATACATGTCACAATCCAATGTTAGCAGTTGATTTCACAAAAAAACAACCTAAAAACCTACCACATTATTGACCCATCCCACGTGACGTCACAACAAAAGCGTCAGCCATTTTGGACGTGAAAACGAGTAGTCTACCACAGCCAACAACGGAGGAGCAAGGAACATTCAAAGGAAAATATCGATTAGATCAGTAAGGTTTACATCATGCCGGCATATTGTTGCGCGCCTGGGTGTACCAACAGTCACCAGACGAGGAAAGATTTGTCTTTTTACCGGATCCCCACTGACCTTGAGCGACGGAGAAGATGAGTCGCGGCGATCAATAGGAAAAACTGGAAACCTTCAGTATACCAGCGGTTGTGTAGTGACCACTTTGTTGGAGGTAAGTGTCGAATAAAGATATATAACATATACATATACATGCAAAATAAAGATAAAGCCTGAGAGGGATTTTCCACGGCACACCAGATGATCTCTCACGGCACACTAGTGTTCCCCCGTGCCATTTCAGGGTTGCCTTTCTACTAGATAAAACATAACACAGCGCCTTTAGTAAAGCACTACGACTTGGTCATTGCAATTCTCGTAATAGCAAGATTATAACACCGTGTCAACGGGTTTACATGTCGTTTATCCTGGTGAACAACGTTAAATGAAAAATGTAAACAAACCTTAGCTGTAAAAAGATGGCGCCCACCGGCTCCAGGGACGATCCACTGGTAAAAGGCAGGTCACATAGCCCGACACAAAATATTTGTAGGCATCCAAACTCGTGTATGCCTTTAGATCCTTTCCCGTGTATGGCGATGGGTTTTTTACAACATAAATATAAAGGTCGTGGGGGCCGAAGTCGGGTAAAGACGAGGCGGTGGCATGCTGTCGGACGTCTGTAAACAGCCCTGGTGGAAGCAAGTATACGTCGTTTTCTAAACCTCCAATTTTCAGCTTCTCCAAATACCTCTCCTTCTGCTGGCCCACTAAATGCCCGACCTCGCTGGATAGTGGAGTTTTTTTCTGCATCTTGTTCTTTCTTCTTTTATTCAATTTTCATTCTGTCTGTATCGTTACTGTTACTATCGTTACTCGCAAATCGTTGTCTTCTATACATCCAAAATGGCGGTTGCTTTACGAAAGTCACGTGACTGGGAAGGGTCAATACAGTATAATAAGTGGTCTTCATAATAATAATGTTCACATTGTATCCCAACAGCAAAGAGATTAAATAACAAAACACACTGCAGCCAGTACTGATGATAAAAATATTAATATACAGCCAATAGTGAAGGTCAGATTAAAGCTGATTCACATCACACAAGCTAAAACCTTTTATACATGCTTGTCAGGATGAGGTTACAACATAATGAGCTCCAGGCACAAGAGCAGAAACACATGGAAGAGTTTGCTCTTATCTCTTTGAGCTGTGGAACCAGCAGGATATGATGGATAAGATGCGTTGCATTTCAGACATATGTTATATGTTATGTCCCTCTCTGAGCTGTAATGGTATGAGTTTTTATGCTGTAGGAGAAAAACTGAGCCAATTTATTCACCACAGCAAAAAAATTCCCTGAGATTTCTAACAATGAGTGAATTCCAATGAATTGCCAGATCAGCTCTTTGTTTTTCATTAATCCTCTTAGATTGTGAGGGTTCTCCAAGATCCTGAATACCAGCATTACTGAGTGAAGCAGCTGTTGCTTACGATAAAAGAGAAAACGCCAGGTGAATCAAAGGCCACCATACGGCCCCGCTATGTGCCACACGCAGGTGTTCATTCTGCAACAATAACGCTTGCAGAGTCTGTGAAAGGCAGCCCTGCATTGTGCTCGCTGGTCTGAGGGCAGGAGAGTGGTGGCATGACGGGTGGTGGCATTGTCAGGGTCATCAACAAACACAAAAACAGCAGTAGCACGCACTCGGGGAGGTCAATAAGAAACCAAAATGCAAATATTTACACAAAAAGCAATCTGAAAACAACCGATATAACCAATGCCTGCAGCTCTGATAGGAGAAAACAATCAAAGGCATGTTATTACACAGTAATAACACAGTAATAACAACTATGAGCCTCACTGAGGCGATGTAATGTTACCCAGAGTGAAAAAGTTTCTTTTTTTTTTAAAAAAAAGACCACGACAGCTGAAGGTTCCAGTTCAAGGGCACAAGCGAGCACACTAAAGATTATATTCAACCAAATGAAAAAGTAGCATGGTCTTTATTTAAACCCCTCATTTAACCACCAGCGTTAATTCATGCCTGTCAACCTATTCAGTTGTTGGAGGAAATCAGAATCCCATTGCTGGTGCCCAGAGCACTGCCAGCCTCCACTGGGGATAATAACAGTGGCACTGCAACCTTTTATTATCCAGGTCAATATCCCTCAGGAAAAGGGCCTCTTTTATCACCAGACCATCTCCCATCGAGTGCATCACTTCACTTTTGAAGCACAATCTAACACTTCAATAAGAGAGAAACTGAATCAAGATATTCACAAGGGATATCTGATGCTGTACATGTCATCTGTTACTCTGCAGAGGGATGAAGCTAAATCCTAACATGTCAGGGCAATAAATTAAGCTAAAAAGCTGGTCTGGAGGGAGCAGGCGTGGCACACAGCTCATAGTTGGGCACACTAATGCAATTACAGGGATTTTATGATTACTCAGAGGCTCAGTTCAAGGTCGAACTAAAAGCTGAAGGCAAGCTACACAAAAGTCAGGCATTACTTAGGGCACCAGCCAAGCCTGATCTTCCCACCTCAGTGTCTGGAAAAGCTGATGAGGAAATGCATACAGGATTACAGAAGCGTGCCACTGAGATCAAGGCTATCTGATCCTCCGATGGCTCCAACTTGCATCAAACTCAGCGATACTACTCTGGACTATTGGATTTTCTTGAGAAGCAACAAGTTGTGCCTCACAATCGGATTTTTACAAAACTACTAAATGAAATAGATATTCTGAAAACAGGATTTTGTTCAATAATAGAAAAAACGCCAGATCCCATCAAAACACTGCTGTAGAGCATCATTACATCAACAGGAAGCCCAACGGTACAGACCCCATCTGACCATACAGATCCGTGATGTTATGTCTTGAAAGCAGCAGAACAACCTGCATTTGGTAGGTTATATTAGTTGTTCTCTGACTCCAACAAACCTAAACTTACAAGAATATTTGGATATCTTATAGCTCACCAGTAAAGATACAATGCAGGTAGCCTTCCAGCAGGTGGCAAAGTTGAACTAATAAATGGGATTTAACATGACCTTCAACTGTAAAACACACGACCACTTGATCACATGATTTGGACTATACAATAAAATGTTAATCATAAAACCCTTTTCGATCACTTTGACACGATCGTTTAAACTTCTGTGTGGATGCACACTTCTTAAATGTGGTGACCCTAAGAGAAATATTTCTAATAGCATTTGATGGCAGGATTGTGGGTTGTATAGCTGCAGTTGGTTCTCAGCCTCAGTAAACAATCTCTCCTCATCCATTTTCCAAACACATTTGATGCACCGTAGAAGCACTATAGAAGCACCATAGAAGAAGAGCCGCTATGGGATGGGATCCAGGATGGGATCCAGGATGGGATCCAGGATGGGATCCAGGATGGGATCCAGGATGGGATCCAGGATGGGATCCAGGATGGGATCCAGGATGTACTTGCATGGAGTGGGTATAATTGTCAGTGGCAATACTTGAAATTAACTTGAAGTGATGTGAAGTTATAATAGAAAATAATCATGTGATCTTTGGCCTTAACATTCAAGGTCGCATACAAAGTACCACTGGAACTAAAAACATTACTGAATGGCACGTCAACAAAACAAAAAATTTTCTAGTTTCCCACCTCCAGCTGCTCTCTGATCCTTTTCCTTTCATTTGGGCAGCATTTCTATGCCACATGACAGCCTTTGGAGAGCAGAGGTCGTAACAAAAAACACAGCCTCTGCTGATCTGCCTCATCTGCAGCTTGGGTTTGCCCCTGTGCCAATGGGCAGTTTAGCCTTGCCAAGAGCACAAGCTCTTAGGCCCTGCCAAGCGCACAATGTGCAGAGATGGTTTTGCCAAATGTAATCTAGCAAAGAGTGAAACTCACTCAAATGAATCCAAATAGCTGGAGGTTATCTCTGCCACCACTTCATGACAGAGACTGAAGGCATATGTTCCTGAAAGTTTCTGAATTTTCAGAGCAAAATGTCTTTAAAAGTGATTCAAACGTGACAAGGTAGAATAGGACACATTATTGGGCACGACTTTTTCCAAAAACCAAGTCGGAACTAATATAAAATTCTTCAATTCTATCAACGTATTTGAATGTAAATAAGCTGTGCTGCAGCAGCGCGCATCGATGACGTCATCCCATTAGACGTGTGTGTAGAAATCTTCCTATAAGCCCCCCCCATAGCCCCAGATAACAACAACATGGCAGCTATGAGCTAACAGTGCAATATGACGCGTTCATTCATTCATTCGTCTTAAAGTATCCGTGAAATAAAGACAGATAATGCCTTATTTAGAGGCTGTGTTGTCTCTGCCCTGTTCTCTCCCGTTATATGGATATACGTGGATCTCGAGTAATCTAAATATCTTCCGAAGGACGCCAACTTTCACCAAACTGTTATCGGTGAGTAGATGAACGTATTTTATGCCAGAAATAAGGTCCAGGTTAAAAAAAAAACGAACTTCTCCTTTAACTGAGAGGTGAATCAAAATAAAAGCTCATCACTGTCCTGCTGTTTTCCAAGATTTTCTTTATAATTTGATCTGCTTATCATTTTCTTAACTAATCAGTTTTGAGCTTTAAAAATGCTCAATACAACTCAGTTTTTGAAGAATTTTTATTCAAATTTGGTTAAAATTAGTAATTGGTTATTTTCTGGTTATTTGAAGGTCCAAGCTTCTCAATTGTTTGAATTAACTGTAAGCAGTGCTGTTGTACTCCCGGTTGGTCTTAGCCTTGAGGCCGTTTTTTGAAGGTCTTGTTCTTGTCTCAGAATCAACCACATTTTTAGTCGGTCTTGTTTTTGATTTTTTCCAAGACCAATAAAAGCCAAGATTTATCACCACGGGATGCCGTCAAACTGCCTGTCCACTGTCTGTTTCTCATTTAAAAAAGAAAAACAAAGTCGTTCATGACTCACAGAGAGGTTGCGTACAATATGCAGTCATAGTCCATCTCCCCTAAACATTTGCTTTCAGCTCTGTACATTACTACAGCAGCAGGCACAAACTCAGTGTGTCCATCTGGTATTTGTCATTTTCACGCTGTTGTTAGGTTGGCAGGTGGTTCGTCCAGGAAGTCATCAGGGATGGATGATGTCACCTGACCAGTACTATCTTGGCACCTTTGCTTCTCTGTTGTGGCACTGCTCAGTCAGACACTGACTAAATCCTGATCAAGATGTAAAAGCTCAAATCCAACTATCTCGGCCAGTCTTGATCCTTCATTGGTGTGTGACCCTTTAAGCCCTGAAGAGCAGTAGCAGCTCAGTGTGTTTGTACTGCAGAGAGTTCAGACATGTGTTCTAACAATGACTGAGACCAGCTGATTATCCTCCATTTATCCTGCCACCACAACATCAAGACAAACTAAGACAAACCAAAACAAACAAAGCATTCCAAGCTGTACGGGATCAAAGAAGAGCATCTTCACGTCATTAATGAAGTCTATAAAAAGCTGAATGCTTACTGATGGAAATCCTGTCTTTTAAAACAAGAGCTAAAACAATTTAAGGCATGTTCACATCTCATAAAGCACCAAAACAATTCATTTGTTGGACTTGTCTCAAGTTAAATGGCCTTAATTTGACTACAAAATCACTTAAAAAAAGGGCAATTAGTAAATCTATCTGGAACTTTCAAGAATTTAATGCTAATATGGAGCTACATAAGAGTTAATCGTAAGATTTTTTTCATTGGTTTTAAGGTTAACAAGTTTTGAATTGAACTTTTTCTCATTAAATTCTTCTCTTTTTGTCCTCAAGTTGTTGCAGTCAGTTTCAGAGCCTCCATGCTGGAAGTTACAGTGACTGGACCTCGTGCTTCTGGAAAGAAAATGTCAACTGTGCCTATTTTTGCTGAAATTTAACATGTCTATTGCTGAGTCATTTGACATGGAACTAAATGCTGGTTAAATGCTTTCACATTTTACTCAGAACAGTCTGGAGGCTTTAGAAGGAGCACTATGGCGACAGTAGTGAAGAAGCTTTGCCGATCCGACTTGAGAGCTTTAAATAAATCCAGCCAGCCACTTCATCATCATCATTTTTTTTAAATTTTTTTAATTCTGATAAAATCCTTTCAGTGCCTCCCACATATAAACTAGCCAAGTACCTTAACGGCTGTCTATTTAGAGAACTAGTAAACATACTTATTTCCAATTTTCTAATATCTGAAACTGAAAAAACAGCCTTTTTTAGTCTCACACCAGCCCCTTCTCTCCATGCAACCACTCTGAATAACAAAAATAATCACATACTGAATGTTGGCTTACACTGTTCCCTTATTTTTGGTAGATTTAATGACTTTTCAGACCCCATTAAAGCTCTTTCCAACAAACATTGGTTCTTTCTGTCACTCCACAGTACTGCGCTGCACTTCCCTGCTGCAGGCAAAGAGAAGGACAACCTTGTGCCGATGCATTTGACCAAGCATAGCGTTACGAGTAAAAGCACACGTCAAATGTAGGGAAAACTAGATGACCATGTAGATTTTGCTGCTAACTTGAGCACAGTCTGTTCAGTAAGCAGCTAAAGGTACAGCAGCTGACATGGATGTGAATGAGTGTGTGAGGAAAAATAGAAGCATTCTGTCACCTCTATTTTTCTCTGAGTCATCTAACATTTTTATTTAATTGTAAGTAAAGCAGTGCTTAAAAAACAAAAACAGCTAGATAACCATTTAAAGTGCCACTGAAAGTGTTCCATATAGGCCATGATTAGGAGCCTTATACTTAAAAGAACATTGCGAAATGATCTTAGAGCGACGAAAAACACGAAAACAAACAATGTTGTCAGAAAAAGTGCCTGTCATGTTAGTGTGACTGTCACACTCATTTTACAGGTGAATTTATTAATGTCTTTCTTTCCCTTTTTTTTGTTTTTTTCTAATTTTGTTGACATGAATAATTCAATGTAATTTCACATGCTCCAAATCTTTTTTGAATATAATTTTATAAGATTTTCTGTTGTAATACGACGGCCTATAGGCCCACGTTGTGTCTATGCCTCCCATTCATCCATTCATCACTCTCCTGGTTAGTAACGTGAATGGTTTATTTCTAAATCAAAGACCACAGGGGTCGGCCTAGATTTAAAAATATTCTTTAATTAAAACAAAACCTGGATAAAACATGGAATCGAATTACATCATGTCCCCGCTTAGAATGAACTCGTGTATTTTCAGTAAATAAGAGTGCATTTGTATTTCTAGGTTGTCTAGGTTTTTCTTGTACTTTATAAATGTTTAAAAATTGGGTCTGAATTTTCTTAAACACAAATGCTCTGCCCAGTCAGAAATGTGCAGGTTTTTCTATGATCACTGTTATTTACAGAGTGTGTGGGCTGAAATGCAAAAGCAGCTAAATTCCACTTTCCAATAATTCATTACATGCTTATAATCACGTAGGCAAACTCATTAGCATATGCAATAATTAAGAGGAATTAATTTTCTCTGAGGGGCATGCCCTCGGTCCTCCTTAATTGGCTATTTTTCCCCACTGGCTGACTACTTCACATCTTCATAGAAAGCTCTGCAACATTTATTCAATAGGGAGGGAACCTTGGGCAAGATCCTACGGGAAAATCCTTCTGCCTGCAGGCAGCTGAGAGGAAAGGAGTAGAGGTAAAGCATATTTGCATATTACCAGCATACAAACAAAATGATGTTTGTAAAGAGGAGTGGATAAGAAGCAGAGAGTCAGAATTTGATGCCGGGTTCCTCTTGTGGTTATCAGACATCACGAGTGCCGTGCCAGCATGAATGGATGGCATTTTGTAGCAACTACTTTAAGCTGAAAATGTCAGATGGTCAACAGGAATGCCCAGATGTCTTTCGCAGTTAAATCTGATATCAAGCTTAAAGTGGGAGTTGGTCAACCTCTCACCTTCTGTGAGACAATATTGTCTGCTGTCTACCTGCAGCTAACAGGACAACGCATTCATAACTTGACTTAGCGTTCAGTTTTGGATCCTCACCGATCCATTAACCAGACACTCGAGTTTCCTTCATGATAATCCTAAGAAAGTCACTTTTTCTCAGCATGAGGGGTTCATTTACTTCATCCCTCAAGATGTCTGGGTCACTGCATGCAAATCAGTAACTGCAGGCAAGGCCAGTTTTCTGCTTTCTTACCAACATTTCTTTCTTCCCAAGAACTATAATTCACAGCATTCACAAAAACATGTTTGTAGATTTTGTTTAAGGGGTAAATCAACTGTTCATCTATGATAAAACACTGACTTTTGACTTGCATCGTAGTGCAGGACCACCCCTTGTAGCATAAATCCAACTGAAAATCAACTGTGATATTTCTCACTTTCCCGAACATGAGAGGTTGCAGAAGCATTTAGTTTTGACTCATTTAGAGTTGTCTACATTTCAAAACGAGTCCTCATGAAATCAAATCTGATTTTGAAATGTATATGATGTGTCTTGGACTGTTTGTCAATGATAGAACATTTTTTGTTCTCTAGTTTTATTATCAAACTTTTCTTTTTGCATGAAAAGCACAGGTGTAGTGAACGGCTTAACAAAGTCAAAGTTTCTCTCCCTGCTCCAGAATATCTTCACAATGAACCAGCATGAGAAGGAACTTTCCCTAAACAGCCATCATTAATACAGTATACCTGTGCAGTTCCTGCTATAAAATGTAAAAACTACTGTGTTTCAGGCTTTAAGTAGACATGAACCCAGTTATTCTTTAAAACAAGGTTTTTTCCTCCTCTGATCCCAAAAAATAAGATAAAAAGATTTGAAAATTACCTCCATATAGAATAGAATAGAAAAGAAAAATACTTTATTCATCCCACAATGGGGGGAATTCAATTGACTTAAAGAGTCAAAGAAAAAAATAGGGTGAGTTTTTCTTATGTGGGGATTGTAACAGTGTGTGTTCTCATTACGAGCACACCGACATGCCTCCGTGGGTGTCACTCTCTGAGTTTCATGAATATATAGGACCCTTTGCAGAACAAAACCAAAAAAATGAAAACCCAGACAAACTTTGTCTAACAGGTGATCTCATAAAAGTCCGTACGACAGGCCATACGAAAATGTTCTCACCATTCTTCAGTGAAAACCAACTTGTTCTAGGTTCCACAGTGTCTATTGTCACTGGGCGCCACATGTAAAGAGGCTGTAAATCCTTGTTGCACTAGACTCAGATTCAAGTCACTGCCTGGGACCCTTCTCTGCATCCCACCACACACCAAGGAGGTCATTGTGTCCATTTTCTGTCCCCATTCCACATTCATTTGAGTCGAGAATGAATTCATCTCTGTTTCGTTCATAATTGTTTCGTTTAAAGAGAAAACTAAAAAAAAAAATAGAAGAACCTGACTTTTCCTGTCTTCATTGCCTCTACATTGCAGAGGACCAGCTGAAATGCTGAATTGTTTTTTAAAACACGTTTCCACGTTATTTCACAGCTTCTGCTTCTGATTTTGTTAAATAAAAAAGCTGGCTGCACCACAAAATCCTGGGCTTAGCTCAGTCAGTAAACCACTTGCTTTATAAACACAAAATGACCAGTTTGATCCCCGTGTTGGCCTCTTTAGACAGGAAATTGGTGTTTCTTAGGTAAAGTTTGGATAGCCTCATGGTGCCACACTTCAGCTTCTCTAAACCTTTGTTTTGAGGAGTTAGAAGCCAGAACTAAGTATAACCTTCCTCCTGTGTTCTGTACTTTTAATTTCACTACATCTACAACGTTCTTCACCTTTTGGAAAATAAAATGCAGCTACTGTGTTTCCTCTTGTGTCAGATAGACTAATGGAAGATTAATGACTGCACTCAGCTCCTTGCAGTCTGAATGTTCACTTTTTCCTTAAGTTTTCGTGTAAATTAGGAATAAAACTTCACAGCTCCTATCTGAAGGCATGGACAGTAATAATAGGGGTTTTGGCCCAGAGGTTCACAGTGAATAACATGTTATTTTAGGCTGTTGACCGTGACTGCAACTGCAGGGTGGAACTTTATTTGCAGGCTGCTTCGTCAACTCTTAATTTAAACCCTTGGAGTGTTTGCTTTGTGTTTCGTCCAACACGAGCACAGAAAAACAAAAAATAAAAACCAGTGCTGGCAGCTGGGTTCCTGTCGGCTGAGTTCAAGCAGCCTGAACTGGCAGAGTGGCACATGATTAAACACAGCAGGATTAGAGACTACCTGAATAACACAACTGACGGCACAAAGTAAGATCAAGTTAAGCCCTCCCAGATGCTGATAAGATTCCCTGTGCGAGTGAAACGTCGGCCGCTGGCCCAGTTACTACTCTGATTGCTGCACTGTGAATTAATCTGGTGGGAGGTTATCACCCTTGGTTACCGTTGTGAATAAGCTAACCTTGCTCTAGCTTCTGCGGCAGCATTCGAATGTGTGTGTTTGTGTGTGTTTGCACAACAGATGTAGGTTACATTTCCATAATAAAGCAGCCGCACGCTTAAATGGTACTCTGTTGGCTCAAAGGGGCTCAGAGAATGGACTGCGTCAGCAGAGCAAAGACAAAGACTGTCTTTCAGGACTTTCAGCCAGGAAGCGGACTCAGATAAAGCTGAACCTGAAATCTATTTTTCTTCACTCTTTGTGTTTATGCAGCATTTTCATTTGTGGAAACTAATCTAATCTAATTCACCTGATGATGTTATAAAGGGACAACCAAGAATCTTTATAACCGCGGTCCTGCAGCAATCAGAAAACAAGAGGATCGGTTAAATCAGTTACTCTTTTGGTGTACATGAAAAAAATAATACAAAAATACAAAAAGAGCAATTTGATGTGATACTTTTATGGTGTTTTCATGGTGCAGCTTCACTCCTCCTGACAGAGCTTTGCATTGTTCATCCAGCTGGAACTTTATGGTTCTGAATCCTTTTCACTGCTCTCATTGTGTCATTATCTTTAGGAAAAGCTTGAAAAGCAGCTCCACACTGCAGCTCCACAGCGGGCGCACACAGGCAGAGGACTAACGGGGAACCCAACAGAGATTTTGGTTTCTAAATAGCGATGAAGAGTAGTTAACGTCAGGGTTACAATAATCACATGAGCAGAAATACAACTTTAGAGCCCTTTTCAGACTTGCACTCCTTCAGCAACTGAAGGTGTCGCTGTCATCTTGAATGAGGCGGCTGGTGTTCACCAGCACCTTCACTAAAGCCGCATTCCCACTGTAGGAACCTTTGGCAGTTCCTATAACCTTTTCAGGAACGGGGCCGTTTTTTCCCGCATTCGCACATACAGGAACTCCGGACCATGGCCCTCAGTACCTATAACCCTTTTAGCTCCTTCTCCTCAGCTGGGTCTTTTCTGGGTTCTATAGGAACACATCTGACGGAGGTGTTTGGTGGTTGGTAGCTCCGCCCCTTGTCATGTTGTCACGGCTGAAATGTTTCCTCATGCGACACGGACACAACCTTGGCGTGTTTAATAAGTTAAACCTCCACATGGTCTCCTTTGTCTGCGGCGCTCTGCTCTCCTTCCTTCATGAAACCAAGAAGTATGGCCTGCGCTCCATCCTTCGTCTCCTGACTCTCTCTGTGAGCTCTTCCAGCCTCCATGTTAGACGTCCGATGTGATCGTTCATGATTAATATCACCATCATGCAGACCATGAACACGGTGGCCTCCCCGCTCTCCATATTAGCTTCTTGGTGGTATTTTTTTCTTCTCTCCTTGCTTTTCGCGGGTTTTGTTTTGTTTTGTTGTTGAGTGTGGCGCTAAAGTAACGTCACTGTCGCAGCCGGCTGCGCCGCATCAGTCCCGACTCATGTGCGAATGCAAACTGAAACAGTTCCGCTGGGGAAGGACAGTTATCAGAACGGAATTCGAGGAGGACCGTTCTTAGAACTGCGTTCTTAGAACTGCGTTCTTAGAACTGCGTTCTTAGAACTGCGTTCTTAGAACTGCGTTCTTAGAACTGCGTTCTTAGAACTGCGTTCTGCGTTCTTAGAACTGCGTTCTTAGAATGGCTCTGTCCGAATCCGGCTTAAGTCTGACCTAGTAACATACAGTACATGTGTCCCATTCAACACAGTTCAAGCTGGGACTTCACATGAACATACAGGTTTGTTTTCTTTTTTATCATCTTATGAGAAGAATCAGACAAACAGCATTAACAAATGAATAACAGTGCTTTCTAAACTATCGTACTCCATCGTTTTACCAACTACAATTAGACTGATTTTTTTTTTTCCCACAGCAGCTGTACATGAAGCTTCCGACCTCTGTCTGATTAGATATCAATATTTCAACTACTCCAATCCACCGGCATTTTAACCCTATGCCCTATGGTAGTTAGCTTGATATGACAAAAGGACATGTCATAATAAGAAAGCAGCGGCACAAAGCGGTTCCTTATCTCACACACCACAGAGTCGTTGTCCTCTGGCGTCTTCCTCAGGTGAGGGAAAAAATCTCATTTCCCTCCAGCTGATAACAACGGCCCTCATTACAGTAGTGCAGTTAAATCCTCACGAGTAAGATTCCACTGTGAGTTTCTTTTTTCTTTCTAAACAGAACAAAGTTCAGTCAGCTTAAGCGTTTACAAAAGTGATATTTTCAGCTCCTTCCATCCATCACCACCATGTTTAACACATTCACAGTGCACTAGGTCCACTAACATGAACTGTTGCAATGATGTGACATGTTCTTGCGAGGAAACTGTAACTGAGGATTACACTTCACTTTGTAGATCACTTTGGCAGATATCGCACACTCTCTGTGGCTCTTTCTGTCACTTTTACAGACATGAATGAATTAAGCATTAGAACACGGCATGGCATCGCTTTCACAGACTGATAAAAGTATTAATGTTAGGTATCTTATGTCTGAGAAAGACTTAAGTCAATCCTTGTGTTGGCTTAAATCTGTGCACAGAAGCACCTTTATCAGCGGCTGCAGCAAACAATAACTGTTGGATTTCACTGACAAACTCGCCGTGATGAAAGATACTGATGAATGCTGCGTTCTGAGCCAAAAAACAGTTACTCAAGTAAGATACAAACTTTGTCTTTGCAGCCATTTAGTGAACCATCTGTTCACTCTTGGTTCTTTTTACAAAGTTGAAGATATTTTCTGTTTCAGAAGTTACCACCAACAACTTGGAGTTAGTTCATGTGGCGTAGGAATATTCAGAACATGAAACACCAAAAAGGGTCTGATGGGCTTCCCGAATCAGAGGTGTAACACAATGGCTTCACACACTCTAAAGTTCCCACATGTGACATGTCATGAAAACTGCCCACGCTCCATCTGCTGTGTCAGCTCTCTGCTTTACATGGAGATAGATTTTAGATTAAGTTTGTGAATCATGGGAAATTTTTAGTATTTCTGCAGTAATTCCATGCCCATAATCCATAAAACTGGGCATAATGGATACAATTAGCCCTTCTCCTAATGCAACAGGTACATTTTTATCCATCCAGAGACATTTATTTCCAAAAGATTCACATAAGGGTGCATATTCCTGAGGTCACATGGAATTACGGACAGCAAACATACTTAGAAATGAGAATTTATTGCTATAAATAAATATATAACAGAGTATTAACAAAGAAATTTGAACTGCAGCTCGATTTCATTATTCTTCAGATAAAAATGGCAGCTCTTATTTCCTGTTGAATAATGAATTCATAATTTAAGAGTACAACTAAACTTCTGCTAAAGTAGGTTAGAGAGTAGAACAACCTTATAGATCTTTATTGCATGAAGCAACCTCTTTAAAGTTTTTCATATGTGCAGCAAAACAAAAGATAAAACAAAATGTTTCCAGATGTCTGGTGTTAACATCACACTCAAGAAGGGAAACAGATAAAAGGAGAGGATGACACAGGAGGGAAACGGGAGCACAGATTTATAACAGCGTGTATACAAACCAGAGAATCAGCCTTCTCTAACATCCTGCCAGTGGCCTGTTCTTCCTCTAAAACTGTGACGGGGCACTTTTTTAATCAGCCTGCTTTCTAACACAATCACAAGAGACTAAACAGGCTCAGAACAACCATTCATCCCTAAAACTGGGACGCTCACTGGATCCCCAAAAGCTGTTACAAAAGCTCTCGTCCCACACAAATGAGTGTATGTTTGTCTGCTTCCATTGATGGGAAATCTTCACACCAGTGTGTCTGTTTTCTGCTGGTGACCCCATAACTGAAACTGACTGCTCTGATCCTGTTCTGCCAGGTGGTCAGAAGGAATGGCGGCTTTATGTTTTTTGATGGAGGTGATGGGGAGCTCAGCCTGAAATGTTCGGATCGACAACAACAGCCACAGCCTTATCCAGCTCAAGCACAGTTCTTCACGGATGAACTCACTCCAATTAAAACAAAAGTTAATAAAGCGGGGGGAACCCTACACTTCAGATCTCACCGCAGGCCTCCTGCAAATTAAACTAACTCAGCCATTAACCAAACTGGGGGAGGTTGAAATCCTCTCTTGTCATTGTGTATGGACATTCATGCAGAGATGCCACCATAAAACTGGCAAATCATTCATGACATAATACTGTATCCCTCTGCTAATGCTAACGGTACAAACTGTCCTTATGATTCCCAAATGTTAGGTTATATTCTCTTTTTATACTATAAATACACCAATGTAAGAAAAAAGACTTTGCTTTTTTTCTTACAATAAATACAAAAAATTAAGGAATAAAGCTGCACATAACACATCTGCCCCTCATGGACCAGACTCTGCACAGTTTACCCAGAAAGCTCATTCATTCATACTTTTAACGCACTCTTCTGCATATATTTTTAAATTTTTTACATTTATTACTTTATTTTATCATTATTATTATATTTTTTTGTTTTTATGTCACCAAACAGACCAGGCCAAATTCCTTGTGATGTAAAAATTACTTGGCAATAAAACCTTTTCTGATTCTGATTCTTTTTCTGCTAGCCTGTATGTGTCCTATGTCTTAGATACCACAGATACACATACATGTTGTGTATATATCCACAGAAAATCAGTTACAGATAGCCAAAGAGCCTCATTCAACATCCTCAGTGTGCTGTAAACAAAACACTGAGATTTCCACAGCGCACTTTCTGCATCATGTCCCGCCCCAGTGTGCTCTATCCTGGCATCATTTTGTGTATTCCTAATGGTATGAACACGTTTCATATGGGAAATCTACTGACCTGTAGTACATGTGTGCATTTGTCTACATTTTATGTGTGAGAACAACTCAAGAAGCTTCAAGAGTAAAATGTTTTGATGAGGACCCCAAAATTACGCATTAAACATTCATCTCTTTAGACTGAAGAAGCCTAAAACCTGTTGGACTTAAGACTAATAAAAAATAAAAGACTAATAAAAAATAATAATAAAAATGTTCTAAGTCAGGAACGACAAAAACGTGTCGTAACATTCACCTTTTAAAGTTTGCACTGATAAAAAAAAAGTGTGAAAAGTGTTTTTTGCAGTGGGGTGACTCCTCATGGTAAAAAGTATTGACATAATATTTCTCACTCTTAGCATTAAATACCTAAATCGAATGGAAACAATTGCTAAGGCGGGTTTATTTCCACTAATTTTCAATAAGATCCGGTATAGTCACTCAAAATGTTCCCGTTTAACCAAAACAGCAGGATGTCAGAGGGTTTAAAACCACCGGGTCACAGCACTGCTGGAAAACCTGAATGTCTTCTCACTTCCCCAAATCACTAGAACTGAGATGGAGTTACTATAACTCAAACAGAGCCAAACGGATGACTTAGGGATGCCTACTTAATGGACAGTAGGCCTCCATTAAGGGGGTTAAATTAAATGATTGTGACAAAAATAAGTGCAGACCACATAATTTCACTGTTGAAAACTAGCCTGGCTGATGCTTCTGTATTAGATGCTCCTGTATAAACTCAGCCAGCATGCGCACAAATACAGATATATCTGCAATAACCTGATATCCACTGATATATTCTGGTAAATTCATCATCATGGCTTGGCTAAGGGGGAACACTTGCTGTGACATTAATTCACAAAATATGCGATGTCAACCTCTGCTAAAGTCTCCGGTGAAGATCAATGATAAGCAGCTGTAGATAAATGCCATATTTCCATCGTTTTACACAATTTGGGACACTCTTTCAATCCCACAATCTCCACTAATGTAATACGAGCTAGATGGAGAATTGATGCCACTGATTGTTTACCTCCATGCACACAACAGTAATGGAAGGCCACACTTAATCATTTGCATATTCTTTTGTCAACCGTCTGGAGATTTACTTTAAAAAACATGCATATTTACGTAGAAACTAAGCTGAGAAAGGAGATATTGATTTAAAAAGGATAAGCATCATGTGACCTGTGGGATTCTCAGAGAAAAATAATCGGAGACCAAATTTAACCACAAATATTGAACAAAAGGCATTAAAGCAAAACAGCTACTGGGGAGCTGAACAGACAGCTTAGTTCTTCCATTAATGCTAAGACTGACAATCCAAGCAGAAAAGCAGAGAAAACCATAAACAGCATGTATTGTAAAAATAAACAAGACCATATGGCAGCAAACTGTTGCCATTTGCTCAGACGCTGCAGCATGCAGTATACAAATGTCTGCTGCCAATGTTCAAGCAGCCAGTTAATCATCCAGGGTGATGCTGGAGAGCAGCGTGATGACTGGTTTACTGTCAGCCACACCTATATTTCTCTATGTGCAATAGGAGCTCGGGCTTTATGTGGCTGGGACACTTCGGAAAAAGTTTGTGAATCATGGGAAATCTTTAGTATTTCTGCATTAACTACCCATAAAATGTGGCCTAATATTCCTCTAAGTCTGATAACAAATAAGAGTAATGACACCCCCATAGTTTGTTCTTTTTGTCCTCATTGAGCACACAGATTCATAACTTTGTGCAGGCTGGGAAAACAGCAGCAACAGTCTCCGTCAGATGTTTCCTGTAAATTTTACAGCTGATCAGTATTTCTGGGATGTCATGACTGAACAGCCCTCTTCAAGTCATGCCGTTGTCAGGACTGACATTACTCTCATGAATTTTATTCTGTCTCTTCTGAATTCACTTCTGCGCTTTGGGTCTTTGCACCTCCCAAAAGCTTCAGTTCATGAACCCTGGCCTGCTCCTGTAAATTTCTTAATAGAATTTTGAATACATTTTATTATGGTAAGTGAAGGACATTCAGATAGAAGGAGCTCTACCTGAGACTCCATCCACTATGCTTCGTGAGCTAGGTTTCCACTGCCGGTTTGGAGTCACATTCACAAGATGTGACGAAGAAAAGGTGGATGGCAATGATTAAAAGTTAAATAATAATTCCACTAAAGTGCAAAAAAATGCATATGCTCACTTGAGGTGGTTTTTGCCTGTTTCAAAGACGACTTAATAGGAGTTAGGGGGATGGAAACAACTTTTTGAATCCCGCCTGACCTGCCAAAGACTAAAATGACATGACTCATCAGTTGTTTCTGATCTTAGCTGGCAAATAAAAACCCCGAGATGTTTCCTCCTCTTGTCTTCCTAGATATAATATAACATCCCTATTCATTTCCAGAGATCAAAGCAATTCCTGAAGAGGATCATTTTCTTCTTGTCAATGACCATGACAGTTTTTCGTTTTTTCCTCTTTTAGGTTTCTGACCGGTTATGGCAACTACTAAAACTGTATTTTATATTGTCTGTGTGTCTGTGTCATAGACTTATTGTCTTGTGGCAGTAAAAGGTTAAACTGCTGTCTCTGGAATGGAAAAACACTGCTAAGGTCTCCAGCGTCTCTGATGGGATCAATGCAATGGTCGTACTTGAGACCTCGAGATTCATCCTAAACCATATCCGTTCTCACAACAGTATAAAGCCTGATTCTTACTCGGCGCAACCTCGCTTTGACCCATTCTTACTAGCTGGTCGCAAATGGCGCAAACGGTCACGTGACCCAAAATTCCGCCACGCCCCCCGTCGCAAGCTAAAAAATCCTCGCGCGTCGCAAGGTCGCGCACACAACTTTTTTTCTGACTTCGCGGGAGCTCAACCGGAAACAGCTGACCAAGAGAAAGGAAACATGAACACTGCAGAGACCGCGGTGACCGAGAGGGTGCGCCTCTACAAACATCTGTACGACACGTCTATGAAGTTACACTGGGACAACGTTGTCCCAAAGGACAACGTTTGACAACGTTTGACAAAGTTCGTCTTGTTGCAAAGGACGAACATTCCACCTTCTCTTCTGTTTTTGCCGCAGCCGCTTAGCTCTGAGATACATATACAGTTCTACACCCAGAGTAAATTCATTCCGCATCAGATGTACCAGCCTCTGCTGACGTGACACCACAGGTGGCATTGTGTATGCTTTCTTCGTATGCTTTTCTTCGTCCGGTTCTTCAGCTTGTTTCCTCAACAGTGACGCCCGCTGGTCTGGAGAGAACTGCAAATGTGACGCATACTCTGCGCAAACTGCGCTTATGAGCTGAAGGAACTGTGAAGGGGCTGGCGCTTTCGATGACGTCATTAATGGTTCTCGAGCCAGAACAGTTGCGCGGTTGCGCCAAGTAAGAATCAGGCTTAAAGCCTGATTGAATGAATTTACTCTGGGTGTAGAATTGTATATGTATCTCAGAGCTAAGCGGCTGCGGCAAAAACAGAATGCACGGATGCATTTCCATGTTTTCTTCACCTCCACCACCGACTGCCCCAGATGCCTGCCGATTTCCCCCCAGGAATTCGACGCTGCCGTGTTGTCCCAGTGTAACTTCATAGACGTGTCGTACAGATGTTTGTAGAGGCGCACCCTCTCGGTCACCGCGGTCTCTGCAGTGTTCATGTTTCCTTTCTCTTGGTCAGCTGTTTCCGGTTGAACTCGCGCGAAGTCAGAAAAAAAGTTGTGTGCGCGACCTTGCGACACGCGAGGATTTTTTAGCTTGCGACGGGGGGCGTGGCGGAATTTTGGGTCACGTGACCGTTTGCGCCATTTGCGACCAGCTAGTAAGAATGGGTCAAAGCGAGGTTGCGCCGAGTAAGAATCAGGCTTAAGACTCAGTATCAGTGTTGTTTTTGCCTTGACAGCTTTCACTCCGAAATAAAACCCATAAAAGTCTGTTTTTGGATTTCCAGACATGAAATTTGCTGTTTGTGTGCTGAGTCGTTTAGTCGATTATTTTTGTCTGTTAATGTGATTTGGTTGACGATCAGAACAAATTTAACGGGCCATAAATTCAGGAATTGGAGCATTTCCAAAAGTTTCACAAACTTTTTCTTGCAGCTGTGCATCTTAACTCTACTAACAAGAAACAAGAACACTGGTATCATTTAATTTAAAGCTACAGGTCATTTACTTCTGTCCTTTTCCAGACTACATTTACTTCAGCAACTCAGCAGTTTGTGTTGTGTAATTATCTTTTCTTTGTTCCAATTTTTAGAAATATAGGAACGCATGACAGTGTCAAATCTAGTGTGAAATTAACTGCTGTCTCAGAGAACTGGGTGAACCAGCAGACATGACAGGAAAGTTTCTGAAATTAAATGTAGTTGAAGGATTGTTTCCAGATGAGCATAAAGAGAAGGATGTGGCTATTAGATGGCTGGCATTATCCAAAGTAAATAGATAAAAACTTTCAACTAAAGTACACCAAAGAAATGATAAGAAAATAAAAAGCTCAACACGCTGAGCTCGTCGACATTAAACAACTGTACTGTTAAGTGATTTCTCGTGTGTTTGTTGTGTCATAATTGATTTTTTTTTTTTTTTATTATTTTTTTTTTTATATACCGGTATATATACTAATCAATGCTATTTACAGTTTTTCTATGTCTTACAGAGGATTGTCCAAAACTGATTCTCAGGTATTAATCAATGCTAAAAACTTGTACCCATTTATGAAAATTAAAACTGTGTAGGACGTCGTCTACCTTTCTCGGGTCAGTAAACAGCGTACTGTCCTTTAACTTTACTCCAACCTTCAAACTATGGTGCATTCTCCAAAAAAAAATGTAGACAGAGCTGTGACACAGCAGTCTCAAACTAATAATGAGGACATGAAACGGTCACACAGCTTATCGGGTAAAGACACTGAAAAGAATGGAACATTTCATGTGTCACTGTGGCCCAACATTTGAGGGGATAACTAGTTTGCTGAGTTGACCATAGACTTTAAATATGAGACACTGATGAAGCACAACAACATGACGCATAAACTCTGCAGAAACAGACACACTGGACAGCAGCAAATGAAAGGCAGAAATCAGCTAAAAAGTCTGCAGAAATGGGTGAGATGACAGTAAAACTCAGTACATACAACCATGTTGTAAAGGAGGAGCTGCCAGTCACTACAAATACAGACTTAAAGTGAACAGGCTGTCCAACAATCAGAAGATACACAGTATGTGTGCTGCTCATTGAAAGTCAAACTACCAAATAACTTTAGTCAACATGCACGTTAAAACACGTTAAAAGTTATTTTTAATCATAATGGTGTTACTGATAAATGTTACCGACGGTTCAGACAGAAGTAATACAAAACGGAAGTTTCATTTTAAAGGAAAGGATTCATTTGGCTTTTAAGCTTTTTTTCTCACAAAGTGCTACTCTTGTCTCATTTTTCCTTTAAAACAAAACAGGAGTTTGCTCATTTCTGTCGTCTATCTCTTTTAAAGCAAATCATCTTGTCAGAAATGCAGTCAAGATAAAACAAAAATGTGAAAGCATTGCATTTAAGTTGATTGAAGTGGTGCTTCGAAGTTTGTTCAGATGCCCCTAAATTCAGTTTGGTGTTCCCCCGCTGCTGGTGGAAAAGTTTAGTCTGGATTCCTGCACATCAAAAACACTTAATACCTCTTTATTTGTCATTTTGCATTCAGTGGTACTGAGTTTGAAACTCTAGTAATTCTACACAACCCTAATCTTCAGTGATTGTAGCCTGAGAGTCACACAAAACAGACAAGCTAAGATGTAACTTTAGGTGTTACTAATGGAGACTCTAAACATTGATTAATACAGCTTCCTGCTTCAGTCTCTGAGCCGTCTTTGCCTTTTAATGAATGATCTGAATTTCATAAACAACAAAATAAGCAAATTTGTGATTTCTGAAAAAAGTTTGCCATGAAATAAGCCAGGAAACATCATCTCTATTAATACATAAGAAACCAGGAAGCATTGCCATCAACCCCATCACGATGATTTCAGCTTTACAGACACAAAATGTTGCTTTTTTGTCTAATCCAAAGTGAAAACACTCTGAGGAAAAGAAGCAAGCACACAGATGCAAAGCAAATCATCGCATGCAATCGCTGTATGTGTGTTTACATATTTTACACGTGTGTGGGGGATTATATGAGAGGGTGATCCAGCACAATGTGTTCCTGTGAGGGACGGAAACCTTCTCATACAGACATAATGAATCAGTCTACATATGATTCATTCTTTCATTTTCTCCGATGAGGTTTAGACTGTGGCTCACACAAAACAAAATCCATCAGTCTTACAGGTCAAACTTTTTCTGCTCCCAGCTTCTCCACACTGAATATATTTGGACTAAATAAGACATTTTATCTTGAACTTTTCAGCTGGAGTTGACTGATTATTTTATGATCTTTTGTCATATTATGAACTAAAACACTTCAATTAGGAACGATCTGAGATAAAATAGTTAACTGGTTGATAAACTGACAGTCATCTTTATGTGAAAAAGACCAAACAGTAAAACTTCCTGTTCTGCATCATTGAAAACTGAATATTGTTCACCTCTTGACTTTTTACCTAAGAGGACAAGGATTTTGAAGTCGGCTTGAACACTGGGGCATGTTGATGGACACTTTTTATTATACTGTGAAACTGAAAAAATTCATTCTGTCAATCATTTCCTGGTTCCAGCCTGTCAATGCTGGGATTTTGCTATTTTGCCCCTGAAATGGTTGGATCACAAAAGAATCAATTTGTTTAAATAACCATAAACTTTGGAGCTGTGATTGACAGTTTGCTCTATTCTCATCATTTAAGGGCTTATTTGGGAAATGTGACAAACCAATAGCCCTGAAAATCATTACAAAATGTATGTTTCTTAGGTTTTAAGAGTGTAGGTGCCACAAAATAAGCATTACCCTTTTTTTTCCCCATATTATCTGACTATCTATAACCACAGTTTTAATTGAAAAAATAATTGAATGTTTATGTTTCTTGGTTATCAAACAAACTTGGTCTTGGTCTTTCAGCCTCTAAAAGGTTGTATTTTTATGTATATCTCCGTTACATGATTATTAAATACATTTCATGGTGCTTTAAATTGCTGATAACAGACAATGGGAGGGATTCTGGAAAACTGTGAAGGGGTTTGTAGAGAAAAATGAAGGAATGGAAGACTGCAGATGAAATTAAGATCTTTGTTATTTTCATCTCTTTGACATCCAAATGGAGTATTTTGTATCATATCTGAACTTTTAAACCCACTAAAATATGTCTTTTATTTGGGGTGCGACATGCTTGTTAACTTTCCCACAGCTCTGAAGGCTGAAGGCTCCTCATGTGAACACCTGGACATGAAGGATGTTGTGTGCACAGCTGGCTGGCCTGCTCCAGCCTGCCTGTCTTGATGAGCACAGACACCAACAGAGAGCAAAACACAAACACCAGCAGCAAAAACTCAAGAAGAGGCAGATCGATTTGAAGATTAAATAAAAATCACAGCAGACATAGACCAGGGGAGGGTGTAAAATACCTCCGCAGAGCATCAGCACCAACACCACATGCTGCTCCCTGACTCAAATTTTACCTCAAATCTGCTAAAACGACTGGCCACGTCTTAGGCTCCACACGTCCACTTATCTCGGGTTTTTCTTCTTTCTTTTTTTTTTTTTTTACAGGAATGTGCATGAGGGAGACCCACACTCTTACCTTCCACATCCAGGCCATTCTTATTTCTCTGCAGACAATGGTGGACCGCTTGTTTTCTTCAGCCCCAAAGCGCGTTCACCGCGTCCGTCTGCGCACACGTTGACTCACGTCTTCATCACAGGATGAGACGCGGATGCGTTGTCGTTAAACGCGCGGACAGGCTCCATAAATGTTGGAGTGTACCGTTATTCGCCTCCTCTCTCGGTTTTTTTTTTTTTTTTCTCTCACGGATCTACTGGGACCTGGACCAGTGCTGAGCTGCTACTGGCCGGCGGAGACGCAGAGCCCCGCCCACAGCCACGTCACGTGACTGCCGCCGATTTCCTGACTTCTGCTTCTACAACAGCCACATGAGGAGGAAGAACAAAAAACAAACAAGTGGGAGCTGTGTTCAGTCAGCGACGGGTCACTTCATCTCAATGGATGCTGGATTAGTGTCCTATATGTGTCTTTAATATAATATCGTAAGTATTTGTGGAAAAACGTTTTTATTCATGGCAAAATGTGATGGTTAACATCATGTTTTATGTTGTATCAGATTTGTTTGCCCTGTTAAGGTAGGTGGGAACTTATTAGTGCACCCTGGTATTTTAAAAAGAAAAACTGAGGTTTTTAAACATGTATTGATTGCTTGTGAGGCACACTGACATCAGATTATAATAAAATGGAGCAGATGATGTAGGATAATTGGATAATCTGAAGCTTGAGTTTCAAAACATAATCATATTTTAACTTCTGATTTTATCTATTGTTCTTATATCTTTCTTTTTTGTTTAAAATTTAAATCGTGCTTTTTATTTCTACTGTTTTAATGTATCTGTAAAGCACTTTGAATCGCCTTGTTGTTGAATTGTGCTATACAGATAAACTTGCCTTGCCTTGCCTAGTGTAGTGGTAAGATTGCCTAGTGTAGTGGTAAGATTGCCAGCCACCTTATAGGTGACCTGAGTTCAAATTCCCTGCATGAAAGGTACTACCTCCAGTAGGTCTCCTTATGCAAGATCCCCTTACCCTACCTACCTGTAGGTCGCTTTGGATAAAAGAATTTGCCAAATGCATAAACAGTACAAGTACTGATTAATCATGAGCCCCGGAGGTGTTTTTTTTTCCCCAGTTGTGGCACAAACAAAATGAGAATCACATCATTAGTCAAGTTGGAAATGAGGAACGCTTCGCTGAACTGTTGATTTTTGGAGATCCTTAATGTAAAGTGCCTTGAGATGGCTTGTCATTGTGTATTGGTGCTCTACAAATCAAATTTAATATAATTGTATGGCCTGAAATGTATAAATCTTGACTCAGTCATGTATTTATTTTTATTCTGTTTTTTCCTACCAGTCATTTTTTTGGCATCCTTCAGCTCGCCACTTATCTCACCTGCTCCTTGTTCCCATTTAGTTCCTATTTCCTTCTCTCATTATATCTTCTGTATTGTAACCATCCTATTTCTCTATTCTGCCAGCACTGTATTGTTAGTCTGCATGTTATCATACAGCATGTTCTAGACTTAGGCTCTTGAATCTAGTTTAAGCACTAGTGGCCTTTACTCAGCAGTGAGTACACAGGAAAGCTGACAGAGAGTCTCCAGGCCGTGACTCAAATCTGTCCACAAAAACCGAATGCATGATGAATATGACGAGAACTGATGATTCCCGAAGCCTCAAAGAGGTTTGTTTGATGTCTGTGGATGTGTACGCTACCGTTTAATTGGTAATGGCAGCAGAAATTATTTTCTTTTTTTATTAATGCCCATAGAATTGTGTATACTCTTAATTTGCCTGTCAAGCAGAGGATAAACACCCCTTGCAAAAAATGGTGCATATAAGAGAGCATATCATTTCAACACAGCCATACCAAGCTTTATTTGTAATAACTGCTTCGACAAAACCTAAACCTCCTCGCAGAGAAATACTGCGCTGATGGTTCTGATCTTAATTTTATTAACTCAGGCTTTCATCTTCAGGCTCTGTGCATATTAACAGGAAAATGGTCGTTTGTTATGCATCATGTGACACTTCTTCCACACAAAATGTGCTGATCAATGGGCATTTCATTCATAAGGAGAGCAGATTGCATGAATGGAGAGCTGTGAAAATATAGAAATCATTATGAATATATTACAGTTGCAGCTACTGAGACAACAGAGAAGTGCTGCAGAAAATGGTTAGTTGTGCAGATTTGTACACATGCCTGCCATGTAAATCATGACAGCTGCACGTAAAGCTCTTCCACGTTTATCTTGATAACAAGTGTATTTAGCTGTGACACTCTCATCATAGCATGGAAATCACAAAAGTCAATGACTTAAAATCAAAGCAAATTTATTGATATCAACATTCTCTGATATGTGGACCTAGACTACTAAATTCTCTGATCTTTGTTAAATCAGCAGTACAAATTGGACTTTTTGGCAAATTGGGACAAAATCTAAATACATTTTAATTTGTCAGCTGAATGTATGGCTGCCATGGTAACACAGGACCTAACCCTACATTTTGTTTTGCTGTAGGTTAACCGTCAGCTTCTTTGGTGGCACAGCATGGTTTAACAGGTTCATTCACTACTGAGTTCTGCTCAAAACTGATTGTTTTTAGTTAAGGTTATTTTGTTATATCAAATCCTGAAAAGATGACACTTGACTGCCAACATTTGATTGACATCCCCACCCCCGCTTTCCTCAAACAAACCAGCGTGAAGCAGCCGGGGGGGGGGGTCCCAAAGACGTAGCGGGGAGTGTGCTTCGGCTGTGTTTTCCGCACTGGAAACTAGTTCCCAAACCGACATGAGCAAACCAAGCCTTGCGTGTAGATTTACACAGTCATTTGCACTCGATGTGAAAGTACACCACTCACACAGTAATTAGAAGGTAAATCAAGTAAATTAATTCACGTTGGGCGAAATATTTCGAGTGGCGACGCTAGCATGTATGTATTACGCGCAACCAAGCAGTGGTCAGTGCTGTGAGATTCGGACAATGCCTGGGTCGCCAGGAAAACGCTCCCACACACTTATTCATGTCTCGGGAATACACTTAATTTGGCCTGGGGGTGGCGTATCCCTTTAAGGTACCATCGTGATCTCGCCCAGTTAAACAAGAGCTACTGTCCTGATACTGTATTGGAAACTCTGACTTTCAGTTCAACTTAGCTCGCTCAAGTTAGTGTTTGCCCACTGTCCCATATCTTTTACTGCTTTAAAACACAGAGAAATGATCAGTATGATGTATGTACATTTTCCCAGCGAAGCATCCATTGAGGTTTACTCCTACGAGCCAGTGAGAGGCGCAGGCCTTCGATCCTTCCTGTGAAAAATAAAAGCTGACTTCCAACACACAGCTGAATGTGGTGCTCTTCTTTGTGCAAGTACTTACGCATTTCCTCTCACACCACTTTCTATTTTGCCCCACTCCACTTCTTTTTTGACAGTTACTCATAGAAATAGAAATAGAATGCCTTTATTGTCAATGAAATTAGGAGCGCTGCTCCATTTGGGTCCACATATGTACAAAAGAAAAACAACAACAAAATAAGAAGTAGAATAAAAGTATGAAACATAATTGCACTAGCCAAGTGTATTGCACGTACAGGTGGAGGGGCAGAGGGATTGCACATAGATTCATTTTGCAGATTTAAAGTCGGTGTGTTATATGGTGAAGAGTATTTAGATTGCTGATGGCTCTGGGGAAGAAACTGTCTCTGAGCCTATTCATCCTGGCTTTATGCGACCTGTAGCGCCGGCCTGAGGGCAGCAGGTTAAAGACGTGATGATCGGGGTGGGATGAGTCATGTTCTTCTTACTTAAACTCCTTTTGTCATTCAAACATAATACGGACAAAGTGTCAGGACAACAACATAAGTAAATAGAAGAGAGAAAAACCAAGATAAATCCATCAGTTAATGTGACCACTCCAACAGTTAGCTCAGCAGTTCATCACATACTGATCCTCGTCTATGCTTTATTTACCTTTGTGATTCTTAACCAAACTTTTACAAAGACAGTTGTGTGTAATTCAAAAATAAAAAAGACAACTTCTAGTAATATTGGGCGATTTTTCAGCCATACATAATGCATAAGCAATAACTAGACTGACTAGAGGGGAGCAGGTACTCCATTAAAAAAATATTTTTTATTGCTTTGATATAAACTGAAAAAGAGAAGTGCAATAAATAAGATAGTGGCACATAAATGATGCAATGAAAATAGTCACGCCTTGTAGTTTTATGGGAATATTTTGCTCACACGTGGATGATAAAAGCAGGATCTATAAAGCCACTAATGCAGAGACTTAAGGGGAACCTGTGATGTGTCAGACTCTTTGTGGGTCAGCTAAATTAATCCTGTGCTGCATTTGCATGTTCTCACTGTGTGTGCTCCTGTTTTCTCTGCTTGATCTGGTGTCCTCCACAGTCTGAACAAGTGGAGACATCACCGGCTGTGTGAATGTGTTCACCCTGCTGTGACAGACTCTCAACCTTGAGTCTCCCTATGACCCTCAACCTTGAGCTTGCCGTAGTCCTGAGATGCAGTGAGAAAAATGTTAGAGCTTCGGGGGGAAAAAGAAGAAAAGATGAGTGACAGAGACAGTTTTGGCTCTTTAATATTTTAAAATGTAATTCAGGGAAGTTTTCCAGTTTCAGTTCTAAATAAAACTTTATCCATCCATCCATCCATTTTCTGTACCCGCTGAATCCATTAGTCGGGTCGCAGAGTGCTGGAGCCTATCCCAGCTGTCATCGGGCGAGAGGCTGGGTGCACCCTGGACAGGCCGCCAGTCCATCACAGGGCCACACAGAGACAAACGAGACAAACAACCACACTCCTAAGGACGATTTTAGAGACGCCTAACATGCTTGTTTTTTTGGACAGTGGGAGGTAGCCAGAGTACCTGGAGAGAACCACGCATACACGGGGAGAACATGCAAACTCCACACAGAAAGGCCCCAGACGGGAGTTGAACCGGGAACCCTCTCTCTGTGAGGAGACGGCGTTAACTACCAAATTATTGATTTTGTTCACTGCAACACTTTCACTGGAATTTAGTACTTGAAGAAAACAAATCGCTGTAGCAAAAAGTTTATCTTCCAACCTTCATCTTATCAGCATGACTGAAAGAATATACATAATGTAGCTATAAAGGGATTTCTTTTTGTATATGATTACACAATATTAATTTAACTCCATTGTAACTCCTCACTAAATGTTTTGTGCATGTTGCTTTGTGATTTAATACTTAATGTTTTGCAAATTCATACGTAAAAAAAACAAAGTTATCTATTTAGTTATCTACAGTGTGTTATCATTAAAGTTCACTAAGTAAATTGTTACAGCTCAACCTTTTGTGATCATTTACACAGAAATACTCAGTTTGATCAGTTTCAGTCAGGATTCAGAGTGCATCATAGCACAGAAACAGCACTGGTGAAAGTTACCAATGTTCTCCTCTTAGCCTCTGATAGCAGACTTGTGTCTGTTCTTGTCCTGTTGGATCTCAGTGCTGCATTTGACACAATCGATCACAGCATTCTGTTACAGAGACATCTACATTTTATTGGGATTAAAGGAACCGCATTAGGCTGGTTTAACCTTCGTCTTGTGTTAGGGTCGGCACCGACCCGTTTTTAGGTTTTAAATGCATAACATAACCATATAAATTTGTTTATTGCATCAAGGCTTTATGACTTTGTCAGGAACCTCTATTTCAACAAAATAAAACAAAGAAAATTGTTTTCACTAAATTATAAAATGCTCTAGTTGAAATTAAGACCTTTGTGTTGTTAGGGTCGGTTTCGACCCAGTTATAAAAATGAGATTATAAAGCAATAATTTGAGCCAAAACTGAAATCACTAGTTCACTGTCAGCCAACACCCTGCTTTTCATTTTGTGTTTGTACTAAAGTTCTATTGCTGAAAAAAATAGACTTTTTTGCCTTTTTCTTGAAGTAAATATATGGGTCGAAACTGACCCGTAACACCATAGATGTTACTATAGTTAATAATATTAAAATGAAAAAATAAATAAAACTAATTTATTTAAGAGATGTGTTCTAAATCCCCTCAATAATAGTCAGGTGACATAACAACCTTTTATTTATTGATTCTCTTGAGGTTCATTTTACATTTTTGTTTTTATTGAAATTGAGGGGTATACTGACAAAAACAAGGCCCAGGGGCCCACACCAAAAATATTAAAACCAATATTTTTATGGATAAAGAAGCCTAACAAGGTAACCAAGAGATGAGAAAACAAATTAGATGATAGATGATTGTTTTTAGTGTATTTTACAACTAAATTAAAAACACGGGTCAAAACCGACCCGTTAACATAAGAGATGGTAACGGAACTAACACAAGACGAAGGTTAAGTCATATTTATCTGATAGCGTTTGTTCTTGTTAACGAAGAATCTGCAGGGTTCTGTGATTGGATCTTTTCACTTTATACATACTTCCATTGGGTAATCTTATTAGACGGCATGGTATAAATGTTCACTGCTATGCTGGTGATACTCAGCTATACTTATCTATGAAATCAGATGAAACCAATAGTTTGGTCAGATCTCAATCATATCTTAAAGACACAAAGACCTGGATGACTGAATTCAGAATTGAATTTAAAAGTCTTCCCTCACTTATAAAGCTCCTAATGACCAAACTCCATCATATCTTAAAGATCTCAAAGTTGGAAATTTTCCCAACAGAGCACTTTGCTCTCAAACTGCAGGTTTACTTTTTACGTTTTAAGTAAACTGAATTGAATAGATTTTTTTTTACTTGCAATGGAGAGATATATTCAATTACTTGTATGTTGAGGAATTTTTGAGCTCATCGGAAATTATCAGAAGAGACTTGTTTGTTCTTTTTAAAAAAGTATTGCTTTGAATAAAACTTCATCAGTTCAAACCGTTTGCCAAAGTTGGATAAAATAGTTAATGATAATTTATTATGTGCTGAAAATAACCAAATTCAGTATTGTGACAGCATCCTTTTATCATACTCTGTTAAGGAGAAAGGAAGGCTTGAATTTACTGTAAAAGCCCTTTTTACACTAACAAAAGTTAGTTTAACCTTCTCTTAAAGCATGTGTTTGACGAACCGATTTGGTTCATCCTATTGATTTTGATATATTTCCACAGAAACTGTTGAAGTGATCAGAGGAAAAGACAGACACCTTCTGCATCATGTTATGCAGACGCTGCCTTTGTTTTTCTCCCACCTGCACGGGAGGCTGTAATTGAGTTCAGCTGCAGTCTGCCTCTCTGCCAGAACACATGACACCTTGAGTAAATAGAAATGTTCAAAGAGGTTAGTTTTGTTTGCAAATGACAGAAACCAACATAAGTTTCTTTCTTTTTGAACATAAAAAATATTTGAGGTGTACCAGCTTTAATTACTGAGACACAAATAAGCTCAAATCCACAGTGGTACAAACACCAGCTGAAGGAACAGTCACAGTCACACTCTCATATAAGCCCTCTCACCGCAGCCTGCTGGAACACTGCACTTCTTTTTATTAGCCGGTGCCGCATTGATTAAACCCCTCAGTTATTTTCTGCAGGTGTGAAGCAAGTCCTCTCAAACCAAATCGATGCTCTATTGGGGTTATCACCAAATCTCCCTCCATCTTTTAAAGCTTTTCGCACATAGCATGAAAAAGTAATCCTTGAACTCAGAGAACCACATCTTGGATTAAATTCTTAGCTCGGCATGAGCTTTGAAAACTCAGAAAAGAAAAAGTCAAGGTCATCTACACCTGAAATTACTCTCTGGATGATTAAGAGAGTGTGGATGATACCTGTGTCAATGTGATAAGAAGCTATCAGTCTCAGAGAAGCTTTGGAAGGCAGCACAACACAGAAAAGATGGAAAAGTGTCTCAGATTTCTGCCTCAGCTTTGTTCACTTTTAACGAACAGCACATGATGTACTGATCAAAAAACATTTTGACCACTGATTGATGAAGTGAATATAACATATTAGAGAGTAGGTGGACATTCTGTCTGAAGTTGATGTGTTGGACTCTCAAGGGATGGACAATGATAAAGATTTTATGTAGTAAATGCTGCCCAAACCACGACCTTCTCCTGCAGACACATGGGAAGAGAACTTGTGGGTTTTACTGTAAAATGATGTTAATTTTCATATTTCTGTTCTTTTTTTTTTTTTCCTTCTTCACTCTCCCTCTCTCTCTGTCCCCCGGTCCGGTTAGGCACTATCACATCTTAAGTATTGTAACAAAAATAAATAAATAGATAAGGAGTTGATGGGCATCAAGGGGAGCTTTACATTCATAAAGCTTCTCTTGGCATAGCAAATGTGTTTGGCATAAACGGTATTCAGATTACAATTCTGCTGCCATAATGCTGGACAGGACAAGGGGTTAAAGAAAATAAATAAATAAATAAAATGTTAATTTTTTTTTTTTCATAATGATAGATCTAACAGAAATGTTTAATATCACATTATCCCCAGTAGTGGATATATTTGCCAAATTTAAAGAATATTTCACCAGCAATGAAAATACAAAAAAAACATTTTTGTCCAAAACTAGTGAATAATCTGCTGCGAAGCAGGGCTCTGACGTCAGTTTCAGAGAACCTGTGCTCAGTTTCCTGATGAGAACAGTTGGCGTTGGTCTGATCTGGTCTATGAGATCCTCCTCCTCTGCTGACAGACACAAGCACAAAGACACCAATGAGGGTTCCCAGCTGATGGCGACAGGTCTGTTATGGTGTTATTGTAGCACTGTTACTTGCAAATGTATGTATCTATTAATATTTCGGCCCATGTTGGGTCTCCTTCATTCAGTACTATGTTCATGACACAATTACTTAATGACTTTCAAAACAACATTATTTACTGGTCATTTTATAATGATTTTTTTCTTTTCAGCATCAGATTTTCTTGTGCCAACAACAGAGAGAGTGGTGCTGAGGTGTGTCGGTGGAGGCGATGGGAAATGCAAAAAGACTAAGGAGCGTTTGCAGGTGTAGGCAGCAGGCCCAGGGCAACTCATGCATTACTTAAGACCTGCACTGAAGCTATGGGGAGTTTAAGGGAAAGTTTCCCCGAGATGTCATGATGCTTATTTCCTCTAAACAGCTTGTTAACAAAGTTTCTCTTCCCATCACGTTCACTGAAGCTGAACTAAACATCCCGACGACCGAGCAGAATCAGTTTGGGCTTTAATGCTCTTTAACAGTGTGACACTGTGAAAGTGGATGAGCAGGATTTCACACAGAACACAAAACACAAAACAGGAACATGGTCATGGATGCAGTACAGCAAAATAATCATTTTTTGTTAGTTATTTTTGTTTTCATTATCATTATGAAAGTCAGAACTGTAAACAAACTCAAACAAAAGTAATCGTCAAGCCCTGTGCGTGAACAACTTTCAAATGTGATTAGAAGCGGTAGTTTTGCTACACAAGCCATTTGCATTTGTTAGCCTGCACAGAATCTTATGGAGTTGATGCTGAGTTTGAAATGATGACTCCACGGCACTGGTACCAGTCTCCTTATTTTGGTGTCAGAGAGCCCCAGGATGATTTCCTTTTTCCACTTTGCAGAGACCGTAATCAATGACAATGTGTTGTTGCAGCCTTAGATGGTTGACTGGTGGCTCTAAATTGTCCCCAGGAGTGAGTGTGAGCGTGCATGGTTGTGTGTCTCGTTTGTCTCTGTGTGGCCCTGTGATGGACTGGCGACCCATTGACGGCTGGGATAGGCTCCAGCAAGCTTCTCACGAGAGTCAGTGTGTGACGAGATGGGAGTGAGATCAGGTTGGGATCTCTTTTAAGCTGTCTCAATCACCATGATAACTTATGCCAAACGCATAACCGGAACAAAAGGCTGTGTCCAGTTTGAGATTAAACCGTTAAGAGCAGCACACTTTAACTTTAACTTGATATCTATCACAGTACTGCTGTTGTGATGCTCATGATAACTGACTGGAGCTTTAGGTTTTGTTAAGGCAGCAAAGCCTGGCTGTGTTGAGCCTGCAGTATGAATCTTTCTTCACAAAGATGCAAACCCAAGGGCAGACCGTGTCTCGAAGCATGACGTACTACTTCCATGTTGTCGAGGTGGAATAGATCCTCTGCAGGTATTCAACTTCAGAGAGGAACATCTCTCTCCATAAACATGGTTTAAAGCTGAGAAAGCCGTTCTTTATTAGGACAACAATCAGACGTCTGACACTTTTGTAGTTTCAGTGCCACGTTTCATATCTCATATTCATAACACTTCAATGGAGAACAAAACTCAAGGAAATCTCTACAAAACATTAAACTTGATCAATGCTTTTAATCTCTTTCACTTTGAATGCTGATGTGGAAAAGATGTAGAGTCTGAAATATTTCTTCCCTTCAAGGTTTTTTGTCTATTCACTGCAAATGTAATTGCAACTCAGATGATTGATTGTGGATGGGGTTTTACAGGTTGTCATAGGTTGTCACAGAGTTTAAATCAATCATTATGGATGTTTGGTGATACCATTTTGATACCTGAGCTTTAAATCTAATATATCTTTAAATCATTGTGGACTGTAAGTAAACTGCCTTTGAACAGGATGCAGTTTTTGAGAGAAATGTCGACTTGTGGACTGTGGGTTAATCTTTGAGACCTTGAATCCTCATATGAAGGTCCTTGTTCTCAGATGTATATTAATAATTCATTCTACAAATTCTGGCACTACATGACTGGCAACAACAACTAAATGTATGGTCATGATCATGAATACTTCAAAATGAACCACAGAAAATTCAGCAGTAACCTTTTAGTTGCAGCTTTGTACTCTCCGTGACCTGAATGAGTCGTAACTCAAGCAGCACTCTCACACAGGTGAAGATTTCAAAGGACGAATCGAGCAACGGAAATAGCAGATTAGCTGAAGCCTGCTCTCGCTCCTGTCTGCTCCTCGGACGGCGCACAAAGATAAATCATTTTAGCTCTGACAGACTTGTCTCTGGCACTGACAAGAAATTAAAATACAATCACCATGAGGCCTTTTGGACACTGTGTCATTCTGTTGCTGTACAAATTACTCATCCTGGAGCACAAGATTGACTCATATCAATGAATGAGTTACTGAGGGGGCAGGAGGTCATTTTATTTTGTCCCAAGCTCTGATCGAGTGCAACATTTGTGCTGTACTGCCTCCTAGTGGTTGATATATACATGTCTGATTATCAGGTGTTGCTGTTGGGTAATAAAAATCACATCTGTTCTGCTTATAAACACAACATCTAAGGACAAATAAAGCACCTCGCTGTCCATTTATAAGCTTTAAGCCATGTCACATATTCAAACTTATTATAGATTTGTAGTTGATATATGATCCTTTTTAAAAAGTCATTAAAGAAGAAGCTCAGGAAATATAAAAGACAGAGATATAAACATGCATCACAAAAGCTGAAAAGTGCTGTTTTGCAATCTGAAGCCATAAATGAACCTTTCAGAGAGAAGTACTCGACTAGCTGCTTTAAAAGTTGGTTTTATATTGGTTTTAACAGAAAATGTGAACATTTGGAAACATTTACAATGATTTACAGCAGAATTTAATCCAGTGCTTACTCAGCGTGAACTTTCCTTTATATTAAAAGAAAATTTTACCGTCTAAAATCACACTGAGGGTTGCCGATTGATTACCTTAATCAATGGTGTGATAATTGCTGACCCTGTCTTTGTTCAAAACTAACTCATTCGAGCATAAAACATCCTATTCTATTATCGTTTTTACCCAGGATGTTATGTGCCAGAGTCCTAAGTGATGGATTGGGAACCCATCCAGAGTTTACCCCGCAACTCACACAATGACAACTGGGATAGTCTCCTGGCCCTCGGGACCCGTAACAGGATGAAGCGGGTGTAAAAAGAAATGGATAGATGAGTTACGTGCAGCACTTCTTTGAGGCCTGGCGCAGAGGTTGGCAATATTTTCTAGAGGGTCATATCAAAATAGTTAGAGAAATCAAGCGGCTAGTGATCTAATGCAAGCTGCCTTCCTCTTACAGCCTTTCAAACAGTCACTGTCAGAGAAGAGAAAGCCTTGATCTGTTTCATACAAAAAAAATGAGCTACTCTTGTTGGCCATTTGTGGATTTTTTACAGTTTTGTGGTACTCTGGAGGACCTTTTCTGTACTTTTTCTTTTTTGTCCTGCAATGATAAGTTTGTAGCATAATTAGTAAGCTTTGCTGCAAAGTGTTTCGTGAAGTTGTTATTTTTGAAAACAGCGATATTTCTTTGAACTGATGCTTATGACAAATTATCAAAACGCGCACTCTGTTAAAAATATAACATCTGGAGTCAAAATGTCTCCACTTTGAGGCACTCCTAAGTCTCATCTAAGTTTTTGTTGCCATCACTAGTCCCTTGCAGAGTAAACTTGATAACTATGTTAACTCAATCTAAAATCAGACAGCACGGTGTAGACTGTTTTAACTGGTGTTTTTAAAGACTTTTCTATTTTTCGGGATATTTTGTTTTTATTTGAGGACATTGATGACATAGTGAGCCTGATTGATCTGATACAAAGATCTGTCTGTATTTGCTCATGTGTGACGTGGTGAATAAACCTTTCAGACTGAGATTTAACTGGTCCTTTTACTTCCCATTCAAAAAAATAATGGTGGGCAGATGTTTTGCTTGTGTTGTAAAGAGCCAGGTGAACCATTTGTCCGTTTCCTGTCTTAATGCTAAGCTAACAGATCCCTTGCTTCCTATTCAACTGGTAAATGAACTGTGTTTATAACTCACCTAACACTAACTACAAGCTGAGCAGGGATCCATAACATCCACACACTCAAACATCCAAGAAGACATCAGGGGTTCATGTGGTGTGGTGGATAAATGTTCTTTTTCTTCAGCTCCACACTGAATATAAACCCTTCATAGATTCAGGCTAGAGACCCTTGAGGATCATACACCTCAACCAAAACACTGAAAATCTTTATCTTTATAAAGAGGATGTCGAAACTTTCTCCAAAGTAACTTTACCAACTGCAGCTTTATAAAACTTGAACAGTCGAAGCTTAAATGTCTAAATGATAACAGCAGAATAATGATAACCACAAGCTGGGTGAAAAGCTTGAGACAAATTTCCATTTTTTTCCCCCCTCACCAAACATATAACACCTCTGTGGTTTAATTAAGCATTTATGAGGTGATTGCTGTGCCTGTGGATTGGCAGCGTCAGCCTTGTCTCCTGGACTAATCCTCACTATTTTTGCTCTGAGCGATAAGAAGAGGATGCCAGGACTCAGAGGAGGAGAGGAAAGAAAATGTACTGCTGCTTTCATTGCAAACAAACATGACAGTGAGGTGAAAGCTGTGATCCATCCATCCATCTGTCTCTCTGCTTCTCTTTCTCACACTTGTCTCTCTTCCTTTATCCACGTTCTATCGTCCTTTTCATCGGCCTGTTTCTTACTAATGAATGCCAGTGGGGTTTCTCAGTAGCCGAACAACCAGCATGTTTATCTCTACCCAGATGCCATGGGCCCAAAGATTACTTTTCCCCACGTACTATATAAATACACAAATACATTAAAACTCCCTGGGCTGCCAGTTTTTTTTCTGCAGGTCCATTGCTGCACTGAGAAATTCTCATAATGAAAAATGCATGTGGCAGAAACCAAAGAAGAGGTGGATGCTGAGCCAAGAGCATGACTATCTGATCGGCCTAGAAAGACTGAAGGTAGTTGGCTTGTTTGTATCTTGGATGGAATCCTAAACAGGCTGATTGAGTACAGACCTGGACAGAAAACCCATGGATGAAGTGTTTAATCACTCACGCTAAACTAAAGAGACATTAAACAACCAAGAGGTGTAAAACATCATTGAGAGACACAAAACTACAACAAGACACAAATAACATAAAGAGGCAGGAAATAAACACAAAGAGACAAATAATACCTAAAAATAAAGATAAAACAATGACAATGAGACACAAAGCAACTGCAAAAAAGACAGAAAATAACCAAACAAACACAAAACAGCTTTAAAAAGAAGTAAAGAAAACACAAACAGCATGAAGATAAACAGAGACACAAAAACAGTTGCATAAAGTCACAAGAAAAAGACACAAAACAATTACGGAGGAACACAAAACTAACTGAAAAGAGACATAAAACTGCTACACCAAGACGAATATAGAAGCAAACAACTAAAAATCAGAGCCAGAACAGGCACAAAATGATTAAAAGAAACACAAAGGTCATAATAACTGGAAACAATCATGCGTGTCTATGTAGATAGTGATCATTTTAACTATTAGGATTTGTTGACTTAAATGAACACTTAAAAGCGTACTTTTTGCATAAATTGTTCAATTTTTGGTAACTTCCAGCTTTGTAAACAGAGTAACTGCAAGAAGACACTGGATGTCACTGTGGACACGTTTGACATGTCGAGACGTGATAAAGATTGTCTGCGCCAAAGAATTTTGACTCCTTTGAAACAAATAAATGAGGTTTCTGCAGCTTCAATGCCTGGTATATTAAAAGCAACAAAACCAGCACTTTGAATGTGAGCCTTAATGCGTTTCTGCAGCAGAACTCCAGAGGTGCATCAGAATATTAAACCGTCGCGGGCCTTTCACTATCGCCGTACACTAATTAGAGTCTGGTGATAATAATGTTACACACAGCTACAATCACTTCATCATTTGTCTGACATTTTATGAAAGCCACTGTTTGAAATTGTTTCAGGTAAAGTGTCATTTTCTTATCTCGGCTACACCACAGGGGAAGTCCTTATCTTCATTACATGGAAGAAAACAGGTTGGGGAGAATTACCTGCCTTTAATTACTCGGGTGGAGAGTATCCATCTTCTTGCTGCTCCTTTATTACAGTCTGCCACTGCTGTGAAACACAATCTCTCACACACCATCAGCAGTGGTATTTCTGGCCTGCCAGTATGATTACTACAGCATGATCTGATATATAAAGTCTTTAATCCTGATGCTGGCAGCAGCCTAAACTTCATCTATTTATTCTGTCTTTAATTACAAGCTGTTTAGATACACAGTGTGCAAAGTTGCAGTGTGCGTCCTTTTCTGTCAACACTCATTTAAGATATGTAGGGAGGACCGTTTGGATAAAGTAGCAATAAAGTCTAAAAGTGGGAAGCTTCATACACATAGTCATAGTTTCATGGTGGACAACAAAGAGTAATTCCACCAATAGAGGATGTGCAGTTGACGACACTCTGAATTTTAACTTCAAGATAGTGTTTCTGTACTCAAACATACTTGCATATGCCAATATATTGACTGAAAATATTGACTTATTCTGATAAATTACGATTGTCTGCTTTCGTATCAGCTGTTAAGTGACATGCACGCGATACAAATATAACTGTAATTAAGCAAAACTAACAAATGCACTGGAAAAAATGTCCCTCCAAAAATAAGTTAAAAACCCAACTAATTCAAGACGTTTTTGCTTGAAATAAGCAAAAAAATCTGCCAATGGAACTAGTGAAAATCGGCTCGTCAAGATTTCTTGAAATAAGATGTGATATTTGGGACTTTTGAGATAAAAGTGATCTTGAAATTAGCTTAAAAACCTCTTCAAATGTAAAAAAAAAAAAAAAAAGCTTGTTTCATATGATATTGGACTCATCAAGACTTTTGCATTTAACAAGATATTCAAGATGTATTGTCTTCAAACAAGTCCCTATATCTGGCTGAAATAGTACTTGTTAGGCAGTTGTGTCTTTGTGTCTGTTGTATATTAAGTGTACTGAGATATTTTGACGAGAAATGAGACAAATATACTTAGTAAGACTTTGATTTTTTCCAGTGTGTGACAGATTCTTCCCATCTAATCAACATCAACAATTCAGTGGTGGAGAAGGTGGACAAATTTACAGCAACTACAGTTGTTGTTAAAAATGACCAACACCGTCTTTGAGGAAGACCTCAGGCGCTGTTAGACCTTCAGTCTGAGTCTCCTGATCCACAAAGACTTTTAATTGGCTCATGTACGCAATTATCAGAGATAAGATTTTCCATTTCTCATTTGAATTTCATTTAAAAGGGTTAACTCAGCATTAAACAAGTGTGTGAACCTTTTAACTATGTGCATCTGACTCACTGTGAAGTACACTGATATCTATCATGCTCATTCCCAGACCTGAAGCTTTTCTGGAGAGCCTGGATCTGAGATAACGCACCACACAACCTTTGGTTTCCGGCCCAACAACCATCTTTATTTACAATACCACGTCACGCGATGGTTTAACCATAAAGTTCTATCCTCAAATAAAGATTTGTGAGAAAGAAAACAACAACACTTTCGCTATAATGGACACACCACAGCAGACGTGACACAACTCCAACAGAGGAACCGAGGAAAAGAAAGAGAAAGAGACGGGAAAGGAGTAAACATTAGACTGGCTTTTCCTCGCTGGAGAGCTCAGAGATAAAAACTAAATAAAAGACAGATGACAACTTCTTATTTTACTCATTTCTATTGTAAAGCAATAACTGAGTAGTTCACCTTGACTGTTTGTGTCTGGTTAAAGCAAAATGAATATCTACCTGAGCTGGCTTGCCATGGCGTCTTCATAGTTTGTTCTGAGAATCGAAGGTTTCTGAGGTGTGTTTTGTTCACTATGCACCCTATGCCTTCATATGCTTTAGTCAGACATTACTGTTGCAGAATTGGATGGATTAGCATTCTTTATGCATGACATTATTTCTATGCAAACACTTCAACACATTTACATACTTTAGAGCTCTGTATCACAGGTAACAGGAAATAACACAATTCACACGGTTATGGTACTGTTATACAAGATATGACCTTGTTTTTATTGTCTCTGCAGCACACAGATGAAGCCACAGTTAGCCACCTCAGCCCTGATTCAGACTAACAAGCAAATTAGTCTGAACCTGGTAAAAACGTTTGGTCGGTTTTTGCAAATTTCACACCATAGTTTTGAAAGTCTGTGACTTTTCTAATGGTTTTCTTCTATCTTAAAGTTCATGGCACTGTAATTTGTAGCTACAGCTTAAATCATTGATTTCACATCTACGCTACACCACATTCAAACAGTTAAAAAAAAAGGTAAATCAGAAAAGTACAAAAATTCTTTTGTTTTTGTGTGTTTTACAGCACATATATCTCAGTATACAGAAATATGCTGTTTAACCGTGTTGGGTCTTCTAACATTGCTCTACTGTGTTTCTTTACTGGCTTCTTAAGCATGACAACGAGTCAAGGCTCAGGTGGAGTGATGTTACATCCCACATCTACAGGGGGAGCCACAGAGCAGAAAATGACCAAACTCTCTGGTGTTCCTGTAACCTGTAATGTAACATAAATACAGCCAAACTAAAAATATTCAAAGATCTATCTGTGAAAAGGGAAGAATGATATTTGTAGGAACTGACCCGCATACTTTATAATCAATGCAGACAATCTAAAGAGCAATGTTTGTGTTTTTTGTGATGCTGCTGAGGATGAAGTTGTCCTTTATTCAGTGACTTGAATAATTTATTGCTGCTTGATGCCGATTCATTGAGTCGTTTCTGTTTGCATTAAATAAGTCGTGTGACTGGTGCGTTTGACTGTTAGCAGGATTAATCAAAAAGTTATGCTAGGATTCACATGAAAATATTAGGAAGTGCACGGTACAACACCGTGTAAATGATTACCTGTCATTGTCAATCTGTATCTGAATCCACTTGTTTTTCTCGTCAGCCTTGGTTGAGCTTTATACTCTCTGAGTGATACTCTTTTATATGTGAAGAGCTTTGTTTTGAGATTCGAAGGAGAAACTGGCGGCTGATACAGATGCCATACCAATACATTGTAACTGAGCGTTTCTGTCATAAAAACTTAATGATCTAATGTGAGGTACAGAAAGTGCACCAGGCGCCGGTTTGGGTGGTGCACATAGCACAGCACATCACCGGGAGTGAGCTGCCAGCCAGTGGAGCCTCAGGACATCCCTGAGGGTCAGAGGATGCACAACATGCACAACATGCACACATGCACAGACTGGCCTCCCTAATGCTGGCAGAGAAGACAGGATTCACATATCACACTCCAGCAGATTGAGGAACAGTGACTTCCCCTCGAGCTACATGACAATTGCAATTTAATTGCCTTTTCAACACACTGTTCGTGTCTTTCACATACTTTTATTTTAGATCTGTCTTTGTATGGTCTGCATTCTTTATTTTCTAGATCTTACATCCATTTTGTCTTTATAAGTGTTTAACTGTATATTGCTTTTCTTTTGTAATGGTTAGTTTAGATAGTTAGAAACCTCTTAAACACGTTTTTTTGGTGTTCGCTAATGATTGAACAAAACAAGATGTCTAACCAAAGTTCTTTGGGACTTTTTTCTTTTATCCATAAATATGTGATACACAGTACATGCTTTAGGAAAACGTGCATTTCTCACAGAGTGCAGTTGTTTTGATAAATAAAACTAAGCTCGGGGATGTTTTATCCTTGAGCTCCTTTTTCGAGGCATTTTTGGACTCTACTTCTTATCATATTGTAACATGGTTACAGAGAAAATATTTCCAACAATGTAATCAAAAAACAAATATCCCAAATATTTATCAATGTCCGATTAGTCGAAGCTGTTCTATTGAGTTGCATGTTATAAAGCGAGTGTGTTGCACATAAAGACATCCAGCATGACACAGCACTGGTTTACCATTTCTGACGGGATCACCGATGACACATTTACATGCATAATTCTTACATGCAGCAGGAAGTGTCAGTCATCATCAAAACACTTTCACTTATAAGGCTGCCATCTAGTGGTAAACCATCAGGAAACTGATTCAGAGGGATTTTACAAACACACAGTCCACACCAAATCTGATAGATATTTACATATAAATATGTCTAAATAAATAAAAAATAATTAAAAGAAGGTTCAGTTTGTTATCTCCAAATGTAACAAAAATGAGATTTTTCTGTCATACTTTTATCTTAATTGTTTTAAGTTTTCAGTTGATAGTTTTTAGGGTTAGTGTTCAAAGAAACTAACATTGAAAGGACAACATCTGGGCAAAAAAAGGATGTGGACAAATGTAACGACAGCAGCTAAAAAGTTAAGAATGTAAAGTCTGAAACCAATCAGCCATTAGCTTTATGAAGAACATGCTTTTTATTAACAAAGCAATCTATGAAAGGGACACACGGATTGCTTTAATCTAACTGTTGTCCTTTTCCTGCATGACTTCCAAAACCATTTTCAATCAAATGAAGAAAAAAATCAGTTGAACAAAAAAAACATTTCCACATCAAACTCGACACATTTTCCCACTCATGACAGAGATATGGGATCTTAAGAGACTGCTGTTTGTTGATACAGTCAGAACGTCCTACAATAATAATAATTACCTTCTAATATTAGATCTCTAGCGGTCATGAGGGCAACTGCATGTGAAGGGTGAAAGTGGTATTCATTACAGAGATGACAGTACAGTCCAAATGATTTCAAATGAAAAGGGTTTATTATTGGTCACAGGTAAAGTATGGCAGCGCTGGAAATCTGTCAGCCCGAGCCCCGATATCCAGAAATTGTTCATATTCATCTTCTTCACATTTATCTCACAGGGCTTGGATTTACACGCAACCGAGTATGATTGGCCGGATAATAGTGACATTAACAGGCCAGCCATCGTTCACGTCATGTTCTTTGGATGTGATAAACATGTGTGTGTGTGTGTGTGTTGTTTTAGGCGTGTATCTAATGTACCGGACCTATCTGACAAGATAGAGAAGCTTCATCTGTCCCAGTTATGCTATCTTAAAGTCTTGGACCACACATTGCGTAGTATGAGTGGAAAAGTACAAAATAGGAACATAGATTGTTTAGAAAAAAACAGAATATGAATACATGTTTAAGAACAAAGCCAATTATAACACCTTCAAACTGGGGGAGACGTCAGTAATAAACCTTTGACACGATTTATTAGCTCTTTGTAACAATAAACACAGAACAGTTAGGCAACATGGAGAAAAAAAAAAAAAAGAATGACAAGAGTGGAAGCTTTACAAATCAATCCGTGTGTTTTCTGAAAGCCTTTTCACAGAAGCTGCTGAGCGATGTGAAGGTAAGACTAAAACATTTCATCACGTTTCGCACAGAGTGGAAGCAGATCAAACACAGCTGCCCACAAAGTGACACGGATTTAAATAAATAAGGTAAAACTGCAGCCGCGGATAAGACATTAACGATACTCAGAATGATGTTTACAGCCAGGATGAGAACCTCTCCCCTCGCCCCAAAGCCTGCCAAATAACGGTTCATTCAGGTGGTTTTAAAGCAGTGACATGAAAGCGTCTTTTAGCGCGTCCCGTGGTGCACCTCCAGCTGTGACGCCCATTAACACAGAGGGGTCTGATTGCTTTAGTGTCTTCACATGTTCTCACTTTTCATATACAAGGTGCTGCTTTATGAGAGACAGCAGCTGGAAGAAAAGGCAGAAAAATCAGAGATGTAGTGCCTTTAAACTACCTGCCATGAGTTTAAGGTGTCAAAACATCATAAAGTAGCACATTTCATTTTTATCTTTCATCTCCCTCAGCTGAATTCATCTGACTCATCTCCTCCTGTGTAAAAGTCTGTCATGTAAAACAAACTATCGCCCAGTCGTTCAGTTAAGAAAGTTACATGTTTTTCCTGTAACTGACACACTGATCAAGATGAGACGTTAAGGAATGTCGTTTTATGATGACTTAACTTCTACAATGATGACAACTTAAAGCATATCTCTTTAAAATATCCCATTTGTTGGAGCGAAGCAAGAAAACGCAGTTGATGAGGGGAGGAATTCCTAAATGTGAAGCTCCATTCATCCCCCACATTGTCACTGACAAATCTGCATCTACAATGTAAAATTCAGCAATCGCACTGGTGTGTTGTGGTCCTCTCTCTGCTTGCAGCTTTCCGCTGTGGGGGTTAGTGTGAGGCTGAGGGGCGTGTAAGGGGGCAGCAGCGTTTGTCTGGTGTGTGATGTGTCAGAGGGGCTAGCTGAGGAGGTCTGGCTGCAGGCTGATCCTCTGCAGGACGTCCTCAGGCATGCACAGTACGGGATTCACCGCTTTGATCTGTTCGTCGCCGAGGAGGGAGAGACCCGCGACTCCAAACAGAGTGTGGAAGGGGTCCACCTGCAGAGACGGGGTCATAGGAAGAGGATATATCAACATGATGAAGCCAAAAAGACGACATTAAACAGTATCTTGTAACATCTAAGCTCATAACAGCAAAAGAAAAATGAGTTAGTGGAGAATAAACAGTATTTGGAGGGGGGAGCTCACCATATCTCCCGGCCTATCAGCAAAACCTCCCGTCTCTTCATCCTGACAGGCCAGAATAAACATCCGCAGCTTGGCTTTGTCGATCCAGTGGATCCTGCCGATGATTTTCAGCGATGCCAGAACCCACCACGAGTAGCAAACGTCTGGAAGCTGATTGATCAGAGAGAGGCTGGGTCAGCTCTAAAAAGTAAACCCGTTTTAAATCTTGAGCTATTTTCAGACATAAGCTACATATCATTAAACATGTTCACAAATCTGTCACCAGATAAATTCCACTTCAATGTTAGTGGCTTCATTCAGACCTAATTTCTGTAAATGCTACCAGGTAAACAGGAAACGTGCAGAGATTTATTGAAACATTTGTAAACATAAACGAAAAAACAGTATATGGAGGCAAAACCAGAGTTTGTATAATGTTAACAAGTTTGAAAGTGAATATTTGGTCTGAGCTCCTTTATTCTCCAGCACAGCCTGAACTCTCTCAGACGAGCTTTCTGTCCTTTCTTTAAGGAGTCTTCAGGAATAGTTCTCCAGGCTTCTTGAAGGACATCCCAAAGCTCTTCTTTGGATGTGGGCTGCCTTTTGTTCCGTTCTCTGCCAACATGATCCCACACTGCTTCAGTAATGTTGAGCTCTGGGCTCTGGGGAGGATTCATCCCTCCATCAGACCTGCTGCCACTGATTTTCAGCCCACTTCTTGTGTCCTTTGGCACAGCTCAGCCTTTTCTCCCTGTTTCCCTTCCTTAAGAACGGCTTCCTGACAGCCACCCTTCCATGGAGCCCATTTCTGATGAGGCTTGGGCCAACAGCAGATGGATCAGCTGAAGGTCCAGATGCATCTCTCAGCTCCTGTGTCAGGGCTTTGCTGGATTCCCCCCCCCCCCCCCCCCCTTTTCTGTAGATAGTTTTTTAGGCCTGACACTCCTTCTTTTGTCCTCCAGTTGTCCAGTTTCCTCAAATCTTTTAACCCATTGACGCCGGTTGTTGCATAACGCAACATTGTTCATTTATCATTATTTTCAAGACGCATGCAGCATGTAATGCACAATAATTGGTTCAAACAAACAACAAAAGTTTACTCGTACACTGGGGCTGAAGGTGCCAATATCTGAAGATGCAAGTCCTTTAGATGTGTTCTCGCATATTTTCACTGATGAAGTTTGGGATATGTTGGTGACACAGACAAACTTCTATGCGGATCAGGCGCGCGGCCACACACCATCCAACTCGAAGTGGAGCCCCGTGTCAAAGCAGGAGATGAAATCTTTCATCGGTCTCTGCCTAACTTTTGGAATAATCAAACTACCAACTCGCCGGGATTACTGGAGGCAGAGCAAGTGGCTGTATCAGACAAATGTCGCCCGAGTGATGGCACGAGATCGTTTCGACATGATCTGGAGGTAATTATTTATTCTTAAGCTGCATTCTGACGACTTCTCATTCTTATTTGAGTGGCGTTGGCCTTATGTCAAAAAAAAGAGAGCCCGGTGCGAATTACTGCAGTATGACAACTATGATGTTTTAGAAGTCGTGTCACTGAAGTTTACAGTATAACTGCACAATGCAAGATATATTGCAGGTTTTTTTTTAGCATTCATTATTATTGCTGATATTATGATTTTGCAATGACGTCTCTATCATGGCCAGCAATGTAGCTGAAGTGGTGCCTACTACTACTACTACTACTACTACTACTACTACTACTAATAATAATAATAATAATAATAATAATAATGATGATGATAATAATAGTAATGATGATTATGATTTAGTTATAGTATAGTAACAGTATAGTAATAGTAGTATAATAAGTAGAAGCATTGGGTATTATCCTGAATCATAAAGCAAAACTACATGAACCAAATGTCCAACATTGATAAAAAAAAAAAAAGTAATACAATCCAGCCAGTGTTTCAGAGGCTGAGATATTGAATTTTTCCTAGGTGTTTTCAATTAATTGTTTTTAGTTCAAAAAACCCTCAGGCATTGGGGACCTTTTCTAAAAACTGGCTTAGGCATTGAGCAGCCTTTTTTGCAGGTGCTTTAGGCGCCAATGGGTTAAGGAAACAATGCACAACATGCTGAGATATGCCAAGTTTTCAGCTAATTCTTTCTGAGGCACCTTGCTGGTGGATAAATACTATTTTCTGTCTGTCAAACTGTGTTATCTTTGGTGTTTTTCATAGACGTATCTAAAGAAATGGGAACAAATAATGTGTCTTTGCTACAGACTGCTGGTAACAAAGTGCCTAAAGATACAATTTCAAATTAGTTATTTGCTAAGTCTCTTGTCTGTTATGTGTAGACAACACTGGTTCATCCCGAGTTAGGTGCCTTTTTGAATTTGAATGATTAATAGGTGAGTGTTAATTGGCTTTACAAACAAAACTAAGGACTATGGTCAGGTACTTCAGATATTTGTACCATAAAAACAGAAAATCTGGTTTTCCTGACCAGTCGAGGATGATCGTCAAAAAGTTTTGAGGGCACAAACCTTCTCAGGTCGTCCGTTGAGGCCTCCGGACGGCAGCTGCCTCTCGCAGAGCCACCAGCCCAGCAGGTCGGCGTTCAGCTGGTGCAGCTGGCCAGTGAGCGACAGGAAGCCGGTGCAGCAGTAAATCTGAGAGACGGGGAGAGCAAACAGGAGAGATTCCATTCAACCGCCATCTAGAACAGCGTGCAGATTCACATCTCGGAAAAAGCGGAAACTTTACACTACACTTTTTAAACCTAAACTTAAAAGATTCTGTGCTGTTTTTTTTAATTAAATGAATAAAGTTCTTATCTTTGAATGCATTTGTTTTGGCCATCTGTCTTTGTTCAGGAAAAAGTGTTTTATTCTTGAACACTGTCTAAATATTTCCCAACATGGTGTAGCACTATGTATGAAATATTTAAGAAATTCAGGTGAAATTTAATATTGTGGCTCCAGTTGTATCATAAGTTCCAGACACCCGTCTCTGGAAACAATACATATCTTTGCACATAAATCGTACTGTCTGGTTAATGATGGCATTTTTACTGCTGTAGCTGACTGTGCTGAAAAGCAGACTGTCAGACGAACAGACTGTCGGACGAAGCTAACTGGCTTGTGTGTGATGCCAACGCTGCCTCCTACAGGTGGAAAACCAGCAGGCGAGTCCATAGATTTGTTGCTGCAGAGTAAACCAGCTGCTTTGTTTTGTTTTTGTTTTTTTTAAACAGTAAATTTAGCTTTAATGCTTGTATGTTCCATATAAAGCACTTTGAATCAACCTTGTAGTTAAAATTGTGCTATTTATATCAAATTAGCCTTACTGTTACCGATATAACATCCAAAACACTTCCAAAGACCACTTTCTAGGCTATTTGGTGTCGCAACTGTCCTCTTTGGATGGTTCTCCAAGAATAAGATTTTATCATTTCAACGAGAGGTCTTCAGGTATGCTGTAAGTAAAGCTAATATTGTTCGATCATGAAGCAACAGTCTGACTTCAAAAGCATCTGAGGGACTTACAGACAGCGAGTTCTGAATCTGCACAGATCACTGATGTTCAAACTTTAACAAAATCCCTAATGTGAACTCACCTGACCAGCGTGGGACTCTGAACCAGGTCTGCAGCCAAAACCTCCATCAAAATTCATACAGGACAAGACGAACTCGACAGCTTTGTCGACATTTATCGTGTCCATCTTTCCCTTTGAAAGAACAGACATTTCAAAGAGACATCATCAAATGATACAGTTTCCAGTTTATCATAGTAAAACACGACAGTCCTGTTTATACAAACTGCTGAAAGGAAATGTTGATTCAACACATGGAGTTTGTGGTGCTGTTGAACTGTGCCGTATTAGTAAGGAAGGGTATTTCTATTTTGCACGCTTTTTTGATATAAATACAATACATCAGTCAGGGAATAGTAGTACAGTTGACTCAACAACTCTGTGAGATCGCTTCATTAGAAACTGACATTTCTAACCTTCATGAAGGAAGATTTATTACACAGACTCTGTGTTTAATGGGGTTTGTTAGGAAATAAAGAAAATACTTACCAGTAATGAAAGTGTAGCAACAGCACAGAAAGAAAACCTTGTGTCTATTTCCCCTGAAAAAGACATTAAAACTCTGATTACAATCAACTCCCAATAATATTTGTCACATAAAAGTTTAGGCACCAAAATTTCTGTTCTTATAAAAAATTAGAGATGAACTGATCAAATTCAGGGATGAAACATTCTTTTGGGCATTTTAAGAGAAACAGTGTAATAATTTTGTGACATACAATGTAAGAGTGAGAAAAGGAGACGATCTGAGTTCTCAGAACTTTATCAACCTGCCAGACCTTAATCGTCTTGTTAGGTCTGTGGTTCATCCCATCGAAAGTTCAGGAGATGTAAATGTGAGCTTTATAAAAACTCCTCAAACTTTGTCTCAACAATCTGGAAAACAGCAGCTGCCTTGCACCATGAAAATCTGGACTTTAAGAAGATTACAGAGCAAAACCGCTTCCTTGGTTTGTAATATGATTACAGAAGGGAGTTGAGATGAATATAAGACATTTTGCAACAAAGTGTTGAGGAAACGCTTCACAGAAACAGAAACACACCACAGAAACTTTGACATGTTCCTGATGCGTTGAAGTATAAACAAGACGTTTTGTGTGCTTTAGTTCCTCTTTTCACATTTAAAGTGCATCTTAGTAAAGATGCCTCACCCCATTTGTCTCCTGCAAACGAGCCGTCCTCCTGCTGAAGCCCTTTGACATATAACACAACTTTGTCCACGTCAAGTGCATCCACGCTGTCATATAAGCACAAGATCTGAGGAGGGGATTTGAAAGGAGAAATAACAGTAAGCTGAACCCTGACATTTACAGTTTTGTGTTCTGATTAATTGTACAGACGATGACTTTATCAGACTTAAATCAGGTTTCAGTTTCTAGCTGAAACTGAAGCTATTAGTCAGGACTCACCTGGACTGCACTGAGGGTGTAGAGCAGGTGCGGGTCGTGCCCGATGCTGGCGCTGATACCGCCACAGTCGTGCTGACAGGATTTAATAAAGTCTATGATCTCCTGTCGGTTCATTCTGTGCAGCTGGCTCATCAGGTCCATCACCGTCAGCCCCCAGTAGATCCCGCTCATCCTCAGGTACTCCGACAACGTGTACTCCTGAACACACCGCACACAGGACTCTTACTTTACTGGAGCGCGATTGTAATATTTTAAAGTGGTCTTACTGAAGGTCTTTTAGTGTGTTTATTAGGACATTAGCTGCTTTTAAAAATTCCTTTTCAGTCTATTCCTTGTACCTGTCCATTTTCAGAGGACTTTTTAAACAGGGACATATGAATTAAAATAATTAAAACATTTTTTTTTTTTTAAAAGTCCCTAACTCATGGGATGAACCACAGTTAAGAATCAATGTAAATTGTATCGTAGGCACTAACAGCCTGTCACAAAGACACTTTGTATCTACATATATTTCCAAAGATAACAGTTTGACAGATATGAAATATCATTTTTGCACCAGTAAGGCGATTCCCAAAGGGCTGTTAGTTGTAGACTTGGCATGTCTCAGCATAGTGCATGAAATGCAACAAACACCAGCCAACATCCAAAGAAGAGCTTTGAAAGAAGCCTGGAGAGCTATTCCTGAAGACTATTTACTGAAGAGAGTACAAGAAAGCTTGTCTAAAGGGGTTCAGACTGTGTTGAAGAATAAAAGTAGTCATACCAAATATCAACTTTAAAGCTCATCTGATTTGAGAAAAAAAAAAAAAAAACTTTCTATGCCTCATATAGTGCATTTCCATTTCTAATTGCATGTTTCAATAAATCACAGAACAAATTTCTGGTTTTCCTGACAATTTGAAAATAAATGAGTGGTGGCTGAAGACTGTTGCACAGTTCTTATCTGTAAGGTGACAGCTAAAACTGATTAAAGGTGGTGATTCATGACGGCGCAGTTAGACGGCACCATGCCAGTTTGAGCAAGGTTTAAGAAACACTCTTAAACAGGCAGCAGAGCGTGTGAAACACTTGACTCACATAGTCATCCTTCTTGGAGCCGTAGGCAGCGATGTAGTCTGCGTGTTTGTCCAGCAGCAGCGTGCTGGGAGCGTCAGGCTTGATGATGACATCTTTTATTTGAGTACCCTTACAGAAACACACAACAAAATAAATCACACAGATTACAGTTTACAATCAGATGTTGAAATGTAGCCAGCACTTTAATTCAGCCGCTGATTTAACTCGTGTTATGAAGCTAAAAGACTATGGAGAATGTTAAACGTCTTGTTGACAAGCTGCTACATGCTAACGTTGATGCTAACTGCAGTTTAGCCTCTCTATTAGCTGCTTTCACGGGATAACGGTCAGTGTCAGGACGCATTTGGACACAGTAGTGATATGTGGATATTTACACCTTGTATGATAATGTTCGCTTTAAACAAAACGCTCAAAAAGCTCAGAAACAAGTAGCTGATTACCATTCTGACATGTTCTGACGTTCAAGCCTCTCTGCCTTCCCCCTCTTCTTCTTCTACTAAAGTTTTTACAGCAGTCAGTTTTGGGCTCTCTACTGCCATCTTCTGCCTAGGAGGAGGCACCACAGAGTGTGTAAGTGGCTTTACACAAGTACGTTCTAATTTAATCATTTACTTAAGCAAGTATTTTCTTTTCTTGTAATTTATACTCTGCGATAATGCAGCACGAAATGTGGAACCTTTCAGTCCTCTGTAAACACTTTCAATGGCTCCTTTTGTTTTTAAATGAAAACGCCACTTATGTGAATTTTAGCTGCATCCAACAAACCTTTAACATTTAGTTTTTTTAAATTACATTTAGAAATAGGATTTTCAAATTATTCACAAACTGGAGTTTGTTAAACTGAGGAGTTGTGTGGCTGTGAGGGTGGTCAGCAGCACAGGACCACCACAGGGGACTGTACTCTCACCATTCCTCTTCACTCTATAACACGTCAGACTTCCAGTAAAATTCGGAATTCTGTCATCTTCAGAAATACTCTGATGACTCTGCAGTTGTTGAGTGTATCAGTGATGGACAGGAGGCTCAGTACAGGGAACTGTTCAACCACTTATTTGGCATGGTGTGGAAACAATTACCTGATCTTGAACATGAATGCAACAAAGGAGATGATTGTGGATTTTAGGAGGTCTGGGAATAAGTCAACCACTATTTCCATCCTGGGAGAAGAGGTGGTGGTGGTGGAGGAGGAGGACTACAGATCCCTGTGAGTTTACCTGGATACCAGACGGAACTGGTAATGCAACTCTGAGGCTGCCTAGAACAAAAAAGGAGCTGAACAGACTGTACTTCTTGATTAATCTTAGATTCATCAGGCTTCACTAAGATGTTGCAAGTCTTTAGAGTGCAATCTGCTTTGCAGTCATCTGTTGGGGCAGCAGCATCAGAGCCAGTGACTCAAAGAAACTTTTTCTGTGCTGGGACCTGATGTGGAGCCCCTGGAGCTGATTGTTAAAAGAACAAAATGCTGCACTAGTTACACAACATGATAGAAAATAGTGCACACCTTAAACATAACACTGTGGTGAAACAATGTGTGCAGCCTGAAGCTTTTTTTTCATCCCATATAATATGCTTTTTATCCAATCTTATTGAGGTAAATATTAGACTTTGCTTAAATAGTCATCCAGCAGCAGTATACGTTTAATTTTAGGATTAATAAAGATTTTCCATTATTCATGTCTATTTTAAAAAAAAAAAAAAGACATCTCGACTGAACGGAATAATTTATTCAAAGAATGGCAAACAGACTCAAAAATCTTGTGTTGTCAGAAACTGACTTCCTACATACAGTAATACGTCATCATTACTCTGCAGAAGTTAGCTGTAAGCTGATGCCAGAGAGTTTGTCTTAAATGTGGAACCAGCAGAAGATAAATCGATCAGGTAGAAAAGACTCTTCAGAACGCATTCACTTTTCCTATTTCTACAGTCTGGTGAAGGAAGAATTTAATTTCACATTAGAAAAATCTATTTAACAAGTTTGATCTTTTAAAACAAGCGCAGAGAGTCATGCGTCAGAGAAAAGAATAAGGCATGAAGTTAAATGTTTGATCTTATGACACTTCAGAGCAGAGAAGGTGAGGAAATAAAAAGTATGAAGGTCCACCCCAAATGTGCACAATCGATCACAGACTTTGTCAACTTATCGAGTCACTCCTGGCCAAGTTTGTCAACATCATCAGCAGCAGCTTTAGTTCATCCCAGAAAGCAGCTCCAGATTAATCTTAAATAAACTGCACCTCCTATAATTAACACATTTTAAAGGAATTCATTTCCTACTGGCAGCATTTCCAACCTTCGGATTACAGAAATATGTTTACTTGGATGATAATATACTAAACTGGACGGGGTCATGTGATACTTTGTGACATAAAACGTTAACAAGGATATCGCTTGTGATACGAGACGGTGGTCTCTCCTTTCAGTCCAACGAAGCACAGCAGTATAAAACTACATTAAGGCAACAACATTTTGAGCTGCATCCTGAGTTTAAGAAGCCGGATCCATTACAGAAACAAATTATGTACAGAAAAAGCCACAAGTACATGTGTGAGATGACAAGTCAGGCAGCAGGATTCATTTCTTGAACCGTCCCAGGTGTTCTCTGGCGATAATGAGCCTTTGGATTTGAGCAGTGCCTTCGTAGATCTACAAATAAATTTTAAAAATGATTAAAACCGAGACTGAAAACAAAGTCACTGCTGGCAGCCATCAGATCCACAACATCGTCGCTCACCTGGTAGATCTTGGCGTCTCTCATCAGTTTCTCCACTGGGTACTCGGTGTTGAAGCCGTTGCCTCCAAACACTTGGACGGCATCTGTGGCCACCTGGTTGGCGATGTCGCCGGCGAAAGCCTTGGCGATGGAGGCATAGTAGGTGTTTCTGCGGCCCTGATCCACTTCCCAAGCGGACCGCTGGTACGCCATCCTGGCTAGTTCCACCTTCATGGCCATCTCAGCCAGGAGGAACGACACGGCCTGATGCTGCAAAACAGAAGACAGGAAGCTCATTCTTCTGTTTTTAAAAACAGAATTTCAACTAAAGATGATGTGTATCAGCCTATAAAATCTTCTGATAAATGTACAATGTCAGCGCCAACAAACCTCAGCAATAAGTTTGCCGAAGGTCCTCCTCTCCAGGGCGTAGCTGGTGGCTTCATCGAGGGCCCTCTGTGCCAGGCCGGTTGCTCCTGCCGCCACCTACATGGCAACGAGCACATTAGTCAAGTTAAAAACTCCATTGAAAAATTAAATTACACTTGGGGTATTGTTCTGGATTGTGTGTTTTAAATGTCCTTTCAATTAGTATTAGTGTACATCTTATTTTGTTTAAAGAGAAAAATACCTGAAGCTCATTAGTTCTTATGTCCACAGAGACCTCTGAGGTGAAGCTAAAGTTCCCATTAAACGTATTATTGGGATGATAAAGGCAGCTCATTAGCCATGTTCTGTAAGATAAACTGCGGTAGATAAGAGCTGCATGAGCGGTAGATAAGAACTGCATGAGCTTCAGCTTTTCAGAGTCATTCGTTGAGTTAATATGTTGCAATGATCTGATCACAAGTGGCAGCTCTTTGTGTCACTGTTGCACTTTACATGCCTCATTCATCAAAAATTATCACTTGAGATCAGACTCCGTTTCCCAGCCTTGTATACAAATAGTAACCCATCACACAGTCGACTGTTGGCCACCAACTAAGTGAAAGAAAGGGGCGATGAAAAAGATGAAATAAAATCCGTTTCATTCCTCTGCTCTGATCTCAAACACATTGCACGCAGGTTCTTCAGATGCTGAGTTCAGTCACAGCTGGAGAACTTACTGGTGGCCTGGTGTTGTCAAAAGCACCCATGGCAATTTTGAAGCCAGCTCCCTCTGTAAGCAGGACATTCTCCTTCGGTATCCTCACATCTTCAAATGTGATTCCTCTGGTGTCCGAACACTTCTGGCCCATGTTCATCTCCTGCGGACACAAAGCAAGCATGACAAACCGTTAACCTGCAGTGCCCGTTCAACAGAAGCCCCAAACTGCTAACATCTGGCTCTAGCAGAGCCTACACCACGCTGAATACAATCCAGACTCTTCTCATGTGTTGTTCCACGATGGTGGAATGACCTACAGAGTGAAACCAGAGAAGAGGCGTCGCCATCTATCTTCAAGAAACTGTTGAAGACCCAGCTCTTCAGAGAGCATCTCCTACCCTGTACTTCCCCACCTCTTTCTGTGCTTCCCCCTATCACCCCATCTTGACTGAAAGCGAGCGAGCGATTGATTAAAAAGTGATAAATTAAAAAAAATAAGAATTTTTAAAATAAAAATTTAAAAAAGAAAGAAAGAAAGAAATAAAAACTACATAAATAAAAAAAAATATATATACATTTTTTTTATTTATTTATTTTTTAAATCACCCCATTTCTCTATTTGGACGACATTTCGCGGTGGCGTCCCGCCCCTAAACACTTCTTATTGGTTGAAATGAACATGCCGTTTCCTGTTGACAAGCTAGTCAACAGGTTAAAAACATTTCTCTTTCGGTGTGCTTATGGTTGAGTTTATAGCTTTCTTTTTCCCCTCTTCTTTGATTGCTTTTAACTGTGTTTTTAATTTTTATTCTATTTTTTTTCTCTTTAAATTGCTGCTTTATGCTGTTCTTTTAAATGCCTTGTCTTTATGTAAAGCACATCGAGTTGCCTGTGGTATGAAATGCGCTATATAAATAAAGATGCCTTGCCTAGTCAGCAACAGGTCAGCATCACTCGGGGAATAATGGACGAGGAGAAGCGGATGGAACAGCACCCAATGGTTTGTGCCACCAAACACCCGTACCACAAAGATCTGAACCGAAGGGAGGCCGCATGGGCGGTAATCGCTCGGTGTGTCAAGTGAGTACTTTCTGAACCAATAGAATCACTCCCGACAAAATCGTCAAGCTGCAGATCAGGAAACCCTCGCGAAATTTCGTCGTTGTATCACGTCAGTTTCGCTCGCTTTCAGTCAGGATGGGGTGTGTGTCTGCACCCGTCACCTCTGACAGAGCCTGACTAGTGGTTTTCCTTCTATGTAGCTTATTGTTAGCTTTGATGTTAGCTGCATTGTTATATCCTCGTTTGTAAGTCGCTTTGGATGAAAGCATCTGCCAAATGCATAAACATCTTCTGTGCATTCTGAAAAAGTTTAATCGGCTTTCATGACTTTGATTTGATTTTTTTAAAACCTGCTTCAGCTCAGCACCAATGAGTACACAACACCTGGGTGTACTTGCTAATCTTCTGAGGATGCTGCACCTGGAGCAGCAGATAACAGACACGGCTCACACGGGAGCTCTGAAACTGACGGCAACAAATCTGACAAAAAGAAACGAGACTCCTCGTCCCAATGTTTGAAGCTGAAGTCGGTGGTCAACGGTAGTAAACTAGCCTTGTTATCTCATAGAGTCCCGATTATCAGAAACACAGCTGTCAGGATACACTGTAATGCCGTCCCTTTGTGTTGTCATAGTAACACGTGCGTCCTAAGCTTTATTCGTCAGAACAGTGATGATAAACCCAGTGTCAGCTAGGCTTTAAACAGCTTGTCTTAGTGGGTGTACCAGCGTAAAAAAAAAAAAAACAGTAAGATACACACCAAGAGTAAGACAGACTGTCCTGGTTGGACAGCAGATGTTCTACGATAAATTAGATAGCACTCATGTCTCCTTTTAATCATTAAGCAAACAAGTTTTTGTTTTCATCTCATGCTTATCACATACTACATGCAAGTGTACTGTACATGCACAGCTCCAGCTGACATGGCAACTAAAACTCCTGAGTTTGTTACAGAAAGCTTAATAGATTTCATCTGGGTCCGTCTGCAGAGGAAATTCAGTTTTTTTTTCTTCTTTTTAATCCTCTAATTAAACATGGAAGGATTCTTCCTCAGCAGGTTAAACCACACAGCTGCTTAACTGAACAGATCCTGTTTCCATATAAATTAGATTTGAAAATAAACCAGCAAAAACCTCATCTTACCTTCCTTCCTACTTGAATTCCTGGAGTGTCGGCATCGACAATGAAGCCAGTAAAGGCCTTACTGGTTGGACATTTGGGATCTGGGTTGGTGCGAGCAAGGAGGAAATACCTTGGAAAATACAAGATGTAGAAATGATCAAATATGCACACAAAAATGGTTCAGAAGTATTCTACATAGAATCAACCTTCCATTGAAAAGTTCAGCTTCACTGCCTCCAAACAGACGGCATGAATGATTCCTCTTTAAAACATGGAATTAACTGAACAACGTGACCTTCCTGAGAGCAGAATAAGAGCAGTGAGCACGCACCAGTTAGCTTTCCCTCCGTTGGTGATCCACATCTTCTGCCCGTTAACAACATACTCGTCGCCCACCTTCACAGCTTTGGTCTTGAGGCTGGCCACGTCGGAGCCCGCCCCGGGCTCAGTGACGCAGTACGCCTGCCAAACACCAAAGGCAAAGAGAGTCAAGGTCTGATCTGAAGCAAGTTACAGCCGCACCTTTTACAATTTTACCACCACACAACTACTAACATGCCGTTTTATGCTGAAAAATAGATTTAAAAAGAGCAAGAATCTGATCGTCAGTGTGAAAATTCAGTTTTTAGCAGCATGTTAAGAAATTCTGATGAAACTTATTAAAACAAGAGACAGAAACGTCTTCATCGCCTCATTTAAAGCTGTTCACATTCGATCCTTTTGCTGCCATCAAGGGAAAAAAAAGCCGACTTCATTTCCCAGAGCTTTAGGATGTCTTTTTTTGTCAGAGTGGAATTAATTCTTATATTACAGACCCTTTCCCGTTTTAGTTTAATGTTTGCTTCGGTTCAGTAAATGCCAGGTTCACTGTCAGTGGTGAAGGAAGCACAGCCAGCGATAGCATAGAGTAAAGATACTAGTAGAAGTAAAATCCCTACAATTCTACTTGTGCCAAAGTACCTTAATATTACCAACAAAATGGAGTTAAAGCAAATCTCAGAGGCCGTGGCAACTCGAATAAATAGGACTTAAAAAGAGCAACATTTGCTCTGACAACAGAGCAACAGACACAGAAAAGCAGATTTAAGTGTGCTTAAGTAAACCTTTTTAGTCAAAGTACAAAACACTTACACACATCAGAGGCTCCTCGGTCATCCTTCCCAAATATTTCTTCTTCTGAGCATCATTACCCGCAATAATAACGGGCATTTGCTGTGAGACAGAACAGGAAACAAGTTTATTCTAAGTGAGCTTCAATATCCATATCCACTGTTATGGGTTATGTGACATATCATAGCACAGATTTAATCGAGTCATTGCAGGTGAAACCCAGCATTTCATTTAAATATATAAATATATATAATTTCAGAGCGTTAATGCATTTGGGCCTAATAAAAAAACAAAAAACCTGACTGTTTAAAAGGCAGGGAGGGAAAACTAACTAAAGAAGAACCAAGCAAATGTATTTCAGATATGACCTACAACAAAGTACTCGCTTATTTCAGTTGCTTTTACACTTCACACACACAAAAAAACAAAAAAATCATCCAATTAGAGCAGAAGGAGCAAAGTCTTTATATAAAGTAAACTGAACCTCCCTGGAAAAAAAAAAAAGTCTAAACTCAAACTAAAATGAATAAAGAGAACAAAAGCAGTGAGGTCTACACAAACTCATCGTCATCTTTACTCGTGCTGCTCACTGTGTTACATGTTAAAAGTCTATCATTTTGTCATCTTAATTTTCTCTTTTTCGCTAATTCATCTCCCGTCAGTGTATCTCAGAGGAATTCCTCCTGAACTGGCTCAGCTTTCTTCAAGTTTTTACTTTTCCTAATTAGAATACAGTTCTACAGACAGATTGATTTAAGACTTGGATGACCTTAGAACAAGATAAAAACGAAAATATAACCAAGCAAAATAAAGAATTACTGGAAACTCAAAAACTAAAAGACAAACTTACTCCCAGAGAGTTTGCCTCCATGGCGGTCTGCATCCCCGTGCAGGCGTAAGCCAGCTCCTCTGTGATGAGGCAGCTGTCAAAGATGGACAAGCCTATCCCACCTGAGTACAAAGAATAGATCAAAATAAGCTCAGACGCTCAGTTACTCTGTAGAAATGAAAAGTGTCCATTGACACGATAAAAATAAAACCAAACCATTGTACATTCAACATGTTGCATCGATGTTCATCTTTTTGTCTTACAGGTTCCAGTCATTCATTTAGTTAAATATGAGAAGCATTTACATTGTTGGTGATTAGAAATGTTATTCTTTTTGGGGTTTTTTTTTTTTTTTTGCAACTACCACCACACACACATCTCTGGTCTTGTTACTTATGGCTTATTGGCTTATGCTCGACACCGATTGCCAAAAACTTACATAAGAAAAACTTCAGGAGGAAGAGTAAGGTGTTACTTTAAAGTTTAAACTAGTTAACAACTTACCATATTCCTGAGGAATGTGACCATTCACAAGACCAAGCTCCCATGCTTTCTTGATGATGGGGAACGGATACTGTGAAAGACATTTTAGAATTGGACTGACTTGTAATGCAAGCTGAACAGCTAAATTTGACAAAAACAAAAGCACATTGGTTTTGCCCTTGAGCGGAATTACTCTGCTAAACTTCACTGCATGCGTTTTAAATCCTGCCAACACGACATAACAGAATTTAATAAGATTATTAATCAAAAGGAGCCCCTATCACCATCTGCAAAGTATTTACATTCGACTTCTTGCATGCTGTTTAAAGGCAGAAATGGTTTTGAAAATGTACAAAAACAGAAAATTATTTAAAAGGGTCTGATGTCAAACAATACAAGGCACATCTGCAATACTCACTTCGCCACTTCTGTCGTAAGCGGCTGCAACAGGGACCATCTCTTCACGTGCAAACCTCCTCGCCAGCAGCTGGAATTCCTTCTGCTGCTCCGTCATCTCTGCAGGTCAAACCATCGGCTTAGCCCCACCTCACAAACCACTTAACAAACACAACGAACAGGTGGAACAGTTGTATATCGCATACCCTTTAAAGTCAAGTCCTACTCACCGAAAGAGAAACCAAGGGATCCTGCTTCGCGGCTGGGGGCCCCTGGAGCTCTGGCTGCAGCAGCGCTGGTGCTCTGCAGACGGATGCCAGACTGCAGACTGGCTCTGAAGGCCTGCGTGTTGGTGGAGATCAGTACTGAAAGTCACCTTCACACCTTTGATAGTTTCAATAGCACCCCTTAGAAAAGCACTGGTTGTTGTTCATGAGCTGCAGGATCATAGTCTGAAACACACTTGTATGCTTCTTCATCTCAGAAAAGACAAGAAATGTTGACTTCTGCCTCATTCTTTTATATGTAGGGGGCCGTTGGCCTTGTTAAAAAGGAGATGGTTCACTCTGTGGGGGGACTATCTGTAAGTTTGTCTTTTTGGGGAATCATGGGAAGGACTCATGTACACGAACACTATTAAGGCCAGCCTGACTGCCACAATGTAAATTATTATATTATGTATATAGTAAAGGAAAGTGCCCCCAGTGTTAACGCATGAAAACTCATTTTGACTCCTCACAGTTGAACTAAAATAACAAAGAGCATGGAAGAAACTGGTTATATCTGTGGAGACATGATCAAAATGGACTGACATTACCCCTCTTCTTCACATTAGATCAAGACTGAATGAAAAAGTCAACCTAATCAAATCTATATTAGAGAGTTTCAGACAAACAATATCAAAAGATATTATACTTTGGACAGGTTCTGTTCAGCTAAACCTTTAATTATCTTTGTGAAAACACACAATCAACAAAAAAAACGGTACTATACTGCATTGTACTCCCTATATGTAGTCTTACTGACATTAAAAGTACTATGAAGAGTTTAATTATTGTTCAAATGACACCAATGACAACACAAATAGTTTCACTGGACCTTCACAGACCTTGGGGTTGTCAAAGATTGCCACGGCTGGTAAGAGTTGATATTTCGACGGGAAACAAGCACATAGCTCCATAAATTTGATACAAGATGATTTAAATACATCTTGATCTTCAAGTGCAAGCTAAATATTATCGTTCACCTACGACAAACTATGTTTTATAGTGGTTGCAGCCTTTTGTTAGCTAATGATAGCCTGTGACGTAACCACCAAACCTCTCGATGTCTTCCGAAAAACAAACAAAAATCCGGCTGAAATCTTTAATTAGTTCAATCTATAAAAACATAAAGGTAAATGATAGCTAATGTAAAAAAAAAAAACCTACCTTATTGAGCATCATTGTTACGATCGTGTTGAACCTATAGCATAAACAGAACAAACTGGTCGCTAACCCTGCCCCACATCTACATTAACACCCGTTCAGCCAATCACAGCAGAGGGGTTGGTCACGTGTCATCACTCGGCATCCGCAACATGACTTTTGCCCCAGTTTTCGTTACCTAACGAGCTTCACCTCGTCTGTTTATAGGTTTTTACTCAGTATTATGGAAAATACAATCTTCAATATATATAAATCAGGATCACAATATCACGTAATAATGCAGGTCAATCTGTGTTTGAATAGATTTAATCTAAATGCAATGGCACTAATATCAGTTTCAATTCAATTCAGTTTGTTTATATAGCGCCACATCACAACAAATGTCATCTCAAGGGACTTCAATGATACAATCCAATTCAAGCCAATTAGAGACCAATTCATTGTAATCAAATCCAATTAAATCCAATGCATTAAATTTCAAATTAGTTCAATTATTTTATACAAAGCCATAATAATTTAACCCAGACATGACAGAAAAGATACACACGATAATTCAACACAAACAAGAGACATCGCAAATAAAATAAATAAAAGACTTAAAGTGACTGCAAACACTAAGCGTCCATAAAATTATTCAGACTAACATTAATCACATATAAATGGCACATATGACCAATCTTAAAATAACTCATTTAAAAGTGCAAAATCCCACTAGGGGACATTGACTCGTCTCAGAAAGTTATTGTACAGACAATCAGTTTAAATTGACTATTTTTAAAACAAAAGACTCAAAATTAAGACAGTGATTGAAAAAAGAAAAAAAGGGCTCAACACAATCCCTAAATGACACGTTTTTATAATTAATCACAGGATCTAATAGTCTAACCATACTTAGATAACCTGTTACAGAACTGTGCTGAGGTGCGTGGACACTGCGGGGCACCCAGAGGACACGTATTCTGACTGCACTGCAGAGCTGCAAGTCTGCCAGCAGAGGGCGTGAATCTTACCTCAAACCCTGAGACAACCATGAACATGAAAGGACTTAAAATAAAATAAATTGATTCTTGCTTCAGTTGTATGTATGGACATCGATAGCTGAGTGTAAACTAATGAGTCTTTTGGAAGATTTTGATACTGGTCAAAGAGCTCTGATCAAATAAATCACAAAAATAGCAGATAGGTATGCTGGAGGGGATTTTTTTTTAACCCCAAAACTGCATTTATTCAGTTAAACAAGCACTTATGTAGAACTGGAATCAACAATTCAATAAATCACAGCCTTGTGCTTAATTAAGGAAGGTAATTAGTCAGAAGAGGTTGGCTCCTTGGTATAATTCACAGCTGCGTGCTTTAAAGCAGACTGAAAGAAAGCTGGAGAGACAGTGGCGTTACTCTAATTTTAAGAGTCTCAATTAGTCTGGAAAGATAGTTTAATAACGTATAAGAAAGCCCTTCGTAAAGCTAGAACTGCTTATTATTCATCATTGATAGAAGAGAATAAGAACAATCCCAGGTTTCCTTTCAGCACTGTAGCCAGTCTGACTAAGAGTCCGAGCTCTGCTGAGCCAGGTATTCCTTTAACTCTCAGCAGTGATGATTTCATGAGCTTCTTTATTAATAAAATTGTTTCTATTAGAGAGAAGATTGATGGAGTCCTTCCCACTATTATCAGTGATGTTTCATCAAGTACAGCAGCTTTAGAAGTATCTTTAGAACCTGATTTGTATTTAGACGGCTTCTGTCCAGTTGATCTCTCTGAACTAACGACAGCAATAGTCTCTTCTAAACCATCAACTTGTGTTTTAGACCCAATCCCAACCAGACTGTTCAAGGAGGTTTTCCCATTAATTTACACTTCCATATTGGATTTGATCAATCTGTCTTTGTTGACAGGATATGTACCTCAGACTTTTAAGGTTGCTGTAATTAAACCTTTACTTCAAAAACCTACTCTTGATTCAGAAGTGTTGGCTCATTATAGACCTATATCCAATCTCCCTTTTATGTCTAAAGTTCTTGAAAAAATAGTTGCAGCTCAGCTTTGTGATCACTTACACAGAAATAATCTGTTTGAAGAGTTCCAGTCAGGATTCAGAGTGCATCATAGCACAGAAACAGCACTGGTGAAAGTTACCAATGATCTCCTCTTAGCCTCTGATAGCGGACTTGTGTCTGTGCTTGTCCTGTTGGATCTCAGTGCTGCATTTGATACGGTCGATCACAGTATCTTATTACACAGACTTGAACATGTTATTGGGATTAAAGGAACTGCCTTAGGTCGGTTTAAGTCATATTTATCTGATAGATTTCAGTTTGTTCTTGTAAATGAAGAATCTTCCTCACACACCAGAGTAAGTCATGGAGTTCCTCAGGGTTCTGTGCTTGGACCGATTCTTTTCCCTTTATACATGCTTCCATTAGGTAACATTATTAGACAGCATGGCATACATTTCTATTGCTATGCTGATGATACCCAGCTGTACTTATCTATAAAACCAGATTAACCCAATATGTTGGTCAGACCACAAGCATGTCTTAAAGACATAAAGACCTGGATGACTCAGAACTGTCTGCTTCTAAATTCAGACAAAACTGACAAATCTTTGGACCCGAGCGCTCTAGGGTGAAATTGTCTAGCTATATAGTTACTCTAGATGGTATTTCCTTGGCTTCTAGTTCTGCAGTGAGGAACCTTGGAGTTATTTGTTACATTTGACTCGCATATAAAACAGGTTTCTAGGACTGCTTTCTTTCATCTTCGTAATATTGTTAAAATCAGGAACATCTTGTCTCAGAGTGATGCAGAAAAACTAGTCCATGCATTTGTTACTTCCAGATTGGACTACTGTAATTCTTTATTATTGTGCTGTCCACATGTGACATTGTGGTCATTAACTCGTGTTTACCTGTTCCAACAGATATCCTTTGAATGGCGTTACAGTGGTTTTCCCCCTCTTTTCTGTCTTCTCAAACCCCAGCTGGTCGAGGCGGGTGGCCACCCTTCCTGAGTCTGGTTCTGCCAGAGGTTTCTTCCCGTTTAAAGGGAGTTGTTTCTCTCCAGTCACCTCAAGCATGCTCAGGACAGGAGATAGGACTGAAGACAAGTTTCAGTGCAATCTGTTGGTTTCCTTAACTAGGAAATAGTTTTTGAATCGACTCTATATGAATAAATTTGATTTTATAAATAATTATAATGAATTGAATTCCAATTGGCTTGAATTGGACTTTATTATTTAAGTGCCTTGAGATGACATTTGTTGTTTTTGGCGCTATATAAATAAAAATGAATCACAGGGATCTATCCAGAATGGGTTGAAAGTAGCAGTTTGAAGTAAGTGTTTTTTTTTTTTTAGATTTCCTTTGACTAATAGGGAAACAGTTTTCAACCAAAGCAGCAACCTGAGATATAGCTTCCCTCGAATTACAAAACATACAAGCTTGAAGTAACTTTGTGTAAAGTGAGTTTTAAGTTCAGTCAGTGCTTATACCAAGTCAAAGATGACTTTTCCTCACACATCACTTTTCTCAGCTGCTATTTACAGCATGTGAACCAAGTAGTTTAAAAGGAAAGGTCAGAATCTCATTCCATTTGCTTCATTCATCAAAAACTATTGAATCCTTTAAAAAATATTAGGCTATTTTTCTCCTCCTCTGGTTATATAAAATAACTGACTTCAGATGCACTGATAAATAAAGCAGCGACAGCAGACAGTGGGACAGTTGGATTTTATTGACGTATCAAACAGCTGTACATCTATTTGCCTTTCTTGGCCTTGATCTTCCTCAGGTAGAACTCGAGCTCCTTGCCCTCCAGGATGTAGCCGTCTGCCCTGCCGCACTGGCCGGGTCTGGAGGCGATGCAACCTGCAGGAAAAGAAAGAAACAAATCAGATGAACAGGCATCAGGAAATGTTTGCAGCTTGAAGGTGAAATATTTACACCGACACCACCATCTGGTCACAGACTACTACAGGGGACATTTCAGATTTAGAGGTTCTCAAGGTTCAGAGCTCATCGATGATCAATTCCTCCTCCTACAGTAAGCAAGTCACATTCAAATATGATATGCCACAGGATTCAGAGATCACTACAAAAATCCATCTCATTGACTCGATTCTACAGTCTTTAAAAAAAAACAAATCAACGGTTCCTAATTATGAAAATGTTCAAGTAAAACAAAGGTTGATGACATCTGAAGCCCCGAGAGACCTACAGGAGACAACCAATCAGATGCATTCTTTCAAATGAACTGCTTCAAATGACTGCTACCTTCTGTGCCTCATTTGTCGAGTTAAAAATGTCAGTATTTGTTTTGTGCCACACCTTTCAGAATTATCTGCAACCTTTGGTTTTAGTTGTAATTTCATAACTCTGGAAATTAAAAATGAGGTTCCATTTGTGTATGTGTTTCTAGGTTTATGAAAGGACAACTTTCACTGTGAAGCCCCTTGAGTTGCACAACTGAATGATCTTAAGTTGAGCTGATTAAAGGACTCACCGAGCAGCTTGCCCTGCTGGAACTGCTCCTCCAGGAGAGTGCTGATCTTGGCCGTCTTTTTACGGTCATCGTACTTCTTCTGGGTCTTCTTTGACCTCTTCTTGTTCAGGACCTCCTCTTCCTCAGGTGTCTGCAATGGGAGAGGAAATTGAACTCATTTAAACAATGTCAAACACACCTCCGTTGCCATGTGAAAGACATCGATGTAAATGTAAAAGCGCAGCAGTCTTTCTCAGAGTCACTGATATCACCACTTCCATTCAGTAGCAGAACTGGACAAAGTTATCTTCATGGAAAGAAACACTGCGTCAGGTACTTCACGTTAAGAGCTTATGTTTAATTTCACTACATTGTTGTTTCACATTAGACTGATCCATTCAGAAATGATGAAAGTTTTCACCTCGAACTTGCCTGCTATGGACTTAAATTTAATCTATACAGATAATCCAGAGCTAGCACACCAGGTTGCACATAATTACAGTTTGAAAGCATTTCACGTACCAGTTTGGCTCCCTTCTTGCGTCCCAGAGGAGTGGCGTAGTGGGCCTCATACCACTGCCTGTAGGGAAGGCTGTCAACGAGGACAATGCAGTTCTTCACCAGGGTCTTGGTCCTGACCAGCTCGTTGTTGGAGGCGTTGTAGACCACATCGATGATCCTGGTCTTACGTGTGCAGCCTGCGTACACAAAGTCAAGCATTTTGAGAACAAGAACGTCACCCTGTTTTAACACTTGACAACTTTCTTTCTTTTTTTTTTTTTAATTGTTAATACACCATCTTTCTCAGAGTCACTAATATCATCACTTGCATTCAGTAGCAGAACTGGACAAGGTATCATCACAGAAAGATACAGAGCAGCGGCATCAGAGAACTTAGTAGGCGTTGTTGAGAAACTTACACTCAGAGCCCCATGAGAAGTTTCCAACGTCTATCCTCAGAGCACGGTACTTCTTGTTGCCACCACGGACCCTCACTGTGTGGATGCGACGAGGTCCGATCTATAAAAAGAACATCTCATTAACGCAGAGAAACAACAGTGAGAGTACAAAAAGTAACAGTTGTGTACCGATGCGTGTCAGTGTAACTATGACGAATCCTAACATTGGTAAGCCCAAAGCTTTGAACCAACACGGCTCAAAAACAGACCTACCTAAGGTCGTGTTTTCATCATCCACGCAACACCACTTTTTATAATTCCTGCAGTTTTCACTCACCTTTGTGTTTGCAGGAGGACGACCGAGCTCATACTTCCTTTTCTTGTGGTAGGGCTTGCGTTTACCGCCGGTCTTGCGGCGTTTATGCCAGTTGTCCCTTGAGATACCTGCATGAGCGAAAAGGAAACAAGGTGTTAGACCACTGAATCAATCGCCAGAAATTCGGAGCAATAAATTACTTTGAGCTTGAGTGATCAGTTCTCCAAGGTAGGTTGTCCGCATTATATATTCGGATTCCGCTTTAAGAGTTTCATCACATCACTCAAGCAGTAACTACTATCTGTGGCTAAATGACAAATCCGTCACGTGGTCGACCTCCAGATCATAATAATGACATTTTCAACCAAACTTAAGACTTTTTAAGACGACAGAACTAAGAACAACAATAATATTTCAGTAAAAATGACAAAGCCTTGCAGCAGAAGCGCGGCCTTAAGGAAACGCGCATGCAGGTATAACTACTAAAACTGGCTACTGTTGACTACATGATTACACACTAATATAAAATATAATATAAAAATCATTCAAATTGACCCCGAACCCACAAACAAATCGTGTATTAAATGGTTTTCCCCATGCGTTTCAAATCAGCAGCATGACACGATCACGACAGGCATGCTAACTAATGCTAACACACTCTTCGATGGCCATACACCTCCAAGTTTTTAAAAGAAATATTTTCAAAACTACCCCCATATATCTGATACACTGCAATACCAATCCTTGCTCAAGCTAAAAAAAAGACTCAAACCTCACTATTAATTGACAGTTTTCATCCACTCTACAGCATGAGCAGCTAACTACATGGCCATAGAGAGCAGCCATCTTGTAGCCTTTCTGAAATCCACTGCAAATTACTTCATTAAAACTAAATATCATGAATCTAGACAACAAAGTTAGAGGTATATCAATTCAAATAACAGTTAGCTTTAGTTCAGCAAACCATTTTAGGAATATCCCTTGGTAAAAACGTCAGATGGAGAAAGATTCTGCCTCCGACCCAAGCATGAAAACACGTACCCATTCTCAGGCGCCGGCTAGAAAGAGGAATCGCAAAGGCTCATGGGGAGGTTTGAACCCAGGAGATCTCGCGAGAAAGAACGAGGTTTTCGTTTTCACGACTAAAAAGTTGCACCTCGTGAATATCTTTGATTTATATTAAAATGTTTAACGAGACTCGTGTTTAATTTTTCACGTGTCATGACTTAAACGATTCTTAGAAATCATACATTTAAATATAAATTTAGTATAATGTTAGTTTTTAACTATTTTTTTCATTTTAATTCTGGCTGTTACAATTATGTTTATGACAGATTAAGAAATTAAATAAATAAATAAAACCAACAAATTTACACTGAAAAATCCGTTTGTTTTTAAAAAACTAGATTTGTATGATTCTGACTGAGTTCTGTCTCATGCACAGAAAAATCAATAGATAAACTAGAGTACAAAGTAACTAAATACGAATTAGTTTTACATTATGAATTTTTTCTATAATTTAAGCTTTTAAAATAGTCTTGATGAGTATTTTTCATACTTTAAGGTTTTTCAAAGTTTTTTTCTTTGGACATTGGTTGCTTTTTCTCTTATTTTCAGTCCAGTTGTTGTACTCGACCATTCTCAGATGAATGTACTTTTTTTGTTGCCAGTGTTAAGCCGTGTAACACTGAATGAAACACACAAGCATAGAAAGTTATCCAACTCAAGGGATGAACCAGTGTTTAGTCAACATATAACAAACAACAGTCTGTCACAAACTGGCACATAATTTGATCTAATTTCTATTATTGCATCTATCAAAAGTACCAAAGATAACAGCTTGACAGATATTTTGCCTGAACAAGGTGATACCCAAAGAGCCATTAGCTAAAAACTTGGAATATGGCAGCAGTGTGCCTTCAAAAATAATCTGAGAAAACTTGATAAATAGAGGAAGAAGCGTTGAGTTCACTGAAGCCTCTTTAGAAATGGTTTCAATGGAAGGGTGGCTGTCAAGAAGCCATTCTTAAGGAAGGGAAACAGGGAGAAAAGGCTGAGCTGTGCCAAAGGACACAAGAAGTGGGCTGAAAATCAGTGGCAACAGGTCTGATGGAGGGATGAATCCTCCCCAGAGCTCGGAGCTAAACATTACTGAAGCAGTGTGGGATCATGCTGGCAGAGAACGGAACAAAAGGCATCCCACATCCAAAGAAGAGCTTTGGGATGTCCTTCAAGAAGCCAGGAGAACTATTCCTGAAGACTCCTTAAAGAAAGGACAGAAAGCTTTTCTAAGATGGTTCAGGCTGTGTTGTAGTATAAAGGTCTCATCATTGTCTCATCAGAGACAAACAAACTAAGGATATGGATTGCTGGAACCATGTCCTGTGATCTGATGACACCAAGATGAACAAATTTGCTTTCGATGGTGTCAAGCCTGTGTGGTGGTAAAAAGTGATTTGTACAAAGAAAAGTGCCCCATGCTTAAAGTCAAGCATAGTAGTGGGAGTGACATGGTTTGGGGCTGTATGGATGCCATCAACAGTAGGAAGCTGAATTTCACCAAAAGAAACATGCTTGTCAACATGTACTGTGACTACTGAAGCAGATCATGATACTCTCCATAGGATTTCAGTCAAATCTCACACACGTCTCTTTTAGCCTGGTGCAGACTCAAAATGTAAAATTTCAATGTAAGGCAAGGATGAAACGCACAACGATGACCTCCCTTTTAATGCCTTTTCATTTCATGACATTTCGGGCCAACACGGCCCATTCTCAGGGAGTTTAACATAGGGGTGTACTCACTTTTGCACCAGCATAATTTCACAAAAATGGACAAATATGTCATTTAAGTTATATTGTTGACCTTTCTTTTCTGTTGTAAGCTGAACAGATGTTGTATTAAACTTACTCTATGCACGTTTTGGGAATAACTTGTGTGTGTATTAAAATATTGTTCAAAATGTTACTTTTCAACAGGGGTGTACTCATTTTCACTGTGCACTGTAGCATCCATAATTTACCCAACTTATTGCACTTACTCTAGCACTAGTTATGCTCTTAGCTGTTTGGTTTTGGAAGGAAATGCACTTATGATTTCTTGTTACCTGAAGTTCTTTTGCCTACCGATGTTGAACACACTTATTGTAAGTTGCTTTGGATAAGAGCGTCTGCAAAATGACCGTAATGTAATGTAATGTAATAATTTTGAACCACCTCCAGTGTTTTCGGTCCACGCTGCATCTGCTGTTGTGGTCCTTGATCCGCCGTTAATCGCTCCGAAGCTTCTTCAGCTTAATGCGACACCGGCTCGCGGTCCGGTTGAAACCACTCTCTGCCATTTTTGCAGCAATCAGCTGGAAAACTTTTTCATTTCGCACAGCGCCATCGAGCTCCCGCTGCACAGCCTCCTCACCAACAACGGAGAGCAGAGCCTGGAACCGGTCCTGTGTGCTCGGTACCCCAAGCAGAAGGGTTACAGACATGGTAACGGGTACCATGGGACCGGTACGCTTTCGTGGTAATGGAAACACTGAAATAAGCGAACCGTTCTGAACCGACCCGTACCGGACTGCATAGTGGAAACGGGGCAATTATGGAAGCAGTGTGGGATCATCTTGCTGAAGAATAAAGGTGCTCAGACCAAATACAGACTTTCACAATGACAAAGAAATGTGGGATTGGCTCAGGACTTTTGCACAGTAGCATATTTATGCATAAGAGTTTATCATTAAAGTTATTAAACAAAAGTCTCAATCAGTCACTTTCAGGTTTCCATATAGCTCTTTTATTATATACAGCCATCGTTAATTGGCAGTTGTGATGATCTGGTGATGAACTCGGTTGGATTTCTCCATTAAAGTGTGATTTGTGGAGCGAGCGGTGTTCTGCAATGCAGCAGGGAGATCATTCTTCCCAGGGGCTCATGTCGGTGTCGATGGCCACACAGTTGTACGCAGCGTAACGCAGCTTCTCCTCACAAACCTTCGCACTGCAGCACAGAAAGAAAAGAGTGAGAGGAAAATCTAAATAAATGTGAGATCCTTGTCACCAGCAAGTAGTTTAACACAGAAGTCATAATAGCAAGAAAATGTAAACTTTGAAATTATTAACTTGTAGTGTCTACCACAGAGGATACGCAGTAACTAAGCATGCACTCACAACCCACAGCTCTTCATACCTTGGATAGTTGGGAAGATAAAGGGTACTGGAACATGTGGATGACTGTGGAAGTGCATCAGTTGTTTCAAAGCTGAATCAGGAAACAGAAAACATGATGAAATCTCTTGTTATATAAATCAGTTCTTACCCCCATCAACTTTAGAAAAGTTCATTAGGATGCACTCGTACTCACCCATGTTTGTCGGGGAAGACGTATATAGGTGCAGGAAGACGACTTCTACCAGTTACAAACCTCAGAAACCTGCTGCGATCCTCTGAAAATGGAATTCAAGTTCTGTGAGATCTAATTTCTTCACATAGATACAAATACAGCAAGAGAATCGTCTTCGGTTTACAAAGAACTGACCATTGGTGAAGTTTGTCAGCGCCTCCCATAGATACTGCACTCTTACATCACTTTGTTCCAGGTCTTCAAAGCGTGCTGGTGGGGTCAACAAAACATTACCATCAAAGTGGTTTCTCAGTGGAGGCTGCTTAGGATATTCTGTTTAAATTCAGTTCAGTTTTATTCATGTAGTGCCAAATGTAGTGTCAACTTAAGGCACCTGAGAGATGCAGTCCAATTATTCACTGCAATGCAGTTATAAACCAAACAAATAAGACCTGTCTCTAAATCTGAATTAGTTCAATACATATAATGCCAACTTGAAAAGAAGTTTCCGAGCAAAGGAAGCCCACAGATCGCATCAAAACTGCAGCCTAAATGCTAAATGGAACATAAAAGTGGTGAAAAAAGGCAACAAAGAAGTACAGAGAAAAAAAATAGACATACAAAAAATGTGGGTTTTTAGGGAAATGTGATAACTATAAAGCTCTATTAATCAATAAAAAACTATAGTTAACACTGCTAAAATAAGACTCAAGTTGAAGAAAACTGGAATTTTACTGCAATTCATCGACTCCTTCTGGTTTTAGCTCAAAAAGTCAACTTTTAGCTCTTTATTTATGGCTGAATGTGCTCCGGTTGTCATTCATTCCAAGCTGAACACTCACTGAGTCGTTTCAGAGCTTCCACAGTGATCTCCGGGTCTCCGCACACTTTCTTTTCCACTTCCTGCCACGTGAGCAGGTCCAGCACAGCCTGAGGAACCACCTTCAGCAGCCCCGCCTGCATGGCTGCGATCTGCGGCACACAGAAAATCAGGCACAAGAACGCACTTCACAGCTACTGAAGGAGTTCAAAGTGAGGACAAAAAGCAAAGCAGTTACAGGAATCTGAGCCCCACCTGCTGCTTGCCCTCCTCCAGCCGAGCCTTCTGCACCAGGCGGATGAACTCACTGCGGTCCTCGTAGCGGACCGCCACATTACTGCCGCCGGGGATGAGCTCCACCATCTGACCTTCGGTCAGCAGGGTGGTGTACACCAGCTCTTCCCCGAACCTGAAATCAAAGGTCTCCTTGTCCATGTTCTCCATGGCCTCCAGCAAGTTCACCTGAACACACATTAGATCAACATTCACTGAGAAGCAAAGACCGGGAAGGAGGAATCAGTGGCCAAAAATCTATACTTCTACATTAGAAGGATAGTTTGCCTCTTTTGACATGAAGCTGTATGACATCCCATACTAGCAATATCATTTATGAACATTTTCTTACCCCTGCTGCGTCCTGTGAGCCGAGTTCCAGCCTAGTTTTGGTGTTGACGAAAGTAGTCCAGCTAGTTTTCTAGGGTCCCGAAAATAAAGCCTCTAGCTTCTCAAAACAATATGTGTTCAAAAGAGTAATACATTTGCATCACAAAATTCTCCCTCCAGAAAAAGTCAGACCTCACATCGCTTGGCGCCATTTCTCTCTTCCTTCATATCACTACGGGCTGTGTAGACTGTGCAGACTGAAGTGCAGACCGAGCAGTCCCCTGCTTCCGAGCAGTAAACACCGTAACAGGTGCGGCTATCGCTAGGTGGCTGTACGCATTGATATAAAGGCAAAAATAGCGCCAAGCGATGTGAGGTCTGACTTTTTCTGGAGGGAGGATTTTGTGATGCAAATGTATTACTCTTTTGAACGCATATTGTTTTGAGAAGCAAGACGCTTTATTTTCGGGACCCTAGAAAACTAGCCGGACTACCTTCGTCAACGCCAAAACTCAGCTGGAACTCGGCTCACAGGACGCAGCAGGGGGTAAGAAAATGTTGCTAATATGGGATGTCATACAGCTTCATGTCAAAAGAGGCGAACTATCCCTTTAAAGTGGAACGTGACATGCAAGTAAAGCCATTTGACAAAACCGACAGATGAAAAGAATCCAAATGAAGTATAACAGATTCTGAAGTCCTCTACAGGTAAAAAAGTATCTTCAAAAGGTTGAGATTTATATGTCACGACTGCTGAGCAGCATGTAAATGATTTGAATGTCCTCACCAGCACCGAGTCCACTGCAGGGAAGTCTTTGCCCCAGCTGGTGGCCTCCCCAGTCAGCTGCTTCCACACCAGCCCGGGCAGAGCCAAGACCTGCAGAGGGACAGAGAAAATTAAATATCTCCATTAACATCAACTTAAACTGAAATAAACTGAAAGAATATTGGTTGAACTAATGATGACGTGTGATGTCTTTTGATTAAAAGGAAAAAAAATGATTTAATCTGTCTCTTGTGAAACTTAAGAAATGATAAAACAGAAAAAGACAGTTATGAGAATTCAAACCAGGAAGGACATAACGTCTAAGATCACTTAATAATCATATAATAAGAAAAATAACTAATGGCAGCATATTTTTTGTTCTTCCTTTGTGTGCGTTTCTTGATGATACAACCCTGTTATGCAATTCTGTCTTCATGTTAACATTTTATGAATAAAAATGTGTCTCTGACATTAAAACCTTTTTTTTTTTTTTTAACTTTTACAGAAAATAGAAAGCTTTGATAAAGAGCACCAAAATAAAAGTTTGAATAAAGCATTAAAGGAGCTGAGGCTTACATATGTAACAATCTAATTACTCTCTGCCTCCTGTCAGGTTTTTGTGAACCATCTTGAACTGTATCAACATTCACTGGAGGTAAGTTTACTTGCTCCAAACATCCAACGGCTGGTTCCATCATATAAAAGTTACTTTTAAACCTTTTTATTTCCCCCTGGCTTATAGCTGAATAGTTGCTTCCTTCTCCTGCCTCTTCTGGTGCAGTAAAGCATCTGAACTTGCTCTTTTTTTTAAGCTTTCAGTTTAAACCACCATGACTCTGTTTCTAAAAAATGCCACATCTTATTCTGTAGTGATCCAGACATCCTAAAGTAGGTGGAAATGAGCGTCACTCACCAAGAAGTCTTTCCCTCTGAGAGCCGCTCCCATCAGCTGACCGATCCACTCGTACTTGCCGAAGTCTTTACAGGATGGGTTGGGGACGTAGTAATCTCTGGCCTCTACGGCTCCCTGACAGACCAACAAACAACAGTACCAGAGAGGTGAGGACACCGAAGTCCAGTCTGATCCTGACAGAATGCAGGCAGTGATGAAGGATGATGACCTGGTTGGACGTCCTGGTGAAGAACGGCAGAGGCATGGGACACTCGGCTGAGCTGGGGCAGAGCTCCTCCGACATGTCTGCCAGGCTGTCCCGAAATCCTCCTCCCTGATCGATGATTCCCTCGGCGATGAACTTGCACTCCCACCACTGGTCATAGCGAGCGGGCCATCTGAGGAGTTAAAAGACACATCAGAAATCAGATTTTACCTTAAGTTACAAGTATGAAATATGACACGTACGAGGTTGAGAAAATTCACCTATAATCCAAAGTCTTCTCAAATTTATCAGATGGCTTCAGACCCTCATAAACCTGCATAGATCACACTAATGAGACCACAGCAACGTCATCATTATTAAAACTTTAAGGCTTCCCACTGCTCAGTACCTGGCTGAAAACAGCGTTCTTGCAGCTGGAATCCAGAGACGGGTTGTCTCTGTGCTCCATGGCCAGACGTCTGTTGATGTAGAGTCGAGGCATGAAGTTTGGCTTACTGGTCTCCGAGTCCTTCAGGCACTGAGTGATGAGGGCTGAGCGGCGTTTGGACAGCAGCAAAAACTGCTTTATGCTCTAGAGGGCGCCAAAGACACACAAGGGAATAATAACATGCGAGTTGTTGGGTTGACTTATAAAAAAGGTACAAACTGTACTGTACTGTGTCTACAGTTTAAGATCAAGCAACTCCATACGTGTTATCTGACGCGATGAAATTCACACAGCAACATTGTCAAGCACAGCAGATTATACAGCAGACACATATCGCAGTCAAGCGTCCAGTTTCTTTAGTAAGTCTGGTAATTTGGCTGGTGTTGATAAAAGAGGGACTGAAGTGGTGGATGATGAGGGACAACCAAGTACTGATGAAATGCATCACCGTGTTCTAAAATGATGGTAAAGAGCGCCTGACTCACTTTGATCTGGTTGAAGGTGCCGAGGCTGTAGTCCCAGGCGGGCATCAGATGTGGCAGCACACTGTCCAGGAGACAGATAAACCTACAGAAGAACACAACTGCCGCTTAAAACACAGACCACGGGAGAACTTTACCGTCTTTACCGCAAAGGCAGGAGCAGCTAAAAAGGAAAAAGCATCTTCATGCGTCAGACGTGCGTCCATAACAACACGTCAGCTCGATGAGCGCTGGTTTACCTCTGGATGACCAATGCTCTGCGGTACAGGATGTCAGGAGGGGTGCCCTGCAGACGGGGGTAGCGCACCAGGTTAGAGGACTGAAAAACATCAGCGTTCAGACCCAGGTCTCTTTCACAAGACGACTTGATCTTCAAACCTCGGATCCGAACGTCTATGCCCTCATCTGCAAGAGTCACAAAAAGCGAAAAAATAGGTTTCATTTAGGAAACTTCTGCAGGGAAAATAGGATCAAATGAACACAGAAAAGCACTGAAAAGCCTGACCTCTACATTCCTCGATCCGAACCTCGATGACAGGCAGGTGGGAGGTCATGTCCTCCAGCACACATATTTCTCCAATCAGATTGCTACAAACAAATGACAGGTGGTTTTCTTAGGGTCAGATTATAAAATCTGAAGCTCATGTTTGTGAATCCCATAGAAGAGGTCACTGGAGAAAGCTCACTCGTCTATGGTGACATCACTCAGCTTCTTCAGATTGTCTCCTTCTCCTCCATAAACTGTGACTCTCTTGGGCATGTAGTTGTCATCCGTTGAATCCACGGTCAGTATCAGCTTACTGGTGAACAATAACAAGCCCATCATTGACAATAAAACCACACTCAGAGAGTGGCATCATTCATCCACAGAGGGATCAAATCTGTCACCGGAAATCAAGGTAGAAACACAGAAAGATAATAAAAATCTCACTTTTCAAGCGTATACTCACTTTTTGTAACGGTTCAACAACTGAAACATCTTGTTTTTCCAATTGAATGAGTATAATTCTTCTTAGGTTTTGGCTGCTCTAAATAAATTTAATCTGTAATCTGCCAGCATGTCGGCGATGTTAATCAGAGTGCTGGCTATCATTAAACACACGACACTTGTTCTTTGTTTTTCTACTCTCAGCTTGCTGCCCGGCAGCTTCTTACTTGACCACAGTGCCTCTCTTCATGTGGAGGCGGATCCAGTGCTGTCCCTGCATGCCGTCGCTCTCCCAGTAAGTTTCAGTGTCGCCGTCGGTCAGACAGTTCACCCCCACGTTGGGATCCTCCTGACAGCAAATATCAGGATGGTTTGATTGGTGATTAGGTTAAAATAAATTCCCAAACTTACAAAAATCAATTTTATGTTAAAGGAACAAACCAGGATTTACAGAATTGACCAAATCTGTTTATTTGAGTGTTAAATGTCGAAATGTTGCTTACTGAACATGAAGACATGTCGATGCTGGTCACAGACTGCTTCACACTCCCCAGGTTTTCGTCCTCTCTTCCTATGTGGTCATAAAAGTAGTGCACCAGGTCCTCGTCACATTCGTAAGCCCAGGTGGGAGGAACATACCTTGAAAACATGAAGTTAGCCTTATTATTAAGGTATTTGCGACTCCACACGACACTCACCATGGAAACACTTTGTGCTGATTCACACAAACTCACAGACTCACTTTAGCTTCTGAACGGCGGCGGCGTCACACTCTGCGATTTTGGGTTTGGAGCCGATGTAGAGTGCGTTCTCCACATCCACCACCTGCTCCCACCTGTTGCAGGCCTTGTAGTCGAAGCCGAAGAGCTGCTGCTGCCTGCTGACGGTGTCTGGTGACTCTACGGGCACGAGCCTGTCGCCTCCCTCTGTGTGTTTACACACCAGGATCCAGCCCTCCTCCAGCTCCTGGCCCGGTCGGTGCTCCTCCAGCTGCTCCTGGAAACAAATGGATCAAAAACATAAAAATTACAAAACTACACAAACAGCAGACCTTCATCTGACGGCAGTGATTGGTTGTCTATTAAGACTTTGCTGTTTTTACAAGCTACAAAGCTTAAAGTGTAGCTCTTTACAAGACACTCCATAGACACTCCAAGACTAAACCATTTCAAAACTCATTTCAAGGCAATTTTGACTAAGACCACGGTTATTAACATTAACATTTGTTATAGAATAGAAAAATTACTTTATTCATATATATTATTAACACAACATATTTACATTTCAACTTTATTCTCTTTATTTATGTTTAAGATAAGCTGCCAAAGCAGATCTGCTCTCACATCACTGTCTCCCTGTAAAATTTGGGAATAAGAACTGACTAGCAAAGGCCTCCTATGACTTTTACAACAGAATGATACGCAGCCCTTAGATGACCATCAAGCCCCTGTGGTCATCACAGCAAATCTTCAGGTTAGTGTTACCTTAGTATATTTATTCTCAAAACTTTTCTGTTTCTTAGCAACATTCTGTGACTTCACCATCAGCTGCACATAGTGTAACATATATAAAATACATCAAATACATCATATACTGCCATCTGAGCATCTGAACAACTCCATTTGCTGTATTGACTATTGAAGCGTCTGATTCAATCATGATGCCATAAATCTGCCTGAATCAGCTGCATCTCCTCATATTTATAATCAGTTTATCCGTTTAGCTTCCAGCTCCTCTGAAGGGTAAGAATAAAAAAACTATTTATTTAGACGATTTAGGGCGAAGCAGCTGCTGACAGAAGAGGAATGTGTGGATTACTTCTGGATTCAAAGCCAGTATGTCCTTGCCCTGAGGTAAACCGCACTACTTAAATGACCAAAAAAAAAACAACATGATTTTAAACAATCTAAATTTTTCTTTTCTTGTGTAATATTGCCATTTAGAAAACGTGATGTAACTGCTGGCAAGACATTGAGGAATATCCTTACATATCACAGGACTCTTTGTACAAAGGTTAAAGAGGAAGAGTGCAGTGCAATCATCATGTAGATTAGAGTTATAGCAGCTGTTTCAGCAGATTTAGAGAAGTAGGAGTGATGTGGCTGTACCTTATTCATTTTGACCCAAAGGCCCTGGCTGTTGCAGTATTCCTCCCCTGTAGTCCGGATGCAGGTCCCTTTCTTTGGTTCAATGTTGTACTTGCATGATTTCTTGCTGTGGAGAACTTGGTGCGGACTCTCAAAGACCGACACCAGCGTTTTTCCAACGGTGGATCCTCCCGCTGAGCCCCCGGTGGAGGCGGAGGAGCCGGATGATGAATCTTTGCAGATTTTGTAGCACACCTCTTTGGGGACGTAACACAGGCACTCGGGTAGCGGCTCGCTCCTCCTGAAACTCTCGATGCACCTGTTCAAGAAGCGGATCCTGCCGAGAAGCAGGTGAGGGTTGTCGCCCAGAGACATGATGGAGTTGATGAGGGTGGCGGTCAGCAGCTCAGCAGGGGGCCGTCAGGTGACATAACACCGCTGTCCTGCTCCGTGTTCCTGCCTGGCTGCAGGGATGCTCCTGTCAACACTAAACAAAACCGAATATTTATAAGAAACACAACCTTCATTGGACACAACATGAAACCTGTTAGTTATTCTGATTTAAAGCCCCCTTACAGCGGGAGTGTTCACAGTCTGAAAGGTCAAAAATCTGCTACCCGACAACTAAAGATACCTAAGCGAATGACTAAAGTATCTCCTCATTTCGAAAGGTAAAAGTGACTGAGCTAGCATTAGCATTCTAGCAGTGTGTTCGGTACACGAGTTGATTCTTAGTTGGTATCAATTAAACCAGATGGCTCAGCTTCTTCGTATTTGTCAGAGCTCTTTAGAAGACAAACACATCGTGAGTCTTGTTCAGAAACAGTAAGCGTTAACATACCTGCTGACAAGTGCTGAGGTTTTTGTTCTCGTCTGTCGTCTGTTTCACAGATTTCCGACAACGCGGAAGTGCAACAAACAATCTTGACCCTTCTCCACTTCCGTCGCTTTCATCGTACCAAAATAAAAGTTTCCTCTCTTAATATGAAATTACCTGACGAATTTGGATAGAATTAGCTCTTTATAAACCCTGGAATTACCGCCGTACTTGTAGGATGTTAAAAAAATAATGACAAAAGGAATTTAGTTTAATAGCTGAACATTCTGGCTTAAAATTGTTGTAAATATTAGCGTTTTTAACAGATGAAGAAGAGTAAAACAAAATGCTATCACTCATTCCTTTGGAAAAATGATCAAATCAAACTTATTTTCATTTCTAAAGCAAATACATAAACAAGTCTTAATATGCAAATGAGTCAGCAGATAAAAGAGAGTGTTTGCTGAGCTTGATGAGCTGTTGCACATGGCTAATTTGTGAGGAAACTTGACCCACTGTCAGTAGAGGCAATGGAAAGGTTTCTGAAACTCAAGAAGACATTCCAACCCAGAGAGCAGCAAATGGTATTGTTTGTTCCCAGTCAGCTGAGGCTAAAATCTGGAGCAAAAATGGGAGGGTTGTACAAAGGAAACATCCAGGTTGACCCAGAAAGATGCCAAAGCACCAGAACAGAAAACTCAAAGCTATCGGCCAAAGAATAGAAAATTCACTGCTAAAGAAATAACAACAAATTAGCAGAAACGGGAGTCAATGCTTGTGACCAAACTGTAAGAAGCTAGCTGATGGAAATGGGATTTAAATCCAGAGAATTCAACAAATCCTATTAAAGATTTCTGAAGTTTTACAAAGCCAGAATGTTCAGCTGTTAGATATCAATGAACGTTCTCCAAGTGTGTGATTCTATCATTTCTGCTAGAGGTTGTATCAGGTGTTTATTTGAGCTTTTATATAAGCCTATATAAACACACAAATACAGCCCAGTTACAGAAGCCTCTTAAAGTGAATATTCTGGAGCAAAGGTTGATTCTGAACAGGTAAAAGGCGTTGTTAACTGGTTCTTGTGTCTACTTATCAGCAATAATAGGGAGGTTGGTACTACTTTGCGAGTCTCTGTGTGTCGTTGTTTATAGATGTTTTTGAAGCTAAAAGTTCTTCTTTGGACACCAACTGTTGCCTTTGAATTAGCTCAAAGGCAGTTTAGAGTATTTTCTATTTGCAACCACAACAGATGCGGTACCCAACCTAAACAGGTTGATAGTTGAAACCAAAATGAACTGAGTTGTTCATTGTTCCCAGTAACCCCTGGTTACTGAGTCAGGGGCTCTTCCCTCATTACTCCAATGTACCACCTTCTTATAAACACAGTATTTTCCACCATGGGCGTGGTGTATACCCATGGTGGAAAATAATATACAAACAACAGGTTAAAACAAGTGGAAGACAAAATAGTGTAGATGTGAGATAAAATTCTCTGTCTTATGCGAGTCCTAAAAATATCTCAAGGTGTAGTTTCTTCTTCATCTATCTTCCCTTTAAAGTGATCCAGAACAAACACGTAAGATGCAGAACTTCTTCTATCATTATATAATATTTATTACAAATTTACATTCAGCTCATTTCTTTTGAAGCTGTGTTTATTACAATTGCAGCCTTTTTATTTGTCAAGTAATGAACACAAAGATCACCATCAAAATCCTTATTATCAATGCATCTGACATATCACACGATTTTCTTTAATAACTGACTGTTCAGGGAATAAAATGTCTACAGGTTTATAAGATTCCTTCAGTAACAAAGTAATCAGTGATAACTGTCACTGCACGTAATGGTACAGAGAGAAAAGGAAATGTTAATGTCTATATTTTTATATATATATGAAACATAAAACATATATATATATATATATATATATATATATATATATATATATATATGAAATGTTTTATTTCATATATGTGGTTAATGTTACACATGTAGGTAGTCAAAACATGCCGTTGAGAATCATTGTTTTTCAGTCTTTTTGCTTCACTGCAACTGTAACAAGCACCCGGTCTTGTTCTTAGTGACTGGTGGCATCTGTTTCACCTTCATCAGCCTCGTCTTCCTCATTTGGATGTGACAGGACGTCCATCAGATAAGGGAGACTACCGCTGCGCAGGATGCCTTTACCCCTGTGCAGGAAGCTGTCGAACCCATTAACCAGAGAGCTCTGGACTGGTAAATACTGTCTGTTCACAGGTGCATCTGCCGGCTGCTGGATCTCAAGATCTTCAGCGCTCATTCTGTAAAAATGGGATAATTAAAGCAAAAACAAGGTCACTTTTGTGTCTTTATTACCATGTAATAATTAATTAATTAATTTGGCTTATATACAATCGTCGATACGGATGGTTTTTGCCTATTTTTTCTCCCTTTGTTATCGGTGAAATAATAAAATGTGCTTTATATATATAAAAAAACATGAAATAGTAAGTATTACAGACTTTCTTCACAGTATCTTTGAATGAGCACATATACTTTCATACTTCAGTAAAAAAAATCTTTGTGTGAAAAGCTCTTTTAGTCTGTTAAACCATTACCTCCTGAATTGCTTGTTAAAGTGATACTCCGGAGTAGATTCAACCTGGGGTCATTTGAACCGTGATATCCAGCCAAGTAGCCCACCCGCAGTTTTTTCGATATTGGCTGAACATCAGCTGAGTTACTGAGTTATACCGAATAGCTTCTTACAAGGGTTAATGGATCCTGGTCCGTATCTCCAAAATTACCACACTAAAATCACATGCCATGACACCAAACTTCTACAGGAGTACAAATATGGTCTGTACTCACCAAACGATGCATTTGGAAGTTTGAAAATAGTCCAGGAGTTAATTATTATCAACACAAGCCTGATAGCTTCTCTGCAGCTAAAGCTGCGTCGACGTCACTTCAGAGAGCTGGAAGCTTCAAAATAAGATGAAGGTTGATCTACTACTGTAGACAACAAAGCAAGGCTGCTCAGTTTATCCATTGATAAAATAACTTCACAACTCTAAAACATAAAAATTCATTAAAAAAAACATGTAGAATATAGCATATACTTTGTTGTCTACAGTAGTAGATCAACCTTCATCTTATTTTGAAGCTTCCAGCTCTCTGAAGTGATGTCGACGCAGCTTTAGCTGCAGAGAAGCTATCAGGCTTGTGTTGATAATAATAAACTCCTGGACTATTTTCAAACTTCCAAATGCATCGTTTGGTGAGTACAGACCATATTTGTACTCCTGTAGAAGTTTGGTGTCATGGCATGTGATTTTAGTGTGGTAATTTTGGAGATACGGACCAGGATCCATTAACCCTTGTACGAAGCTATTCGGATAACTCTGTAACTCAGCTGATGTTCAGCCAATATCGAAAAAACTGCGGGTGGGCTACTTGGCTGGATATCACGGTTCAAATGACCCCAGGTTGAATCTACTTCGGAGTATCACTTTAATACTTGACTGGCCAAACAAAATGTTGTTGTGACCAATAAATAGCCTGCTATGGAATTAGCCTGCCCCCTGCTGGATATTTTCTGAATCTGCAGCTGCAGACTGGTCCGTCAGCCTCGGGTCAAAGTCAATGCAACATCAGATAAATACCGGCTACTGCCATCGGTATGTTATCCTTTTTGCCAATAGGCTGAACGAAGGCAACAAAAGGAATATCTGCCGATAGATCTGTGTATCCATATTGAAAATGAGGCTAAAATGTTTTTAACGTGTCAAAAGAATTTGATGCAGAATATATATATATATATGTTATATTATATATTTGTTTCTGTTTTACTATCTCCCATATTATCAAATCATTGTTATTACTCATGCACTGAGGTGTAGGAGGCTGTTTGTTACTATAGCGGCTGATCAATAATTGCATTACGGATTAATACATTTCCTTGAATTATCAGTTGTGTGATGAGTAAAATTGTTTTTATCAGTAACTTCATCAAAAAGCCTTTTACCTCATGTCAAAGGTGGAGCCCATGAAAGCCGGTCTGAGAGTCTCTGCTGCTGTTGACAGAGTGTAAGGGATGGAGAAGTGGCTCTGCGACCAGTGTTTGTCCTTCACAATGGGAGCCAAGTTCTGGTACATATCATCCACAGCCAGCATTGACACCTGCCGAAGACAGGAACAGAGTTAAAGAACTCACTGTAGGTTTTCACACTGGGTGAAGAAGAGCAAAGCTTTGAATAGAATAGAATAGAAAAATACTTTATTCATCCCCCAATGGGGGAAATTCAAATTAGTCAAGTAGCTCAACATTTTTTTAAATATTGACAAATATTGTATTAAAGCTGCAGTCTGCAACTCTTTTTCAAGCATAATGCCTGGAACTGTCCGGGGATTCTGAAAGTAGTACATTAAATACCCCAATACAAAAAAAAAATGAGTTCTCTAGGTCCCCTATATGTCCCACTAGGTCCCTCCAAAGCCAGCAGGTTTGTTTACAAAATTGCAGACCGGACCGGTAAAAGGTAACCAATCAGGTTTACGAGCTGGGCTCTGCTGCCTGTCAATCACCGATTGTGCACGCGCGATACAAGGTAGGCTCGTCCCCACGCTTATTTATCTGGACTATTGAACTTCATTACGGGCTAGTCTACTTACTGTGTCTTCCATGATCGCAAATGACAGGTGAGTTGATGAATGAGGAGTCGTGTACGCGCATCTGGCGTGCACGTAGACGTGCACGAGTTCTCGTGTGTTTTGATTGGGCGGGACAGGAAGTTGAATAACTTTTTATTTTTCGGTTAAAAAATAAGCATTTCTTGCATTTTGCGACTACGGAGGTCACCGTTTTCAACTTCAAGCGTTCTGATAGATCATGTAAACTCTTAAAATGCCAAAAAGTAGGACTTTACGTATGACAACAACAAATCTTGCAGACTGCAGCTTTAACAACAATAAAACAACAATGATAATAATAAAAATTCTAGTAAAAAATAGTACAAGTAACTAATAATAATAATAATAAAAGACGAAATAAACAAATAAATAAAGATCAATCAATCAATCAATTTGAGAAGAACTCAGCAGTCACTGTTATAAAGTTGAGGTGAAAACCTGAATGTTTCGGTCAATAAGCTGGTTGGTTTCAAAGTCATCATCATCTTCACCAAACGGGTTTATGATCAGCTCTCCCACCTGCAGAGTGGAGACATAACAGTAACTCTGGTTGGACAAGCAGTGGTGGAAGAATCCCTCCGGTTGTAAAATTACAAAACGTACTTTGAAAAGTGCTCATTTTGGCAAAAACTGAGATAATATTAATTCTGATGCATTCGTACTTTAGCAATATTTTACTGAAAGAACAGGTTGAGGCGGACCAATGTTACCTGATTTTATCTAAAACAAATAGTCAAGGTCCTCCAAATGGTCAGAAGATGAATGTGTGGGATCATGAGACACAAAGTGCTTCTCTTGTCAATCATTAGAAACATCATGTGAAGTTTGATAAAAAAAAAAAAGTCTCTCATTTAAGGAGCAGTAACAACACAGTTGTCAGGTTGGTAGTGATCCTCTAATCTAATCTAAGGCTGTTACATTTCTTTACTGTGCAGACTTTCAAATGTACCATAGCAGTAGTGTAAGGCGGCACAGACGTGTCAGTTTACCTTGAGCCAGCCGGTGTAGAAGAAGAACTGCAGCAGGGTGAAAATAGGGACGTACATGTCCAGTTTGTGACCACTGTATCCTTTCTCAGGGTTCAGGAATTGTCGACCGATTACACAGAAAGCAAAAAACGAGTAAACTGCAATAGTTACCACCTATGCAAAACAAGCAAATAGAAAATCTTACAGTCAGTTGGGTACATTGATTTCATTTATAAGAAAGACAGTATAGTGAGAAAAACATACTTTTTGAAGATTTCTTTCTCCTGTTATTTGTTCATATATACATTTTTGGTAAATTTTCGTTACTTTAGTTTATTTTGGAATTAATTTCATCCTCCAAAGCTGATTCCTAAATGTTTTCAACCTGTGTTATCCATCTGAAGCACTTCATTACTTTGATTTGGAAAGTACGGTTTGAAAAGTAAGTAAGTACTATTATTCAAGCTATTTGAAATAAATGTTCCTATTTCCTTTAAGATACTGTTAGAAGATAATTGGAAAACTGTGATACAATCAAACAGCTTGTTTAGATATCTGATTGAATCATCTTATTTCAAACCAGAAAGCAACATTAACACATTTACTGACTGAACTGATTTGCTGATGTTTCAGCTCTTGCTCCAGCTTTTAGTTGTGAACCTTATAAGCTTGTCACATAAAGTTCCACATATTTAGTGAAGAATTGTACTTGTCTATTTGTACAGTGTCATAGTTAATTGTACCTGAGTGTAGACCAGAGGGATGCTTATCCAGTCATAGTGGAACAGCAGACTGCACTTGGTTCTGTAGTTATTGAGCTCCTGCAGACACAGTAGAACAGTTTATGCACATATCATTGTCGTATTTTATGCGTGAGCAACATAAAATGCTGTGTTTCTTTGCAGACCATAACAAACCGCTCACATCCATCAGCAGCCTCAGAGCGATGTCGTCCCTCACTCGGCCCTCCTCTCTTGCTCTGGACGCCAGGTTTGAGAACCACGTCAGAGGCATCCAGTACTTGTTGAAATCAGAGTGCAGCGACTCAAACTTTTTCAGCTCGTGTGTCGTCATAAATCCTGAGCAAACATCATACACAAACTCCATAAATCACAGGTCAACTGAACCATTTTAATCAGTGTTCTGTTCAGAGAAGCAACCCATGAGTTGATCTATGACTGGAATAAACATGTTGCAGCTATTCTTATTATCAAGAAAACATGCTAAGATAGATCTGAGTCTTCTTGCCTTAAGAACAACCACATTATTTCAGTTATTTCTGATGTAATATATGTGACCAAATCTAAAGCCAGTGTGCTGTAAATGTTCAAAAAGTTGCAGCCCACCTACTTCCTAGAATCTGAAGAAAGAATAATTGAATTTAGTAAGAAATCCCAGAACTCAAGCCTCCATTTACTTAATCAGGGATATTAATAAAAATGTAAAGTTTTGGTGGGCCCACTGATTGTTTGTAGGCTCCAGAGAGAAGTTCATCCGCTCAGGATATGAACTCCTTGATCTGTTCAAATGTCTGACTTGGAAAACAGGCTGTGATTCGCTCTGTTTACGCTCATATGAAGCACATCTGAAATTATCAGTGCAGACTCACTCATCCAGGTCATAATTATCTCCAGAACATAGATAGAAAACAACAAATCTTTTCCAGTAAAGAGTTTTAAAAAATGACATTAAGTACTGTAGACATTTAAATAAAGTGCAACTTTCAGTGACCTGGACTTGCAGTATCTAAATTATTTAGTTGAATTACAGTTCAGAGATTAACATTTTTAATCCAGACTCATTTTACTTCTTTAGCTCAAAGATAACAAAATTCTTATTTGTTATCTTCATAACGACATGCTGTCCAGATATTATGATTCATAACAACTCAATTAGTCTACAAAAGCAGACCTGAAATGACCATTGCTAGAAAACTGACCAGCAACAATTCATAATAATAATTTACGGTTTTACCTTGTTTTCGCTGCCGTTCTAAAATGTGATATTCCGAACATTTTATATCTATTTCTCTTTAGAAATGACATTTTTTTTAACATTTTAACATGACATTTTTTGTTCTGTATTCCCATTAAAACTGTTTCGTCTTCTTTGTGTTTAATTCTTCATGTTTTGTTGTTTTTTTTTTTGGGGGGGGGGGGGGGTTACAGATACAGTATTCATTTAATTTGTGTCTTATGTCCCCTGAAGTGCTGATTGTTACACAATATTCTGTTTTGGAGCAGAGTGGCACTTCTGTTCAAGACATATTTTCCCATGAGGAAAAAAACAGATTTGATTGATTGAGTTGACAAAATGGTTCAAAATTAGCTTCTCAACCACAACAATAAAACTACATAACCATAAATCTGTAACTAGTGTAACTAGTTACTAATGTAAAAGTGTTTCAGTCACAGGTGACGGAAGTTTCTCCCCACCATGTCAACCTTGGTGCAGTAGAGTATCAGAGTGTATTTCTATTTGAATTAACAGCGGTTGGCTGAGTATAGACGACAAACATTTGAAATAACAAATGATTTAGTAGGTGAGGATCATTTTGTGTCTAAATTTATCCACTTTCAGGTTCACAGACAACAGGTGTTGCATGCTGCACATTATATAATTTCCTTTGAAAGAAAATATGTAATTTTTCCTGAATGAAAAGGTGACTTGACCCAATTTCAGTAAATCTGGTTGATCTTTTGACGTTTTTCTTACCAGCCTCCACAATGTGCTCCAAAGTTGGGAAACGCTTGAAAACTCTTGTGCTGATGGATCGCAGGATAAGGACTGAGGACAGGTTGGCGTATCTCATGAGGGTTCGCCGCAGCAGTCGACCCCTCTCGTCTGCCCCGTGGACGTTTCCAGACACCACCATCATCAGGTTGTCAGGCAGCGGGAAGCTGGTGTACTGACCCCACCAGCGGTTAAAGGCCAGGCTCACATAGAAACCTACCATGACAAAAACCTAAAATGATACTGATTCATGTTTAAAACTGAGAAAGAAAGAGTCTGCTCGTTCAGTCTTACCAAGAACAAACAGGACAGGGATGAAGTTGGCGTTGGTGAACTGATCACAGTAAAGGGCGACACGCTCAAACAGATCCTGCTGCTTTGGTGTGAGGAGAAACCTATAAAACAGGCTAAAAAACAGATAAATTCCACAAAACACCAGGAACTCTTTATACACCAGCCGGTAGATGCTTCCCTTCCACCTAAACAGGAGCCTGGAGAAGCCAAAAAACCTCGCATTGGCTACTTCGAGAGAGTAGGAGACTGTCATCTTTAGGTAGGGAAATCCTGAAAAATACATAAACTAGTTCAAATGTGTGGAATAGTTCATTTAGATGTGTAGATTTAAAAAAAACAAAACAGATATATCTCACCTGCAAGGGCTGATCCTGTGTTGTGTTCTGCCTTCCTGGAGAAAAACGTTGGTCCTCTGAGTCTCAATTTAAACGCCTCTGTTGCACTGTCATAAATTAACATCTTTAATTTATTACCTGGGAAACTGCAGGCCGGAACAAACACACCTGAAGCTACTGAGAATGGAAGCAGTCATTTCTCCCCTCAAATCAAACTCAAACCAGATTGATCAGATTAATTATAATTACATTAAAAATGTCATCATCTGTAAGGTTCCTGGTGTGATAGAGTTATATTTCACTGACAACTCTACAAGGACAGGGGCAGATATAATGTGTAAAAATGCTATTTAGTCCACAATATGTCAGAAAATTAAGAAAAAAAGGATTAAATTGCATCTGTCTTTATAACAAAGAGCAACAATCTGCCATTTATATTCCATTCATTCACAAACAAACCTCCCAACACACATGAATACACACAGAAAGATAGAAAAATAAGGTTGCAAAAAAAACGTTATAATACAAACATTTCCAGAGGGCCAAATTTGTAGGTTTGTATTCTTTAAATTTACTTGATTATGACAGTCAGAAATGCATTTTAGCTAAATTTACAGACAAGAACCAAAGTCCAATGTCAGTATGTACTTTAAGTAGATCTTTACATACAAACAGGAATGAAGAATTTATTTCTATCCAAGCTTTTATTATACATGTAATCATTTGGAAATAACCATAAATGGTGATCAACAAGTTTACTTTTACTCGGTTTTTTTCTGGTTTTGGATCCCTTTGATCTGACTTGCTTCGTGAAGCTCAATCTTTCTCTTCATGTAACTTAATTTTACAAATTAATTGTGAGAAACTTCGACTTTCAAAGCTCCACGAAATACTCTCTGATTGTCACATGGGCTACTCCTGTTTAGACACAGTTTTATTTACATTTTGGGGGCTAGAAAACAACATTTTGATTTGTTCTTTTTCTGTTAACAGATACTATCTAACAGATACTACAAAATCAGCTGAGCACTTTGGACCTGTTATCTGCGAAGACTTAATGCCTCAGCACAGAAGATCAAATAAAACACACAGGGACTGATTGCAGAGGTCTTCTGGTGTTATTTACTGGTGACTGTGATAAGAATGGACCAAACGTCAGAGCTGTCAGATGCGTACGTCCCTACTGGATCTCAGCCTTTGTCATTGGCTGCTTTGCTCGTCTCACTTGTTTGTTTTTCACATCGTTACAGCAGTCTACTGTAAATCAGATTCTTATTTTCCAGCCTTTTTATCCGCTGACTCTATTTGCACCAGAATGAATGGACATTTATGGGGCCATGTATCCTCCATCAGAGCCTGGGCCGGTAGACTTCCTTGTTCTTTGTCTGAATTTGCAGCAGAGCAATGACCCTCGCAGTGCCTGCATTTTTATCTTTGTCTATCACCAACAGATTTATGTATTTGTCACAATAAATCATTCTCATTGTGTAATAGTTCTCTTTCTAACTTTGGATAAGTTTAAGAACTTTGACACTAGATGTCACTATTGCACCATCAAGAGGAGCTCAATTTTGACCCAGAGTCCTGTATTTATCTCATAAACAAAGATTATTGACAGAAAACATTCATAGGAACATTCTGACATATCATGTGTTCATTTACAATGCTCCTTATCTACACTGAGATCAGCTGTCTGTTTTACATTTGGTCCTTTCATGAATTTATTTTCAAGGTAGAGAAGAATTTTAATGAATACCTCCTCTCATTTACATTCTATTACTGCTCCTGAAAAAGGGTAAAAACATAGCTTTTCCTCCTTCATATTTTGATCTCAGTCCTATATATCAGATCAGACAATGGCTTGTCTGTGGTCCTGACTCCCAGAATATCTTTCATGAATACTCCAACAACTGTTTCAGCCCAGTCATTTCCTGACATTTGCCACTGGATCCACTGGTCGGAGCAAAGACTTCTGAGAGCCACACAGAGCGAGCAGCTCCATCTTGATCATTTCAGTAACCCAATGCTGTAATTACAACTTCCCACGGTGAGTGAAATTTGAGCTCAAGTGGGAAAATAGAGAAAAGTGGGATTTCAGGTAGATGGGGCCAGCCTGGGTCATTGTCGGGGCAGAAAGCCAAGGGGCCACGGAGAATGAAAAAATCCGGAGCATGTTTTCAGAGACCGAGTGATCTGCTATAAAATGATATATATATATAAAATTTTACGAAATTGGTAAATTCATTTTTTGAAACTTGATTTATTTTCTATATTTTGGCCATTTCAAGTTTTTAATTTAATCTAAATTTATGTCTAGCCGCTCTTCTTATCAGTGTATTAATTTGTTTACATATAATTTGTTAATATTAATTATCCTAACTTATTTCAACTATTTTATACGGTGTCAAATCATGTCCTTTATCTTACGCAGCTACATTGCACACAAGGCCTCCATATCTCAATGTACTGAGAGTTTAAATGAAGGATTATATCAGTTATAATAATAAAGAAGAAAATCTGTTTATCATATTTAAAAAGTATTGAAATGGTTGTATTCATCATCATAGTGCATCTTCCAAATACCCCACTATGAATATTGTGCTTTTATTACATATGTTTCCAGTTTATTCTAGAAGACTTATGAATACCAACATTGTTTTTGGTTACTGAGACAGTTCACACTATAGAGCCCAATAACACCTAAACTCAAACACACAACACACTACAAAACATAAAAGTTCTTAATGTAAAATTAATGTTTAGAAATATTTTCATGTTGTTTAACCCTATTTACTTACAGACTTGTTAATGCAGTGGATCAAAAGTGCAAATTTATATATATTTAATACTTGTAATATAAAAATATTGGAATCAAGATTTTAAATACCCAATTTTAACTGACTGTTAGCTAACTTGCTACTGCAATTTGCAATTTCACAACAGGAACAATCATTTTCCACACCAAACAGAGAAATTTTGGACTAAAGATGGTTTTATAATGAGGAATATTAATGTAGAGGTTATTAGTGTGTTTACCAAATGCATTTTTAACTCCCAACTCATCATTAATGGTGCTTCATATGTTAGCACGTGTCCAGCTAACTAGCGAGTTAGTTTCAGAGTTTTAGTTCTGAGACTACAGAGCACGTCATTACCACATAATATCTGTTGAGGGGTTATAGGTTAGGTTTAATTCTTAAAATTTGTGATTCAATATAGTTTGGCAAAAAGGGGAGGCTAATCCTGGACAAAGTTTGAGAAACATTAGCAGAAGGTTACCACGAGCTAAATATGTTATCATATGCACAGTTAACCCACATGCTAACAGTTTGTTTCTCTTAAAAGGTAAAAGTGTAAACATTCTGTTTAAAATATGTAAGCAACTAAAGTACAATGTTTCCTTATCTGTGTCTTTCATATGAGTCTCCAACTGAAGATGCTATCTCTTTGCTTAGCCGCCTTAGCTTTATTCTTTGTGTATTATATATTGTGTGTTTTCTTGAGCAGCTTTTAGGAGAATACACTGAGTTTACTGCAGTCTTGTTTTAAAGCAACACATAAAGTAACCAGTTTAACTCAATTTATCGAGATCTTTAACTCGATTTGCTAGCCAATTCAAGTACAGAATTAGGGCTATTTCATGAACTGTTAGAAATAGACGGTGGGAAAACATATGCAGTTATATTTGTACATTAATAACAAAAATAAAAAGCTAGGGAAAGAAACAATAACTAAAAATGTTATCCACCCATTGGTGGCCAAGATCATTTAAAAGAACAAAGAAAATAATAATAATAATACAGAGGACATGACTTCAGAAAACTGCAGCTACAGCCAAGCTCACATTTAACATGTTATGTTATGTTATGTTTTTTTTTTTAGATTTACAAAATACAAAATATCTTTTTTTTATTTGTCTTTCAGAAAGCTGTGCACCTTAAATAAAGCTTAGATGGCAAATATGTGAAAAGCCATCTGGAAAATACAACTCAGTATTTTCAATTCCAGGAAGTTCCACACCCTTGCAGCACCCTCCGTCAGTCTCACTGAAACAAATTAGCTTTCAGAGGCAGCAAATGTGAGAGACGTCTATCTGTTCTCCTCATTTCAGATAACAATTGAGTTTCTATGTCCTGCACCTTCACAGTGACCTCGATCTTCAGTCTTTCGAGTAAAGACTGTGCTCTTCAATTTAAAGAAGCACTAAAGAGATATTTTAAATCTTAAACCAGCATTAAAGGCCAAACTACTCTGGCATTTTTCAGCCTATATGCACATTTCTGTGTGAAACAAATATATAGAAACATCTTTGTCCTTCCTTAAAAATGGACGACACATAACTTTGGACTTGTCATCTAAGCTTTACTTTCCACATTTTGCTCTGAAATAGCTGTGAGAATTTCCAAGGGATTACTCATTGTTTGGCAGCTACATTTCCCGGTTGCACAGCTTCATCAAGTAACCTCTTGCATACAATATAGTAACATGAAACAATATGTAACAAGTTAGACTGGAATGCATGAAACAATTACAGCAGGATGAAATGAAGAGAAACAAATAAAAAATGCAGATTTACTTAGAGTAAGCACCGATCTTTGTGGACTTAAAAACATGAAATTAACATTTACAAAAAGAAATATTCGGCATCAAATTGAATAAATGTATCTGTGTCTTTAAAAAAAGGTTTTCTTTTTCTGTCCGTTCACACTGTAAATGCGTTCCTTGGGTCCCACAGGAAAAGGTCTGGACTGAATCACTTCCTCTTACATTGTGATACTCCAGAAGTTCGACAACACTCTGCTTTTTCTGTAAAACACTCACACACTGTCTCCCTTTAGGGCAATAAAGCAATATTCTTATATTTTGGGAAATACGCTTATTCACATTTTTTGCCCATAAGAAGAAAGATATTAAAGCTATTTAATCTGTATGGAAAGCAAGGAGTTCTGGCCAAGAGGAAATGTGCTTAGGTTGACATAAAGACAGGAAGAAGGGAAAGCAGTTAATCTGACTGTACTCCCCTCAGAAGGCCCAGTCACACCACCATAACAAAGATTTATGAATTTAGTCAAAAGAAAGTCATCATAGTTGGGCTGGACTATTTAAATAAATAGGTGGCACGTACAGATTAGGCACAGTTGATTTGGATACCGTATTATTGTGTCCCTGCAAATTTTCCAACTGAAAACATTCACATGAATGCTTTCACACGATGGTCGTGCACACAACAAAAGCCCCGCATAATCTAATAGCTTTTACAGCTACCTGTACGATAGAGCTGCGCAGAAGACAGTTAACACAGAGAAGGATTTCTTTTGTACTTGACTTTGGATGGTTTTGTCAAAATCAAACATCACTGATCACTTCGGGCTAAAACATAAGCATAGGTGTGCTCGCCAGCTAATAAATATTGTAGCTGATTACCTGTACCACACCATGCAGTGTTATTAAACTTCTTATTGTGGCATTCAAGCTGTTTCAGAAACAATACATACTGCACTTTACCACACTTTATTCTTATAATCGACCAACAAATGACACTATTTTTTTGCTCCTTGTTGATGTTTGTTTTATTGATGCAAATCTATCTCATGGTTTCCTGATATTGATACAACAGAGTTAGTTGTGGTTTTGAAGAAATGTTACGTAGGCCAAAGAATACTCATGTATAGGATCACAACTTTATTTTGAGGGTCTACAATATATTTACATTCTGTAATGTAAAAAAAAAGAGCATTATTTCCATCAAATCGCACACTGTATGTCCTGAAACATCTTTTTTCCTCCACCTTCTTAAAAGGCCCACTGTGCACTGATTGGTCAGCTGACTGGCAAAGCGCAAAGCAGCTGCTTATTCTTTTCATGAATTAAAAATGAGGTCTTTCGAGTAGTTTGGGAGAAATGTACTCGATGGGTGATAATTATTACCTTCGGTGAGGACTTTTTAATTCTTAAGACCTTTTTACTTACGCATATATAATAAGCTGAGGTAAATGGAAATCCTAAAAAGGTCAATATGTCCTTTTAACGTCCTGTGAGAGACCAAGCAGACATGCTATCAATTGATCAATTTAGTCAAAAAATGTTTTAAAAAAAGAGCTTAAAAAAGAGCATTTAGTTAATTGCAGCTTTTAGATGTTATTACTTATATACTTCAGTGTCTAAACATCTGATGCTTAGAGTTTTACAACCTCCACACAGTGCACTAAAAGGCCTTCAAATGTCAAACTCTCCGCCTGTAGTTACTGCTTTTTGTCTTTGTAAGGCAGTATTGTGACCATGTTGGGACTGGTGCCAACAGTTTAGCCTTTAGCTCACCAGCTGCAGTGGTATTCCAACCAGCCCTGAGAGCAGTCACGTGGTCACCAAAGCCCTAACATCCGTTTAAAGAGGAGGCACCGGCATGAATTCATATTTCTGATTTCAGGCCTTAAAGTAGAACATCTGTACACAAGCATATTAAAAGACAGTTTAGAAGATTATAAAACAGTCTAAGACTAAGAGGCAGATTAAAGAAAAAAAAGTCAACCTTTTCCTCATGCTTCCAGTGTATGTGTTAAGCTAGGCAAACTTAAGTATGCTTGTAACAGCAAGTAAGCATCAGTGATGTTAAATGTATAAAAAAGAAATCTTTGTGTTACTTTTTCAACCACTGTGGCTGATAGGAGTAAAGTTCTGTAGTGTTTCAGCATTTTATTGTCGCTGGTACACAAAGTTAAAGCCTCGCTTTTTGATGCCGATCTACTTCTATAGTATGTCTAAGTCATGGGAGGAAGGACGTGTCATTGATTACATTTGGTTTTTAGGACAAATATTCACCCAGTATTCTTTGTATGGATTTGCACAACATTATTTAAAAAAAAAATTATGTATTTTTCAGGGTTCCACAATGTTTTAAAAAGAGAAATGCAGTCTTGTTTAGTTTAGGACTGACATACATCAAGTTTTCCAGCATCCCACGATTATTGAGTGTGTTCCAGACATCTTTATAATGATGACTGTTAAAGTTTAAATCATCACTGCATTGTGTGTGCGCTGGAATTCACTTAAATTGGCATTAGTGCTAACAAACTTATGGCTTGTTGTGAAACTGTGCAGCAGAGTAACTATTTGAACAACACCTATAATTCTCTCTTTTTCAAACAGATTCTAAAAGTAGTTAGATTGTGTGAGCAGTGTGTAAAAAAGCAGCCGTAGCACACTGTTGATTTTTCTATTTGTGGTCACACAATATGGACCCATGATGCACTTCACCATGATGTGAGTTGCCAAAGCTTATAAACATAAAGGCAACAGATTTTGCATCAAATTTTCTTGAATGAAACAATAGCAAAGCTCTCCAAAATGCTGAACTACTCCTTTAAAATGGTGTCATGAGGGGGTGGTCGGTGGTGTGGTGGGTACAGCAGACGCCCCATGTGCAGAGGCTGCGGTCCTCGCTGCGGCTGGCCCCGGTTCGGGTCCCGAGTCGGTCGGCCCTTTGCTGCGTGTCGTTCCCCCTCTCTCTGCCCCCTGCTTCCTGTCTATCTTAATCACATTTTAACTACTGATTCTATCTATTGTTCTTATTTCTTTCTTTTTTGTTTAAAATTTAAATCGTGCTTTTTATTTTTCTACTGTTTTAATGTATCTGTAAAGCACTTTGAATCGCCTTGTAGTTGAATTGTGCTGTACAAATAAACTTGCCTTGCCTTGTCTCTCTGCAGCTGTCCTGTCCATTAAAGGCATAAAAGCCCCCCCCAAAAAAAAAAATGGTGTCATGAGAGCTCAACATTCTCATACTCGCCGTGGTCCGAGTCTTCCAGCTCAATGCCCGGCACCAGACTGTAGTACTCCGTGGACTGAGTCATGTAAGCTTTCTCCCTGTCAGCGGAGTCTTTCATCACTTCTGTCACACTGACTGTGTCCAGCTCTGTCCTGCTGGCCCCGTCAGGCTCCTGGGAGCCCTGCCTCCACTCTGCGGAGCTCGAGCAGTACGAGGAGACCGGGGGAAGAGACTCCACTGAGCCCAGCTTGATCTCCACCTCTTCGTAGATGTCCCTGGTGCTGCCCAGGAGTGCGGACGCCGGGCGAAGCAGCAGCTTGTTCTTCAGGATCCCCTCTTGGCCACAGTCTCCAGCTTTAGCCTGCTCAGCAGCTGAAGGCTGCTGCTTGCTGTGATGTTTCTGACCATTGGTGCTGGAAGCCCTCTTCTTTGAGGCACTGAACGCAGGGGTTTCTTTCTTCCTCCTCTTCCTCCCGCAGCACCAGCAGAGCAGCAAGGCAGAGAGCACAAGGAGGGGGAGCGTGATGATGAGCGCTGTGATGCCAGCTGGGCGACACACGTCATTAATGCTCACCGACCACACGGTCCTGCCGGCGAGGTGGCGAGGAGAGAAGCAGGTCAGGTTCCCCACAAGATCCTGCAGTTTGGTGGTCCTATTAGCCCGCCTGCCAGCATCCAGGCCTTCCAATAACAAACAGGAGCAGTCCCAGAGGTTTCCATCCAGCTTCAGCCTTTGAAGACTGGCCACCTGCAGTAAAGCAGCAGGAAGGAAGCGTAGCTGGTTCCCCTGCAGATTGAGCCTCTGGAGGTTGTCAGAGCCCTGAAGGAAGCCCTCAGGAAGCTCCTGGAGAAGGTTCTCACTCAGGTTCACCTCAGTCAGACTGAGCTGGCCAGCAAGAAACTGCCTTGGCAACACTGTCAGTCTGTTACGATTCAAGTAAACCTTCTGCAATGCGGAGGCCTCTTTTCCATTAAAATCAATAAAACTGATATTACAGTTGGAGAGATCCAGGGTCTCTATGTTTGTCTCATTGGTGAGAACAGACCAGTGCACATGGCTGACAGCAGACCCAGAGTAGTTCAAGCAACACACTTCAGCAGGAACCTCGGAGGGAAACTGAGACAGAATGGTGGCTGCTGGACAAACACATCCATCAACAAGCACTGTCTTCTCCAGCAATGTAAAAATGATCAGAAAAGCCCGCTGGAAAACCATTTCTGAAACAGAAAAGACAGGAAGAAATAAACAAGGAACTTCATCTCACACATCACTGCAGCATTGGTCTCTGCCTCCTCCTCGCCCTACCTGCTTCCTGGTCTCGCTGTCAGAGCTGGCGGTGAGCCACTTTATGTAGGCTAACAGAGATGTAAACGTGCTTGTAAACTCAGCAGCTTCTCTGAGGACTCCAGGTTGCTGTGAGGATCGTAAAAGTTGGCATGGTGACACAGATCACTGGGGAGCAGAAGTCCAGTGTTTGGCTGTGGGAGAGGGAACAGATGCTACTATGAATCTCACATGAAGGTGATGCTGTTTATTAGCAGGCGGGAGTTCAACAAGCATTAGCGTAAGGTACACCTGGATCCTGATTCAGCTGGCTATCTGGAAATGGTTAACCTATGTCACGAATGCATTTTGATATGAGAGAAACATGAACCAACCTTTTGCTTAGCTTTATCAGCAAACAATAAACGTGCAACATGTGCGCATTTTTTAGCTGATAACAAAATAACATTAAAGCAAATGACAATGATGGTACCTGAATCATTGTGTTTAATTTAATTTTACTATCCATTCATCATTACTTAAAGTTTAGGTTTATTTCCTGTTGTGAGTCTGGTTGGGAGATCGTGACACGACAACATGTGGGAAACACTGCTCCTTTGAAGGCACAAAGAAACTGATTGCTGGTCCCCTCCTAAAAAGCCTACTGTATGTAAAGTGGCGCTGCCTGAACATAATTGTCGCACATGTGGTCGACATAAACGAGGCCCATCTTTCCCAAATGACTCACATGTGAAGCAGACAAGAGGAGAAAGACTCGGGAGAGACTGCGTTTGCTTCAACCGATCCTTACACTGTCTCTGCTATTTACCAAGCTTTGACCACCATGATGGTGTCTCACATCTGGATAAATGTCTTTGTTGTGAACAAGTTTCTCACATTGAATGGAAGACGACAGAAGCCAGTAGAAGTTGAACTACACCATAATTTACTCCAGTTATAAAGAAAGCTGTATCATCACCTTCAGCCCCTTCGTCCTTTTGATGGCACATTCATGCGTATGGCTGTATGAGATTTACTTTTACTACAGTGGTATTAATCCCCCAACTGTAGGGGGAGCCAAAGGGTACCCAATTTGCCAAATTCACTAATTAAAATGCCATGGGAAGGAGCCTTAGCACCTCCAGGAAACACTGGAGCATTTATGTTGAAAAGAAAGAAAGAAGAAGATCCAGCCTACAATTATTGTGCAAAACTGAGTATTCTGTAACTTTTTGGGCATCTAGTCCTCACTGTTGGTGTATTGTGTCCGGAACGACGACATATTTATAATAACATTAACAGAGGATGTTGTTTGATTTTATACATGCTCACATAAAGTTTCAACATGTACTTCGAGGTTAACTTCAAAGTTAAATGCAAAGGATGGAAACTGTGAGGTGAAGAACTATCTTTCAAACTCAGCAGTGCTTTGGAACAAAGGCAGGAAGTGAGCTGCTATCTGCCGCTTGTGGAGGTGATCTAATATATCCAGAATGTGTATAAGGGAGGATGAAATATGGATGGTATGAAGAACGCAGAATCCAAACACAGAAGCCTACTTTTAGAGACTGCCACAACTCTGCAGCTCAAACCAATTCTGCAGATACTTGATGTTGGATTATTATGTCTTTGCATTTATAACACATGAACTTAAATCCTAATCTTGTATAATAGTTGTTTTTAAAGAAATGTGACCAAGATAATTTTTGAGTGCCACATTTTAAAATAGATTGTTTAAAAGAAAAAACATTTGGCTTGTCTCTCGCTGCAGTCTCCTGTTAATAATTTGCCAGCTGATACATCTGCAATAATCTAGTGATTTATTGGTCCAGCTCTTGCTGACATAATGGATGTACTGGTTGACATGACAAACATGTGATCCAGCAGACAAGGAGTCATAAATCTGGACAAATGGAGCGGCCAACAGCCTCTTCTGCAGGCCTGAAACCAAAAGAAAGAGCTGAAAGACACTAAAACTGACGGGACCTGCAGAGTTAGGCGAGAACTCTCAATGCGTTTCTAACTTAAAGCGATTACTTTCACAGTCAAGCAGCTGTGTGGTCCATTTAAGTCCTAAACATTAAAGTTTCTGGTTTTAAACTTCATATAGAGCTACACAACAGATTCACGCGTCTTTTTTTTTAATTTGTGCAGCAAAAAAAGCAAACAAACAACATAACATCAACTGTTCTTGCTTTGAAGGTCATTTTCAGTTAGTTTCAGCACCTTGAAGGGATTTCCCACCAGCAGAAACTGCATTTTGTTCCACGCTCGAAACAAGTTGGTTGTTTGTTTTCACAGGTTTAGCACACTCCCTCTCATTATCCCAGTGTCATCATGTCTCCTGTTTGGGTCTGCCTGTCATCTGCTTCTTACTGTTCAACGTTTCAACTTCCAAACTGAAACTGACTATCATAAATAAGAGCCAAACTAGTTATGTGTTAAGATGAAATAAAACTTCCCATATATCTTTGGTCTTTGTTATGACTGAAGATAGTTCTTTACCACTTTGGCTTTATGTTTAGGTTTACTGCAGAATAAATGTGGGGCCATAAGATTCATCCCTGGTTTAATCCACACATCTGAAGAGCCTAAAACCTTTGCTCGTGAATGGAGTGCATGCAGAGCTCAGATCTATGCATTTCTTGTTTAGTAATCTCGACTTCCTGAGGATTTTATCATGTGAATTTAGCCCCTGTTGTGCTCTATGTTTATTTATAGTGTGCTGCATTTGGTGTCCTTTAACTCTGTAATTATTTGCATGCTGTGCGGCCCTGTGGAAGGCTTTTGTTCGAACTGATAGCTATCAACAGACAGATACATTCAAAGCTCCATCAGTCTCAAGAAGGAACAGGAAAGTTGGTGAGTTTGTGTGGTTACATATGGGTATAAATTTGCCTAGATTTGGATGCTTTGATTCAAATGTTCACACCTACAAATGAGCAAAGTTTAAAGACTTTTTGTCAGAGGTGCTAAGTCCACGCAGTCAGGCGTTAGATCCTGAGGAATCATCTCTTTTTGATAACAGGAGAGGGGTGAAGGGTAAAGTGAAAAGAGACCTGTGTGAGGTTTCTGTCGATTTATGTCAAACACAGACAGCTGAGCTGGTCTTTGGACTGTAACACAGCATACGAGCACAATACACCGATTGACCTTCTAAGAGCTGTAGAGTGAGAGTGAGGGCCTGTCATCCAAACAGAGGATTTAAATCTGGAGAACATAGATGATCTCACTCCCTAACAATGTGAGCAGCTACTTCCTCTCTGCCAGCAGAGCCTCCTCTGAAATAATGGTTTCGTGAATCCTTTTATAAGGATAACTGAGTCAAATCTGGTACTAATTCTGGGAATTTGGGAGACTCTGTTCCCAAAAGATTTAATTTTAAACCCAGGTGCTGTTCATTATACTAACCGAACACACAAAAAAAAAAAAAATATGCAGGGAGGGCTGAATGAGTCCATTAAGATGTTAAATGTGTGGTAAAAAAAATGTCCTTATCAAGGTAGAGTTGACCTGGGGATACATGAACCCATGAGCTCCAGTACTTCCAAAATCTGGTTGTACCGCTGCACAAAACACAAAACACATCCTGACAGAATCAATTCCTGCGCCTGGGTTATTCTTACTGTAAAATGTGCCTAATGTCAACAGTTTATGACCACAACAGAGACTTGACAAGTAAAAAAGATCAGGAAAACTACTTCAGTCACGTCTACACATCTGTTTTAGGGTAGTAGCAGCCCAGAAGTAAACAGTACTTACCTGTTGCGTCCATGTCTGCACCCACGGGCTTTCTGGAACTCTGATGGATGGTTCAAACATCACGCCTGTCTCCTCTCTGCATCCCATTACCCGGCCCGGCTGAAGCTCTCCTCCTCCGGATCTGAGGGTGTGTCTCCTCCGTGCGGAATGTGGAAATACAGCCTCCAGTTTGTCTGCGGGTTCTTGTTGATTAAGTTAATCCTTACTCAATGTTCACTTACAGAATGTTTATTTTGGGGTTTATCTTATTAAAGACGATAGATTTTGTCCTCGCAGGGCAAAGTCGAAGCGAGCAGCTGCAGCTGTGCGGTGACAGAGCGCCGCCTGGTGGCTGAACAGACTTTTGTGATCCAGCTTCACGGGTTCAATTCCGATTTTGAAGTTAAATCAACAACAAGTTTAATTACAGTGCTGAAAGTCAAACATGAGATATAAGGCTGATGGATAAAACTGATTAAGTATTTAATGAACTCTACAAAGTCAGAGGCCATGGGTTGGAGAAGGGGAAGATAACGATTTAATTTAAAAAAAGAATGATAAAGTACAAAAAGTGATTAAAACATGGTTTAGTACCTCAATGATGTTTAGATATCATCACAAATTGGAGCTCAGATTCATTCACTGTAACACAAATGCAGGTACCGGGCTGTACCACGTGTGGGTAAAGTTGAGTTCTACACGAACACAACAGAAGGCCAAAGGGATTGTCTCCAGCCCACTTCTATCCTCTTCAAGTCTTCATGGAAGTGTTTCTGTCTGTCGTAGGCAACACAAGGAGATGGTTCAGACGCTTTTAATGCTGGCTGGGAATGCCATCATAAAATCTCTGATCTATGAGGTTCTGATTTAGGAAAAAAAACAGGACATTGACCTACTCTTCATTTCTTCTGTTGACCCTACTCCCCTATTTGAGTACTGGCAGGTAACATGGGCGCCTCTTTTCTTTTGCAGATTGATTCAACTCAGGTTTAAGGGCTGGATAGACACTAAATGCCAACTTAAAGGGCTAAAAGGAGGAATTGTGTTGGGACACTAGAGGAAAGTATAATCTTTTCTTCAGAAAAAGAAGGAACCATTGGACTCTTAAATACTGGATAACATCTTTGGACAAGTAGAGAAATGAGGATGATGAGTATGAATCAGAATCTGTTTTTCTTGTATATTTACCTGTGGACCTCCTCTGTAACATCCTGTTCCACATATGAGTAAAGTTTGTTTTGTTTGCTTCTTCTTTCCCCCCCACTGGTTTAAGGTTAAAGTGTGGGTTACAAATGGTGCGGCAGCTCTTGGTCGGCCTCTGGACCAGTTGGGTTTTCTCCAAGATCTCCAGTTTCTCTTCACAAAAGGTCAGTTGGTTGATTGATGATTATGAACTGGTGTGAGCACTCACAGATCTGCAGTTCTCTTCCTCATTTAATATGTGCGGCTCCCTCCATGTCACGGAAGGCTACTTCTTCCTACTCAGGGTGGAGTTGAGTCAGTGTTGGTGTTCATTTCCGGGCGTGAACGTTCCCGCTACCATGTGTCCCTGTGTGTTTCATACCCTGCTGTATTGCTCCAGTACTTAAAAATCCTTTAAAATATCACCTGTGTTCTCCAAAATAGTACATGTAAAAGTTTTTGCTCTTTTAAAAAATTAAAAATTCACTCCTTAAGTGAATTGGGATCTATGGCTATATTAATCTGGCCTGTCCACATCTCTGCCCACCACTGACTGTTTAAGTTGTGCTCTGTTCAAAACTTCTAATATCAGGATAATTCGTTCGTCAGCCTGTTGCCGGCTCCCTGCTGGACCTTATTTTAAATCTCTTCTCCACTTTGCCTGCACTAGCTTCTCATTTCCTTGACAGCACACAGTTAAGCTTAGTTCTTCCAGTCTGATATAGAGCATGGGTGCTGTCTGACCCCTCCTGTGTGAGAAGCTGGTGGAGCTGAAGCAGAAATCCTCAGCCATGGAATTGATTTGGCCCATGATTTGTCTCATAACACATAGAAAACATCTTATTGAGATGTTTTAACAATGTTAAAATCTTGATTTGCATCAGGTTGACTTTAAATCATCCACTGTGAAAGGCTGGAATGAGTTTTGCCTCCCCTGAAAAGCAGTCCAGAGATACTGGACAGCCTTCTTCTGACAGGACTTCTGCTGATTGGAGACATGCTTATTTAATCTGTCCACCTATGTCTGTATTTGTTCAGATGATCTTGCCTCAGATCCAACAAATGTGTTCTCGAGCATCCCGCACCACCCCATAAAACCTTTGAATCTATCCCTAAGTTGACTCTGAGAGTCTTTTTTGCTTAGAATAACACTCATTTAAAGTATTTCTGGCAATCGCTTCAGGCTGATTTATGTGTGCAAGCCTCCGATGAGTCGAACAAATCCACATCCGAATGCTGCTTCAGTGGAAATACACAGCTCATGGAAGTCTGACTTTTTAAAAAAAAGAGTTAACATCAGTGCCTATAATCTGCTTTTGATTTGCTTTTTGAAATAATGAAACATTTCCTTTATTCATTATGCAAAACTTCATCTTGTGTTGTGATTGTTTATAAATCTTAACACAAATCATAATTTCCAGTTTACATGGAAATGTTTCTTTTTTTCAACATGCTCTCTTTGGGTACCCACCGTTTACTGTCAGATACTGTATTGATAGCAGCCTTTAAGAGTCTGTTAAGTACTTAATTGTGAAACTATAACGTTAAAAATATCTTAAAAGTCAAAGAAAGAAATGCCAACTGTCTTTGGCCAAATGGTGCTCAACTGTGATTCAGGTTTTAAACATTTGACCACTAGGGGGCAGCATTACCTCACAAGTTAATTTCTATCTTCACTATTATTTCACAACATAGGTGGAAATACTTTATGACAAATAATTGGGATAAAGGTCATTTAACTGTTTCGATTATATTTTATACAAGCTCCATTAATCTGAATATTTAGATATGAAAGACTGAAACAGGGTGATGTAATGAATTACTAATTAGCCTGACTGAAAATAATTTGGAAACTAGTCACAAAATATTAAAAATGTAAAATACAAATTTTTATTTAGATATAAAAGACTGATGTATGTTTATACAGTCTATACACTGTTCAGGAACAACAAGAAATCTCTGAACTGCTACAAAATCAGTGTAAACATGGTCTGTTTAGTCATTTTCCTAAAGTCTTCATGATGACAGAAAAGGTGCAGAGAAGTTATTGTAAACGGCACACGTATCGTTCTCACTGACAGAAACTGTACAACAAACTTGTAAAGGTAGCGAGCTGAAGCGACAACACATATACAAGATAAAGAAAAAGGGTATTTTGCTGTTTTTTAAGTAAATGTACTTTAGTGCAGCTCTTTTGCTCTGTACCATAATTTACACTAGGGAGCAGCACTGTTTCAGTTTACTTCTGCAAATTTCTACTACAAAAACAAGTTGGTGGTTGCTCAATGACACTTTAGTGCAATTTAAATACAATACAAGACAGCTTGGCAGCTAATAAACTTACTCACTTTACTTAACAGGAACAGTTCATCATCCTCAGAAACATGTTCTTGTCTTTCTTGGTGTTCATAAGAGAGCTGAAGTTGGTTAGTTTTGCATGAAGTCTGGAAACCGGTCCCTCGTTCAGGTTCCTGAATGTTGCACTTTTGGCAATATTGTCGATTGTTACACTGCACCAACCAAGAAGCAAAACTTGGTCAGCTTGGAAGTGTCATTTAGCCTCTCATGACACATTTGGCCAACCTGGAACTGAGGATTTTTCCCATAATGTCAAACTAAGCCTCAAACTTTGCATTATAACATCGTGGATTTTGATAATTTTGGCTCATGGCACCTTAAAATGAAGTGACTTACACCTACTTGTCACATCATGCGTGTTTCTGTAACTTGGTCTGTGTCTAATCCTTCACAGATTGTCTTATCTAATTGTTTTTGGGGCCCAAATTGCTTTTCTGCTTTGTTTTTTTGTGTCTGGCGACATACTTATTTAGCCCAGGCTGGGAAACCCTGTGTTATACTGCAAATTGTTGTGTTGTAGAGGCAGACATATCATCCATGGTTCAGTCGGACATTGCTGAGAGAGACTGAGAGAAAAATATAAAGTTTATAGCTCATTCTATCCAGATCACAATGCTGTGGTCATCTCTGAATATGAAATTCACTGCTATTTACATCCATATTGCAGACAGACTTTGGTCATTCATATTTGCCAGTTTGCACAGTTTCTTATCCTCCAGTTATTTTTGCATCTGCTAAAAAGAACAATGATAATAAAATCCTCCTGGAACACGCAGTACATGTGGTGATGGATTTGATTGGCTGTCTCCTTCGTGCTGCACTTTGGTCTGTTTCTATGGAAGTGCTTTAGTTTTTTTTTTTGCTTCAGGCTTCTGATCACGAGTCCAGGTAGATGGAGTAGATCTGACTCAGACAGCGGTCGACACCTCCTGCCTGGAAGAGGAAGCTGTCGTCTGGGCAGGCAGACATGGAGTAACCGCCCCCCGCCTGGCCCTGCAGGTCCTGCAGCAAGTCGAACCCTGAGAGGAGAAGAACAGGACACTCAGTCATTCGTTTTGTCTCACAGACGGATTGTTGTACCAGAAAGATAAAACAGTTGGCTTTTAATTTCCCAAAGGGGGCTAAGCAATTATTCAACCACCCAGAGTCACTCTTACTATTGCTCTCCTACCTGCAGCGTGGGAGGTGGACGGGTTTGTGAAGTAACTGGCAGGTTCGTAGCCTCCATCGCTGACTGGAGGAACCACCTTTCCCTCTCCATACAGACAGTCTTGGAGAGCCACACAGGAAACAATGACACATGAAAACATTAAAAACAGGCAGGACATGTCACGCTGACTGTGGTTGAGCTAACTGTTGGTACCTTGCTGCTGCTGGGAGAACACCGGCTGTTGGTGGTTGTAAGTTTTCTGGAAGGCCTGAAGCTGGACGTCGCCTCTGTCTGAGGAGGAGCTCACCGGGCTGACATCAGCCGACTCAAACAGGGATGCTGCTCTGTGCCTACACAGACATTATCATTATAATACTTTATGTTTTCAGTGGCCAAACATACATATCTAATGCAGCTGAAAAGTAAATCTTACAGCATGTTACTGGACTGGATGCCTGTAACTTTTCCTACATCTATTTGTTTCAGAAGTCTTTATTTTTCCAGACAAAAAAATGTACGACTTTTTCTGAAATTTCCGACCTAATATGACATCTGAGTTTGGGGTTATATACTAGAACTGATGATAACCATGATTATTAAAAAAATTATAAATCGATACTGTGTTAATAATAGACATGATAATCCAATTCAGGGTCGCATGGAGGCTGGAGCCACACAACAATGCACACTCACACCTAGGGACAATTTAGAATCATCAATTATCCTCATAATTTCGGACGGTGGGAGGAAGCCAGAGTACCCAGAAAGAACCCACGCAAACATGGGGAGAACCTGCAAACTCCACACAGAAAAGCCTCGGCCAGGATTGAACCAGGAACCTTCTTGCTGTGAGGCATAAGTGCTAAGACTATGCAGCCCAAGATGCATCTTTCAGGACTAATGTAATCGCTCCACCGAATGCAAGATCTGCATATTGTTTATAAAAACAAGCTAGCTGATATATTGTACAGAAATCTGATCATCTTTATCTCTTTCAAAGATTAAAACAAAAAAACAAAAGATAAAAGGTTCTATGAGCTGATTTTTATCTGTACTTTTCCACCATGAACCCCATAAATAAAGTTATTCAGCTGAAAAACATTATTCACAGGACCGAGTCCTTCGTACTGAGACCAAATCACAACCTGCTACTTTGTAGTGGCGACCGGTAGCTGACTTAGTGGATGCTGTAAATGTCATATTGACATCCCGGGAATGTCCCTTGTTTGCTGGGAGTGGTCTGAGGCTCCATTCACCCCTCCAATGTGATGTTTGTCATTTTTGTTGAGCATTTCAGAAAATTCAGTGACATCATGTTGCTCTGTGGAGTTATTTTTGTGCCCAGCAGCATGAAAAACATTAAAAGTTGTGTCATCGGCCATGAATCTGTGGTAAGACGCAACCAACTCCATTTTCTTCCTTTCCGGCTCATAAAAAAAGCACATTACGGTCTCTTAAGCATCATTAAGCTTAAGAAAGGAAATATTGACAGTGATCAAATTATTCCATGACCAGACCAAATGTTAATGCAGATAACCTTTAACCGGCCACTTTTCTAACACATGTAAATTCTTCTCATCTACAAACAGCAGAGATTTTTTTTTTTAAAGAAGCGTTTCCACCTCAGGGGGTGTAATTTAAACGGGTTTTGTGCAGAGCTGTATCCGTTGCTACGGTGCAGGAATGTGCTGACTGTGCACAAACACTCTGACTTAACATGGAAACAAATGAGTCAGTGTAGCCAAGTCGACGAGAAGAAAGGAAGGCGGCCGAATCTCTCTGAGGAGATATGCAGCTGAAAACCCCCAGTAAGGTATTTGAGCCCCCCTCCCCCCCTCGGCCGTCTTCTTCCTTCAAAGAGCTCTCTCTCTCTCAGCATTTCATGTGACCTGGAGCTCTCCTGGATGATGTACTGTAAGCATATTGGTCCAGAGAGATTCAAGCAGCCTTGGTTTCTGTTAGAGTGGGTTTCATAAACAATCCAGACCTAGTAAGAGATACCGATGGTTGCTGGCCCTGTGCAGTTTATAAATGCATCTGACCAGCTATAAAGAAAGGAAATATTTGGAGATTTCTTTACATATCCATCATTTATCATCCCCTGGTCTCTTTATTACCCATTTCCCATGTCAAATGCTATTACATTTAATTTAACAGTCTCTGCTTTCAACGGAGAAATACAATAAAAGCCAAAATCAATCAGAAGGGCTTTTTGAAACCCAAACTGATATAGCTTACAGATGGCTGTGGCTTCTCGTGGTAATAAAGACCAGGCTTTGCATAGGATTATGTAAACAAAGTGGGCTTTGATATAGTGCGACTGTTGACTGTGCTGCTGTGACTGCGAGTCTTAAGAATTCAGTGCATCTCTGGATTCCCCTCAGTGGCCCCTGAAACATCAGCACTGACCTTAGCTATAAACATTCTTGTAATGTTGCAACAACGTACCTGAGATGTCTGAGTCGTGGAGGGTCAGTCTGTCGCTTTATGGACGCTATCTATGCCCAAACTGCTCAGATGCGTAAGCTTAACAGAGCATGAGCCAACGCCTGAGGGAGCAGCTGTCAGCACACTCTCAGGAAACTGTTTCTCTGATCATATGTTACCAACCCTCATACTCACTTTTTCCCTTCTAACTAACTACAGCCAGCTGTCTTCCTTGCTGTTTATCAGGAATGAGAAGAATTCGGCCTCCAGAATTTAAGATTCATGGCAGTTGTGCCACGAGTGTGTCAAACAGAGTCGACATGATGGCAGCGCTTTCATTAAAGTACGTGGAGAAAAATGTGCAGACATGTCAAATACTTCTGTTCAACCATCTATTTGGGTCGAGTGTCACGCTGTAAAGTACTCTTTCTCTCCTTCAAAATGTATAACAGTGTTTTTTGTGTGAGCCATCCCGGTTAGTGTGCCTGTATCCGATAGACATGCTGCTCTGAAAAGCCAAGCCAGCTCCATCCAACCCTCCATTGCCACCGCAAAATACACAAACACCGTACATCACAAATACTTGCTGATGGACACAGCTCAGTGGTGCTGCTGAATCCTTCAAGTATAAAAGGAGGTCGAGATGGTTCATTCCAGCCAGAGTAAACACTCGCCTGGCTATGAAGCCAGAGAATGATGCAGGCTAAGCCGTCAAGCAAAGATAATTTGCTTTCACGTGTTTAACGTCTCGCTAAGTTATTTGGGGGAAAAACAAGTGCTTGTCTGGTATTAGCTTTGGCAGGTTGTCATGTACTGTGGGCACCAGTGGGATTCAATGACATCCTCGGCCTCTAAGAAGAGACGTCAGTGGAGAGACTGTGCATCGCTTCATGGAAGCTTTGGCTGCATGCTTTCAGGCCGAGAGATGCTGCATTAAAGGGCCTGTATTAGTCTCACATAAGTATATGTAGCGGTGCGTCAAGTTTTAACCCAAAACGCAGGCCAGATAATACCCCTGTTTTTTAGCCCTGTTATAAACAGGCTGTTTCGGTGTTTGAAGATTCAATTTAAATGAGACGCAGCCGTATTTTTCAGGACGAGCACCGTCTTTCCCTTTCAGACCCAACAGTTCGAAGGGGCTCTCTGTGGTTCTCTGTGTGGCAGTGTGGAGCGCCTCGAAGGAAAACACACATTCAAGGGCTTCATACTTTAGATAGAAACACTCAAATGGTGGTAGGTCGGTCAAAATCCCATTTTAATTCCTCTGTTGCATATAGTCTAAATAAACCCAGAGTTTTACTGTCCACAAACGGACGAATGTAAAAGGTGTGTTTACCCACTTGTACCCAATGTAGTGATGTTAGAATCAGGTGTTACTGTCAAATGGCCACACGTCCCTTATCTGTTGTTTTTCTCTTGAGCAGCATGTGACATGAGTGGGACTGAATATATAAATATAAAAAAAAGATAACCATATCCATGCATTTTTTTCATATATTTTTTAACATGTAGACAAAACCATGTACATAAATTCTGTTCTTATCCAAGCACTTTTAACTCCTGACCCTTAGCATTTGTGGGTAAGAGCAAAATATAAAGTATGGAGCCACCACCGGTCAAAAAGCAGTGCACTGGCAGGGTGAGTCACGAGTAACCTCTTCAACAATGTGTCACAAAGGGTCACAAAGGTCCATGGATTAGCACCTCCTGATACTCTCTTCTTCTTCCTCGTAAACATTTATGTCCTAATTATATTTTACAAATTTAAACAAATCTATAATAGGTGAAAAAAATCTGGTGAGGGTGTCAGGATTGGGTATAATAGTTGATAAAGTGGGGTTTGCACATTTCCAATAGAACACCATCATTAATCCGTCTAAACTTTATTCTGTAACTTAGCCTGAACTCTGACCTGAAGCCAGAACACTGATACATAAGAGTCAAGTTTGTTCAGATGATTATTCATGCTTCTGAATTGTAAAACTTCTTGAGATCTGAGTGACAACAGGGACTGTCATTAATTCAGGAACCTACTACAGCAGTTAGGGTCAACTTATAATTATTATGAAACATATCAAAATAGGATTGGAAATCCATTATAAATCAAAAGCATTTCCTCGGATGCATTAAGTTGAATCTTTCCGATGCACCTTTAGCACCGTCAAACTAAACAAAAACATTGCACATGTTAGATGTGAGCTCCAATCAGGTTTCAAGCGTCACACCCCTGTTTCACTACACGTCTCATACTAAGAACATCCTGGTTCCATTCAGGATGTCATCGACTATAAAGCCCTAAACTATGAGCATAAAGTCCCGTCTCATTTCTGAGTTGTTTTTGCTGTGCGTCTACAGAGCTGTAAGGTTGTAAAGTTTATGTACACTCTCTGAAATATTACTGATCAATGTTCTTTCAGGAGTTAATCATGAAGTTTGAGGAGCATTTGAAAAGCTCCACACACTCATCATGCGTAGGATAGAGTGAACAATATGATGAGCTCAAGTTAAGTACAAAGTACAGCTGATGAGGAAGAGATTTTGTTTCACTCAGGACTGTTCCACTTGTTCATGATGCAGGTACTGTTGAGTGAGCGCCTGCACAATTTTCATGCATTTGTAAACAGGATAAACAATAAGGTAATTATTTGAGTTATACTTGACTTCTCCTTGTTAGACATGTAATATTTATCGACATGTTTATTTATGTAGGAAATGTTCACTATTCAATTTCTTTGTTATCATTCCTGTTAAATGTTTGGGATAAATCTAATTAAATGTAGTAAAACGAGGAACCTGTTGAAAAGACCTTGAGGAAATACAGGAAAGGTTCATGCGGAACAATGTGCATTATGTGTGAAGATTTCATATCATTTACAAAAGCACAAAAACGTTAACTTGGCCTTTATGGACATTCTTTTATTGGATAGAGTGCCTTTGTTGTTACTGTTGTGCCAATAAAATTCAACAAAGATTTGACGCCACAATGTCCACAAACTGAAGCCCTGGAGGCTTTCAGCTGTATCTTTTTAGTCTCACTTCTACTTTTATTCTGGGCTAGACAAAATTTGTCTCAGTTTACAACCCACACAAGCTTTGTGGCCTCCAACTACCCAATCAGTGTGACCGCAAAGCCATAACTCCATCTCTGGTGATAATGTCTCTGGTTTATACAAGAATGTGTAAGCTCATATCGCTGTGCTGGTTCCCGAGCATGTTCTTTTCAGACATGAAAGAAAGCTTAGCAAAGTGACGTGAATCCTTTAGAGTCACAATAAAAGAGGATTTTATGGTTGCCACGCAATACAACACATGGAGGGACTGCTAAGCAAAGCTGAGCTTAAAAATGATACAGGCTGGATTGTGTGATAAACAGACAAATAAAGGGGTTAAATTCTTGAAGAGACTGCTCCAAAAGCAGATCCAGCGAGGAGCAGAAAACTGTGGTCAGTAAGTTTTCACTATTTTTATCTTTGGCAGAAAATAGCTCTGAATGAACTGCCAAAATGAAATCCCATTCAGCTCCACTGTATCACGTTGGCAGAAGATATTCCTGCAGCAGATAACTTGAAACCCTGCCAGACACCACAAGGAGTAAGTGGGAAAATATGTTTTTTTTTTTGTAATTTGGATGAACTGATGATTCAAGTTTGCCCCTGGGTACACAATTAAATATCATTAAAGTGCTCTGCCTCCCGAAGAGCAATATCAAGATATATGAAAGTGATAAAATATAGCAATATTTTTTGACATCTATTGCGTTTCATATCATGCAACATGGCCAAACCCTGGGGAGGACAAATAAACTCCTAAAACTTCTAGTTTAAGTACTGCTGTTGCTTTCCATCAGCAAACCACTTGTTTCAGTCAGTTGTAAATAATGAACAGTTACCAGGGGTGATTGTTTCCGACACGAATAAACACATAAATGGCTTTTCTCACAGACAAAACTTGCTCTGGTCTCACACTCACTGTTCTCGCATGCTGCCCGGGCTTGTTAATGAAGACAAAGGACTGTTGGCATCAAAGTTTCCCTCCAGGCCTGGATACCTGGAGCAGGTGTCTGCAGACGGAGGCAAAAACTCTGGATTCCCCCCGTTGTGGGTGGTGCTGCTGCTTGAGTACAAACCTGAAAAAGGAGCCACGGTGAGTGTCAGGGATTTTTCTAAACTGAATGTGTGAATATGCAGTTTATAGGTATTCAGTATAACTAGGGATAACTAGTTATTATTTTTGTGTTGGTTTTAAATTACTTCAAACTTGTCATGCAAATTAAAGTTGACGACAGCTGCTTTTCCACTTTTTCCAATTTGGTGATTTTGGAGCTTGATTTAGCTTCTTTTCAGACCCAAAAAAGCGACCTGCAGCACATGCACTGCCCTTCAGGAGCAAAGTATTATTGTTGGGGGAGAAAATATTCAGCATTTGTGAGCTGCTTGCACATGTGCAGTGTAATCCTTGTGGTATATCTGTTCTAAGTTTCTCAATGTACCTGTGAATACGGCTAAAATCACAGCATATCAGTTCTCTTTAACATTTGTGGGTGGTGGTTTTGTCAGATGATGCTCCAGAGCAGGAGTCTCGACATTAAACCACAGGTTAAGATGCTGTCTGAATCGGCTGTTTTTCAGTCTTGAAAAATAACAAAATTAGCTTCATTATTAAGAATTAGGCGATTACGGTGTCATACATCATCATAAAGTGAGGCTTAGCGACTTCTTTAACTAATCATTTAGCTTCTTTCCATTGGAAATAGTTGGCAACACTGCGCTGTTCCCTTCAAATTTTAAAAGCACCTGTTTAGCCTACATCAGCCAAGTGCTTCATACCATAAACCTTTTTTTTTTTTAATGTTCATTCAAAGCTGTAACTGTACGTCATCAACACTTTAGGTTCAGCTGATGAGTTACAATAAACCAAAACAACAAACATTTTAGTCAGAGAGAAGGTTTCAGGATAATAAAATTCATTCATTTTTGATAAGAGAAGAGTCCTCTCGGGATATTTTCTGAGTTAAACACTGACATGCTTGTTTCACCCTGAATAAACACAGCGCTTAGTTTGCCGTTTGAGGCTTTTCCCTCAAAGTCCTCTGGGTAAAGCTGCAAGTAGTCTGAAGTAATAGACATGGACAGTTCTCCTGGACGCTTTCTCCTCTGCTTTGCCAACTGAGCCTCAGTGTACCTGACAGCTTCTTGATCCTAGTTCAGCCATTGAAAAGAGGGAAAAAAAAGAGCTTGGCTGGAAAACCTGTGTTGGAGAAGCTGAAGGACGGGCGGAGTGAGGCCAACTTGCCCACAGTCAGTGCCCGGTAATTGGACAAGGTAAACACTGGCATGATGAGCTATCATAGAAGGAATGAAGGGGGAGGGGGGAGGAAAAGGAGCAAATGAGGCCATGGGAGGAAATGAAAGAGACAGCTTAAAGGCCCAGGTGTTTGGGCAGTTCCCCCTTTTCTTTGTGTTTACACATTTTCAGAGAGGTGTTGGGAGAGTAAACACAGACACTTGCTACTGTTTCATCTCCACATACCTGCAAAGTCATCTAAGGCCGGTAAAGGTGAGCTGTTTTCTTGGTGGGAAGATGCAGAGCTGTGGAGATGCTGCCCTGCCAGACAATCACTCAACACATCAGATTCCAGTACTGTATGGACTTTAACCTGCCAGTAAGACAAAATGCAGATGTTAGTGTTTTAGGATCCTGCATGTAGGGATGAAAATGATCATGTTAAAGCTGCAGCTTAGTTGTTTTCCAAATGCATTTTGTTGTTGGCCCGTGCGACTCCCATGGATCTAAATTTTAAAAGGACTGTTTTCTTATTTGATTACATACAGTAGATCAATTGAAAACACAGTGAGTTTTCTGCTGGCCTAATTCTTCAAATAAATGATGCTTTCACCAGATGCTGGGTTCTTGTTTCATCTTGGAGTCCAACTTCTCAAAGTACAAAATCCAGAAATGATGTTTGGCAATCTTATTCCAAAATGTTCAAACAAAGTTAAGGCAAGATAATTTACTTTATTTTCCACCATTAGCAGAGCATCCCCCAGGATTTTCCAAAACAATTTATTGTCAGATGAAGCTTGCAGAGAACACCCAGAGACCGCAAAAGAACTATGTACATATAATCAGCGAAAAATATTTCCCCAAATCTGTGTTTATGGAGATGCCAGCTTCAATAGCTGGGTAGCATGAGCTTTAAGAAATATCAGGAGATCAGAAAGGAAAATTTTCAATTTCTGTCTTTTTTAGCCCCAGAGCGTTTGTTGGCCACGTTACAACTTACAAGCACATGTTGTTCTATTTAAAAGAACAGCGCATTTGAATATACGCACACAGTTCAGTGTCAATCACGGTCCATAGACAACAAACAAGGCCCAGATAACGCAGAACAATAGGCTCCCTATTCTGACTTGCAGGCAATGGGTGTAATACTTTGTTTAGCTGTGTTTCATCCTAACGAATTCGCTCTTTCCTTCTCCTGCTTTACATATCCTCTCCTCAGAAACAGGACCTACAACCACAGACGTCTAAAGAGCCTTTTTTTTTATAGTGAAAGAAAGAACTCTTTTTGGAAGAGCATTATCTTCTTCAGCCTCGAGGTTTAAAGGGAACAAACTGTACAGTCATCTTTCTGGCCGAAAAAATAGATGTTGACGTTCATCAGACAAGAATGAGAAAATAAAATCAGTACAAAGTTCTGCTTTGCTTTTCTCTATTTCCATTAATATTGCTAATGTTCTGCTCGGGGTCAAGACCAGAACTAAAACAAAAAGCCCCATTCATTTACAAAACTACAATGCATAAAAAAAGCTTATTTCTATATATCAGATCTTATTTCAGAGCACTTTCACTGAATGTTTCTGCCGCTAAGATGGTTCAATAATAACACAACAAGTCAACATACAGATTGTTAATCGGTTCAAGCTGGTATTTTTCAGCTTGGGAAAGCACTGCTTTCAAATTTTTTTCAGAAACAACTATTAGGTACACAAAAATCTGCGTATTTATGCGGCGCTGCATGTCCTCCCCCACTCTCTCTGCCCCGTTCCTGTCCACCTACTTTCAAATAAAGGCCACGAGCACCCTGACAAAACCACACTGTGTACATTCATTACAACACACGGTACCAAAAAGAAAGCCGATGCAGAGGTGACTCAACCTATGCTTGTTAGGCGCAATCAACTCCTAATTAAAATGCAACAACTTCTCTCATGATAGTCCACATTTAAACCTGTATTTTCCAAAAATAAGATAAATGAGTTTTTAGGTTGCAATGATCAGATCCCTGATGTGACGTCAGATTTATGAGCCGTTTGCCAACCACAGAGCAGCGCTTGATGTGGACAAGGTAGTGCTTGTGTTAAATTTGTGTTTTTCACAGGTTTGCCTGTCACTCTTCAGGCAGGATGCCCTGCGGAGGGTACAGTGCTGTATGGATGGGACTTTTATTAAGGTAAAACTATGGTTTTAAAGTACCTGCAAAGTTTTATGTCTTTTTTACCAAAGTGTGAGCTAATTTTAGTCTTTGTAATCAGTGTCCTGGTGGTCCTTTTCCAAATAATTATTATTTTATTAAGTTAAAATATGGCCTAAGACCTGGGTGCTCATTCATCAGTGAACTAAAGTTGTATTCTTTTTTTTTTCTAAATTCTTTTTTTGGACTTTTTATGCCTTTAATGGACAGCACAGAGAGACAGGAAGCAGAGAGAGGGGGAATGACATGCAGCAAAGAGCCATCCGATATGGGACTTGAACCAGCTGTAGTGAGGAGGACTGTAGCCTCTGTACATGGTGCGCCTGCTCAACCCACTACGCCACCACCCCAAAAGTAGTATTGTAATAGCACTGATTAATTGGAGTTTTGCTCAATATGATTGGTTTAATCTATTAAGAAAATATATATCATTGTTTTAATCTATCTATTACAACAGCATGGCTTCATAGTAGAAGTATCTGGGAGCTGGACTGACCTGCCTGCAGTCCTGCCCTTTCACCCAATGAAACAAAAGTGATAACAAGAAGAACCAGGACTGCTGAGCAGCTGGAATCCTATATCAGATATAAATGGGACAGCATTCCTCTCCCAAAGGTCCAGAAACTGGTCTTTGCAACAAAGAAGAGGGGATGCTGCACAGTGGTAAACAGGATCCTGCCCAAACTTATTTGAGACGTCCACAAAGAGCTGCTATTTTTTAATAAATTGTTAAATGTCTCACTTTCAACACTTAATATGCTTTCCATGTTCAGGTGTAATTATTTACATTTTTGAAAGCACCTTCACCTTTTAGTATTGGGATTGTACACGGTTACAGTTGGATGTTAGAATAATACACAGATGAAGTTTGCCATCACATCACATCAACATGCATAAAGGACTTTTTTGAGCCTTCACTGTGACACTGTGTTTTTGCAATGTGAACAAATGTAGTTGTTACATGTTCTGGAGTTGGTTGGACGAAATAATCGGTGAAGTCATACAGTCATTTACAGTCTATGGATACCTACTGAGAGATGAATGTTAGTGAATTATTAATCTATTATAATCCAGTCATAATGATCAGTATGCTAGTCGAAATGAGCTACTGTTCTGATTTCTTATCCCTTTAAATTTGGATTAACTAATTGTCATTAGCTAATTATTTACTGAGCAGACGTGCAAAAAAGTTCCTTAAAAAATTCCTTCCCCAACAAACTAAAACAGTATGCTTTGGTCTCCAGTCAAAGAGGAGTTATTAGTTGGTTCAGGGGGAAGTTAAATACTTACTCTGTTAATCGGTGTACTATCTGACCAATAAAAGCTGAAACATGTCTCAAAATTCCCCTGAACGCACCATTAATATCTGCTGGGGTGTGTTTATCATGTAGTTGATCGCAGAGGTAATTATTTCGCTTTATCAGTGTGTGAGAACTTACAGCAGCTGCTGATGGCACCTTGGCCTCCCTCTCCTGGAGGCCTTTGGCAGAATGGGCTTTCACGTGCTTTCGTAGCGAGCTGGGATCGGTGTAACGCTTGGTACATCCCGGGATCTGACAGGCGTACGGCTTCTGTGAAGGATACACAAAAAGGAAAGTTGAGAAAGTTTGAAAGGTTGTACAATGCACAAGGAATGCAAAAATTACAGACATTTTATGTTATGGGATTATAGTTTTTGACATTGAACATACTGAGCCCTGCTGTTTATACTCAAAAACATACTGAAATCTTATTGATGTGGGATGATTGTTTAAAGCAAACTGTAAAGCTTTCAGCGCATGATGATGATTGTACGGTCACACACGATACGATGCCAGACATGAAATATGTTTACAATTAGCAGGACAAGTTCAGCTGAGCCACATCCACACTGTACACATAAACATTTGGAATGGATGTTGTAAATCTGGAGATGACTGAACAAACAGGGAAAGGAAGGATGTGTAGTTATGTCAACATGTTACATAAGCTGCTCCTCAGCTGAGAATGCAGTATATATTTACCTTTCATCTGCAAGCTTAAAAAGAGGAAGAGAGAAGATCTCAGCCACAAACATTTTCATTCATAAAGTGAGCTGCATGCAAGTAAAATGATATGTATCCATCCACATTGTTTTTTATCTTTTAGCACAGATAAAATGCTGCAGCCTAAATAATAACATAAAAATAATAAAAGAGATACATAAACACCAAGGAACTAAATAGCAGTAAGCTGCCTTCACTTCAGAGTTTGATCAAAGCTGCATGAACAGACATGTAATGAGCTCATTTCTGAGTCTAATTCCTCACAGACTTCATTCCTAAATAACTTACAGCGGGACTCAATTAATGAAAACACATGTACAGCATTTATTTGCAGGATTGCACATCAGGAACCGACTAACTCTGTTTGTTAATTGACTGGTGTTAAAATTTAGAGAATCGAACATCAGGTCCAAAGGAAATAAGTGAAAGCAAAAAGTGCCAAAAGTATATTTTCAAATGGAAAAGAAAAAGCTGGCTTAATTTAAAAAGGAAGTAGGGTAGGATCAAGTAAGTGGGACCGTTTCTTTATACTTTAATAAATAAATAGATCTACATTTTGTAGGGATACATTTCCAACATGGATCTGGTATCAGCAGAGATTTACAGTGTGAGTGGGAACTGTTTTATTTACTTTGATTCTTTTTGGGACTTTTGAGCTTTTTCAAACAGATTCATAACCTGTGACCACAAAATCAGGCTGACAGGAAATAAAGATCTGCGTTATAATAAATCCACAGTGACACAACAGCTTAATTGGTCGTGATAATGTAAAGGACTGAGAAGTGCAGTAAATTCTTGAATATGCAAATCAATGTGCGATTACAGTTGAAGACACACTTTCAGAAAAAGAAATGAAGCAAATACAACATCAGATGAACAACAAAACACATTATGTGTCATTATTTATTTAACACATGCAGAAAAAAGCAGCATGTGGAAAACTCAGCACATCCTTACTGCTTCCAGAGGAATTAAGAGGGTAAGTAGCAGCCAGGTGCTGTTAATCAAATACATTTGATTAAGTGATCATCAGTAAGTGTGAGCACCTCTATAAAAGCAGATGTTTGTTGGTTTGTGTTGACACAATACCAAGGAGGAAAGACAAAATGCCTGTAATAGAGAAGTCTGTTCATTGTATTGAATAAAAAAACCTGTATGGATAAGGATGTGAATCTGGCTGTGACTGTAAAGTGCTACGACTAATCACAGTACAAATGCAATCCAATTAACTTAACACCGACGTGTTGTGCTGATAAAGAAAATCATTGCCGTAGGAGATCAAGTAGTAAGTAACAAATGTACTGGTAAAAAGTGTCTGTTAATAATTTAAGTTTTGTTTTATTTAGAAAAGGCATTTCTGTGTGACACTGACTTCATTTTAGGAAAGAAAAAAAACTCTAAGGTGTCATTTTAGTAACACAATACGAGCTGTTTAATCAAACTTGAAAAGCATGTCTTGGCTGGCTGTCATATTTACCAATCACTTACATTCAGCCAGTCTTCCACTGGGCCTCCGTAATGGCGCCACATGCGTCTGATTCCTGATTTGTGACGCAACTGTGAAACCGCCATAAGCCAGCATGAAACCACAAAAGGGGCAAAATAACTTTCTACTCTTGTTGTAATAACAGCGGAGTTGGATGTGCAGCTCCATCTCATCCGTGTAATAAGAGATCTGATTTGCTGGATTACTACTAAATCCTCATTGCTTGTCAGCAGTAGTAAAAATAACTTGGGGCTGCAGAATAAATCTACAGAAGGTATGCAGTTTAATGGTCTTGCTAAATTCAGACTGTATATCAGGCAGATTTGCAGAGAGGGTGGATGATGGGAGCAGTGGCACTCTAAATTAGTGTGTGTGTGCACGATAGCACACACAGCTATTCAAATATTGTTTATCAAATACTTTAAGCAATAAAGCATAGCCTGGTGTAATAGCATATATTTCAACTCTCTGCAGCTTTTTTTTTTGACATAATTCATGATGTATAAGTACAGCTTCTTAACATTCAACATAATATATTTAATAAAAACACTCCCAACAGCTTTACGATGACATTAACAATTATAAAACTAGTATTAATATCCCACCTGACTATGAATCTTGATGTCGTTAATGCAGCTCTACATGTCTCCTCCTGTATCTTCACAGGAAAATAATGTACTTTTTCCTCTTTTACGTTTATTTGGCAGATCAAGTCATGGTTATGATTCACTTTTTAAACAATCTGACACCAAAAAAGCTGCTGGTCAAAAGTTACTGACGATGATCTCTTAATATATTCAAAGAATATGTAATGATGTATTTGTCAGGACCAATTCTATTAATCCAGTGGATATAAAAGCGGTTTAGGGTTAAGGGGACTAGACCCTGTCCAGCTGATATTGGGCAAGAGGTGGGCTAAACCCTGCACAGGCTGTCAGTCCATCACAGTCCATCTTGTAATCTTTTAAAGTGGTCTTGAGCAATTGTTCTCCAAGCTTTTTTGGAGGTTTTTCTTTTGACGTTGGCTGCTCTTTCACTAATTTTCAGTCAGAGGAATGTGTATTTTGCTTGTGTCTACACATAACAAACAATTTAGCAAAGAACGTATTTTAAATTGTATCTTTAAGCACTTTGTTATTAGCAGTCTGTCGCAGAGACATGCAATTTATTTGCATTTCTTTAGTTCCAGATAAGAAAAAAGCCAAATTTAACAGTTTGACGGACATGAAATTGTATTTTTTCCACAACAAGGTGATTCCCAAAGAGCTATTAGCTGAAAACTTGGCATATCTCAGCATGGTGTGCAGTGTATCATTAAAAAATTGGGGGAAACTGGACAAGTGGAGGACAAAAGAAGAAGTGTCAGGCCCAAAAATCCATCTACAGCAGATGAACAGGATCTGAAAGTGATGTCCTTAAGAAAGAGGAAAAAATCCAGCAAAGACCTGACACAGGAGCTGAGAGATGCATCTGGACCTTCAGCTGATCCATCTGCTGTTGGCCCAAGCCTCATCAGAAATGGGCTCCATGGAAGGGTGGCTGTCAAGAAGCTGTTCTTAAGGAAGGGAAACAGGGAGAAAAGGCTGAGCTGTGCCAAAGGACACAAGAAGTGGGCTGAAAATCAGTGGCAGCAGGTCTGATGGAGGGATGAATCCTCCCCAGAGCCCGGAGCTCAACATTACTGAAGCAGTGTGGGATCATGTTGGCAGAGAGCGGAACAAAAGGCAGCCCACATCCAAAGAAGAGCTTTGGGATGTCCTTCAAGAAGCCTGGAGAACTATTCCTGAAGACTCCTTAAAGAAAGGACAGAAAGCTCGTCTGAGAGGGTTCAGCCTGTGTTGGAGGATAAAGGAGCTCAGACCAGATACTGACTTTCAAGCTCGTTAGATTTGACGAACACAAACAAACTCAGAGCAACCTGAGAAAACTAATGAAGGCACAACGAGTTGATAAACTTATAGGTTTATGACAATGCATCATAGTTTAACTTTAACTGCTACAGTACATAGACGTGACAATATTGCCTCTTACGTTTACTGAAGCGGGTGAAAAAAAGGTGTTGTAAAATGGAACTAAGGTAAAGTTCAAGTTAATTAAGATTTACTTTTGGGCAGTAGTTGAATATGTCCTGAAAGGTCATGAAAGCAACCTCATGGACAGAGTCCCAGTGCTGGAATAAATCTGATTTCTGGTGCATGAGAGAAAACCACGATGAGCAAAACTATTTTCTTTTCAGGGAAAGAGACCTGATCCCTGTGTGTATCAGAAGTTCATTTCATCATTTCGTTTTGCAGTTTTAACTTTGACTGTTGACCACAGGAAACACAGGACTGTGATCCCTCAGATTAATCTATCAGTCTTACTATTTATTATTTACTTATTAGTTACTGTGGATGGAGATTCTGCTGGTTGTACTTTGTAAGCCTACAATGACGTGAAGTCATGTTGGGATTTGTTACTTGTGTGTTGTCTCAAGCTCTTCGACTGTGATATCAAATCATTCATTAATGCAGACGCTGTGACCGAACATTTATAGAAACTCATATAGAAACTCATACACTCTTTTTGCTTCTTTTTTAAACTGACCCACAAAAGGAGACTCGGCTAAGGTATAAACAGCTGGCTCACTCTTATTAGTTGTTCTTTAATAGGCCTGTTCAAAGAAAGAAACAGAGAAAAGATCTGGGAAGCAGCTGTGTGGCACTTTAACCTTCTGAGGTGTTTTTCTTTTACTGCTGCCTCAGATGTCTGACTGTATGAAACATTTTTTCAGTCTGTAATGAAAAGAAGATCATATTCATTACAAAGAATTGTGGATTTCACCATCGATGTTGATGAAGATTCTCAGTCATCCAAGTCAGGGTAATCATAAGAGTAAAGGCTGAGTTATACTTCTTTTAACTGGCCTTGCGCTTGCGTCTTGCGCGTATGTTAATGGCTCGAGACGTTTATACTTCATTTTGCTTTGTCGGCGGTTGCGTGTGCTGCGTGGCGATTCACCGCCAGGACAGTAGGTGGAGTAGCGGGTTTTTTCAATGACAAGCCTACTTCGATGAAAGGAAATTCACCGCCAGGAGCTGTTTGGCAAGTCTCTCTTCCATAGATTCATGCTTAAGGTTGCCTGGTTTATAGTCGGTAACGCAAGACGCATCGCAAGACGCAAGACGCAACGCAAGCCCTTGCGCGGTTGCAAGCCCCCCCTTGCGTGCTTGCGTGTGTCACCTCAATTTTCTAAACTTCACGCAAGACGCAAGCGCAAGCCACTGGCTGTGGTCGAAACCGCCTACTACTTGATCGATCTGACAGTATGCAGAGCGTTTACACACAGTGCACTTCACTCCTGCCCGAGCTGAAATCAGCCGGCCTGAAAAGCTGATTTCCCTTAAGCTATAGGCTAAACTCTGTAAATATATAACTTTAGCAACATTTGAAACATTTTCAGGCGAGAAAGTAGTCGTTTAGACCCCCAAGGTGTTGAAAATCTGACAAAATACCGGCTATTTACAAGAAGAAGAAGAAGCATGAATCTATGGAAGAGAGACTTGCTGAAGAGGTCCTGGCGATGAATTTCCTTTCATCATAGTAGGCTTGTCATTGAAAAAACCCGCTACTCCACCTACTGTCCTGGCGGTGAATCGCCACGCAGCACACGCAACCACCGACAAAGCAAAATGAAGTATAAACGTCTCGAGCCATTAACATACGCGCAAGACGCAAGCGCAAGGGCAGTTAAAAGAAGTATTAGTCGAGGTGAAACGTCTTCAAGAAGTCCAGTTGCTCTTATGATGTTTCACCATCTACTCATTTCAAGAAAGACAACCAGTACTGATATATTCTCATGCAGCGCTGCATTAAATACAGATTTTGCTGTTGAAATCAATGCATGGTCTCAAGAACACTTCTGAAAACTGTTGTCACTGAATGCAGCGTATTTTTGCATCTGCAAATGTCAGCAAAAAAAAAAAAAAATCCAGAGATGCTCTCTCAGGTTAAAGGTGCTGTTTAATGGACAGAGCAGTCTGTCGGGTGCTCACTGACCGTGTCCAGGTGTGTGCGCTGGTGTTTGGCCCGGTCACTGGAGTTGCTGAAGGCCTTGAGGCAGCCAGGGTGCTGGCAGATGTACGGTTTCTCCCCCGTGTGGCTTCTCAGGTGGATCTTCAGGTTCTCCAGACGAGAGAATGCCTTGGAGCAGCCCTCAAACTAAGAAGGTAGACAGTAAAAAAAAAAAAAACTTAAGAAAAATAGAAATTAAAAGAATTGGGTGTATGTATTTCCACATGAAACAGGATGTTGGTTCAAGGTTACACTTTATCATGTGTTAATTTGAGTTTGAGTCCACACAATTTGAATGACTTCAGTCAAGTTTGCTTGGGTTCATTCAATGTAATTTTTTGAGGGTTATTATCACATAAAATCTCATTCAGAGTACGATTCAGTAACCACTTTTACCCTGGAGGTCTGTGCATTAAAACCAAGCTGTATCTGTTATTAAAACTCGACCCTCTGCCACTCTTACGTGCAGTACATTCAGTCAAGAGGTTGCGTTGTCACTACTACAATTAACATTGCGTCATGCTTCAAATTTATTATATATAATAAACTGAAGTCACTCACTTCAGTTACAAAGCTCTCATTTAAAGTTTAAGTTCGATGGCAGTAGTGACACAGAGACTCAGAGTAGTTAATAGGTGTCATTTTTCATAGTTTTTCAGTTTGGTCTAATAGCTGTGAGGCTGTTACTGAGTGAATTTTAGGATGTTTTTCCACTGGAAATTGAAAAAAAGGAAATAAATAAAAAATTCCTACATTTTTCCACTTGTAGTTGTCTTGCAGCTCTTTCATGACATGACAGAATTATGGACATGTGAACATGAAAATGTGGAAACCAAGTTCAGTATATTTTTGTGACAACCTAACCAGATAATTTGTAGCATCCAAACATAACATGGACATTAATTCTAACCCTAAACATGCACTTTTAACCACTAAGCCTAACCATTCGCTAATGAGAGCCCATTAAAAAGTAAAGACTCGTGAGAGGGGGGAATGCAGAAAGGCACAACTGTGAAGGTGCTCAGCAGGCAGAGGTGTGACCAGAATTGCATGTGTGGGTGGGCAGTTAGCTCATCTGGGGGTGCAGAAAACAATACCTGAAAAAAAAAAAAAATCAGTGGAAAACCACTACTACAACTTCAAGCATAATAATAATAATAATAATAATAATAATAATAATAGTAATAATTCAATTCGGTAATGAAAATATAATATATATATATATATATATATATATATATATATATATATTTTTTTTTTGTAAAGAAATGTAGAACTTGTATGATACATGCAAACGCACCATTACAACGCCATCAGGGTCACAAGAAATGTGTTCACCAAGTAACTGCTAAAGAGAAGAAATAAAGCTGAGAGTACTTTAGGATGCATTAGCTTTTGTTTAACATGCTCCACATTCTCCATTGAGGGTTTAAATTCAAGTAGATACTTGGGGCAAGACATCCAGCCAACTCCAGCTTTTTATTACCTTCATTAAAGTCTACATTTCAGATCATTATATACAACAAAAACATCCAAAAATGTGAAAATCGCCTTTTTTTTTCAGCAGCAAGGGGTTAAGGTTACGGAGGGGGGGAAACACGATAACAAAAAAATAAATAAAGCTATAAACTTTGCAGATATATGTTTTTTTTAAATCACCACCTGCATTTATTCTATCAATACAAGACACAAACAGAGATAATTCGTGGCCTTTTTTCTGGCCAGTTTTCTTTGGATGGACAGGGCATTTCTCAGGGGGGCAGGACTTGTTCCTGGGGGGGCAGTTGCCCCCCCCACAGCCACCCCGTAGCCACGTCCCTGTCAGCAGGTATGAGTAAAGTACAGTAAAGAAGATGTGAAAGAGGACAAAAACCCACAAAATGTAGGTTATATCTTTGCAGGAAACAGAGTAATTAGAATATTGTAACTACACAATTTTGAGCTTTCATCGTGAAACTGCAATGCTTTGCACTGTGGATCAAACAGTAATTTCTCGCTCTGGCATGAAATTGGGTTGCTTATCGATGGAATCAAACATTGTTCAGTTTACAGCTGTGAGGGATTGAGTTTTCTTTTTCCATTGGAATCTAGAAAAAGGAAAAGAAATAGCTTTGAGGTGAATGTTTCCAGTTTGCTGCAAATAACTGCGCACAATATATACATGTTAACTGTTTTTATTAACTGTTCGATAAGGTTGACAACAGAGAAATATGGCTTCATTACTTTGAGCATGGAAGAGGCTTATGGAAGAGGCTTAAACTTTATCACCTTCATTAGGTAGATTTACTGAAAGGTCTCACACAGCTGTACCTTATCTGATGCCAAGACGCAGGATCTAAACTCGCTTTGACGTTCCATAAGAGCAATAAAAGCTGGTGCTTTTATAACATGAGCTGTGTTCACAGACAGTGATATCTGGAAGTGTTCCTCAGCTCATGCAGGGATTTCCATGACAGAATCATGCCTGTTTTTGATGTAGTGCTGCCTGAGGGACCGAAGATAATCTAATACTGAATTTCAGCCGTGTCCCTTGAATACAGAGATGATTCTCTGAATCTTTTGATGATATTATGAGCTGTAGATGAAGACATGTTCTGTCTTCACAATTTCACATTGGGGAACATTTTTCTGAAACTGCTCTCTAAATACCCAATCATTTTACTGACCTGCTGCCAATTAACCGAATTAGTTGCATCATGTCCCTCCAGCTGTTTCTTTTTAGTACAACTTACATTTTCAGCCTTCTGTTGCCTCCATCCCAAATTTTTTGAGACTTGTTGCTGCCATCAAATTCGAAATAAATGATTTGTTGTTAGTTTTTTTTCCATAAAACAGTAAAAATCACTTTCAACATTTGACATGTTTTAAATGTTCAATTGTGAATAAAGTATGGGTTTCTGAAATCTGCAAAACACTGCATTCTGTTTTTAAATTGACATTTTACATATTTTTGGGGGATTCAGGTTATACAAAACACCATGTAAATAAAGAAAAACAGTGATTTGGCTTCAAGCATCAAACTATCATATTTCACAATATGAGGCAGAGTGGGACATTGTATTTACACACAGGTCCAGGCATCTGAACCACCTTGTTTAGTTTAGGCAAGAATAACTAGGTTTAGATGATTAGGGTTCGAAATCTTCATCGACTAGCTTAGTGAGTAACAAGCCATGTCCATTTAATAATAATAATAATAATAATAATAATACATTTAATTTTAAAAAAGCGCCTTTCTCAACGCTCAAGGACACTTTACAACACATTAAAAACACAATAAATAAAATAACACAAGTTAAAAAAGAGGCTAGAGGGAGAATGCAACTTGAAACAAATGGGTTTTGAGGGGTAAAGAGTCAATAAGTTGCGGATGTCTGGTGGGAGTGAGTTCCAGAGTTGGGGAGCAGAGCGACTGAAAGCTCTGCTCCCCATGGTGCTGAGACGGGCAGAGGGCACATTTGCAAATGTAGCAGAGATGTGAAAGAAACCTCCCACTACATTTCATCATTTCCAAATCTGTACTTTGTGTCCTGAAAAAAACCTTTCAATCTATAACAGTAAAACAAGGTTCAGGGACAGAAATTACTTGGCTAGATGTAAAAAAAAATATATATTTTACGATGTAAATTCTTTTCTCAGTTATGATTCGCGAATAAAGAATAAACAATCTGTTGCATCTCATTGTATTGCATCCTCTAATGACTACCGTACATAACTACACACAGCAGTCAATCTGAAAAAATCAGAGTATAATCTTCAATAATATAATATTACCTAATCATGGTCTACATCAGGATGCACCTTAGTGTTGGGAAATTTCCATAACTCCAGTTACAATAATGGGCTGCACGGTGGTGTGGTGGTTGGCGCCGTCGCCTAACAACAAGAGGGTTCCTGGTTCAAAGCCTTTTGTCTCTGTGTGGCCCTGTGATGGACCGGAGAGCCGTGCTGGATGTGCCCCGCCTCTCGCCCCATTACAGCTGAGATAGGCTCCAGTCACAACACAAAGACTGTGACTGCAGGTGGAAAATAGAAACTATTTGGTCTTTTACATTAACTCTCACCACTCAGACTTTGTCTTGACAATATTGTGACCCAACTTGCTCCTTTGCTGATGAGATGGAGTCTCAGTCGTCCCTTCTCATTGGGGCACATGCTGATGCTATTCATGTTTATGTTGGTGGACAGACTGGAATAAAAATAAACAAGATGAGCCATATTCAGCATGACTTTGTGGCTGCTTAAGTTTTTCTCTAATTTTGGAACAATGGAGTTCTACTATAAGGCACAGAGAAAGAGGTAGTTATTGGTTTTGGTCTTTGGGACATATAGAATATCACCATTTCATTTGGTCACATCTGAATGTCTCTGAAGCGCCATGAATCCTGACTCAACCACAGCGGATTTAAAACACTTTGGCAACACGTGTTTACAGCCTGAATAGCACCTGTCCACGTTACGAGGTGGTAAATAAGGCTGAATTCATTAACAAACACTGACTGCTTTCATGTGATTCGTTTTTCCATTGCAGCACCAGCAATGACTTCATTCACATATTCAGGTCTGTGCACTTTATGAAAATGAAATCACATTACTGAAGCAACTCAAGTGTGACCAATGACTAATTTTTTGTGTTGATGTTGATTTAATATTAATCTGTTTGCAGGCGACTCTACACTGTAACACATTTATGAGCTGGCAGCAGAGTAGGACACTAAAATGAAGTAATTCAGTTAAGTAGGGAGCGCGTGTCTCCGAGTGAAAACTTCTGAATGAATTATTAATATGAGTCGTGGGTTGGTGACAGCTGGGAATAACAGAGAGTTACTCACTCTCAGGGATGGGGATTTGGCTCCAAACAGAAGGTCATCATGGGACAGACGTGAAGAAATAAGCTTCAGAGAGTGACTGATGACAGAAGTGATGGAGGGTGACGCTGCAACGTGAACTCAAAGGCCACTGTTGTGATGCTTAACGCTGAAACATCACAGTTTTATTCCTCAGACCCATTGTTGTCTGCTTTTGTCTTCGTCCCAAATATGCATCATGAGTAATTCGAAAAGGGCTTTTAAAGTCGAGCTGAACACATTCCCGGTGAGAATTATTCTGTCACAGAGCCCTTTGCTGGCCAGGTGATAAAATAACACGAGCGTGCTTGAGTCTTTTGAGCGACCTCCAAGTAGAGCCAAATCACACATCATTAAACGTCATGCTGCAGATCATGGGCTGAGGTCACTTTAATTATAATTCCCCTGTTGTAGTTGTCTTAGTATAAAAATGGATATTTTCATCGATAGTTTTATATTGTGTCTCAAAAGCAGACAAACAACCTTCAGAGGGAAGTGTGCCACATATCAAAGAGCCTAAACTTACATTAAAAACACAACAATGTATTGAATGGATTGAATTTAGGATTGTTAAATTGTGTTAAATTATGTTGGACAAACACATTTCTATTTAGCCACTTTTCACTATGCAAGCCAGACCCGTACAGCAAAAAGCTAGCCCCGGAGCAAATTCCATTTGCGGCCGCTAGGGGCGTCTAGATTTCTAGGCTAACCTATAACAGCATCCTCAGTACAACTCTTACAGGGCAGCAGGAGGGAAATATGACTCATATCAGTGTTTCCACACCAGAGCAGACGTCACTCTCAGGAGTTTTATCTAAGAAGTTCTCATTAAGAGGCAGGAGGGGTGTGGAGGATGGCGCTACACTTTCAATCATTCATGACGCATGTTCACGACCAACATTTGACAACACTTTCTTCACTTCCTGCGGTCTGAAGCAGGATTAGTGACTCAGTGAGGTAACTTCAGGCTCAGATTGTCAGCATCTCAAAGCTGGTTCACTTCTTAATGAAGTGTCAACATGGCAATTTGTAAATATGGCTGGACACTAAAAACTGAGCGGGTTTAAAAGTTGAAATCAAAAAACTCTTTTTGTTTGTACAAATTATGTAGATGATTATCAGAAAAACATGGCATCGGTCCATGAATCAACTTATGGCTTCTGTTAAAAAGGCCATATGCTGCGCTGAAGATTGTGAGTTGCGCTTACGTCATCACGCTTCGCGGGAAGTTCAGTGTTCACTCGTCTTCAGTGAGGGGCAGTTCATGTGGAGAGAGCTGCCTCCAGTCTGTGTGCCACGGAGTCTACACGGCTGTAGATGATAAACTTCTTTACAACAGTGCTGCGCTGTAAACACAACAGCTGCTTCTTTGCTGTACTTCTGAAGCTCCTTGAGAACTGTTTTCTTTAAAGAGAATTAAAAACATTTTCTACAGAAGTCAGGAGGGAGTTTTAGGTGTGAAAACACTATTTTACAGAATTTGATGATTAAGTACATTCATGTTTTGCAAGAGCCATTTAGAGTAATTGTATCCCTCTGGCCTGTTTTGAAACCTTTTCCTAAATATTCAGAACGACTGTAACTGTTACTAGCACTGAGAAACAGATGTTTGAGGCCCACTGGAAAACAGTCTTTTTTCTTCTTCTTGCACACAGATGCGTGTATATGACAAGAAATGAGAACTATTGACTGTAAAACACACAGAGCACAGCCCGAAGCCTCATTGACTTCAGGTCTTTACTGTAACACCAAGGGTATAAAAATGAATCTAATGAGTAGTTAGAGCAGTTTTGTTTAGGGATATGTTCAGGTGTTCACCAGACAAGGACATTTAGAGATAATTCCTAAGAAAATAGGGCCACGACACTTGATCGTACAACTTTAGGCCTTCATGAAAGGTGACATTACCCATATCTATTATTATTTTTTTCCACATTATACCATTCAAAACTCTGTTTTGCAGAGTCAAAAGAAAGTATAAACAGTGTAATGTTTTCACCATGGGATGCACAAAGGACTGGCAGCAGAGACTTGCTTTACATTGCTTTCGATGGCTCTACATCATCAAAAAGAGGAGCAGAAACTACCTTTACATGCAGACTCTTGTTGAGTACAGCAGCTTGTGGACAACAAATGGAGGATCCTATTGGTTAAAGTCAGGTATCAATCAAAAGCTCAGAACGTTATCTCTATTTTGATGTCGAGGTAACAGAAATGTTTACACGCAAACTGCAATTACGAAATAAAAAAAACTCGGAAGTTAAAGTGTAACTCTTTGTTTTGAATTGTTTTTTGGACTAAACATTTGACTAAATTAAATTTTCTGGGCCTTTGTCAGCGTGAAAAAACTTGTGTTGTTGGTATATTGTCAATAAGTGGGTTTCTATGACACATCACAGGTGAATTAGATTTTATACATTTTCTTTTACTTTCTCTCAGTTGAGTTTTTGTGTTGATTATAGCTACTGTTATTGATATAACTTTGAATGGTTTTGAATCAGAGGAATTTTGGCCATCAAACATTAATGCATTGCCTGTACGGTACGTTACCCACTTGCGGGCTGGACATCAGATTTTTAACAGATTAAAGCAGCAGAAACATTTTGAGTATCAGTTATGATTTTTGTCTGTCATTTTTGACCCTTTAATAATAACAGTAAAAATCAACAACAACAGTGTGTGTTACATTCAACCCGGACCAAAACAAACAGACTCACCATGCATTTATTGGGTTTTTCTCCGGAATGGACCCTCATGTGGATGAGCAGCTTGTAGCGAGCGTTGAAGGGCTTGTGCCGTCGAATGCAGCCGGTCCAGAAACATGCAAACTCTTCCCCTTTGCGCTGGTCGATGTGCACCTTCTCGATGTGCCTCACCAGATCCTCCTGGCAGCTGTATGTGGCACTGCAGTCGATCCAGTGACACGACTGCTCCTGCTGGTCCAGTGCGGGGTTCTGTCCTGCAGGTGTGTTGAGCCCCGGGGAGTGAAGAGGGGACTGGGTCCTGTCTTGACCACCGTAACCCTGAAGAGACTGGCCTAGATGGAAGAGTTCTCCCTGCTGGTTGCTCATTTGAATCTGTTCCCTTTTACACGGCGAGAAATCATCTGCAGGCTCTTGTTTAATCGAGCGATACTCCTCATGGGGATTTTGCTGTTGCAGAGATACTTTGTTGTGGCTATCAGAAACTGGCAAGCAAGAGGTCAGAGGTAAAGATGAGGAGGAAGAGGAGAGGGTGGAGGGTGGAGAAACAAAAGATGTGGCACAGTTGGTGAGCATGTAGGGAACAGGAAGGGAGGGCTGAGGGAAGCAGCTGAACCTCTGGGTGCTGTTTTTTGGGTCTATTTGAGCTTTGGTGGCAAAGTCCTCCACAGACTTTTCCAAGTGGGGTCCAGCTGTCTTACAGCTGAGCAGGGAGGTGAGGTCACATCTCAGCGAGGACAGGGAGGTCCTGGAAAAGCAACACAGGCCCCCTGAATGGAAGGACGGCTGGCAGAAGCCACCAGAGGACAGCGGTGCCTGAAGATCCTCAGCATCCTCAAACACGCTCCCAAAACCAGGAAGAGTCAGCTGGACATCTGGAGGACCAAGGTCAGGGGGCCACATGCCGGCCCCCGCTACCACCAACAGATTTTGGATGATGGTGAGTCTATAAAAGCAACTTTAAAAATCCATTTGAGATGAAACCATCTGGCATCCTCTGCAAGTGTAGTCTTCTGTCATTCGTTCCAAAGTGGTCAGTCATAACTTGAACACTGGGAGAAAGAGAAACCAAAAGCAGATGAGTCATCTTAAAAGACAAAAATCACAGCAGAATGTGATCCTTGTATTCAAAATCCAACAACGGAATAGGCTTCAAGTATTAAAGGACAAAGTGTTGGGCAGGTGAAAAGGTGTTCATTCTTGTAGCTTTTTTTGAAAAAGTTGTTTTGAAACCGGGCCAGATTTCCTCTGATGGAATGATGTTTTTGGTCCAAATCAAACTGGCTGTACAAGTGGCCACTCCACTGAAATGGTTTTGTTCTCTTGACAAAGTTTCTTACTGCTCTCTGAAATGGACATTTCAAGTAACACACACTCACAATTCTGTCAAGGTGTCATGGCATGGACAAATGTCCCATCTCTTCTACAGAGAGATACCCCGAGGGTCATCAAGGGCCTTTTATCGTTGCAGTAAACACCACCTTCTTGGGTTCATTTGTCTCGAATGGCTTCTTGTGTGTCTGCTTCACAGACAATAAAAGTAAATAATACAATTTTTAGAAAGGTAAAAAAACTCACAAACACCTACTTAGGGCTCTTATACACCAAATGAGACCCCCCTGCTGTATGTCCTCAAGTAGCCAGAGTTTAGATAAGTAAAATAGCACTTGAACACACCACAAAGATGATTTCCAACTGCCCGCCAGGACGTATAATCTACATCTGTCGAAGTAGACACAGCTCGCCCATGCAGAAGGGTCAGTAGTACATACATAACACAAGGGAAACCAGAAGACAGCACAGAATACAAAAACATCAACAAAGCAGCGTATAAGTTTTTTTTTTCGTAACATCAAACAGAGATGGTGTCTCTTCAGTTTCTTAACCCCACGTCTATATTGCTGTGAAAAGTGTGATCTCTGTCTCCGGCAGACTAAAACGGATTTACCAGTTGGGGGAAAAAAAAAGTTGTCCAACACCTACAAAGAATCCAAATTGAAGTAGCAGAAGCAGATAAGTCCTCTTTTATATATTTCATCCACTCATGTTCCTTTGTCAAACTCTCGCACCTACTTTACCCAACAAGCAACACGTGAAATCCTGCAAAGTTCTGATCATCTATGTTGTCTTTGTCTTTGGTAAATTTAACACTTCTCTTTCCACAGGCTTCTTACAACAGAAGCTATGTTGTGTTAAAGTGATGAATTTATCCTTCAAATATGACACTTAGCAGCTTATTCCACCATATCAGCTAAACTGAGTCAGACATTTACTGTGACTCGGCTGTGACAGCTTGCCATGCCATTCATTAATCTGGAACATAAAACCTGAAATATCCCACTCTACTCCGTCATTTCCTCTCTGAGTTCAATCATTAACTGCAAATGGACCACAGTAACCAGCGGGAAAGGTTCTGAATGGAGTAAAACCCAAACAAACATGAAGTCCGAGTCTCTTGTCTGCAGTCAAATATTTCAGTGTCACCATAGTGAGCGTGTATTTAGTTTCCTTTGAGCTGCTGTGGCAGCCAAAGCTGATTCATTGCGACAGGCATTAGGGCCACCCTCGCAGCTAACAGCCAGGTGCTGCATGGCAGCTGATTGCCTGGAACCTGCTCCAGATGCTTGTTAACAGATAAGAATCAATGGACCGCATCTCTCCGCTTGCTGCTCATGCAGGGAGGCTGGAAAATGGTGGGCGAAACAGAATTTCCCTCACCCCTGTCACAAATACAGTAGCTCTACTGTGTGAAAGTCCTTCACTGGTTATTGGACTCAATTTCCACTCTTCTCTGCAATCTGCCAGATACTGATGATCTAATTCGCAGCAGGATTCCTGTCACGTGTAATTAGTCATCGGAAAGCTTCAATGGGATTTCATACCAATGGTGATTTAACGAGGCAGTAACTGGCGCACCTCAGAGGATGAGTAAGTTCACTTCTGCAGTTATATTAGCTGATGAGGGAGTCACTAAATGTAGGTTCAGGCCCATAGTTTCCTGGTATAGTCTGGTTTACAGTTTTATGATTCTTCCCGTAAATCGCTGGAGTTCCCCCCACCAGAGTCATGTAGCAGACCAGTCATGGGAACTGTGGTTGGATCTTAATTAGAGAGGCTGCAACGCGTCTGTGTGTCAACGAACTCAGCAGTATTAATAATACTTGTGTAGCAGAAGTGGTTTGGTATGACTTAAGTATGATAATTGCAACCACAGTACCTGCTGGCTTTGAGGGCTGAAACCAATATTAGAGTTTTGAGGGCAAATAAAACAGTCAAAGACAAATAATCGCCTTAGTGCTCATAATGATGTCCACTCTGAAATAAATGTAAGAGATCCAGCAGTGAGTGCAGCTGTGTCTGTTCTCCAAAAACACTTTGGTCCTCATCCAGGAAGAAGACTCAGACAGTGAAACTAAGAAAAGTGACCCACAAAGCCTCAACCGAGCGTTATAAAATAGCAGCCTCATCTCATGTGGTGTCTTTTATAGACTCACTTGCTGAGGTTAGCTAAACACAGCTGTGGCATTTCAGCACAAGCAAATGTGTACTTATCTCAACAATAAGCACTTTGGTTCTGCAGTCACAAAGTTTTTTCGGTGCTTTTTGGTTCAGCTGAAACGTGGGAAAGATAACCTCATTGAAATTAGGAGTGTAAAACATACTTTTTTAATTATGGTCCTTATAAATCGTCCTGCATGCCGTTAGATATGCTTGACAATCCTGGAGATAAATATTAGCCCATTTTTGTACAATATGTTTATATAAATATTTACTTTTAAGAACTATTACTTTCATAAAAAAGGGACCCAATTTTCCAACAAAAATCAAAAATAATTTCACTTCTTAAGTGCTTGTGATCAGCAGTCTAAACACAGCAGCCAGACTCCTGCTGCTTTACAAGCTGGACTGATCAATATTTTCATGTAATGTGTTGAGGACAGACAGTTATCACCCAGCAGGGAACAGCAAGAAAGGGAGTTATATGTTCTGATGAGTGAAAGTTGTGTTGCACTGCACTTTTATGACAAATGAAGAGAAAACTGCCCACAGAGGGATATTTTGATTAAGCTACATTATTAAAGTATCTGATTTCTTGCAATTCATGATTTTTTTCCAAACCTTAGCCGTCTAATTTTTTATACCTAACTTTAATGATGTTGCTTTTAATTTCTACCCTTCACCGAGAGGTCCATACTATGTAAAACAGCAATGGAAAAGCAAGTGAAATAGAGACTGAAATGTAAAAATAACTTCTGTAAGTCAGATAAACATCAGTGCTCAGTACGGGACTGAAACTGAGCTCTTCGGGTTGTCAGTCATGTGTGTAGCCACCTGTTAGTCTAATTTTCATGTCAGTGGATACAAATTGATGGGTTATATTTTCACGGCTTTTTCACGTTTTAGCGTGAGACTGGGTTGGATGAACAACCAAGTCTGTACAGCAGAGATTTCTCGTGTCTTTCCCACTCTCATTCCTGCTTTCTTGTCTACAAAAAACTGTCGCTGTCACACAAAAAAACAAACACAAAGAAAAACACTATAAAGCCTCTTTAAGGGTCCACGGTGTACGACTTCTTCTTAGATCTACCGGCAGAAAAGCAACATGATTTAACTGTAACTATGTTTTCTTCATGTAATCATGTGAAATTAAGATTTATATTGTTTCTGTTTTTGTTTGTTTGTTGATTGCATTTCCTTAAACAGGCCATTTATATCTATGGACAGAGCAGGTCTTTGCACATAGAGCCTGCCAGTCTGTGTTGGCATGGTTCTACAATCGCTGCCACCATTACTCTCACATGCTTTCGAAATGTCACTGAAACCTCCACATTGGACCTTAAGCCCTCAGATTTGGAATCTGAAGTGATACTGCTACTTAAATACACAGCTCCCTCTGCTTGGAATTAGCTGCAAAATCAACTGAATCTTAAGGAGCTGATTTCACTAGACGAAATCAAGAAAATTTTAAACATGTTGGAGGCACATCTGTGGTTGTAAATGCTATGACTGGCCATTCTGCCTCTTAGTTTTGATGTTTAGACTTCTGATGATTTATAATAAATATCATTTTGCGAACAGTGTGTGTTATTTTTGCTGACTTGAGCTGCTGCCTGGCTTGGCCAGGACACTCTTGGAAAACAGATTTTGAAATCTCAAGAATTTTGTTTTCCAAGTTATTTATCCATTTGTTTTCCATATCTGCTTCATAGAGGGTCGTGGGGGGTTGGATCCTGTCCCGGCTGCCATTGGGCAATGGGCAGCGCACACCCTGGACACGTAGCCAGTCCATCACAAGGCCAACACAGAGACAAACAACCATGCACACTCACATTTTCCTAATTAAATAAACGTTAAAAATGTTTTTTTAACACATAAGGAGATAACTAATTGTATAAAAGACTTGAACAGACCATCATACTGAAAATCTGACTCTTTAATGGCTTTACAGTGGAAAGTTACTGTCACATCAAACCAAGGTGAGATGATTGAGCCATGTGTAGTTATCACCATTTACTTTAAGGTTTGTCATAGATCTGATCTGTAACCCTGACAATGAACCTTACTTCACTTCTACATAACAATTGTGAGAGTTTGGTTGGCAAAATGCGTGTTGAAAATCCTGGCTTTAAAACAATACCAGGGGACAGTCTTTCTGGGTAAAACTCCCTGCCAGTGCAGGACGTTCCAGGTTCGGACAATATGTTTGCAAGAGAACAAAATCTCATAAGTTTGTCTGGCTCCGCATTAAAGAAAACAGTAGAATTACGAAACAGGTTTCACAACTGTCACTTGTGTTTTTATGACAGACAAGAGAGACCAGTATCCAAGTAACGGACGGAGTTGGCTGAAAGCTGAGAGTTTACACTTTGTCCTCCACCTTCAAAACATGTTAATCCTGTTGAATCAATTTTGTTAGCTTGTGGTGCGATAATAAATCCTAATTTACTTTCCTTTCAGGTCACCTTTGTTTTTCCAGAGGAGGTTAAATGATCTGTGCTTTACCAACAGCAGCCTGTTATTCATTTTAACAGATAAACACTTTCACACCCAGAAAATTCACCACACATTTGCACAAGAGGCTGCTAAAAGGGCTCAGAGGAGCTTCTCACTGGTTTCATTTCCACAGCTTTGTGAATCTTTAAACTTTCTGGGAGAACAAATCAGTAAAAAACTACTTCTGTACACGTTCCAGCCTGTGCCGTCCTCTACAGTCTGCATCAGCAAATCATTGCACATCACTACTGTTAACACATTTTCTCAGAATTACCTCATGACCAAGAATTATATAACGTCTGTCCACAAAGTGCAGACCTAAACTTCCATTCTTGATTCCAAACATAGATGACATTAGCAGCAAATATGTAGATATACTGCATGCATTTATGTGTGATATTCCAAAAACAATGAATGCCAAAAAATAGAAGGAAGATCGCTTCATTGAGGATTACAGCATTGGTTTATTGCTAGGCTCTCTTAAGGTTTAAGATTCTTCTCTTCTTCAGACATTCTGCTGTAGATCTGCTGCTGTGTTTGGGATCATTGTCCTGTTGATGACCCAGTTTCAGCCCAGCTTTAGCTATCGGACAGATGGCCTCACATTTAACTCTAGAACACTTTGGTATCCAGAGGAGTTCATGGTGGACTCAATAGCCCCTTTCACACTGAGATCCGCTACCTTAGCGGGTCCAAATTGCCACTTCGTCCCACGTCGAGCAATGTGAACGCTTGGCGTGTTGGTGACCCGTGTCGCCTGAAGCCGAGTTCAGGGGGCGTTCCCTAGTGGCAGAGCGTCACACGAAACACATAAAATGCTGGGCGTGTACAATGACGTAGGGTTAAATACACCTGTCTGCATCAAATTTTTCAAACAAACGATGGCGGGACACCTTGAGGACTTGTTTTTGCAATGCAGTTCATGGAGATGTTACTTTACGGGGTGTGGATGATCACAACGTGGGATGCCGCCGAAGAACATATGCGGAGAATACAAGAGCACTATAATCTCCAAGTTGAGGAAATCGCCCTCTGCCACTCCTGCCGTTTTGGTCATTAACCGCATGGAACTTTTTCCTCATGGCTTTCAGTTTGTTGGTCACCTGCGTCTTGCTGCGTGGGAAACCGCGCTCTCCCATCTTTCTCGCCAGCCCTTCCAGCAGAGGTCCATCTTTCACCGTCCCCGACATGTGGCCGTAAATAATGTCCTCTGCTCGGAGGCTGAGGAGCTCGCAGACCTCCTTGTCTCCCCAGTTGGCCATCTTCAAAAATGTCTCGAACTTGAAGTAAAACAGAGTAAAACTCGAAGTGAAACTTGTCCTCACCTGTCGCTGTTGTTCTAAATCAGCTGTCCATTCTGTCTTTTAAACTCCTCTCGTCACGCCACGCCCACCTCCGACACGCGTAAATTGCTTTCACATCAAACTCGGCTCGGCAAAAAGACTAGGGTCCGACGCGGGTCGAATGGCGAGTCGAGTTGACGCGGCAGCCCGGGTCGTCAGTGTGAACGCAACAGCGGACACGCTAAATTCGCGAATTAAACGCGGGTTATTCCTCAGTGTGAAAGGGGCTGATGACTGCAAGGTGCCCAGGTCCTGTGGCTGCAGAACAAGCCCAGCTCATCAGCCCTCCACCACCGTGCTTGACAGTTGGTTTGTTGATATGCTGTGTTTGGTTTCCTCCAAACGTGCTGCTGTGCATTCTGAGCAAACATCTCCACTTTTGTCTGGTCTGTCCAGAGGACATTGTTCCAGAAGTCTTGTGGTTTGTTCAGATGCAGCTTTGCAAACCTAAGCTGTGCAGCCATGTTCTTTTTAGAGAGAAGAGGCTTTCTCCTGCAGCCCTTCCACACAAGCCATACTTGTTCAGTCTGTTTCTAATTGTACTGTCATGAACTTTAACATTTAAAGGAGAACTCCGGTATTTTCAACATTAAGCCTCTTTTCTGAGTAGTCTGCAATGTTTTAGAACCCCCCTCACCGCTTTTTTTATGTTTACTGCTGTCTCTGATATTTGCCTAATTTTGATTCTTCTCAACCTGCTTCAGAACGGCAAGTCATGCGCATGTCTACAAAGGTCCGTAAAAGCACCATAAACGTCCGTTTTCAAAATCATCAACTTACCGGAGTGGTTACTGGTGTGCACTGGTAATCCATATCAAATTTCGTGACGAAAAGTTGCTTCTGTCGTGTTTTATTTGGCAGCTCGTTCATGCTCGCACTATTTTCTTAGCGGTGGCGGAGTAATATCAACGAACATCGAGTACAAAATGTCAAATAAAACACGACAGAAGCAACTTTTCGCCACGAAATTTGATATGGATTACCAGTGCACACCAGTAACCACTCCGGTGAGTTGATTATTTTGAAAATGGACGTTTATGGTGCTTTTACGGACCTTTGTAGACATGCGCATGACTTGCCATTCTGAAGCAGGTTGAGAAGAATCAAAATTAGGCAAATACCGGAGACAGCAGTAAACATCAAAAAAGCGGTGAGGGGGGTTCTAAAACATTGCAGACGACTCAGAAAAGAGGCTTATAGTTGAAAATACCGGAGTTCTCCTTTAACATGTTAACTGGGGCTTTGTTATTGTTAACATAAATCTTAATGCTTCAGATCAGTAAACTGACAAGATTTCTTCTTTTATAGAGCAGCTCACCCTTGCTGATGATCAATTAATCAAGGGTATTTGATTAGCAGCAGTTGGCTGCTACTTACCTTCTTAATTACTATGAAAGCAGTACAATAGAATATCTGAAATAGAAAAGAATTAAAGTGTCGCAACAACTGCTATTGCAGTGCGTCATTGAATCAACACTGCAGGCTTTCATAGAAAAAAAACAGAAACCCGGAAAGTCAAGTATGTAAGCATAAATACAGTTTGCCCCTTGTTTTACGCACACTTGTACAAATCACCTTAAGCTACTTCTTCTGTTCTGTTCAAAGAAACTTTTCATTTTGACAAACGTACACACTGATACAACGAGGTAAGCATTCCCAAAAAGGACTCCAAAGAAGGCTTCAAAAACGCAACACTTCATGTGGACCAAGAGCTCCAACAGGAAGTCAGAACTAATGACAGATGATGCAGAAACACCTGGGAACACCACAGTCCTGCCAACAACCATTCTGGGGACATTCATGCCACTGATGAAGACCACATGGCTGACAGCTAGAAGGTGCCACCTCGTTACGGTGTGCCAGTCACACTGCATCCAAGTCTGTGCGAAAAAGGTGTTGAATGCATTTTTTTCCAAACAGAAACCCCTGAAGCATCCAAGTGAGTGACGAGCTTAATGAAGGGAGCAGTGTGAAGCAGAAACGGCACCTTGACTAACTTCAATGTCGATGCCAATCAAGACACAACCACAAATTCATGCTCAATTTTTTTTAGGCTCAACTCAAAGATTAGGTCTATTCAGGTGACAAACCACTGATGCCTGTGGAAACAGCTTGAATCTGAGGCAAGGAATGCAAAACTGCACCACAGGACCCCAGCAGAGGAGGTGATTACTCTACCATCCCTGTTTATATGGAAACTACAGCTGGAAGAAGCAAAACGTGAAAACGAGTGGAGCAATCGCTCAAAGATAAAGGAGTGTTATTCACATTGCAAATAACCTCAAGGCCCAAGCGGTTACGGTGGTCTCAACGCTTGGGAAAATAAGAAAACACAACCAAATACAGAAGCAAGCTGCAAACAGCACAAACTACAAGGCAAATAAAAAGTGATGTACTGGGACAGACTTGTTGTTGCCATGGTGACTCATAAAGTAACCAAGGTTGACTATTCATCAGTGCTACTGGAAAATGAGTGTGCTGAAAGTTTTATTTTTTATGTAAAATGGACTGATTCATATGCAACTGCTATGTGTTATTAACCAATGTTAACATTTGTCTTAATAGTCATGTAATAATTCAATTAAGACTTAATTCATTCAAAAGGGCTTTTTATCCCTGATATTTACTTCAGAACAAGCTCAATCAAAGTTTTTTAACCAAGAGCACCGTGAATAAAACTGTACACATATAATTACACATTTTTTTAATAAAGCCTTCAGTGAACCACCACTTTTTTCTTTATATTCTTCTTCCAAGTAATCAGACTTTCTTGTAATCTTGAAATCTTCTTCGTGTAAGCGGTCTTGAGCAATAGTTCTCCAACTTCCTGAGAGTGTTTCGAAGTTTTTCTTTGGATATTCACTGCTTTTACACAGATTTTTGTTCCATTCCTTGGACCATTTTCAGAGTCTTTTGTTGTCGTTTTTTTTTTATTTTTTTTTTTAAATCCACTTAACAATAAACTATGAATCATTCCAGTTAAAAAAAAAGCTCCTAACTCAAGACATGAATCAGTGTTGTGTCCACACATAACCAACAACTTAGCAAAAGAGACAGTTTAATGTATCTTTAGGCACTTTGTTACAAGTCTGTCACAGATAATTTGTTCCCATTTCTTTAGTTATATCTATGAAAAACACCAAAGATAACACAGTTTGACAGACATAAAACAGGATTTCTGCAGCAACAAAGTGATTCTTAAAGAGCTGTTAGCTGAAAACTTGGCATATCTCAGCATGGTGTGCAGTGTGTCCTTAGAACATTTGAGGAAACTGGACAAGTGGAGGACAAAAGAAGTGTTAGGTCTAAAACACTATCTACAGCAGATGAACAGTATCTGAAAGTGGTGTCCTTAAGAAAGAGGAAAAAATCTAATTGAATGTATTTACATTTTACGTTTGCATTTTTTATTTTTATAATACTTAAATCTTTAGTTTCAAACTGCCATAGAGGTTAACTAATCTATTAGGACCAACTGAATTTAGTATATAATCTGCTTTACAGAGGACTCCTACACAGTGCCTCATCAAATCAATAAATCACAGTATTGTTCAACTCATTCTCAACTCATCCAGTTTATTTCTGTGTAATAATAATAAGCCATCATCGCTGTCTCATACCATGTGTGACAATCTATAATATATAAATTGATGAATCCAGAAATTCTGAAGGAAAGCAATCTTGTAAATCTAAAGACCTTCATAATTTTAGCTTGAAGAATTTTTTTAGGATTTATTTGTGCCGTCAAACGAGGTTAAACTTTTAAATCAACAACATTCACATGTTCGAAGATGCAGAATTTTAAATGCAAAGAGTGAAAGTTCGGTCACTTAAATTAACTTTAAAAAAAACGTTTTATTACATGATGAAAAGGGGACTTGGCTTCCCGTCCTTGGCTCTAAAGCCCGGATGTCTCATTCTGTTAATGCTTGTTACTTCGACTCTTCTCTCCTCATGGCTCCTTCTTGTATCTCTGGTGATAGGGACTGAGACACAAAGAGAGGAGAGGGAGATTTACAAGTTGGAAAATGAGAAAATGGGAGGCCCCCAGACAGAAATGGGTCTTTTTTGTCAGCACTGCATCTTTTTAAAATCCAAAATAAATCCAGTAAAAAAGAAATTTGTACACTCTGTTTATTAAGAAAACTCAATCATATATGAACCATTATATATCTATTTTTCAAGTTGAATTAGTCCATTACTGCTAAAAAAAACATCCCAAAATACGAGGGTATGTCTTGGTATGTCTAAAATGTGCAGAAAGTGCATTTCAGCAGATAATTTTCTGAAACAAATGTGAACTAAAAATAATATCAAGCACAATAAAACAAAGTAAATGACGACATGTGCATTAGCTCACCAGCGATCATATTAGATGAAAAAAGATGATCTATAGGAAGATAAATATCTGACAGCAGAGCGTGATTCCTGAGAGCTGAGCTGCTATATATATATATATATATATATATATATATATATATGAACTGACACCTGATAAATGATTTCTGTTTTTCTTAACATAAATAAAGACATTATAACCATAAATTGATGTAGAAAATGTGCAAATGAGCCCCTAAAAAAAAAAAATCACCATAATGGAGGACATTTTATTTCCCTGGTAGAGGACCCCCAGACCCTCGCCTTAGTATCTACCCCCAATGTTAAAAATAAAATATATTCCCAAAATGCATAATCACACTGATCTGTTAATCTATTCCAGATTTACTTCTTAAAATACGGACAGAAGCTGGCTCTCTTTTCTAGCCAGTAACAATTTTCAATGAATTCAAAAAAAGAAAATACCATTATTATCCTATTATTAGCATTATGGTTTATTGTGTTAGAATCACTGTAAAAATGTTGTAATTACGAAAAAAAAGTACTGTGGTTTACAATCATCACTACCTGAGAGGACCCAGACATTTACATGCATGTGTGGATCTGTGAGAAACTTTGACCACAGATGGCAGGAAATTCCAGTGAAATGACAGTGGCTCAGTCCAAACCACCAGACAGAGCCCGTGGACCAGATACAGCAGCAGAACCTATAGACCGGTTCTGAAATAAAAGCAGCCTTACAAAGGCGTATGTTAAAACTGCCCGGCGGTAGGATCTGACTGACTGTGTCTTTCCAAACAAAGTTTGGGTGGTATTTGGTCTGAGAAAACCTATTAAAAACAAACTGTGTTTTACATGGAGCCGTTTATTGTAGCTGACGTTTGGAGAACCATCAGTGTTTCAGCCGGTTGATCAGTCAGGATGACATCAACCAGCACGTTCCAGCGCTGCTCTGTGTGCCGTCAGGGGAGAGGTCGAGCGTAACCCCAACATAAGAACTGCCTCACATTAAGAGTTTGTTTTTCTCTGCATTTGGACACAATCAAAAAATTCATTATCAATCATAATTACCTGTTACTGTTGGCTGAATTAATTGTTTAAACATGTTTAAACAATTTAAACATCACTTAAACACGCAATTAACACTTTAGTTGTCATCTACTGCGGCTTTAAAGTCACCATGAACTCAAGTGGAAAATTGAAATGTTTCTATATGATCTCTATATCCACCATAAACATATTTGTATCTAACCCAGGATCAGAGGAAAAAAAGTCATACAGAAGGTACATAAATAGCATGTTGTTTTGGCATATTTTTTTTTTACATAATTTATATGCAATTTAAGTTTTAAAATAACAACTTGTTAGGATAAAAGTACACAGGGAGGATGGCAGTGTGCCCTAGTACACAAAATGAATATCCTGCTTTATAAGACCAGACCAATTTCTAAGCTTAGCACAGCTGACCAATCAGAGTGCAACCGTTGGTTACGGATACGGAACTTTTAAAATACATGTAAACATGTTAATCCAGAAGTTCTGAACTTTTTTGGCCATTTACCTGTTCAGTGTATACGCGACAGAAGACGTATGTGTACTTTCTTGCAACACGGGCTCTTTTTTGGATTTTTTGTAGCCTGTGGACATGACAATGGAAGCTCCAAAAACCTCAAATGAGGCGTCACCCAAAAGCCAAGAAGGCTTAAGTTAAATATCAGGCACACCTTCCACCTTATTTTAAGTGCCTCAACAGGATTTTGTTGGGATTACACTGGAGAAACATTTCTGGGGCTAAAAGTTTTACAGAACTGGACAAAATGATCAGTGGATCAATGGGAGGCTTTTTGGGCGAGTTGCCTAAATGCTGATTTGACCTGATGTGGGTAAGATGTGTTGAATAAAATGAATCAAAGCAATCCAAGCTTTCCAAAAAGTATGCTGCATGCACAATCATTTAATTACAGGACTTGATTACACAGCAAAATTAAATCTTTCAAGATGTCAACCAAGTACTTTTAATGCAAAACAAAGTAGCACAAAAAATCTAAAAAATAAACCTCTTTAATGCAGTCTGTATGAATGAAGAATGAAGTGTTCCTGTTGTCATTAACCATATAGCCGGTGCATCACTTACCACCACAGAGGGATAACTTACAATATGCAGCTAGGAGATGGTAAAGAATTACCCCAAAAGCTGAAAGTGACACACATGCCTCCGGGCACAGTATGTGACAACGTGGTCCAAAACACTCAAACAACAGAAGAGATGCAGGTGTGTACCTGTTGATTTAGCTACATGTACCGGCTGAAATACATAAAAAGTGAGAGTCTTAAAAAAGGAAAGAGGCCTCGAGGCTGCCTTAGAGACAGGAAGAAACCCCTGCAAGCGGACAGCTATACTGTTGGACTGTTGGAGTCATATTTCAAATATATGAAGGGAAGGAAAGAAGAAGAGTTACAGAGCACTGCTGAAAGAAAAAAAATGAATTAATATTTCAAATACTTCACCCTCGTTTCAGGTTCTGTTCCTAATTTTACTAAATGTGTTCATACTAAACGACACTCTGAGCAGCATTTATCTATGAAAACTGAACAGATGAGACGAGGAGCGCTGTGTTCATCTGCTCTGCACATTCTGGGAGGTGGTGTAAATAATCTGGACAGATTTTGTTCATTTAACTATTATACTTGTTGCACTTGTATGTTAGTCCTAGGTAGCTCTCAGTAATAACATTTGAACTTGAGTCTGGTCCTCTCTTTAGTGAACATGTCCCAACACGAACAAATGCAAAAATGGTTTCATGTTGCTGCCGGTCATGACTACATCCTCCGTAAGAATTAGTTTAATTTGACATGATCATTTCTACATGTCTGTGGGACACTTCCTCCTTGTGTTTTAGTTGAATCTTTATTGCTGCAGCCTTATTAATTGCACTCTCTTCACTCTCTTCTCTTGTCGTTTGATCTTCCACAACATCAACATCTAATTTTAGATTTAAAGGGAAATAAATTCAACGAGGTTGGATTGATTGTTTGAAAGTTGTGTTTCTTATTTTAATATTTTACTTTGTTAGCAAAGACAACACAGCTTAATAAAGTTGGATGAAAAGCTTAAGAGTATGTAACAAACACTCTGCTGTTAAGCAGCAAAAAGCAGACAGCAGGCATTTAGCGACTAAAGAGACTCCTCAGAAGTAGAGATTGACCCAAATAGAGCCTAAAGGAGGTTGAATTTTGTACTTCATTTGAGCGGATTTAATATTCACGCTAAAGATGCTTTGCATTAGCTAGATGTTTATCAGCTTTATGAGGTAACATCAGTCTTTTGCTATGAGGTTTGCTGATTCCAAGGGGATAAGAACAAGCAGAGGATTAAAAAACATGCTGCATGGGTGAGTTTATCAGTCCTGAAGCGAAGTCTGTGTGGTTCTCCTTTCAAAACCTGATGCGACCTCAGTGTGTTTTATATATCCTCACTGTTTTCAGGCCATGCACAGGTTTCAACAATATCAATTCATATCATTGTTCTTTGCATCAAAAGTTTGAGCTCTAAAATGTTCTTTTATGTCTCAGAGGCTGAGAAGCAAAAGCATCTGACACTTCTCTGGGAAAAACCTTTCAGGTTTTATTCAAACAAATCTCATTTTTTTTCTTTTCAAAGACATCACCGGTCTCTTGGCTCTTATACACCAAGCCAATGTCAAGAACCAGCAGCAATGACAAAAGAGCCCCTGCGGGATCTTCTCACATCTCCAGCATTTGGGCTGGCATGGATGCCCGACCCACACCTGCAAAAGAAGGTGAAGCTCTGCAGTGCAGGAGGAGGTCGTGGTCTATTTAAGACATTCAACGAGGAAAACCAGAAGACTGCGTAAACATTTGAACAAGCAGTGTTCCAAAGAAAGTAGTGAATTAATTAAGAATGATTCACTGCTGCATAATGAAAAACCAAAAAAGCTTCATAATGACAACCTTCAGTTTTCAGTAAAACACTCGGCTGTTAATTGAACTCCAATTTCTAAAAGTGTTGAGACGCTGCATGCCGACAAAGAGTCACATGATTTTCAAAGCTCTCAAAGCAGCATTTTATTCACAATAGAACAGAGAAAGCATATCAAATGTTGACAGTGAAACATTGTACTATATCATGAAAAATATTTACTTATCTTAAAGTTGATGACAGAAAAAAATTGTCAAAACACTTAAGACGGGATCCTGTTTACCACTGTGTAGCATCCCCTCTTCCTTTAACAACAGTCTGTAAACATCTGGGAACTGAGGACACCAGCTGTTGGATCTTTAGGAGAGAAATGTTGTCCCATTCTTGTCTAGCTGCTCAGCAGTCCTGGGTCTTCTTTGTTTTATCTTAAATGTTTTCAGTTGGTTAAAGGTCTGGACAGCAGGCAGGTCAGTTTAGCACCTGGACTCTTCTACTGAAAAGAGGTTGTCTGGATGGGAGCATATGTTGCTCTAAAACCTGAATATACTCTTTCCAGACGTGCATCTGTTCCATAGGCACTAATGCACCCCCATCTGACTAATGTAAGTCTGATGGTCCTTCTTCTTTTTAGTCCAGAGGATGAAGCATCCATCATTTGCAAAAATAATCTCAAATTTTGATTCCTCTGACCACAGAAAAAGTTTTCCACTTGGCTTTGGTCCATTTTAAGTGAGCTTTGGACCAGAGAAGACGGCAGTGTTTCTGGATCATGGTCCCAAATGGCTTCTTCTTTGCATGATAAAATTCCATATTGAGGAACATTTATGCAGAAATTGCTCCACAGTTTTTTGCAGAATCCCAAACGTCTGCTTATCTTTACATCTGAGAGGCTCTGCCTCTCTAATGTGCTCTTTTTACACCCCATCATGTTACTGACCTGTTGCCAATTAACCTAATTAGTTGCAACATGTTCCTCCAGATGATTCTTTTTAGAACCACCTACTTTCCCAGCCTTCTGTTGCCCCATCCCAACTTTTTCTTAAAATAGTAAAATGTCTTACTTTCTATGCTTTTTACAATTGAGAATAAACAAATTGGTTTATAAGATTTGCAAATCATTACATTGTTGTTGTTGTTTTTTTTTAAATTTGTTCAAGATTGGGCTTTTACTCTTGAGTCAAAGACATTTCTATTATGAGTAATATTTCCACAATTGACTCTAAATTAGTAAGTCTTTCAGCCCAGATACCCACATTTCAATTCAAATCTAAACACAAGAGGAGAAATAAACACATACATTTGTTTAAGTAATTTGTTTTTCCCTTTATGTATTGTGAGAATACCCTTAAGCAAAAGTTTACAATTTAAAATCATCATGTCGAGATAATATACTCTCCATGTATAAACTGGAACTTCTTTAAAACCCACTAATTCTCTGGACTGTGCTAAGAGGGAAACTTCTGGGAGTTGAAACAATTTCGCAAGTAAACACAGTTTATAAAGATACTGGCCTTCAGCTAATACACACCAGAAACAATGTTGAAACAGTTACCTCCAATACTTGCAGCGGGTCGTATTACCCAGCTTTGTCACCCTTGGGTGTTGCAAAAGAGCAGGTAACTCTGGCCAGGAATAACATTTCTGAACCAAACCAAAATGAGCTCTGCGTATGGGCAGTCACTGTTAATGTCCATGAAAGGTATGCAGGGTCCAGGCAGCTGAGAAAAACATGTGACCAAACGTTTCATCAGCGTGCTGCGGATACAGAACCACTGTCATAAAACAGCAGTTCAACCTAGAATGACATTGGATGTGACAAATTCGGCCTGCGGTAACAAATATTTATGTGTGAGACAGCAAACCCATGCCTTGCCCAACACTGATGAAACCCATATGATCAGAGTTGTTTCCCTGTGGCTGTGGACCCTTAATCAAACACATTAGGTCATCCTGCTACGTAATATAAACACGAGTATTAAAGGCAGCTTAATAACAAAGCTGCGACTTTAAATGAACTCAATCGGCCACCAGTGGGAATTGCAGTAATGAGTTGTTTGCATCCAAATGTTGCTCAAGTTTTTAATCAAATTTACAAAATATCATCAGAAGAAAAGCTGAATTAGCAGTTTTTTTTCACCTTATTCCATTACGCAAATGTCCAGATGAGGGCGATTACATTATCAAAAGAGGGTAACGCTCAGGTTAATGAAATCATTCGGCTTTTGGGGAACACCCGCGCTGCACCAGGGTGTGGTTGTCAGCACAGTCACCTCACAACAAGACAGTTCCTGGTTCGAAACCCGGCTGGGGGCTTTGTGAGTGGAGTTTGTTCTCCTGTTATACGTGTAGGTTCTCTCCGTGTACTCCCACTTCCTCTTACCATCCAAATCCATGCATATTAGATTAACTGGCGTTTCTAAATTGATCCTAGGAGTGAGTGCGTGTGGATGTTTGTTTCGTTCGTCTCTGCGTGGCCCTGTGATGGACAGGTGACCCGTCCATGGTGCACGCTGCCTCTCGCAGGATGGTAGCTGGCAGAGATGGGACCAAGTCAGACATGTGCAAGTCTCACGTAATTTTTTCTTGGTCAAGTCAAGTCACCTTATTATTGTAATTTTACCTGCAGAATCTGATCTTAATAAAGTGAAAACACAAAGTTATAAGTAACTGTCAGTAAACATCATTGGCCAATGTGTCCAACCTGTCCACCCCGTAGCATATCAAGCTAACGTTAGCTAACTACCGACCAGGCTAACAGGATAATATTAGCTAATTTGACAAGCAGTTACTGGTCAGAATGGATCTTCAACTGACGAACAAAGTTGGAAGTTGTCGTCTGGCTGTCCGAGATGTTGACGCCGCATGTCTTACTGTGCTGTTCGTCTTTTGCCGTCAAAATGGTAATTACGAAAGCCGAAGACAGTGGCTGTGTTCGAAACCGCCTACTTCTCCTACTATTCCTACTAGTCCTACTTTTTTAAGTTCCCGGATGTACACTAGATGCATACTAGATTCGCAGAAATGTTGAGTATTCATCATGAGGTTACTTGTCACACTCAAACTACCCAAGATGCAACGTAACGTGAAGTCGCCCATCGCCATTTGAACGGTCAAATTCCGTTAACGGGACGAGAGCAGTCAAAACGGTATAACCGGAAGTGCGTTGCTCACTGCGGCTAGCTTTAGTAGCGCCGAATTCGTGGGAACAAAATTGTAAATAGCCGGTATTTTGTCAGATTTTCAACACCTTGAGGGTCTAAATGACTACTTTCTCGCCTGAAAATGTTTCAAATGTTGCTAAAGTTTACAGAGTTTATAGCTTAAGCGAAATCAGCTTTTCAGGCCGGCTGATTTCGGCTCGGGCAGGAGTGAAGTGCACTGTGTGTAAACGCTCTGCATACTGTCTGATCGATGAGTATGCCGTTTTCAAGTATGTAGTATAGGCGGTTTCGAACACAGCCAATGACTCTCGGTCCCCCTCCGGCTGACATGTTGTGAGGGCGGGTCTCTCCAATAAACACGTAAGGTATGCAAAGAGGACATGACTGATTGACAGGGTAGGGATCCCATCATGACGCCATTCTCAGCCTGCGCTCCTACCGGGTAATCAATATTATTTTCTCAATTAATTTCATATTCAAACTGAAAACATGAACTGAATAACACTCAAGTCAAGTTAAGTGCCGAGTCTTTAACTTCCAAGTCCGAGTCGAGTCTCAAGTCTTTTATTTTTTGTCAAGTCAAGTCAAAAGTCATCAAAACAACAAGTCACAGTGACTTGAGTCCCCATCTCTGGTAGCTGGGATAGGCTCATTTTATCTCATGCCCATTCGCCAACAATCTAAAGAATTAAGTCGCCTTAAGAATTAACTGGAAAACTAGAAAATAAGAGTATAAAAAGTGATGATTGACTGATGCATCAATATCAGCTCTGTATTGCTGGTTATGTACGTATGTTATTTCAGTCAGTAGGGTCCCAACAGTGCATTTTTTGCCTCTGAACCCCTCCAAGGGTTAATCCATCCATGTCGTAACCCAATGACACACTCTGTTCCTTACAAATAAAAACTTTGCATTAAGAAAACAATCCACTCAAACTGAAATGCTTTTGTTATTCTCTTCCCCTGGTGTGAAACTGAAACGAACATGCAGAACATCTGCCAATCCAAACAAATATTTCACGTTGACACAGATCTTGGCTCGCTGCTTTTTCCCGCTTGTAGCGCCATGCTTCATCTGAACACTTGACCAAACAATCCAAGCATCTGGTGAAATAATCAGCAAGTCACTGGTACTGATCAACAACCTGATCAATCTCCCAAATAGCACATGAACGTAATTTTGTGCGCTTTTTTTTTTTTCGAAAACAGCGCAAATCTTGTTTATTGCCCTTTTAATAGCCACATACATAAGATTAAATGAGGAAGATCATAAAAGCTACAGTGATTTAACCCTGGCTTCACGCACCTCTGTGCCACAGCAGTGCAAGCATAAACCACGATCCCCCAGCACACGCTCTATGCCAGTGATATCATGAGACTAATGATTAAAACAAGCCTCCTCATCTGTTGGACTTTCAGTAAGCCAGATTTCCACCCCCTGCGCAGCACTTTTCATTCCAGCAACATTGCATAAATCAGTGGGCTGCAGAGGAGTGGAAAGGAAGAGTCCCATAAGTAATAAGAAAGAAAAAAAATATCATAAAGAACCATTTGAGTATGAGCTCACCACAGTGTTGAGCACCCACTGTATTAATTCCTCAAATCTTTGTTGCACAATCAAAACAAGTTCTTGTGTAATCCATGATATGGAGGTAAAATTAAAACAGAGAATAGCTTTTCTCTATCACAATGTGGAAGTATTCTTCTGGTCAGGGAAGGTTTTCCTCATTAATCATAAACTATTCACAGGTTTCCATCCGTTACTTCATGTCTCAGCTGGAGTCAGTTTACAGAAACACTTCTTATTTTACCACTTTGCTTATTGTCACATCATCACAGGAATCAAGGGGATATCATCACCAGGAAAGGTTCAAATTAAGCATGCAACGCACACCGTGCATCACGTGGAAACGTCGTAAACTACATTAGAACAGTGTTTCTACGAGTACAAAACTTCACACAACAGGGAGAGATTCGCATTGGGAGCGCTGCTCTTACCGTTTTGTGTCCAACCATCCAGCTTGTTCCTTGATCTTTTCCTCGCGCTGGCTGCACGCGGACTGTACTTCCCACTGTCACTGCAGCGCGCTCAAGTCACGGGCTGCATCTGCTTTGTTGCTCGCGCGCACACTCTATCTCGCGCCCCCCACTCGATAACCCCCCACTTTTTTTTCTGTTTTCTTTAACATGGTAATACTCGCTCGGATGGGCTCATGGTGCTTTTTCTGCTCTTTTGTTTTTTGTTTTTTTTTGCTGTCAACTATGTATTCTATATTTGCTCTTCATGGAAATTGAGATTAAGAATTATTTGGGTGCAGAGGTAAAATAGATCAAGAAAACAGGCTACCATTAATTAAATGTGTTTTTAGGCTGAAATCTTACGCCAAAAATCGATTTAAACTTACATATATACATCCATATACACATACACGCAAGCACACTAGTTGACTTACATCTTAGAAAATTACTAGAAGCAAACACTGACTTGATATCAATCAGAGGTCAAGGCCTGATATCTGTAAAAGGCTGACTTATAGAAATGAGTTTTTAGTCGTCATTTGACGCAAGATTTTTTTTAAATTAGGAGCTACATCTTCAAGAGCTGGGTCTGTAAAATTAAAACGGGGATAGATAAAAGGCGTCGATCTAAAGATAAAGAAACCCACTGGAATAAGAGCTCAGCATTTCCATATATGAAGGTGACATTCCATGCACGGCCAAAGATGATTTCATTTACATTTTTAAATCAGTTCAGACTATTTCTCATAGCCAATGAAGGGAGACTTATGAGGAGCCTTACTGCTATATTCTGGATCACTTTGAGACAGGATACAGAGAACTGGGTGAGGCTGGCAAAGACAGACTTACAGTAGTCTAAACACGAAAACATCGAGGTACGTAACAGAGTTTCCAGGCTGGCTGAAAGTAGTGGTTTGAGTCTTGTAATATTCTTAGTTGAAAGAAACAAGATTGAAAACCCTTTATAATGGGAGGATCAAAATTCAAACATTAATCAAATTCAACGCAAAGATTCCTGAAAGGGATCCTGTTGTTGCCAGAGAAGAGACCAATAAATTTAATGACCACAAACAGTCGGAGCAGATCACAAGAATCTTCGTCCTATGACACTCACATCTGTTTAAGATATAAAAACTGCATCAAGTCACCGTTTAATATTCTATTCATGAGTAAAATGCTTTGCTCATCAACTTGAAGGCATTCTCTCATTCTCGATTTTGATAATGTGAGTAATAGGCTACAATTTAAAAAATGGTGCCACAAAACACGGTTGCTATTCTAAACTATTATAGTCTTTTATGCATTTGTCATCAAATCACTGTTAGGGTGTATGTGCAATCTGTCTTTGAGTAAGTCCTACACTATAATGAAATGGTCTAAGTTTGGTTTTTGGATTATTTTTCTGATTTACTGAATTTTGCAACTCTGTTTCGCATAATTGTTTAGTAATGCAAATAAATTTGTGTAAAGTACAAACCAGCTGGATGCTCTCAGCTTGCTCCTTATATCAACTGTAGTTTCTGTAGTTTTCTCTTCCCGGTACTATTGTCCTAGTACAATCACACACTTCATAATTTAATGCATTTAAACATAACTTCTAACTACCAAAATAGCTACATGAAATTCACTGGAGTCAAGATTGCAGTAGTGTTAGCTCAGAAATGCTAAGCTAAGCCTATTAGCATTAGCAGAATGGACCAAACTGGTTTTGTTGTTCTCTTATGTAATTATGTGGGTTGACAAACTGAAAAGTTAAATGGTTAAACTAAAAAAAATTGAATCTAACCTGAAAATAACAAATTGAAGGAAAAAAAATGCAAATGCAAGTAATCGCTAACTTGTTAGTTAGCTTAGTGTTGTTAGCTACAGAGACTAGCTGCTAGCTGTCCGCACTACAACAACAACATAAACAGCCTTAAGAACAGTAAAGTTATTAACAAAGAATCCATCCATCAGTTTGTTCTTAGCATGATAAAAAAAACATCCCATAATATATTGCTTAGTGACATTTTGGATGTGTAGTGCAGTAATAACCTTAATGCGCTTTTGATATTCTTAGTTACATGCCAACAAATCACCTTTATACATCAAAAATAATTCTTTAATTTAACTGAGGGCAGTAGTTACTTAGCAGAGTAAGGGTTTTGGTGACAAAACAGATTATTAACGAATAGAATATGGACATGAAAGCAAAATTACAATAAAATACTAAAGAGATCTATCGTATAGTGTCCATTTTAAAATTCAATTCAGTTCAAGTCAAGTATACTTTACTTATTCCAGAGGGGAAATTGTATTGTTATTATCAGTGAAATAGTCCAGATAGACAACAAAATGAATAAATCAAAGAAAAAAATATCAGCTGACAATTATTTAGAAAGTCTAAGTGTAGCAGAAAGATGTGTGGAACACATCTTCTTTGGCAGGTAACACAGGTGAACTCTCTCAGTAGACAGCATGGACAGATACAGATATATACACATATATATACACATATACATATACATATATATATATTTATATATATATATATATATATATATATATATACATACATCCCTTTATGACCACAGTGTACCCATCTTCTGATGGCTTCTTCCAGCAGGACAATGCAACATGTCACAAAGCTCATATCTTTGCAAACTGGTTTCTGGAACATGACAATGAGTTCACTGTAGATCTCAGTCCAATAGAGCACCTTTGGGATGGGCGGCCGAGAAATCTGCAGCAACTACGTGATGCTATCATGTCAATTTGGACCAAAACGACATGATAGCAGGAATGTTTCCAACTTATTGAAAGTATGCCACAAAGAATTAAGGCAGTTCTGAAGGCAAAAGGGGGTCCAACCTTTTACTAGCAAGGTGTAACTTAATAAAGTGGCCGGTGAGACTGTATATATATATATATATATATATATATATGTATGTATATATATATGTATATATATATATGTATGTATATATATATATATATATATATATATATATATATATACACATATATATATATATATATATATATACATATATATATATATATATCCAACAGAGAACAAAACTTATTAACTAAATAACTTTATATTGATTGGAAATAATTTTAAAATGTGGGCACATCTGCAAACACTGAACCAGCTCAATCTCACAAGAAAAAGTCCCCTTGTTTAAAAAGTAGTGGATTCACAATCCATGGTCAAATTTGAATTGTTACTGACACTGAAATAACACTAAAAGGACGTCTCTTGATATTTGGAATGAACAGAATAAAAAAGAGAAAAAATGTCGATATTCTGTAACCAAAATAATTTAATAATGTCGTGACTCACCAGCAAACAGCTGGTATGACATAAATAAGTTTGAATTTAAGGTGTATTATTCATTTTTAACAAAATGAACAAGTAAAAAAGTGTTTTTCCCTGTCCTGCTTAGGCTGCTACAAAGTATGATTAAACTGTGAGCTGGTTTCATAGCGCCCTGTGATGGACTGGCGACCTGTCCAGGCTGCACCCCGCCTCTCGCCCGAGGACCTCTGGGATAGGCTCCAGTCCCCCGCGACCCAAACCACCAATTAAGCGGGTATAGGAAATGGATGGATGGATGGTTTCATAGCACCTGTTCTATAGATGATGTTTATTCCTACATATTTCTGTATGATATGTGTTTCAGAAAGCACCCCTCTTTGCTTTGATCATGAATGAGTTTATTGGGAGCTCGGTCTATGGTATTTATGTCACAGTTAGTTGCTGCTACGAGGTTTTCATACAATCACAAGGTGTTCTTTTCTTTTTGTTTCGGGATTTTCCACATCTTATTGTGCAGTATTAGGTTACTGCATCTAATATTCAAAGAGGGAACATAAAATCTTATCATTTGGATTTATAGAACACTAATTAATTTAGTGACTTCTTCAATTAGGTCAAGTGGCATCAAGTGGTGTCCTATTGTTTCATTTGAATGAAAACTTTAATGGTCCTTAGTGTGTTAAGGGCAACAATTCTATTGGACCCTGTGGTATTTATTCAATTTATTAATGAGGCCATTGAATGAAACTCACTGTAATATTCTTGCAGTGATGAACATGGTGTACCTCACACTCACGGACCTTGAGTTAAAATAGAAGGACATGATATTGTGTGCAACTCTGATAAGAGACCTGCTACTGATCTACAGATTTCGGGTACCTGCTGCACACAGATTAAACGAGCCATCAGACCTTGAATAGCTGCATGTGTGCACAAAACGGCATCTAATGCTCTTTAGACGAATACATCTGCCGAACTAACACAAGATATTTTATGGTTGCTTTCTCCCTGTATGGTTAACCACTATTCGTATATAATAACTGATAGTTCACATGGCTCATGAGTTCACATGGCTTCTCTTCACTTTCTGGTATTTTTATTTCCAGTGGTTTCCCTATAATTTTAGCTCAGTTGGTTTGAGGTGCTCAGCACTGACCTCACACTGACCATATTCTGGTTTCTGGTCTGTGCAGTTTCCAGTGGTATCTCTGTCATTGTCAGCTCTGTGTAATTTATTCTTGGGTGAACATTAATGACACACATTAACATCCTATCACTGCCTGCTGTAACGTGCAGAAGGTGAAGTGCCTCCTCGTTGATCCCACGTTTGTATCAGTCACATCAGCACTTGTACAGCGTGTCCAACGGCCTGTCAAACATCTGGCTCGTGCACTGTTAAGACTGTCAGAAATACACAAAGGAGGCAAACAAGCACAGAAACTTTTCATCTGCGTACAAGACGGTAAAAATGCACGTCAGAGTTAGATTTCTGATTCCTGAGATGATGCACAGAGCTGTAAACAAGCCCTCTGGGACAGTGCTCTAAACAAAACCAGATGGGCAAAAACAATTCACAAAAGAACATATTCTCCATGAAAATTGGGACATAGGGGGTTTTCACTGTTAACTAGATACAGAAAACAGCTGGGATCATTCTGTTTTGTTTGCAGTCCTTTTTCACTGAAATGGCAAAATGAGAAATTAAGCTAAGGGTCACATGAAGCTTTACTCGAAAGTAAAACACACATCCTCTGGAGATCTGCCGCTCATTGTCATCTGAGTTAATGAAGCGAAGGCCAACGATATCACTGGGAATTATGTGTTGAAGCTCAAATTTACAGAGTAGAACGTTTTTCCAGATTTACAAGACCTTACGAGACTTTTTTGATATAAAAGGTTTTGTATTTCATGAAGGTCATAAATTGGTTTTGACGTCATGGCCTGCAGGACGGGGCCCACTAACTGGTTGCAAAATGAATATGTAAAAAGGTCAAAATATGGTTTACAAGATGGGAAGTAAAACACACACACAAATGAATAAAACTATTGATGTGGTCAGAAAACGTAACTGAGAGCACTTCTTGTATTATAGCTTCCTGGTGTAAGCCAAAATGACATCCAGTATGAAATGTTTCTAACCTTCTTACTTCTTTTGCATTTTGTTTCTCTTCTGTTGTGAAATTCTAAAATTCTCACCCCTTCAGGCCTCTACAAACATATCAGAGGTCTTAACAGTGACCAATTTAGATCAGAAAATCATTGTTTGGTGAATGACTTGCGTCAGACTTGCGTGTGATTGTTCAAGAGGTCATGAGCAGATATGACCTTACTTTAGATAGATGCCAGCCAAAAAAGCTGGAAAGCATTATAATGAAATAAAAACTGCAAGTGTAAGTCATGACACTGACAATAACAATGCTCACTTTATCTGCACATTGATCTCCAATGTGTTGTGGAGAATATATGTTGTTCCACACCTGTACACTAGAGGTCCTCAGCGTGTTTTGCCACTTCTGTGGATTTCTTTCTTTCTTATAACCCTACTGATTACACACATGCTGCTTTTATAGGTTTGCGAAATTGTTTCAAAGGTAGTTCTGTTCCCAATTAAAAAGGTTGAGCATTGTAACCTCTGCTAAATTCTACTGTCTCGCAGTAATTCCAGTTTCACCTGTCATCTAATTTTATATCAACACCGCCACCTGCTGGTTGGCTGTGGTAATAAACCACAGGTCTTTACAGAGTGTTCACAGGTTGTGTTCAATGTAATTCATTTCAAATGTATTACAGACTCAGGGTCCAAGAAAAAAAACCCGCATAATTAAATAGCATACAAACACACACGAGAATACATCTTGAAAAATAAAAATGTATGAATCAGTCAACCACAAGGAGATGCTCCACCATTGGTTTCAATATTAGGATTATATCGTATTCTTCTAAATTATACAATATAGATCAAAATTAAGTTCATTTTCAGCACTGCACCATCTCATTCTCCTAAATGATAATCCAATGATATCATTACAGGCAACTTGAAGTCTCTGCAGACCGGCTTTTCCTTCATTTGACCACAGGTTTGCAGTACAATATGCCCCATCTGTGCATGCACTAAACATCAGCATAACCTTTACCTGACCATTGCCTATAAATATCCTCACGATCTGTCATTTGTTCTTTATCAACATTTCTGAGGTATTTAAACCCATTACAGACACTAAGGTTACTAGTATCATACCATTTAAAATGTGGATATTGACGACATTTGTCTTATTTGGTTCTACAAATCACGACAGCACTCTTACTAGTAACATTATATTTGATATCATGTTCACTCCACATGCAGAAACGTATTTAAATGAGGTATGATTTCCAGCTTCTATTGCAAGACTAATCTAGTATTCATTCATGTATTTATTTGTTTTGGTTAAGCATTTTATTTGAGAACATTATCGAATAAACTGCTCACAACTTAAAGACATGTGGCCTCACTGTCCGCGCTGTTCTGTAGCTGAAATGAGTGCAATCCCTTTTTATATTCCAATCAAATAAGACTTTTATACTAAATAAAAATAAGAAAGAGTTGAGAAAACTGTAAGAAGTGGCAACAGTAAGTTGTGTGTAAATAAATGCGTGTAAAGAGAAATAAAAATTCCTTACAAATATATTATTACAGTTACTTGTTTTAAAAGGAGGGAACAGACATGAAATTAAAGGCGTTTGTTGCTTCGTTCGCGAATAAAACAGATAAATCAACACAGCGACAGATTTTATTTTGGAAGAACAGCGTAATGAATTCCAAAAACAATTGTAGAGTTCGTTTTGATTACCATTTTGTACCGGTGTAGCGTTGTTACTTACGTTAACACCTCTGTTACAAACTCCGCCTATCCCGGACTAGCTTGTGATACAAAATCAACACGCACCACTGCTGCTGCGCCATCGCCCGTTAACGTTAGCTCGTTTGGCTAGAAGAAAGCTCGATTGTGCACCAAAAGGACGACCTAAATAATTTGACAGATTTTACCGAAAGCAAGACATTTTGCTCGTAAAGGTCGTGGTGAGTATTTTGTCCCCAGACATTTTTCATTTTTCCTTCCTTTTTCTTTTGTTTTTGGATTTTTTTTTCCTACGATGCTTTTTCTATTTTGCCAGTGGACAGGACATAATGTGCTGGCTAGCGGGGTAGCTAGCTTAGCTAACGTGGAAATGCTCGTCCCCCTCAAAGACACGAACGATGCTTGTTGTTTTTAGAGACAACGCTTTGGATGCATATTAGCTACAGATTCTCCTATTTTTGCAAGTTTTGTCTAGTTTGAATTTTTCTAGCCTTTACAGTGAAGATTTTTCCTTGACGGGACTGATTTGTTTTTTTTGGCACGCTCTTAACGTTAGCGCTAGCTAACGGCGTCAGAGGCTCAGTTGCTTTGGTAGCCGCAGCATCCCCCCAATCCACGATTGATTACTGATTATCGGCTGCATATTTATCAGAATTTTGCAAGTTTTGGTTTTTGCAAGAACAAGAACTGGTCATATTGCTGTGTATTTTTTCATGCTTTTCAATTGGTGGTTGGCTAACGTTAGCCATGCTAGCCGGCTTTGGGCCTGTGGTTCACACTGAAGCCTGGCGGGGGCGCTGTCACTTTCCAGGCGGGTGTTGTGGATGGTTTAGGTAATTTTTTAACAAAAACATTCCCAGACTTTGCTTTTCTGGCTCGGTCAGCTTTTTAAGGAGTTTTTCCCTTCCCTGATTTTTCTTTTTCTTTCGCATGATGAGTGAATTTTTATTTTTATTTTTTTTTCTAATTTTATTTTGATTTTTCTGTTTTTGAGTGCGACGGACTGCCGGCGGCCTTGGGTTTTTGTTGCATAACGTCACAACAAACATTTGATTAAACATTTTATGAGAACGATTATGACTGTTTAATGTGTACCAAATTCAAACCACGTTCTTACATTAATCTAAAGGCCGCAGTTACCACCCATAAAACCCGTTTAGGACCCATTCATAGTTCTAGGCCCTCCTGCTAGTTTTTAGCGCTGCAGGCTCTTAGGAATCAGCTATTTAAGGCTAAAATGTTCTGGAAATCTTTACCTAGGCATTTGCTAAATGCTCCGTTTGTAGTTTACATCTGAACACTCCAAATTCTTTAGGATGAAAAGACCAACAGCCCTCAGTTTAAAGAGAAACCGGACTCCGTACCTGCAGAAAATGGAGGGAAGATGGCCAGTGGGATCGTTTGTGTTGGGCCTTGGTCTTTATATAAGAGATGGAACCTGTGAGGAAAATATCGTTCATGTGAAATAAAAAAGTCATTCAAACCAGTGTTGCCAGGTGTTGTGACAGAAACAAGTAACCAGGGCTGTGAAACTATGCAATCTTGTTTTTTAGGTGATGATATTAATAAAGAAAGCCCTGAAACACGCATATATATGTTATATCAAGAATTAAGTTGCAGCATAAATCCACCCAAAAACATAATGGAATAGAAGTAGGCCTGCAAACCAGCATTACAATTGTATTTCCATACATTCAAGGCTTAAAAAAAACAACATAAGCTGCAAGTCTACTTCAAATAGCTTATCTTAAGCTAATCTCTCCCAAAGTCCTCATTAATTTTAGAAGTGTTAGTTTTATGTTCATCAGTGACACGATAAATCTCCATTTAGGTCGTCCCTGCTGCGAGCAGCTGCTTAGATATGTTCAAGTGCCATCTGAATCCAGTGTTTTAACCCAATATTTGCTGTATTTTTCCGCATTGTTGGCAAAGTAGCTGCAGGAACTCCACCCTGTGTGATTAGTCTCACTGTCTTATCAGCTGTGCGGATGGAGGAAGAAGAAGGTTGGAGGAGAGGACAAATGTGATTTTTATTCTGCTTCAAACGGGCTAATTTGGATGAAGCCTAAATGAGCTAACCTACCAATCTGTGACCCAAAGTTGCTTATAAAAAGCCGACCTGGCAACACTGATTTCAAACAGAGAGATGACACGAACGGGAATGGTCCTGATTGTTCTGTAGAAAGTTTAAAGGTTCTGGCACTTATCACATAAATGAGTGTCGATAGGGAAGCCTCTTTTGTTTTCACTGGAAGTAAATGGAGATGGTGACGCTCGGCTCCAGACTTTTGATGAAAATGATGAAAGTGCTCGTGTTTACATCATCAGACGCTGCGTTTTTATGTTGGTTTATTTGAGTGTTGGTAGGTGACGGTTCTGCAGTGTAAATGCCACTCTGCTCCTACTTAATCAAGATAAACAAGATGAATGAAACATGTCATCTATGAAAATTCACATTGCTTGTTTATCTCCAGTAGAGTCTGTTAACTCTTAACTCTTCAGTGATTGCTTTCAGTATTTCTAAACATGAACAAAGGGAGCTCACATTAACTGATGGTTTGTTATGTAAGAGACTTTCATTTCCTGTTCACTTCCAGTCTGTAGGTGTGTCCAAAACTTTGGTCGGTACTACATGTTATTATCCTTGTCTAAAAGGCGTGTGCTTAAACTACACTTGTAAAGGGTCGACGGACACATTGATAATAAAGTATTAACTGGGCTCTTAGCTGCTTCAACCACATTTCATTAAGGCTTCACTTATCAGAGCATTTGTTGACCCACTGATGCTCAAACCAGCACCCCCCCCCCTTCTTAATGGTGGGAATGTGATAGTTTTGTGTGTTTTCAGAATGGATTTATTTTCTTAAAGCGTTAGATATAGTATTTAAACATGCATCGGTGTCTAGTTTTACCCCCCTCAGTGGCTTGCTGGAGCTCCTCTTTCTGTGTTTGCCTCGTCACTGCCTCCTGCACACACTCCAGCCAGGTAAGACTTGGTACAGCATAACCCTGCGCAGCTTGACTGAGGTGTGTTTTCTGTCACCTCAGTATAAATCGAGAGGGGTGAAGGTCAAGACACCAGCCCAAACTCAGCCCAGCCCACAGTGTCAAACATCAGACGACAGCCCTGCACACAGACGCTATGGAGTGAGTGATGAATGTTAAACCCCCCCCCCCCGTCGGCTCGGGAAGGTTACTGTTGATGCCACTGCTGTTTTCATGTTCTCCAGAGTCACACAAAGTCCTTCCTTGTGCCAGAAAAATTATTTTTTTTTATTATTTTTTTTAAACCTGTTTAATGACCACGCTAAGCTCGGGCCTGTTAAACAGGACCAGTAGACTTTACACAGCCTGCAAATTCTAGCATAAACAACTTACTGTTGGTGCTTTACTAATGATTTGGATTTAATTCTGATCTCTTTAAATGTATTATTGTCAAAGCGGCTTTCCAAAAACGTATGAAAGACCTGCTGAGAGGAATGAGCATATCAACCGATAGGTTTATTGGCGATTATTATTGCACAAAAGCATCAACAGGCTCCCGGATAATGCGGAGCCATGGAGTTAAAATACTGGGACTCATTCCATGAGGGTAAACCTCCTCTTAATCAGGCCTGTGATTTATGAATGCCTCTTTCAGAAGTTCCTTTTCCGTGTCACGTGGTGTGGTGTTCGGTGGGTACTAATGATAGGAAGTCACTTGTCATTTGATCTCACAGCTTTCTGTTCCTAAATCTGATGAATAACTCGTTGATGTTTGTTGGATTAGAGGAAGAAACAGTTTTTTTTTAGAAAAGCGACAGTCAAAGTGTAACTGGTAATATCCTTAGATAAGCACCGGGGGGGGGCGCAGAACTGCTCTGCGGACGTGTATCGATGCAGTTTGTGGTGCATTCCTGTGGCGGCTCATTATATTGAGCTTCGTACTCTAATCAAACTCATGTGGAGTCTTTGCATAAAACAAAAGAAGACTGTTGAACCTGAGACTTATCTTACAGCACAGCTGTATTTGCATTTTTTTTTTTTTTTTTTTTTTAATAAAGGTGACGCCACGGAGGAGATAAGATCAGATTTTATTGTCATGCATACACACGAAATTTGTCCTCCGCTTTTAACCCATCCAGGTTGGCACCTGTTGACATGCACAGGGTCAAACACCACATCCTACATTTTTAACAGCAGCAGCTTATCTGCAGTCCCAGTTACTTATCAGTGTCTTTTGGGACATTTGAATGAAGCCAAGCTATGCTAAGTCCTTCACTCACTCACCGGTAATGTGTTTGAGCTGATTAAAGGCCTCTTGATGCTCGTCTTTAAGGGGTTTCTCTGGTTTGTTATGACACCGCCATCAGAGCTTCTTTAATAGATAAAGAGGCCAGAATAAGGCAAAGTTTATAAAGCAGATGACGAGTCTTAACTTCCTCCGTTGCTGTCGTTGCCATAACCTTAATTCCTCAGGAAACCCTGCAGATCGTCCGGAGTCATAGTCCCTGCAGCTGGGGACTGCTCGGTGTTTGAGGGTTTTTTTGGGTCCCGTCCTGCCTCTAAATCCTTAATGTGTGTGTGTGTGTGTCTTTCTGCCAGTCGTTCACCTACCACCTCCAGCCTGATGGCCAGCAGCAACGTCACCAACAAAACCGACCCGCGCTCCCTTAACTCCCGGGTCTTCATCGGTAACCTCAACACCTTGCTGGTCACCAAGGCCGACGTCGAGGCCATCTTCTCCAAATATGGGAAGATCGTAGGCTGCTCCATCCACAAGGGCTACGCCTTCGTTCAGTACGCCAATGAGAGGAACGCCCGAACCGCTGTTGGCGGGGAAGACGGGAGGATGATAGTGGGACAAGTGTTGGGTGAGGACTCTGTCTTTGTGCGCTTTTTCAAATAATTATACATCAAATTATCCTTTTATAGGAGATCAGGACTTTATGTAAAACTGACGTTAACATCTGAGGAAGTGCGAGCATGGCGCTCTTTTCCACCCTTTTTGGTCGTGTCCACTGTTACCCATCCTTACCTGCAGTTAGACTGTGTTTAAAAGCCAGATTTAAAAAGGTTTTCTGGAAATGCGAAAACCGCCCACTAAGAGCTCATTCTCATAAACAAAAAAACATGAAATAATATCACAGCTCTGGCTTTTGTTCCCCCGGCGCTGCCATCTACTGCTCCAGCAAAGGTCACTTAATGCCATTCGACACCAGAGACTATGTGTGTTAACCGAGCAGGAGTAGAGAACTGTTCCTGATTTAGAAAGTAGGAAGCTCCAGAACAATTCGACTTCTGTTCCAGAGGCAAAGCTTGTTTGAATATATATTGACCCACTTTCAGAGCCTTTACTGTAGCGTAGCAGGTCGCGTCCTCTTCTGAGTTCTGCTTTGTTTTTCTGTTTCCCTGCAACGTGCACGGCTCTCAGAGGGAGTCATCGTGCTACAAAAACAAGAGCTCTGCTCGTGTCTGCTCGATCACAGTTTATCAGTACAGAAACCAGACATTTTTGCCACTTTGAACACCTACTGCAGAGTATGAAGGACTAACTTTGACCTGCATGCACACAGTAAATGCTCCGAAAGGTTTGCTGCTCTCTCTCAACTGATGATTTCAGACAGTTTTGGCCTGCCCTGAAGTTTCCCTGCTAAGAAAAATAACTGCAAGAGCAAAAGATACATGACTGAAAAAGGAATTTACACCACTTGAAGTTTCCTTTAAGTGGTTGTAGGCTGCAGGGAGCTAGCCTGTGGTCCAATTGAGACAATCACTTTAGATCAATCAAATAACAAATGATGTGAATCGGGTAATTAAACACATTTAAACTAAACAGGCGCTGCTGTCAGGGCTCTTATGGAAGGAATGCGAAGGGAAAATAACATCACGATGCTGGTAAAACCACCATGTGTTGGCTTCCGCTAAAGACACCCGTGCAAGTTTAATGTCCGCAAGTCTTTGGCGTCCCTCTCTGACTGATCTGTTGCTCCTCAGACATCAACCTGGCTGGAGAACCGAAACCACACCGGTCAAAAACCACCAAGCGTTCCGCAGGAGACATGTACAGGTCAGTTTGTGATAGTGTTACAGCTGTTAGACGATTTTCTCAGTAAAAATACCACAGTCTATTATAAAGATGAGGTTTGTGGTCTAAAGAGAACACCAGAAAGAATGCAGCGAAACATGTCCTGACGGCATGTTTCCTCACACTGACTCTTTGTTTGTTTTGTTTTTTTTCCCCTCGTATAGCAGCTCCTCATTTGACCTTGACTATGATTTTCAGAGAGATTATTATGACAGGTGAGTGAAAAGTCTCGTAAAAGGTTGAAGCATTTTGTTTACGTTGGCAGCAGCTCGTGTTTGTTTGGACATGATGGCTGATGTGTCGTTAACTATTTCTCCCGCTCTTGTTTGACACCAGAATGTACTCGTACCCGTCCCGCGTCCCCGCCCCGCCTCCTCCTCCTCTATCGCGGGCCGTGATCCCGTCCAAGCGCCCGCGAGTCAGCCTGAGCGGAGGAAGCAGCCGGCGGACCAAAAGCAGCTTCTCCTCATCCAAGAGCAGTCAGAGGACCTCATCATCCAGAGCAAGTGGGTGTCACAAGCAACCAGACCTGATTATAATCTAATCTAAGTAACCTTATCGTTCACAACATTAAAGACCATAAGCATGACAGTGACTCTTTAGGTAGAAATAAGTAGGAGTTTCTTTAAAAAGTTCCTTTACATAAACTCCAGCTTTCCCTCACAGTAGGTATGATGAAAGGAAATTAAACCAGCAAAAATGCATCCACAGACACCACAGCATGTTTAAGAACAACCAAAGAAGCAAAAATGAAGGATTTCAGGAAGTTTTGATGCTTTTTAAATCTTTAAACTTTGACTATCTGTGTTGCCTGGTTGAATTTAATTGTATGAAGCACTTTGTGATTAAATGATGAAACTTTCCTTCACATGTTCGTTTTCCTGGGAAACGCGTGTTTTCAGCGTGTGGAAAGGAGAGTTTCACAGCTCCCTCTCATGTCTCTGCAGTGAGAGTGGATGAACTGCAGACCATCAAGCGAGAGCTGAGCCAGATTAAAATCAAAGTAGACGACCTGCTGGAGAGCCTGGAGCGCATGGAGAAGGACCACAGCAAGAAGTCGGGTAGGAGGTTTTGCTATTAACCAGAACGCCTTCCAGTTTCTCTTTGACGTTAATAGATGACTTGTTGTTATGAGTGAATGTGCCCTCTTGTGTGTCAAAAGCTAAGAGCATAAAACCAGAGCCAGGCGAGGTGACTTCACCCCCACACTCCAGCAACAAGAAGGACGAAGGAATAAAGAGGGAGAGGGAGAGCCAGGACATGAACGACTCGGATGAAGAGGAGGAGGACGAGGAGGAGGAGGAGGAAGAGGAGGGCGACCTGCTGGAGGAGGAAGAGGTGGGGATGTTGGTTTCACAGATATGGACTTTAAACGTGTCTTACAGACATGGCTTAACTTCAGACTCTGAACGTGGACTAAACATAAGTCTGAAATTTAGACGTTTGTTGTGGATTTTGGGTAAACACCACACGGTTTGTGGTTTGATAAACAAAATGGCGAACAGACTAATAAGGACGTGTTGGACGGTTGCATTCAAGTGAAACTTTAGCTGTGATAGCCAACGTTTAGCCTGGCTCTCACGCAGACCCTTCGTGCTTCGTGCATCTTCGTTACACTTCGTGAGCTCGCACGAGGGTCTGGGCGCGCCTTGTTGAGCCCGAAGTCTTCGGTTACCCCATAACCGGGCCCGCCTCTATGCCTAGATCCAATCACAATCGTGGGGCGGGGTGTTAACAGATTAGCTGCTGCTAGCTCCTGCTTTGCTCGCTGCTGTTGTGTTTTGTTTATTTTCCACCACAGACCGAGAGACTGGTCGCGCTCCAACGCGTCACGTCCGCTTTCGATATGATTGGTCGAAGTAGTACGTGACACACACATTGAATTCTCCAATCAGGTTCGAGAGGTTTTTGAATACAAGCCCCGCCTACTCACAGCAGAGAACAGCTAGGCAACCGACAAAATTCCAGATGGATGAGAAACATCCATCTGCGTGAGAACCAGGTTAGCCAACGTTGGCATTAAAGCTGTGAAACGTACAGAGTTCATGCACGGTACTCGCATCTTGTAGCATTTTTGTGAAGGCCATGAATGGGAAAATGTTGGAGAACACAGTGAGGGACGTGCTGATGGTGTGTTTTTCCATCTTTAGTCTGTATCTCTAATGATTTTACAGACCAAACAGTCACATACGTGTAAACCAAGCTTGAGGCTCGCAATGCTTTTTAAAAAAACTGGAAATTTCTTTCTATTGCTACTTTTTAAAGGTGAAAAGTCAAGAGAGGGAGGAGGACGAAGAGGAGGAAGAAGAAGGAGAGCACGTGGAAGGTGATGAGGATGATGGAGACAGCGTGAACGGCGATGACGATTCGTAGACTTGGACCGCAGCGGCAGTGGCGGCGTACTCTACGAGGAGCTCGGGGCTCCTGTTTTAACACTCATGTTGTAGATAGAAACTCAAACGTACAAACACAAGCATGGTGCGCACACCCTGTCACATCCCTGAAGATTTCCCTTTTTTTTTGTTTTGTTTTTGTTTTTTTGTTTTGTTTTTGTTGTCGTCCAGTATCATTGTAACGGGAATAGTTAGCTGTAGGTTTGTGTTTTTACTCGTCTTCAGGAGGGAGGCAGGAACATGGACTGGTTATGTTCTGATGTTCTCAGAGGCAACAGCTCGACGGACATGTCTTAATGCGAGGACGGATTTCAGCTACAAAAGACAGTTTTTAGCTTCTGTGTCTTTTCTTTCCTCTTCGGTGAGTTTGTTTGACCTTGTGTGTCTGTATGTTAAAGTCAGTTTTTTTTTTTTATATATATACTTTTCAGTTTAACTGTAAAGGAATAAATTGCAATAAAATATTAAAATCAAACGTGCGCTTATGGTTGTTCTTGTGTGTTGAAACTTTGAGTGTGAGTTCGTGGCAGCTTTGGCCACAACGCTGTCACCTGAGGTCAAGTGATAAGGAAAACCGATGTAAAGATAACTCGGTCTGTACGCGCATAACTAACTCAACCTGCAGTTCCTGCTTTAAATCTGCACTTATAAGTTACAAATAAAACTGTAACCTTCAGTTTTACCTCAGCCGGGACACATTTTGATGTGTTGACGGCTTCTGAAACCGTGGACCTGAACGAAAAACACGCAAACCAGAAAAACCTTTGACATCCGTAGAAAAATTGTATTATACAAAAACCTCTTAAAAGGCAACAATATTCAAATATTAAGTTTGCAGATAAATTTGAACTTTTCCTAAATGCATTTGCTTGGAGATTTGCTCCCTGAGGTGTGTATGTGTATAAAAGGTCTTCTAAGCAGATTTAGAGACTATAAAGTGACTTCTGTGACTAACTTGTAATATTGATGACCAAAGCTTCACATGGCGACTATAAAAACATCAAAATCATGAGATATCAAAATGAAAGTGCCTCTTTTCAACTTGCTGGAATACAGTGGAGTCATCGGTGTCACAACTCAACAGATTAATGTACGTCATCGGCACTTTGGGGGCTCCATACTTCTAAAAATGATATAATTGAACCATATAAGCATCAAAGTTGCAGGGCCAGTCTCTTGCATGGCATATTTTCTAATGACAACCGAGTGGACGCTGTCGGTAAATAAAACCTAAATAACACACAGTGTACGATGATATATTTTATTTCAGATTATGGGTTTGACATAACGGGTCAGACTTTACAAAATATTTAAAAAAAAACACATAAACATATAAAACCATCTGTGTAGGACTAAAAGAAAAAGAGCTTTGGACACTCGGAGTGTCCAAATAATTTCCTTGGTTAATCCTTTGGTCTGTAAATCAGAAGTTCCCATTAAAAATGTCCTAAATCACAACAAAATGGTGAATTCATTCATTTATCAAAATAGTTTCTCATAAATCTTCCATTGATTAACAGTCTGATCTCTACATAAATATACACGATGTACTTTGGTCACCTCGGCTCCAAACGAGCCGTCGGTGGATGCTTCTTCAGCAGACTGAAGGCCAAAACTGCTTTAGGAATACAGGAGTGAATCAACTAAACATTTGTCGGGCCACGTTACAGTTTCAACTGTATTGTTTACAGGTTAGGTAAGGTCTTCTGCCATTCAGTGAAAGATAACTGGTCACAGTTAACCTAAAACACACCACTGTGGGCGGGGTTTGTTGGCTGAATGCCAGAGTAAACAGACAAGATCAGCTCATGAGTCACACAGGTCTGTAAAAGTGCATTTTTTGACAGGTTGTGTTTACTGTACGTGGGAAAATTTGGCTTTGTTCACAGTTTATATGACCAAAATTAAAAAATAAAGAAGGACAAATTTAACACTTGCCGGCTGAAACTCATCAGTTTCTTCAGCCCCGAGTATTCACACTGCAAAAGATATACATTTGTTAAGTAGAAAAAAAAACGTCATAAATAGTTCGACACTCAGTTTTCTCCGATATGTGAAACGGCTGCCTTCATAGCGTCTTCGTTGGGTCACAGCTTAAAGCATTTTGGACTCAGACTGTCTTCAGGACGCCCAGTGTGAGGGCGCTCAGCAGCAGCAGCCCAGCTGCCGGGGGAAAAAGACACGAAAGGTATTTATCAGAGACTTTCACGTGAAAGTTAAACCAAACAGATCATAGTTTTATTTTTAAGTAGCAGAAAACTGTCTTTTAGCTTGTTTCCTCAACAACACTGGCCCTGGTGCTTTGAATCGTCTTCAGAGCTCAAGCTTTCCTGAATCCCCCTGAAATTGAGCACCCGAGGCCTTAAATCTTCAAAATGGCCGCGCATAGTTTACCATGAGAGACTTGTCGACCGGCTCCTCCTGTGGGGGGCGTTGCTGTTGCGGCCGGGTCGGCGAGGTTCAGCGGGCCGGTGTTTAGGGCGACTCTGAGGGGCCCAGGAATGCCTAAAGAATAAAGCGTTGAAATTAAAAATAGTCTTTGGAGGGTAATCTTATCTTAACAACCCCGACCCTGAGGAGTCCGGCCACTGGTTCTCATTTGGTTCCCAGATGTTTACGGACAGTTGTTGAAAGAAAAGAGGACGGCTCCACAGCAGCAAACGTGACCCGCTCCCAACTTTTTTTGCCATCACACTCAAGATGAGCTGATGTTTTCGTCTTTATTTTTTATAACTAATATGGTATCACATAAATGTTCATTCACATGAAAGAACACACAGTGAAATTCAGAAAAGATGCGCTTTAATCTTACCCCCAGTTACATTTCCATGTCCAAGGATGATGGTGAAGGTGGTCACGTGAAAGGTCCTGGTGTTGGTGGCGTTTAAACCGGGAACATTGAACTCACACTGGATCATATTCGTATTGTTATTCACAGTTCCTCGTATGTCCATCACTTCCTAAAAATTGTTAAATGAAACAAAGTCAGGTATGGCAAAATCAAATGGGAGGAAAATACAGCCGAATTTAGCCCAGAAGATTAAGTATTTTACTTGTCATATGTGCTTTTTTCTATGACTTATTACAACCCATTATATAGAAAATGCACACACAATAAATTACAATTAAAAACTACTGAAGGAGTTGTAACTGTAAGTTTATAATTTTCACATATATGAAAGATTCAGGGAAAATGAGGCCTCACCCTTTTTAGTGTTTGAAACATTTCACTGGTGCCATTTTTGCTCACTGCCTGGAAGAAGAATGTATCCGAGCCGTTTTTTCCACAGATGAAAAGCATGTTGATACCCTAAAAAAAGAAGCAGTGGTTAGAGACTCAGTTAACACAATCGTACATTTTAACATCACAAAGTAACTCAGGTATGTAGATCATGGGATAAAGTACTCCACATAAAACTTTGCAGACTTTCCTGTTTTGTCTGTGGGCACACCTGCAATGATTTGTGGTGCATGTTGTAATTCTGTTACTCCAACTTCCCTGTTTGCATGTAACATTTGTGTTCAAGCCAAGCGTTCACATAGTTCTGAAAAGTCTTCACGGAAGGAAAACCCATTCTGCTGCTGAGCTGAAATATACGATGGAGTATTGCATTCACTTAAAAATAAAAAATTCATCACATTATCTCATAATTACGAGATAAGATCTCAAAATTACGAGATAAGATCTCATAATTATGAGATAATTATCTCATGGGGTTGTACAGGAGGAAAGCCCAATCTGACCTGCTGAAAGTTGCGCTCTTCGTGCAGGAGCAACTAAACCAATATGGTGTGTTGCATGGCTACAGATTCATGCATTTGAAATGCATCCAGGCTGGCTTAGTAGTTAGTCAGTACACTGTTCGGGTTCTACTGAAGATTAGTTCGGTAAAGTTGGAAAGATATTGGCAGATTCGGACTTCCGGGATGAATAACTCAGAAGTGAGACGTTTATAAAACACAAAACAAGAATATTTTCAACCCTAGTAAGACAGACAAGGAGCTACAACCTAACTTTCATCAAAACGAGCCATCCTCGGAGCCACACCAATAACATTAGTGTTATTGTAAAATATACTAATTATTATCATTAGTGTTTCTGTGCAGCCGGCTGTGAGAGCAGCGAGCAGGGACCGTCTACAAAGTGCAACCGAAGAGAGACATTAAATAAAATAATCAATAAATATCCAATAACTTCACTAGGATACAGTGTAGTGTCACCAAACTCACTACACACTTCACTGGTCTCCTACAGATTATATTACAACTCTTGCTTTGAAATGAATTAATTGTTGTAGTACCAAGGAGGTAATGGGAGTGGTTGACCTGAGGTTTATGATACTACACTGTAATAGTTATTGAATATAATTCCTTATAAAAAAATTCCCCCAACTATGGAAAATGAATTTCTTGCAAACCAGGTGTTGTAGTGTAATCTGTAGGAGACCAGTGACATGTGTAGTGAGTTTGGTGACCCTACACTGTATCATCATGAAGTTATTGATTAATATTTCTAATAACAATTCCCAGAAATGATGAAAAATGATTTTTTTTCAAAGCAAGAGTTGTAATATAATCTGTAGGAGACCAGTGAAGCGTGTAGTGAGTTTGGTGACACTACACTGTATCCTAGTGAAGTTATTGGATATTTATTGATTATTTTTTTGTAATGTCTCTCTTCGGTTGCACTTTGTAGACGGTCCCTGCTCGCTGCTCTCACAGCCGGCTGCACAGAAACACTAATGATAATAATTAGTAATGAGATAATTATCTCATAATTATGAGATATATCTCGTAATTTTGAGATAACGTGGTGAATTTTTTATTATTAAGTGAATGCAATATTCTAGCCTGGCGACGCCATCCTACATACTTCCGCCCAAAGATTTTGGCTCCGTCGGCTTTCGCCCAGGCTAGCAATACTCCATCGTAGTACGATATCGTAGAAATATATTCTGAACCATATCTGTGCCAACATTTTTCTCCTGCTCAAATTAAAATGGTTGTGAATTTCCCTGCTACACCCTTGTTTGTACTTTGTGTTACCATGAATTTAGTTTATCCTGTACAGCCAAGTGGCAGAAACTTTATTTACATAAGAAAAGCGCTATTTGCAATTCAAACTATTTTTTGTGCAGTGTTCTGAGTTGTTTTAGTTTGTTAATTTCTTTTTACAGAAAGTTTTTTTATTATGTCTGTTTCATTAAATGTAATGGAGGTCAATATTTATTTTACAATCAATGAAAAATTTAGATATTCAACTATTACACATATCAAGTTGTTTGAGAAATCTTTATTTTCTAGTTCATTAGTTTAGAATATTTGGTAACTTGCTGCCTATCTGACCCAGTGGATACAATGAGGCTTAATAGTTAACTGAATTTTATGTTTATTACAAACATTTGGAAAAAAGTCAACAATTCAACATAAATTGGCCAAATGCTAGTTTGTTAGCCTTGCTAGCTCTCTAAAAAGAAAAATCAGAAGTTTGCTGCTTTTTTTAAGTTTAATGTGTTTTTATGTTATCTAATACATTAAGCATCATAATCTAATGTTGGGTCTTAATGTCTTGCTAGACTAATAAATTCTTTTTTACGGCTTTTCAAATGTCGCTTAAGATTTGCTTCGCTAGTTAGCTACCTTCACTAGCTAAGCTAACTGCAAGCAAGTGTCATGCAAATGCTTAGAAGTCCTTAAGCATACATTCAAAATGTAACCTATTTGAATATATGTTATTTGACAATAAAATGGATGATGTACAACATATAAACAAGTTAAATTAAATTGTTCCCAAATTAGCAAAACGGCTCATTTTCTTTGGCATTTGTAAAAGATATCCACATGTGTCCTCCCCTGTTTTGTGATAATACAATAAACTGGGCCAGTGTTACAGGGCACAGAGAGGTTATTTTTAGTTTGCTCGAAGAAGTTTTAAATGCTCAAACTCAGCTGTTATGGGTGAGGTAGTCTATTAACCATACTAGCACGGACAGCTAGTTTGACTGTGTGTCTGGCATCTGCTTTTTTATTACAGAAAGATTCTAGTTTATTGCTTACTGCTTCCCAACGTCTATTTTTAAACCCAGTCAGATAGAACATTAAGGGCAGTTTTGTAAACTCAATATAAAACATATTTAGTCTTAAAATGCTTGCTACTTGTTCATATTCAATAGATGTTTGCTTTCTGGTGATCATATATATATATTGTTATATATTATATATATATAGTTATATATTATATATGTTATTATAGATATATTGACCATCTTTCACCAAAACCAATAAAAGCTAAAATACTGAAGCAAGTTAACAGGAACATGGAAACTACAGGTCCCTGAATAAAAAGTGATGTGGTATGGATTTAATTATCATGAACCCTGATACAATATTAGTTGCGTCATTAATGATTAAACTTAAAGATCATAAAATAAGGAATGCAAATGTTTACATTTGTCAAGAAGCAGCGTAATGCTGTGAATGATTGACTTTGCAAAGCCATGATTGAACACAGCAACACATTTTACTCTTTGAGAAACTAAACTCATCTCTTTTGGCCATTGAGGACATCCATATGATTGAACTAACCTTATACGTTCATGTAAAACCTTATGTAACATTATGAAGAAAAGTGACCCTCAGATAAATTAATATTACTTCAGTTTCTGTAACAAACCTGATACTGAAGTCCCCTTAAGTAGAAAACCTTTTTCTGCCCTATCATTGCATATTTGGGGGAACAGTATATTGAAATGATCACATTAATAGTTTAATTCAAGTCTAATTTCAAAATCTACAAAAAGTCAAATATTCATTGAACATCTCATATCATTTTCTGTAAAAAAAAAATGCTTTAAATTTGACAAAAAAAGAGACCGAATTGTTTATTTTACTATTTGTTTTGTATGCTTATACTTCGTACAGCTGATATATCCATTTATTTTAGGGTATTAATACTAGTATGTTGCCAGTGCCGGCTCAAACTGTTTAAAGAAAGAAAAGAAAGATTTATTCACAGCTTTTTTATTATTATCATAGTTTAAATTATTGTTTATCAGTTTTATTAGGTGAACTTTGGTTAGGAAATAGTCAAATATTTGGTCGTGTGGTAAAGCTGAACCTTCAGTCAAAAATCAAAAAGTTTATAAGCACTTGTCCTTGTTAGCAGAATAACGATTTATAGATACTGAATAAATAGCATCAACGCTTTATCTTGAATGCTGTGTTGCTTTTCCAAATGAAGAATCTAGGAGGACAATAATGACTAATAACTTTAAAGAAGTGTCGTAGGAGTTGTGTGTGTTGTACCATAGTTTCATTCACGGTGAGCCCCAGTGCGATGTATCCAGGGGATTTTCCACTGAGTTCGAAGGACATGTTAACGCCGTTGGGAGCCATCGGGGTGCCAGCAGTCACAGATCCAAAAAGACAGCTGCTGTTTCCTGTGGGGTCACAGTCGTCTGGTGTCTCCACGCACAGTTTAGAGACTCCACACCCCATCCGAGTAATGTTCACGTGCTTGAAACACAGACAAAGCCAAAGTCAGAAGATTTTCTGGATGCGTTTCTGTGTGGAACAGCCCAGTATGATTGTGACGGACTGATCCTACAGTTTCAAGTTTGTGTTGATGTGGAAAAATGAAAGACTCAGCAGGAGATTGTGATCTGATGCATGAAAAATTTCCAACTTTCCAATTTTCAGCTTGTAAAAACAACTCAGACACGGAGGACGTGTTCTGTTTCATGGCTCACTGTGTTTGAATACCACACTGATGCTGAAACACTTACTGGTAAATGAATGACTTCAAGCGAATCTAGGTCACTTTAAGCTCAACCATCACCATCAGTTACACCACAAATTAAACCTTAATATCATAAGCAACTTAGGCATTTGTATTTTGGGTCAAATATTTCTTACCACATCATATACTTATAAGGGCTTGCATTCAAATCTTTCATTATTTTTTCTTTTATCTGATTCTTTGATTATTTTAAGTGTCCTAATTGTTCTCAAAAAGTTTTCACATTGTAGATGAGATTCTTTAACTTGTCAGATTTGATCAAGATGAAAACGTTAAATGGCCTTTAAGAGCACGAGGTACATGAAAAGTGAACAAAGCGAAGTACTGAGGTCCTGGAAGCAATAAAAAAGTTGTACTAAATCTAGAATACACTGCATCCTCATACAATCATATAATATAACTAAGACAAGCACAACGTTTGTAGGTGTTATCATTTCGCTGTTTGTTTTAAAGTGACGTATTTCTCCAAATAAAAACTGAAATTAAATCCACACTCAGGCATTTTGTACTTGGCAGGGGTGTGGTCCTTAAAAACTAAGCCGAGGCCTCAATACAGGCTGGGTAGAAGGAAGAGAAACAGCTTACCGCACATCATAATTTGCATGCCAGTGATAAAAAAACATGTTTCTTTTTTTTTTCTTTTTTTTTACCATGACTTAGCCTTTCCCGTACTCCTCTTTAACAAAAAGAAATGCATTTCTTTTCAGGTGGGTTTTCCAGGTTGTCCCTCCCAGTTTTATTAAACTTTGCTCAACAGAATAATATGAATAACATAAAGGTGAGAAGAAAGGTCGTTGGTGTACCTGAGTGGGGTCAGGTAGACCAAAAAGTTCAAACTTTTCAACGTACACGAGGAAAATTTTAGTGGAGATTCGCACTCCTACTGAAGAATACATGATTGCACATAACAATGAATCCATCTCAAGTTTCATCCCTTAAAACACACAAAGTCCTTCTGCTTAGAAAGGTGAAGTAAATAAAAGCCTCGCCTTTCTTTTAGCAAATACGGTCTTAAAGTGGTTGCTAAACAACTTGTTTTAAAGTACAAAGGTCACAGCGGTAATGTGATGCAATATAACGGGTGCGGTGTGGTTTCATGGATACCAACCCTGTGGCTGCTTGCTTGGACACCCGTGGCCATGAAGAGCATCACTGTGGTGGTCAGAAGGATCAACACTCGCTCCATTCCTGTCAGGATGACACATATTTACACAAAAAAAATTAAACTGACGAGCTTGGACTGCCTTAAGGTTAAAGATGGGAAATCTTAGACTTTTTTTTTTTTTTAGATTTAGGCTTTTTTATACATAATTTGAATAAACTGTTTAGTTGCAGTTATAGCAAATTAAACAATAATAATTCTGTTGAAGTCGCTAAACAAGCTAAAATGAACAAAACAGATCATTTTAATTTGAAAAAGTTTGAATTTATCAGAAAAATCAGTCCGTCTTTCTTTCTTTTTGGTTGCAGGTTTGTCAAACTATCCAAGTATCTTCTTAAAAAAAACATCTACTTAAACTTACAGGTATTATCTGAATCAAGCTTTCTAAAATCATGCTGATAAGTAACGATAAAGAGCAAATAAACAGCAGGATCCAGTGATTAAAAGTGACCGGATGAAGGTTTCAGACACTTACTTGATGCTGTGAAGGTTAGATGTTGAGTTCCAGGAATCTACGAATGTTCGTTTAGCTGCTTCAGCTCCTCTGAGAGGATTTGATCTCTGCTGGAAGGATTTATATCAGCGGACGTCAGCGCTGATGCTCAGAGGTGGTGATGGGAGCAGCATCCTGATAGGAGGCTGGGCTTCGTGTGGACACACCTGTCCCGACTACCTGGCTGGTGGGCGTGTGCTTTCTTTGTGTCGTGTCAACAGGAAAGTTTCTGCCAAACAAGCCGGGGGGTGAAATAGGCCTCTGATCTGGCTAAACTGGATTAGTTGGCCGCGTTAAACACTTGAGTGATATTGAAAAAGGTTACTTTAGTGAGACTTTCTTGATTAAATCATAAAGAAAAAGCATCACCCAATGCATACAGCTGTGTGGGTTCAACATGTTTTTAAACACGTTCTCATGAAGCACAGCAGAGAGAAGAGAGAAATTTAGTTTGGGAATTAGTTGTGCAATACTCAGAATCAAAAACTGACGACTGGTTTATCGTCTTTGAGGGGAAGACATGATTCACTGTTGCTGGAATGTGATACACAGCGAAATAAACGTCACTAAGATCTCGAGTTTGGTGAAAGAATGAAGAATGAGCCAACATTCCTGTCAGGTGATCTTCTTCTTCCTCATCTTTCTCCTTGTGACAATTTTCTAGATTGTGTCTTGAGGCTTGTTGTTCTTGAGTTGTTGTCTTAGGACATGATTGAAGATGGAAGGTGAATCAATAAAGCCTTGTGGGAGACGAGTGTAAGTGTATTGCTTACCCTCGAAAGTAAATGCAAACATTTTTTGTGATTCCTCATGAAGGGGCACACAAAAGAATGCATTAGCCAAGTCAATGCAAGAAAAGAAGTGCTGGTCTGGTGAAATGCCATTCAACATAGTGTATGGATGTGGCGTGTCATAATTAGTGGGGATGATGACCTTGTTAATGGGTCTGAGGTCATGTATCATTCGATAATCAGGTTTTCCAAGTTTTGGGACAGGGTTTATGGGAGTGTTCCATAAAGACATTGTCGGTTTAAGAACACCAGTGTGTAAAAATCCCCTAATTGTGTTCCCAATACCCATAATTTGTCCCTGCTTAAGTGGGTATTGGGCCCTATAAATAGGAACAATGTTGTCTTTCAAAGGAATTGATACCGGAGGGATCTTTAAAAGACCCACGTCCGTGGGTCCAGTCGACCACATGGTATCAGGCAAGCTGTCTGTGGTCGTTGCTGCCGGTTCGAATCCGGGTCACGGCACCACTTGTTAGATTCGGTTCTTTTAGTTGGGAGCTCAAGAAAGGACCGCAGTAATTCAAGTGATAATGAAGTCTTTATTTGCTGGTCACAAGTGCAGTATTTCAGCGCTGGTCTCAGTATGACAGAACTCTCGCAGGAATCTGTCAGACCGAGCCCCTTATTTCCGGTTACAATTTGTATATATGTCTCATAGTTTCACACGGTTGATCCCTTGTTGATCATATGTGATTGGATATGAATAGGATCTCCGTACTAAACCAAATAATGTCTCTGAGTAACCCAAATAATGTGTGTGTGTGCTTTTTGCACCTGGATCTCAGGGTTCGCTGTTCTGTCTGGGTCAGTCTCAGTTAAAGTCATGTCTCGTGTCTTTCCTGGAAACGTACTGGGACCTTTTCACTTATAATGTCTATGAAATAAGCCAATTTTAACAGTACCAAATATACACATCTGGAACATCTGAAAGAGCGACAGCACGTCAATAAAGTGAGCAGAAACTTCAGTGAAAATGTAAAGATGGGTCCAAAAAAAATGTTGTCGTTTCTCTCTGATATTTAAAGGGATAGTTCGCCTCTTTTGACATGAAGCTGTATGACATCCCATATTAGCAACATCATTTATGAACATTTTCTTACCCCCCGCTGCGTCCTGTGAGCAGAGTTCCAGCCTCGTTTTGGCGTTGATGAAGGTAGTCCGGCTAGTTGGCTGGGGTCCCGAAAATAAAGGGTTTTGCTTCTCAAAACAATATGCATTCAAAAGAGTAATACATTTGCATCACAAAATCGTTCATCCAGAAAAAGTCAGACCTCACAATCGCTTGGCACTATTTCTCTCTTCTATTTCAAATGTATTACTCTTTTGAACGCATATTGTTTTGAGAAGCAAAACACTTTATTTTTTAAACCCCAGCCAACTAGCCGGACTACCTTCGTCAACACCAAAACGAGGCTGGAACTCGGCTCACAGGACGCAGCAGGAGGTAAGAAAATGTTCATAAATGATGTTGCTAATATGGGATACAGCTTCATGTCAAAAGAGGCAAACTATCCCTTTAAAACTACATTTTAAACCCCGGTGTGGGTCCCTCTGTGACATCCAGGCCTGATCAGGTTTCTTCTGTTCTTGGTGGGATCGTTTAAAACACGATGTTCACCTGCTCAACAACAGCGGAAACTCTGCAAAATGGGGAATTAACTCCCCAGCAAACAGCCCTTCGCTAAAATAATGACAAAGATCTTTGTTTTGCCCCGACATGAAGTTTAAAGCAGTGTTCTTGGAAGAGCTCAGGAGGATGTGTTCCTTTTAGGCATTGTTTTCGCTTTTTAGATGAGATTTTACTGGAAGATCAGACTCACTGCCAGAAAAATACCAATCGACCACATGAATTTCCTGATGCTTCGCAGCAGTTTTTGATCAGTAGAAAAAGGTCGACTTATGATGCAGAAACACAACTTTCTGCATCATTTTGGTCTGACATGGATTATATTTTCTTGCTGTACCAGTTTGAGCCATTGAGGTCCTCTTTTTCTGATTTCTATTCGTATCTTTTTTGGCCACACAACCACTTCCACATACTTTCAGCTATTGAAACCATTCAGACGCCAAAAATGATGACGCACATCCAACAGACAGGTGCTCACATCAATCTTTTCTTGCCAAAACTTTTGAAATATTCAATTTAATTAAAAAGAAAACGTCATGAACGGAGGAAACCATCTTCAAAGACTTTAAAATGAATCTACTTCCACACACTTTCAGCCAGAAAAGTCAGAGAATTCATGTGGTTTTATCACAGAAAAAAAAAAAAAAAACATTCTCCAGTTGCCTTAAAATGTTAAAAAGCATTTAAATAAAGACTGTATAATGAATAATCATTAGCTTAGCTTATCTGAGTCCCACTGATCCCTTCTGGTCTGAGCTCTTTGACGTAGTTTAAATAAGCCGAGCCCTTTTGTGTTTGCATAAAGACCCAGCAGAACAAACACAAAGGAAACAAAAGATAAGAGTTCAGTCTGAAGAAGATGTAAATGAAGTAAAGGTGGTGGTCAGAGAGGAGCTTTGTGAGCTTTTTTTTTAAATCACAGTCACAGATCAAACCAGGTGTAAATCTACCAAAAATACAACAATAAAAGCTCTTTTTCCTTAAGTTGGATAAAAAAACGGCTAATAATCGAACCTGCTAAGACAAAAGAGCCGAAATGTGATGAAAGCAGTAGTTGATCTTAGACTCGTTAGATCACTTTTATATGACCCGTTTCCATGGTGCAGCTCATCTGTAGGGTCACTTATAGCTTCATACAATTAAAAACAGGTTCTTCAAGGGAGATGAAACTTAAACGGCCCAGGTCAGCCTACAAGCCGGATAATTTACATGCATGTAAATAATGATTCCTGTGGGTTTCCCTGTGATGATTGTTGTTATTGTCTTTACACACACTGCAGAGGGAAAGTTGAATCTTTCGCCTTGAATTTCAGGTGCTTTTTTTGTATAAAAATGCAGGAGAGTGTGCGTTTTCCTTCATCATATATGATGTAAAAACAAGCGGTTTTTGAGTTAAAACAGTCCCAAACAGACACACTGCTCTCTCTGTGGTTTTCATTTTCTTTCCTTTGATCACAGAGTTTCTGCCACAGACTCTCCCTCATTCTGCGATGAGTCACGTGACCCGCAGCATCAACACAAACTCATGTGATGGAAAATGTTTTAAGTGTCAGCTAAGTGTAATGTAATGTAATGTAATGTAAAAGTGTTATTTTTCCATCATGGGATGTTACCTAATAAGACGAGTGAATACAACCTCTCAGCCCGCTGGTATTTTATCTGTCCAAATGATTAAATAGTTTTCTGTGTCTATGCTCACGATATTTTAGGCTGTTAAAGGCCTCGAGAAGGAACTTTATGTTAATATCTCCTGGTTCACATAAAACCTTTCAAGCAACCTTTCACTTAAACTCTCCCAAGATAAGAAAATAAAGACTTTGACATTAAAATGGCATCATCTTTGGTAAATAAAACCATCTTAAATAAAGGAGGGTTTCACCCTTCTGATTGAACTGATTTACCGGCAGGTTTCAAAGACAATTTATGCTAAAGCTCACACACATACACGGCAAACCCACGTGCATTCGGGTCGTTTTCCTCTTCGTGTACTTATTTTGAGCTTTTCGCTTCTCTTTTTCCGTCTCGTGCATGAAAAAAAGTGCATGAATGGAAAGAAATACATTAAAACGACAAGTTTCTGCAAGATTTAAGATGCAATTTAAGTGCCAATTATAAAACACATTTTAATTAAACAGGTTTTACAGCTCTATGTCGCCTCCTGGGGGTATTTAGAGGTTAAAGCTCAGAAAACTTCAGCTGAAATCAGTGAACTTAACCAGCCTTTTAGATATAAAACTCCAGCATATGTTGATAGAAAGAATAAGTCGTACTTTCATTTTGTAGGTGAGATAAGAAATCAACACGGGCACTTCTGGAATTATTAATAATTTATTTGTTCAGTAAGAAACCAGCACCGTAAAAAAGTGTTTACCCGTAAATAAACATACAAACACAAACAGAGAATACATCAGAAACGCCAGTGGTGATGACGGATAAGTCACCTGAGAGAGCAGGCGTGGAGGAAGCGACGCCTGGTTAAAGTGCGCTGACTGCAGGCAGTCTGTAACGGCTGAGTTTAAGAAAAACAAAGCAACCATCACATGATTTCAGCACAGAAACGATCATTCTGCGTCTGCAGGTGGGATTAAAAAACAAGACGGCACGCGTCTGAGCCCTGAAAGACCAACACAGTAACCGACGTTAACGTGTTTCAGAAACTCACCCTGAGGTTTGAAATAACAATCATGATGTGTGAACTGTAGTTTACAGCTGGTTGTTTTTAACAAAAAGGAACAAAAGCTTTAGAGAAACTCTTCAATCTGTGTCTCACTGAACGGTTTCATAACTGACAGTGAGACACAGAGACACAGTATTTACTTGTACCTTTAGTTTTATCCGTCATCAATGTAATTTGATTCGTGTCTCTCTCAGTCTTCCTTCTGCTCTGGATAATTAAAAAGCGGTAATTTCTGGTAATTTCTTTTAGAAAGAGCGAATCCTCTCAGCTGATTTCTAAAACAGTTCATCAGAGCTGAAAGCGCCAAAAACAATTAAATCACCTGGTTTATATCACTTAGAGAAAAAAAAACCTCAAACATTTTGGGATAAAACTCTCTGATTGAGGGTGAAATGGCTCCTTATTCACTATATGTAGCACAACTTTTACTGTTGTTCATTTTAACTCAGAGCATCCGTTTAACCGCTTCAGTTTCTTCTGCGATGAGTCGAGAAACAGATGTACAAGCGATGTTTAGCGTCATGATGTAACGTTTAGAGTCATGATGTAACGTTTAGAGTCATGATGTAACGTTTAGAGTCATGATGTAATGTTTAGCGTCATGATGTAACGTTTAGAGTCATGATGTAATGTTTAGCGTCATGATGTAACGTTTAGAGTCATGATGTAATGTTTAGCGTCATGATGTAACGTTTAGCGTCATGATGTAACGTTTAGCGTCATGATGTCACGTTTAGCATCATGATGTCACGTTTAGCATCATGATGTCACGTTTAGCATCATGATGTCACGTTTAGTGTCATGATGTCACGTTTAGTGTCATGATGTACTCTTGGAGATGGTTTTAGCCCTTATCCTGAGTAAGGAGCGCTTTGTGTTCACAGATAATTTCCTCAGGGATGATAACATCTCATCTTCATCTCTGGATCATGAATATGACGTTGGGTGTAAATCTGTCCTCGTGATGAACAGACACCCGCTGAGCAGCGAGTGGATTTTGATTGTCGTCACACGTCTGGTGAAGTCGTCCTAATCTTAGCTGGACTTCCCCTCCGTGTTTGTGGGCTGCTTTTCTTCCAAGTCAGTATGAACTTTGACCTCTGTGTGACACCAACACGTGACTGAGGCAGGTGGGAGAACCCCGTGAAGCTCGCCACGTTGAAAGAAGAATGCTGCTGACGTCATCAGTCATCACGCTGGCGTTCGGGCTCAAACTAAATGTTTAGTCCTTCTTTCCGCAGAGCGTTTGATCGAAGTCAAGGTCCTCGCCGGCTGTGGTGATGCTCTCTGTCGCTTCCTCTCCTCTTCGGCCTCTCCTCCTCCTCCTCCTCCTTCTCCTTCTCGCCTCCGGCTCTCTCAAACCTCCTGGCGCTCTCCACTCTGCTCCCGTGTCTCTCCTCCCCCCTCTCCCTGTCGAGACTCCTCACAGATTCATGCTTGCTGCTCACCGACTCTCGATCCTCGTGTTCCCTCCGCGCCGTCGCCTCGTCGTGACCTCGATGTGACTCCTTCCTCGTGCTTCTATGATTCTCTCTTTCGGTCTCCTTGCTTCCTCTTTTCTCCCCTCTGCTCTTCATCATCTCTGCTCTCCAGTCTTTCACTCCTCTCTCCTCTCCTTTTCTCACCCAACTCTCCGACCTGTCGCTTCCTCTCCCATCTCGTTCTCTCATTTCATCTTTGCCTCCTCTTTCTCCGTCTTTGTCGCTCCTGCTGCTGTGCCTCCTTGTACTCCCACCTCTTTCTCCTGTTTCCTCTCAGCCTTCATCCCCCCTTCATCCTCCTTGCTTCTCCTTTCACTTTCCTTCTTGTCCCACTCTGCCTGGGCCTTTAAACTCCTGTCATCTCGTTTTGAATCTCCTGATCTGCTCTTAGCTCCTTCCTTTTCTTTTTCAGACTTATTTCTCTCCTTTTTCTTCCCGTCTGCTGTTTTATCTGCTCCAGTATCTTCTTTAGTCTTGTCAGGTTTAGGCTCATGTTTCTTTTCCTTTCCAGCTGTTAATCGATTCTCAGTTTCTTTCTCTTTCTTGCTTCCTTTCTCAGATTGTTCTTTTACAACTTCTTTGTCTGTTTTGTAACTTGACTCATCATTTCTCTGCTTCTTCTCATCAGGAATCTTCTCTAATTTGGAGTCAGACTTGCGCTTCTCTTCTTCCTCTTCCTTTGCATAACTTTCTGTCTTCTCTTTCTCCTTCTTTTCCTCCTGCTCTGCTTTTTCCTTCACGCTCTTCTCCTCTTTTTTGTCCTTCTTCAGTTTGAACAGTCCCCTCTCCGGCTCTTTACTCTTCTGTGGCTCCACCTCCTTCTTGTCCAGTTTCTCCTCCAGGATGTCCAGCTCCTGCTCCAGCTCAGCCGGCTTCTTCGGGTCAGACTCCAAATCGTCCTCCACCTCTACCTCCACCTCCTCAATCTCCTCGTACTCCTCCACCTCGATGCCGTCCATGGTCTTCTGCAGCTGAGTCTTCACCTTGTTCAGATCCAGGAGGCCGTCTTGGAGGTCTTTACACACCTCTCTGATCTTGCCGGCGAATTTGGTTTTGGCGCCCTTACGGAGCTCGTGGGAGTCCTTGGCGAGGAAGAAAACATCCAGGGCCAAAAAGAGGGCGGACATGACGCCTGTGGTGACGCTGATGGCCTGGGCGGCTTTGGCGGCACCGCTTGCGGCGCCTAAAACCTGCACAGTGCTGATGAGCTTGTCGGTGTTGATCATAAAGGCTTTTCCAGCCCGGCCTCCCTCTGTCATCACGTGTTTGATGTTGTGGTTCAAAGCCTTTTTGGCGGCACTTTCAGAATATTTCTCAAAATCCCACTCCTGCAGGGTGTCCATACCTTCCTACAGCAGGCAGAGACAACAAAGGAGGCTCAGTGAAGGCTCAGAGAAGAGATGCCTTACAATAACATCAAATCAAATCAAATCAAATTTATTTGTATAGCACATTTCATGTACAAACAGTTCAAAGTGCTTTACATAAAATAAAAGCATTGCAGCAGGGAGTGCAAGAAGCATTAAAAATACATAAAATAATATAAAGAGAAACAAATAAAATCATTTAAATGAATTTAAAATCAGGCAACAGTCTAGATAAATTAAAAGATATTTCATGCATAGACACATGAGAAAAGAAATGTTTTTAACCTGGATTTAAAAATGTCTACATTTGGTGAAAGTTTAATCTCCACTGGCAGTTTGTTCCACTTGTTTGCAGCATAACAGCTAAATGCTGCTTCTCCATGTTTAGTCTGGACTCTGGACTGGACCAGCTGACCTGAGTCCTTGGATCTAAGAGCTCTGCTGGGTTTATATTCTCTGAACATATCACAGATTGTAAACCATCAGCAGACTTTTAAAATCTATTCTGTGACTGACTGGAAGCCAGAGTAAAGATTTTAAAACTGGTGTGATGTGTTCAGATCTCTTAGTCCGGGTTAAAACTCTAGCAGCAGCGTTCTGGATGAGCTGCAGATGTTTAATGCTCTTTTTGGGAAGTCCAGTTAAAAGAGCATTACAGTAATGGAGTCTACTGGAGATGAATGCATGGATGAGTTTCTCCTGGTCTTTTTGGGAGAGGAAACCTTTAATTCTGTTGATATTTCTGAGGTGGTAAAAAGCTGCCTTGGTGACAGCTTTGATGTGGCTGCTGAAAGTCAGATCTGAGTCTATCAACACTCCGAGGTTACGAACTTGGTCAGTGAATATAAGGTCCCGAGTCTCAAGATATGTACCAACGCTGACCCTCTTCTCATCACTCTTTTCATAGGATTTCTGCTCACAAACAAAAAACTAATATCAGGATTGTATTATTTGACTTGTGTATTAGAATATCTGTCATTTTATTATTGAATTGAGGTAAAAGAAGTTAAGTTACGGAGGTGAAAAGAGTGCATTTCATACATACATAATATTGATCATTTTAGAATAGAAACAACTGAAAAACAGAACTGTTTCTGGCAGATTTAAATTGGATTTGACAGGGAAGCTGTTGATCTTTGGGAATATGCACAGTCACACATATTTATGTGTAATAATTGATTGCGTTTCAGAAGTAAATGACATCTCGACCTGGCTGAAGCTTGTGGTTAACAAAGCCAAACCTCTCCTCACCTGGACGAACTCCATACACTCTCTGATGTCTTTGATCTCCTCCTGGTAGCCCTGGATCATCTTCTCCACCTTCTTGCGGTCCATGTCGGAGTGAACCGCGTCGGTGATGTTCGCCGTCGCCGAGGCGATGCTGCCGGCCGTCGCCACGCTGATCCCCACCGCCGTGACTATAATCGAGGCTCCAAAGGTGAAAGGTGCCAGAATGAGGCCGGTGATTGTGGCCACGCTGCCGGCCACGCTGTGGCCGTTGCTTTCCACATGGCGGGGTTCTTGTGAAGGAGTCGCTTTAATTATTCATCCAGTTACGTCACTCCCTTAGCCATTCAGTGGCCTGCAGTCTGTAGACGTCACATTTTCGGCTCGAATCAGCTCACCGGAACCCCGGCTGAATAGGGGTAAAAATGCACCTGGTAGCAGGTGCTACTACCTAACGGAAAAACACTAAAAACGGAGTCGAGCTGAGTGGGTACGAGTGGAAACGAGCCATATATTTACCCCAGAGACATTTCCCCAGAACCATAAATACATTTTCTTTGGTAACCAGAATTAAAATGTATTCAAAAGTAAGAAACTATATTTACATTTCCCCATCTCCCTCCTGGAAATTAGAGCTCTCTGTCCACTCGGTCCAACCTGGCAACCAGCAACAGAAATAATACAATCAGTAAATGGAGAAATGACATTACATTTCTGTTTAAATCAAATGTAAATGCACAACCTTTCACGGTGTTCCACCACTCCATCAGCTCATCGTTCTCCTGAAAACAAGGACTTCCGTTAATGAAGAGACAACTAACGGCCTGTATAAACTAACCGCACGTAGTGAGACACACAAACACACCGGCTCAGTTTCCACGGGGTTTCCTTCAGTTGGAAAAGATGCTATCTCCACGGGCTGGACCTCCACTGTGCTCTCCTGGTTAACAAACAGGAACACAACTGTAACACAAAGCCTGCTCTGCTCAGCTCTGCAGAGATAACATGGCTTTTAAGAACAAGGCAATATTATTTTCACTGGAATAAAACAAAATGAGAGGATCTAAATAAAAACATCTGTCAAAACCTCCATCAGGTACAAACGAATATATCTAGAGCACATTTTAAAACTTTCATGGAAAAAAGCAGTTTTCATCCTTAATATGTGTATAAAAAAGGCGTATTGCATGTTTTTAATGAAAGAAACATGAGATGTTTAACCTGCACTGCGTTCAGGTCCTGCAGCTCAACAGACTCCTCAATCATAGGCATCTTATCTGAATCCTGGGGACAGAAAACGGGTTATTAAAGTCATTAACTAAGTGAGTAAATAACACCATCGATTCATTCATGTTTTGTCACGTTTTGCTGTTCAGGGTGAAACGCTCATCAGATAGCGGTAAATACCTGTGAAGCTTGACCGACTTTGGGAATTCTGGGAAGAGTTTTCTTGATCCGGAACGACACAACCTGATGAAAATCGAGAGAAAACACAAAGTGCAGCGAGCAGGTAAAGATCGAAGCTCAAATCTCAAACTGTTCGATCAAGAGAACCATAAAAACAAAAGTGGAAATTCGTGTTGTGAAACCGCCCCCCAGATCTTTAAAAGAAAACAACGTACTCGTCTTTTCTTCTTTATTGTCCTCTTGCGTCTCAGCCCACCTCCCACCGGCGCCTCCATGTCCTCACCTTCCTGCAAAGAAACACGCAGACGGCTCTGGAGTTAGCGGTGATTAGGCTGGGCGCACACAAAGCTGCCTATCTGGGTTTATATGAAATGTAAAGAGACTATTGTGCTGTCATGTGTTTAGAGACGCTGTGTATATGTGTTATAAGACTTGGATCATGTTTGAAAGCAGTCATTTTTCATCTGAATGTAGAAATAAGCAGATATCTATAAACAAAAGAAGGAGACAAACAGCAGACAGATACAAACTATTCACTGCTAATTCTGGACTCGTTAATATTCCCACCAGCATGTTTAGCCAACAAACTAAACCTTTGACATTAATATTTTAACACACGCGCATGAGAGTCCTGAAATGTTCCACAGATTTTCTGCCCGGCCCCCGTATGAATATGTTGGCAAATACTTCGGAGCATTTGCTGTCGCTGTGCGCGCTCGCTGCTTTTCTTGGTCATCAGGGGCTCTGTATCTGTATGGATTTACTGAATCGATTAAATTCCATTTCAGATGGAATTTTTTTTCTGAACAGATTTGTTTGGGCTATAAAAGAGGTTTTCACAAAACTTGCAAGAATCAAAAAAAAAATAAAAACAAAACACACTTTTTGGTTTGGCACATTATCGGCCGGCCACTCGTCTGCCTTCAGGTGTGACGGCGCCGCTGTCAGCGTTGCAGCTTCTGCCGCGTTTCCTTCTTCTCACAGACGTGACCGGTTCTTCCCAACATGTGCGAGAATCTCGTAGCTCAAACTAGTCATTTGACACTTGAAGACTGTGCAACAAGATCCCGACGCAGGTGATGCCGAAAATGGCATAAAACACAAATACATTCAAGGACTCTGAATGGATTTGTGTTTTACAAATTAAAATCAATCGGATTGGAAATTAAGCCCTAGTAGATCGTCACAGATATATTCAGTACTCATGAATTTCATCCCACACCGCCTCCCGCTCGCTTTAGAAACCCGTTTCTCTGCATCCTTTTTACTCATATTTGCATGCTTATGTGAGCAGCAACTGCAGAAAAACACTGGTTCAAATTGGCGGCATTTTCTCCTGAACACCTCCGGTGTCCATGTGTGAGAACGTGTTAAGTTTGTTATTCGTGTGAGAGTGTAAATAAATTAGTTTGATGCCCCTAAACGTTGTTTTTCTTTGTTTGTACCTGCTGCTCCGAAGTTTTGGGCGTCCGTCTGAACATCCCAGAAAACCCGACTTTTTTCTCCTGTTAACAAAAAGTGATGAATGAAGTGTTTGTTTTGTTTAATTTAGACACAAAAGCATAATACAAACGGAGCATATACATATACGGTATATATGTATATTATATATATACATACATATATATATATATATATATATATATATATATATAGACTCACCTTTGTGGTATTTGAGGCTTCAAGAAGATTATTGGTGCTACCAAACAGTTCATCTTCCTTTTAAGGAAAAAAAAAAAACAATTATTGAAATGTTTTGGATAATAAATCATCACTGACGTCACGTCAGAAGGAAGGAAGGAACAAATATCAGAGGTTTACACTTGAATATTTTTCATGTATTAACATAGTTATGATATTTCTCCTCATGAAGGTTTAAAACAACAAAGCTGGTTGGCTTCTTGATTAAATACGTGCATTTTCATTTTAAACTTGTTGGATCAGGTCGTAAAGGGCTGAGGGAACTGAGCATTTCTTTCTCCTTTCCAGCTTAAGTTATGCTTTTTTTAAATGCCTCAATATTGTGTGAAAAGGGAAGTTAAAAAGCAACTTATATCACTATTTCTTTGAAAAAGCTCTCACCATCCCAACTTCGTTGAGGCTGTCGCAGCTGTCTGTCAGCTGCTTTGAGTCACTGAGGGGGTCCTAGAAGAGAAACAGCTGTGAGCTACTCACCTCCACTCATCATCTTCTGTATTGTGTATTAATAATCTTAATATTTAAGGACTTGCAGAGTTATTTTCTAATAGGAAGTTGTATTTCAGATCAGTCTGGTTAGATTTAAGGTTGAAGGTGAAAACTCTGAAAGCATTAATCGGTCACCTGAGCAGCGATGGAGCGCGGGGATGGTTTGGGTGACTTTTTAAAGATTCCTGCAAGTCCACCCGTTTTCTCCTGTCACAAATTAAACATCAATAGTTAATAATCAGTGATAGAAAATTCAGAAAAACAACCCAAGACTGCTGGACAACATCTGCACCTTTGCCTCCAACAGATTTTCAGCACTGGTGGATAACTTCTTGTATTCGCCTGCTTCGTTTGACTCCTGAACACACACACACAGAAACTAAAGTGAGACCAACACATACAAGTGAAATCAAATTATTAGTCAAGTTTGTGCACAGGCCGTTAACGCACCTCATCTGCTGGTTTTGGACTTTTCTTGAACATGCCACTGCAAATATTTTTGTCCTGAAATCACAGAACTCCCCCTTGAGCTGTCACCTTACCGTGGTGGGGGGGTTTGCGTGCCCCAATGAGTCTGGGAGCTATGTTGTCTGGGGCTTTAAGCCCCTGGTAGGGTCACCCATGGCAAACAGATCCTAGATGAGGGACCAGACAAAGAACAGCTCACAAGACCCCTATGATGAGTGATACTTTTGGACGCCGTGTTCCCTTGCCCGGACGCGGGTCACCGGGGCCTCCCCCTGGAGCCAGGCCCAGGGGTGGGGCCCGCCGGCGAGCGCCTGGTGGCCGGGTCTGTGCCCGTGGGGCTCGGTCGGGCACAGCCCGAAGAAACGACACGGGTCCCCCTTCCTACGGGCTCACCACCCGTGGGAGGGGCCATGGGGGTCGGGTGCAATGTGAGCTGGGCGGCAGCCGAAGGCGGGGACCTTGGCGGTCTGATCCTTGGCTACTGAAGCTGGCTCTTGGGACGTGGAACGTCACCTCTCTGCTGGGGAAGGAGCCTGAGCTGGTGCGCGAGGCTGAGCGGTTCCGGCTAGATATAGTCGGACTCACCTCGACGCATGGCTTGGGCTCCGGAACCAGCCTCCTCGAGAGGGGTTGGACTCTCTTCCACTCTGGAGTTGCCCGCGGTGAGAGGCGTAAAGCAGGTGTAGGCATACTTATTGCCCCCCGGCTGTGCGCCTGTACATTGGGGTTCACCCCGGTAGACGAGAGGGTAGCCTCCCTCCGCCTTAGGGTGGGGGGACGGGTCCTGACTGTTGTTTGTGCTTATGCACCGAACGGCAGTTCAGAGTACCCACCCTTTTTGGAGTCCCTGGAGGAGGCACTAGAGAGTGCTCCTCCGGGAGACTCCCTCGTCCTGCTGGGGGACTTCAATGCTCACGTGGGCAATGACAGTGAGACCTGGAGGGGCGTGATTGGGAGGAACGGCCCCCCCGATCTGAATCAGAGTGGTGTTTTGTTGTTGGACTTCTGTGCTCGTCACGGATTGTCCATAACGAACACCATGTTCAGGCATAAGGGTGTCCATATGTGCACTTGGCACCAGGACACCCTAGGCTGCAGCTCGATGATCGACTTTGTAGTCGTATCATCGGACTTGCGGCCGTATGTCCTGGACACTCGGGTGAAGAGAGGGGCGGAGCTGTCAACTGATCACCACCTGGTGGTGAGTTGGCTCCGCTGGTGGGGGAGGAAGCCGGTCAGACCTGGCAGGCCCAAACATATTGTGAGGGTCTGCTGGGAACGGCTGGCGGAATCCCCTGTAAGGAGGAGTTTCAACTCCCACCTCCGGCAGAGCTTCAACCATGTCCCGGGGGAGGTGGGGGACATCCCTCGGGGACTCATGTTCCGTGCCTCCATTGTTGAGGCGGCCGACCGGAGCTGTGGCCGCAAGGTGGTCGGTGCCTGTCGTGGCGGCAATCCCCGAACCCGCTGGTGGACCCCAGTGGTGAGGGAGGCCGTCAAGCTGAAGAAGGAGTCCTATCGGGCCTTTTTGGCCAGTGGGACTCTGGAAGCAGCTGATGGGTACCGACAGGCCAAGCGGAACGCAGCCTCGGCGGTTGCTGAGGCAAAAACTCGGGCTTGGGAGGAGTTCGGGGAGGCCATGGAGAACGATTTCCGGACGGCCTCGAGGAGATTCTGGTCCACCATCCGGCGGCTCAGGGGGGGGAAGCGGTGCACCGTCAACACCGTGTATGGTGAGGGCGGGGCTCTGCTGACTTCAACTAGGGACGTCGTGAGTCGGTGGGGGGAGTACTTCGAGGGCCTCCTCAATCCTACCGACACGCCTTCCGATGAGGAAGCAGAGTTGGGGAGCTCGGACGTGGGACCTCCCATTTCTGGGGCTGAGGTTGCCGAGGTGGTCAAAAAACTCCTCGGTGGCAAGGCCCCGGGGGTGGATGAGGTCCGTCCTGAGTTCCTCAAGGCTCTGGATGTTGTGGGGCTGTCTTGGTTGACACGCCTCTGCAGCATCGCGTGGACATCGGGGGCAGTGCCTCTGGACTGGCAGATCGGGGTGGTGGTCCCCCTCTTTAAAAAGGGGGACCGGAGGGTGTGTTCCAACTATAGGGGGATCACACTCCTCAGCCTCCCTGGTAAGGTCTTTTCGAGGGTACTGGAGAGGAGGATCCGCCGGATAGTCGAATCTCGGATTCAGGAGGTGCAGTGTGGTTTTCGTCCTGGCCGTGGAACAGTGGACCAGCTCTTCACCCTCCGCAGGATCCTGGAGGGAGCATGGGAGTTCGCCCAACCGGTCTACATGTGTTTTGTGGACTTGGAGAAGGCGTTCGACCGTGTCCCTCGGGGACTCTTGTGGGGGGTACTCCGGGAGTATGGAGTGCCGGACTCCTTGATATGGGCTGTTCGGTCCCTGTATGACCGGTGTCAGAGTCTGGTCCGCATTGCCGGCAGTAAGTCGGACATGTTTCCTGTGAGGGTTGGACTCCGTCAGGGCTGCCCTTTGTCACCGATTCTGTTCATAATTTTTATGGACAGAATTTCTAGGCGCAGCCAGGGCGTCGAGGGGGTCCGGTTTGGCGACCTCAGAATCGGGTCTCTGCTTTTTGCGGACGATTTGGTTCTGTTGGCGTCGTCAGGCCGTGACCTTCAGCTCTCACTGGAGCGGTTCGCAGCCGAGTGTGAATCAGCTGGGATGACCATCAGCACCTCCAAATCTGAGACCATGGTCTTCGGCCGGAAAAGGGTGGAATGCTCTCTCCGGGTCGGGAATGAGATCCTTCCCCAAGTGGAGGAGTTCAAGTATCTCGGGGTCTTGTTCACGAGTGAGGGACGAATGGAACAGGAGATTGACAGACGGATTGGTGCGGCGTCTGCAGTGATGCGGGCTCTGCACCGGCCCGTCGTGGTGAAGAAGGAGCTGAGCCAGAAGGCGAAGCTCTCGATTTACCGGTCAATCTATGTTCCTACCCTCACCTATGGTCACGAGCTGTGGGTAGTGACCGAAAGAACGAGATCGCGAATACAAGCGGCCGAAATGAGTTTCCTCCGCAGGGTGTCTGGGCTCTCCCTTAGAGATAGGGTGAGAAGCTCGGTCATCCGGGAGGGGCTCGGAGTAGAACCGCTGCTCCTCCGCATCGAGAGGAGTCAGATGAGGTGGCTCGGGCATCTGGTGAGAATGCCTCCTGGACGCCTCCCCGGTGAGGTGTTCCGGGCCCGTCCCACTGGGAGGAGACCCCGGGGAAGACCCAGGACACGTTGGAGAGACTATGTCTCTCGGCTGGCCTGGGAACGCCTCGGGGTCCCCCCAGAAGAGCTGGAGGAAGTGGCCGGGGACAGGGACGTCTGGGTCTCTTTGCTCAAGCTGCTGCCCCCGTGACCCGATCCCCGGACCAGCGGAAGATAATGGATGGATGGATGGATGGATCACAGAACAGACACAGAAACAATCGTGTTACCTCACATCATGTCAAAAAGTTAGCATAAAACCAAACCTAAAAAACAGAAAGTACATGCAAAATCCTATAGTTAGTACTATTGGTCATTTACTAAATCTAAATAAATAGATTTATTGGTGTAGAAAATGTTCTAGTCCAGCATGATTCCATACAAATACTATATGTAACAATTTACAGCATTATGGGGTTTCTGCAGTCTCAGAGGCTGCAGTTTCAGGGTAGTAATTTTAATATGACCTCATGGTAATGTGTTGAAATAACACGCCACTTCTGCGTGTCACGTTGGCTGACTGCAGGTCTCTAGCTGCGGTATCTAAAAGGCCAGTGAAGTAAGTAGGAGCCCCAAAACCCCCAAAACTCCTTTATTGCAATGCTTATTGATCAAGTAAAAACATTTCTGACCTAAGAATATATCTAAGCTTCTTTTCTTTCAAAGAAAGAGAAACAGGAGATTACAGTAAATGAGCATTTTTCATTCTAGATATTTCCCACGATATTTGGTAGAAAGCACGTAATTACAAAGCCGTACGCTACTGACCTCATCTAATAGGTTTTCGATGCTCGAAGATCTTTTAAATATTCCTGCCAGGCCTCCTTTTTTCTCCTGAAACACACAACCACATGCATACATGTTATTTTTCTTTGGCATAATTTCAACATCAGCTGTTGCATAATCAGTGGTAAGAAGTAACCATTTACTGAAGTGCTCGGTATCCAGAGGCTAAGCCTACACTTCCTGTCAGTAACAGAGCTGATTCTCCACAATACACATCAAGGTTACCAAACAACAAAGACGCACCTTGAATAACGTAACATAGCAGTAAATTTAAAGAAGGTGTGCACCTGAATGAACGTTTCCACCAATATTATGACTGACACACACAGAAAAAAGGTGGCATCTATTGGACTAATTAAATGTTCAACATGTTTTTTTTTCCTTCTGCACAGTCACTGTTATTTGCTGCTGCACAAACAATTATAATAATACAGTATCCATGTGTCTATTAGATAATTAATCTTGTGCAAAGACCTTTATTTTTTAGTCACTTCCTTCTTTTCCAGGACTCAAATACAACTTAACATCATCAGTGCTTTCTCTATGGGGATTTTAAGCACTTTTTTTTTTGCACAGGAGAGTTTGCTCTACAGGTTTTGAATGCAGCATTTCTTAAAAATATATTATTTTTACATAAATATGAACACTGTCTCTACTCATTAGTCTCTCAGGTTGATAGCATCTACGATCTCCTGTATGCTACATGAGAGACAACATAAACACAATCATTAAATTAGGGGATGTATCTTGCTTTGAAGCTGCTGGTCCAATAATGGTTCCCCTGTTTACACATCACTGTCTGCTTTAAATCTGCCATCGAGCACGAGAGGAACAAACCACAACAGAATCATAAGTGGCCTCCATTAAGGACGAAGCACTTCCAGAGTCAGGACACATCACTTTTCCCCCCTATTAGACACCACAGAACTCTAAACTCAGCTTAAATCCCTCACACATCATCCCTAAAAACACAAACATCCCCCGACTTCCATGACAGGTTAAATCGCCGTCACGATCTTAACCCTGTACACTCAACATACTGTACATGACAGAAACATGCACAAATATCGCACATAATCATCTGTCTGTTTGGAAAAACTAGAACAGCCGACTCGTGTTTCAGTCGATCCGAGCCAGCAGGTTTCAATTCGTGTTCACATGACAAACGCAGCCACAGATGAGACAGAAACAAATGCAGAAGTGGTTTTTTTAGACTGAAATACCTTCTGGCCGGTTGTTTCCATCAGATTCTCACTGCTGCCAGCCTCCAACTGACCTGTTTGTTCCCAGATAAATTCTCATTGCTGGCTGAGAGTTCGGTGTCAGAAAGCCCATCCTGCAAAGAAAGATTAAAGGCCTTAAAACGTTACGGTTTAACCAAAATGACTGAACAATTTCAATCTTCACAGGCATAAACTCATAAATACTATAAATAAATGTCTTAAAGTTTAAATATACACGTGTGCATCAATACAGACACATTATGAAGCGATAGTGGGGCGCAAATGATTGGTTTCCAGTGAAAGAAAATGGTTAAAAAGTTTACAAAAGCTTCTATAACAAAGACAGAAATGACCTGTTCTGTTTTTAACTCTGCATGAAAACATTTGAAGTCCTGCTAACAACCAGAAAACAGAAGACACGCATCTAAAAGAGTTGGATTCACTGATCCATGTTGCAGTGTTACCTCCTCAGACTGAGCAGCTTCTGCAGATTTAAGAGGGTTCTTGAATATCCCACTAAATATTCCTCCTTTTTCCTGAAACACACATATTCATAGAGTTTTCCTCAAAATGTGCGGTGTGACAAGAAGTGAGGCAGTCTTTTTAGAATAAGCAGTCACAGAGAGGAGGAGGAGGAGGAGGAGGAGGATGCGACGCTGCTTAATGAGGACAATAATATTCATTTTCACTGAGTGAGAAGCTGAACAGGACTATAATACAGGGTGGATTTCATAAAAGTGCCACAGAGTTTAGTAGGAAGTCACAAATAAGGGGAAATGGAGCAGTATCTCCACACAGCTGGATGGTAAAAAGTAGGTTTTGATGTTTAAGAAAGTTACAGAGAAATGGGAAACATACACCTCCAACCTACACATCAAGCAGTTCAAATAAACTATAAACAGAGTCAGCTGTTCAACATAGTTTATGGATGAAGAATAAAACGACTCACTTTGGTGTTGTTGTCAGCCAGACCGTCGCTGCTGCCCGAGAGCTCATCGTCTTGTGACTTCTTCTCCTGAGAAAAAGATGAAATCAGTTACATCCATCTGGTCCACACTGAGGATGTTTCAGTCTAATCTTTCCTAAGAGACTTCTAGTTGTTTTGCTCAGATAGTGGCTTTAAGAAGACTCAAAGCTTAAACAGAACATTAAGCTTTCTTCAAAGAGTGGTCGTTATCACACGAAAGCAAAAAGGCTCTGAAGCCTGATACACGTTTTTTTTGGACTCTTTGTTAGGACATTATTTCCTCAATTCAGGAATTTATCTAGAAACTATCATGTCATGGTGAATAATGATGAAAAATATCCCAAAAAACTAAGTAAATTTATTTAGTTTTCACCAAAAATATAGAAAAGCAGCAAACACTCACAGTGGTACAGAAACCTTTTCTGTTTTTTGTTGTGATAATGGATACATTTGTGTAATAACCTTGAGGTAATAAGACTTGCTTATGGGTTAGGGGTAATATATTCTATTTTAAACACTTGTAGGTCAGCTCCTCGCTGGAGCAAAGATGGTTAAACTCATATCTATGCCCAGAAATGACACTTTCTGTGCTCGAAGCAGAACTGCACACGCATGGTGTGTTTTGATGCTATAGATGCTCCCCTTGTGTCATGACTGTGATAACGAACAGTGAAATGTTATCATCGGAAACACTCATGTATGAGATCACCAGAATTGCCTCAAGTGATAATTTATTTATTTATTTTTTTTAAATAAAAAGGCATAATTCTTTGTTATCTTGTAACAGAATAATCTGGATAAAAAGCATCAAAACAGATAATAATTAAGGCTGCTCTTGGCTGACGTGCAGCAGGGAAACTGCAACACAATGTCCGATGCCAATGTGATAAGCGTGCAGTTAGCATATAGTGCGATTTAGGCTTAAAATAGGCCCTGTTGATATGACAAATATGCATTAGCTTGTTTTTACATTGTGTGGTGACAGAGTGAATGTGAGCAAAACTTTCAGTCCCTTCAAACTCCTGAACCTTAGTTTCACATTCAGGTCTGATTTCAGTACAAAACGTAAAGAATACACAGATCTCAGCCGTTTTATGGCGATTATATATGATATTAACCTGAACAAGCATAGTAAAACAGGACGTCAACAGCATGAAGTTTAATTAAACGATGCCAAACTGACCTTTGTGCTGGCGGCATCAGACAGACTGTCACTGCTGCCTGAAACGTCTTTATGTGCCAGCAGATTCTCCTGGAACACAAACGCAGCTAATTATTTACAGTTATTCCTTCTGAAGATGGAAAAGTTACTCCTTTAAAAAGATGGGATGTTTTTCTTGTAATTTTTGTATTATCTGATGAGGCCAATGCGCCTGTAGATGTTGGCTGAATAACTTTGAACCTACACATCCTGCCACAGAGATTAGTTTAGTTTCACAGGTGAGTGAGGGAGGCCCACTCCAAACCAGAAACCAGGGTCATGGCAGGTATTTGTGGCCTGTCCTAACAGGAAAAGGTGAAACATTACATCAACGATCTAAGCTGCTACACAAGAGTAGAGACCTGAAACCCGTAAATCTCTCTGGAATGTGGTTGTTGATGTTATTTTCTTCTTTTTCTGCTATCGCAAGCCAAAATGTCTGCAGTGACAAAGATGATAAAATCTAAAGAGTAGTCTTGGTGTGAACAAACACATTCCGATCTTTAGTTCACAGCCATCAAAAAGATCAAAAATGTTGAGAGAAAAAATTCCCGTTTCCCCTTTTTTTTGATGACATAACCTGTTTTCCTGAGTTTCTACATGAAAACTACTCGTGTGTTTGAGGAGCTTTACCTCTGCAGCTGCTTTCGGGGTCTTCCTGAGGAGCCCACTGAACAAACCAGCTTTCTCCTGATTGTGTTCTAATTCATAAAGCTAGCAAATAACGATGGTTCCAGAGTCAATGTGAACACATCTGCACAGTTTAAGCTTCAGAGGTGACATATGTTGATATCTTACCTCCTTCAGTCGGGGGCCTTCAGACAGTTTTGGAGATTTCCTGAACATCGAGCTGAATATGTTTCCTTTTTCCTGACACACACACACACAAAAACGTGTTGTTTTTACAACTAAATTAAGTCCTGTAACACAAAGTCTTTCTCAGTGTGTTGAAAAGCATAGAAAGTCCTTACTTTTGTCTCGCTCTTCTCAGACAGATTCTCATTGCTGGCTGACAACTCAGTCTGCAGCGATTCTTTATCCTGAAACACAAACGGCTCAAACTTTATATTCGGTCGCCCAGCAGCTGAGCGTCCCGTCCGCTGACATAAGCGAGCAAAAAGAAACAGCTGAGCGGTGAGAGCATCATCAAAGTTAGGAAATGTTGGTCTAAATGCAGGAGGTCCTAACAGGAAACCTGTTGAGTAAATGTCATGTAAAAGCTTCATTTGCATGTTTATCTTAAAAAATAATTAAAAAAAATAAATCAACCGCACAAAGCTTATTGAAATGTTGCTATTGTTTTTTAATAGCTGCAAAACATAAAGCAACATTTATAACTGTAGGCAGGAGAAGAAGAATAAAAGCTACTATCAGCAGGTAAAAAACCTCTGAAAAGAGGAGCGGTGGCATTCACCTGAAAGACGTCTGCTCTGTAAGTTTTCTAGAGCTTCCAACTTGAGAGAAATTTAGGCTATAATGTGGGAGATGAGAGCAGGGGAGTGATGTTCTTCTGTCAAAGTGGGGACTCACTGCTAAGAGAATTTCATTCATTAAGGGTGCTGATGTAAAACGACAGTAACAGGTTTGGCAGCTTTGAGCAAACACACTGATGTCACACACTCAATTTTTTATTTATTTTTTTAATTTTTTGGGGGCTTTTATGCCTTTATTAGACAGGACAGTGTAGAGAGACAGGAAGCAGGGGGCAGAGAGAGGGGGAACAACATGCAGCAAAGGGCCGTCCGATGCGGGACTCAAACTGGGGCCAGCTGCAGTGAGGACTATAGTCTCTGTACATGGGGCGCCTGCTGTACCCACCATGCCACAGACCGCTCTGCACACACTCAATTTTGACCATATTTCTTTCAATCTAGTTCGCGCCCATAATTTCTCCCACACATTTACAATTTATACATCAAATCGTAGGTGTTTTTATACTCTTTCTCCAAATGTGACTGTCATTGCAATGAGCCTGATGGTTCTCTCTCAAAACACCTCATAGTGCAGAGTGCGCCCGACAACCTCCATTTAACTCCCCTTATATTTGAGCTTGAATTTTCGTTTCGAGACTCATAGCAGGGTCTTTTTAATCTGCTGTTTAAACTATAATATATACTGTGGGTACACGATACTGTTACTTAAGATTCAAGAACTTACAGCTCTAAGTGACTTTTTTAGGCTCTATTTTTAGTCTGCCCATCTGTTTGCTCCTCAGAAGAGTTTTCTTAAAGGAAGTTACAGGATATTTAGAATCAGGTCTATCAAAATGCTGAATCTCAACGGGAAGTAACTGCATCGGCATCTCATTTACACAAACTGACGCCCAACATTCAGGCTTCCCTTGGTAAGCATCACATGATGTGATTACTTTGACCTTTAAGCTCTGAGGAACGTACAGAACTCCTGCTGCTTTACATAAAACACTATTTTACACCATTTTGAGGATATTTGTAAATAATGGAACATGATAGCGTCTGTGGATTTTCCAAAAGCCAGAACAAAGTGTTAAACTGCCTCATGCTGTACCTCCAGGTTTCTTTTGGCTCTTTATGTGATCCTGAACAGACACGTTTCCACAATACACTTCGACAATACCAAAACTCGGGTCAGTAAAAAGTAAAACAGACTTTTATGATCAGTGCACATCTCATTACCTGCTCAGGTGCTCCCTCTCCAATGATCTTGGGCGATTTGCGGAGGATCCCGCTAAAAAATCCTTTTTCCTGGTGACAGCAGATGGATAAACCGGCACCATCAGTGACTGTTACATCAACACAATAACAGCAATGTTAGATGATAAATATCCCACTCGCTACACAGATGATCACATCCCAGCTCACCTTTGAGTGAGTCTCAGCCAGATTGTCATTACTGCCGGACAGATCGCCAGCAAGCGACTGCTGGTCCTGAGACACAAAATGAAAGTGTTTAAACTTTAAACCAATGGTTTGATTATGTGGTTTTGATAAATCATATTTTTTATCACGCTTACCTGATCCATTTGAGCAGTTTCCGCTGGCTTCGGCGACTTCCTGAATATCCCGCTGAATATTCCTTCTTTTTCCTGAAAAACAGACGCACATGCTCAGTAATGGAAGATTTATTCAGTTAAGTTCAGTGTGAATCTCCTGCAGACCTGTCTGTACACTGTAATGAGAGTTAATATTAATCAGAGCAGCTACAGACACTTAAAGATGCTCACCTTGTTGTGCTCGGACAGACTGTCGCTGCTGGCGGACAGCTCACTGGACGCACTCAGATTCTCCTGGAACAACAAAGTGATAAAACAGAGAAATTTTAATTGTTGCTAAAAAAGACAGTTAATTCTAAACTTAGCCAACTTCCTCCTGGAAGCATTTTCATGTCCGGGATACAAAGAAAGGACATTAATCCTCTTATAAGTCCGATAAACATAGAGGGGCATTTTACAAACTAAATGGGGAGTTTTAGCCATCACACCTGTGCAGATGTGTCATCTGCAGGCTTGTTGGACTTTTTAAGGATGCCGGAGAAGAAGCGCCCTCTTTCCTGAAAATAAATAAGATTTTAATCAATAAAAACACAAAAACATAATCAGTAATATTCATCTCTGCAAGTATTTCTTTCCATTAACAGAGGCATACAGAATTTGTGGATCTTTTCAGATATTTGTTACAGGTTTCTGAAAGAGGAGCTTGTTACATAAAAGATAAAAAGCACCAACAGGCTGCTTTTCTTAAATAATTGCTCGTCTCCTTTCAGAATTCCTTCAACTTGCAGCATTGTGCTGTTAATGTTCTGTAAAGTGTTCTAAAATTTTCAACATCTCTTGCTTGTTAAAGCCACTAAAGTAACACTTTACATTGTTTTGGTCAGATGTTTTCTCCTCTTCTTCTGCATCTTCAGGATCACTGTCTGCTTTACTGACCTTAGGAAAAAAATAGGAAAGATCAAAATTGGAAAACAAAACCAAAACAAATTATGGGATTAATAACAACAACAACAAAATGGAAATATAAAAGCAAATGGCAAAAATAAACAGGGTTTGAGCATTTATTGATCTCAGTGAGCATTGTTGCCAAATATTCCCAATGTAAGCCACTAGATGATGTCATTAACACGCTAATTAACATATTTGTGATGTCACATTTGCATTCTGCGTTTCCTTCCTGCTCTGTCAAACTGTCATAATCCAAAATAAATTAAAAAAAGAGTTAGAAATTACTAATTAAATAAGTTTATATGATTAAAAATGCTACTAATATTTAAATAATAAAATTATTTCAGTAAAAATGATTGAATTAGAGTTAAAGCACAATGCTGCATTGTATGTTTTTGGCCTCCTAACAACCAGTGTTTGGTAAACAAAAAGAAGAAGAAGAATCACAACAGAGTCAGTTTTACCGTCAGGGCTGGAGAAGTTGATCTCTCTTTGGGTGATTTCCTGAACATCCCAGCAAGCAGACCTCCTTTGTCCTGAAAATGCAGAGCATGAAAAGATTAAAACTTTACCATTCGGAAACTAATCCGTAAAACAAGCTGCCTTGTTTTCACAAATAAGTGCTAAATATCTCTGAAAATAATGTCATGAAGTGGCTTCTTCCAACAATCAGAAAGGTTTTCACTTACATGTTATTAAAGTTATCTGATTTTTTAAAGAATGAACCTCTTCCACATTTGCTGAAGGTTACATATGAATCATAACATAATGATTTCTTTTGTGTGGAAAAGAAGAAGCAGAACTCTGTATTTCATAAAAGCCACAACACATTGTTGAGCTGCACCTATTTGGGTTCTGCATTCTTCTCTTGCTTGTTCTTCTCAGCTGGTTGTTCCTTCTCTGCACCGGTTTCTTCTGCACTGGGATCTGGACTCGGCTCTCTGCTGGCCTGAAAAAAAGTCACTGAAAACCACAGATGCTGTGATTCCACCAACACAACAAGAGAAGACGAGAAACTACCGCCTAACCCTCATCTACGGCGGCTCCCTCATGTATTAGTCTTACTATTTGTTTGCATGAGAAACAATCTACTGTTGTTTTGTAATTCCTAAAAGAATCCTGGAAAAACCTCCCTTATTTGAACTTTTCAGGAAACTTTGTAGCTCTATAATTCATCCTTTAGTTAGCTTAACAAACAAAAAAGTGAGGAAAATGGTTTCTTTTTCTCAAAGAAAATCATACATTCACATCCAAAATCTACATGAAGATGCATTAATATGCTTATCATACAGCGCAAGTCGTCTTCTTTAATTCAAGTGATCAACCATTCTTCTTCCATGTTTTACATATTAAGCCTGAAATTGATCAAAGTGTTACAAATTAAGGTGGAAGAGGTCCAAAAAGTCATGTTAAAAATACAGTTCAGATTAACGATTTGCTGATTTTTTTAATCAAAGAAAAGTACATCTTGATTTTGGACAGTTTGCGTCTTTAAAAATAAATTAAATAAATACTGGATGACAACAGGTGAATGTCGGGCCCTTAAGAAACACTCAACAACCCGGAAAGACTAAAACAATTCTGTTAACTTTCATACACTTCAGGGACCACACATGAAATCAGGTGAACTTTTTGTGTTGGTTTGGGAGACTATGTTTCCTCCTCTGCTCATCTTCAGTGTGGTGTCCCCCAGGGCTTAGTTTTAGGGCCCCTACTGTTCTGATTAGTAAATCAGATTTGTACTTTTGTAACGTATAATCAGAGGCCTGAAAGACTCAGTTTGGTAGTTGATTCCTGATAAAGTTTACCTGAGTGAAATTATTATTTTATAATTACGGGAAATGTGCTACAATGTGTTTTTTATAAAGAGAAACATTTTATTTCCAGTTATCATCACTTGTTACTCTGCTGCAGTAATGAAATAAGACTTTAAAGGCATCAACGCTCAGAAATCTACTCTTTTAAGTTCTGTGTGTAGTAAACTGTACAATCTTTGCGACTGCCATCTGTAAATTTACATGCGACTCCTGAGTCAGCTGTGGCTGATCTGTGAACAGGTTTTGATTTGATCCTCTGAACTCAACCTTCTCTGCGCTGGAGCAGAACATTGCGGTCTATTCAGTTACTATGGTGATAATGCTTCAACTATATAATACATGGGTCAGATTTGTGATACCACAAAACCTGAGTTAAGACCAAAGACAGCTGGATAACTCACCAATCTCACTGGTTAAGGCCCAAAATACCAAATCATAAATCTCACACAAATATTTACTGTCCTGTCAAAGAATTTATGACCAGCAGATCTGACTAGTGCAGATACTTCTTATTCTTAACTCAGGAAGTCTGAGCATGAGCAGTAACCACCACCATCCCCATGAAAGCGTCACGATTTTCAGCAGAAACACCAACACAAGATGCTGCTTCATACCTTTGGTGATGATTTGAACTGCAACCCTTTCATTACTCCTTTCAGACCGCCCTGCCAACCACAGTCACATGTCACAACACTAACAGTGGAAAACACACATGAACACACACACACACACACACACACACACATACCTGTTTGTTGCTCTGAGCTTGTTTGAGTGCGACATCATCAGTTTTTTCCTCTTCAGAGGTGGGGATCACGAAGCTCTGAAAGGAACAAATATCATGCAAACTGGTTCAAAAACATTATACATGTACAGTATACTGCTCACTGAGACACAAGCTGAAATATGAGTATGTTGTTTTGTTTTGTTTTGTTTATTTTGTTAAACGGTGTCATACAACAAAAAGGTGCCCAGCCCGCATGGGCTTACAAGACACACCATAAGTAATAAAAAGCAATAGTCAAAAGAACATCTCCATAATTGCTAATCCAACATATACGGTCCTCAGTAGACAACAACCTCACTCAAACATAAAGCGCGCCCCTGCGCTGTTGGTAAGCTTCCAACACATATCGGGCTAAATAAAACACTTTTTCCCTAAAACAAATATGTTAGTCTGCACTCATCGGACATAGAAAACAAATCATGACATTCCAAGGTCAATTTAAGGAAGAGCTTAAGTCTAAATACATGGTAAAAAGGACAGTAATACACAAAATGCATCTCATTTTCCACCTCATTTAAGTCACACAGGTGACACTTTCTGTTCTCCTCTGGGATTGCATGGAAACGTCCAGTTTCAACCGCCAGAGGCAAGATGCCACTTCTCAATTGGGCACAAACAGACCTCTGCGCTCTGGTAAGGTTCAGGGTGACATAATGCTCTGGTTGGTAGACAGACTTTATAAAACAATACATTCTCAGTTTAGGTTTGTACAGAATTTCTTCTGTAAAAAGTAAGTACTCTGAGTAAGTAACAACGTCTACTGAGTCATAAACAGCGGCTTTCACACACCTTAACTGCATGTGTGAATGCACAGTTATGTTGCATGCATGTACATACCCACCCACCCACACACACACACACACACACACACATACACACACACACACACACACACCTGTTCACCACCAGAAACCTGTTCTGCTTTTTAAACAATGACGATCGGGTCAGTTGTCAAGTTTCCATGAGTGAAAATCTGTAATGCTGTTCAGGGAGGCCGATTTCCGCGTTTAAAACGAGGTGTTTTTCGGAAATGCTGCACGCCATTTTCATGTCATGGTGAGGTTAGCTAAAGGTTAGCTTAAGCACAGAGTTACTGTTACATAAACATCCATATATATGAGATTTAGGTGCACTGCTTACTGTAAACGTTGGCGTCTTCTCTTTTGGGTTTCGCCGGAACATTCCAGTCGGGGCCGACTGATTATTTCACAACGAAGCACATGTAAAGACAGAGGAACACATCAGATGTGCCGTTTATGAATCAGCTCGGAACTTTTTGTGTTTACAGATGCAGGTGTAATACCTGTTTAAAGTCTGCTTCATCTACAGCAGCTTCTGGTTGGTCAGCTTCTCTGGAGCTCTGAGGGGGAAGAGGAAGGTATTTAACCAACAGATTATGATGATAGCCAAGGTGTTCATGGGCTTTTTTTTGTGTGTGTGTGTACTTTTGTGTGGTCAGCCTTCCTGTGCTGGCTGTGTCTGGTCGTGGTGTTTAGTTCCTGCACAAACAATTGCAACAAATAACAAAAGATAAATGGAACAGGGAGGAAATGTGAAACCCTGAGAAGCTCTCAGAGGCTGCTGAGTCATATCAGTATTATCAATAAAAACAAACATGAGTCTGAGAATATTTCCTTAAATGAACATTTCATTTTACTGTACACTTTCTATGGGTTTGGGTGGACTAAAAGGAGTTTGAGAAAGTTTCTCTTTCGTTTCTCGTTGCTTCAGGTTCCCATTGGTCTGATTATGTCAGAAAAAACAGGTGGTCATGCACAGATTTTATTGTTGTCTGGATACAGTAAAGTTTAAAGATGCTGGTTAAAATGAGTATAATTACAATAAGAATTTTAACATTATTAATGTACACATCCAGGCTTAAACAGTCACATTTCATTCCCTCTCCACACCTTTCTCAGTGTTCCTCTGAGCTAAATAACCATCAACAAGAGTTTAAAAACATCATGAAGGAAATACCTCATCGTTTGAGGTGGCTGATCTTTTCATTCTGTACTGGGTCTGACTCAGTTCCTGCAAAGAAGGCACAAATCAGTTCATTATTCTTATGAAAACCTGTTAAGTATTGAGTTAAATGTAAAATAAGATAGGATGAAACAAGCTTAGGAAGGATGACGGCAGACGCTTTTATCCAAAGCTACTTACAAATTAGGATATAACATTACAGCTAACATCAAAGCTAACAATAAGCTACAAAGAAGGGAACCACCCAATCAGATTCTACAACATCTGCAGAGACTCACAGGGAAGTTCATGTCGACAATGTTGCCAAAATACATCAATACTGAGGATCACAGTGGGTAATACTAGAAGCCGGCATGTATTCATGTTTAGGACTAATGCTTTGTCCACCACATCTGCTCAGAGGAACTTAAATTCTAACAAACAAGAGCAAAAACATTTTTCAGAGGATAACTTATACCAGAGGTAGCACTGTCGTGCACAAACCGTCAGCAGCACGCAAACAAAACGAGCAGAGACTGTTCGTGTTGGACTCACAACCTCTCAGGCCTCTCTGGGTCATTTCTTTTTACCTGCAAACAAAGTTTCAGGACAAACATTTAAGCAAGCAAACACACGAGTAAATGTGTCACTGGTTAACCAGAATCAGAATCAGAATCAGAATTAGTTTTTATTGCCATTGTTAGAGAACAGTGTTCACTAACTAGGAATTTGCTGCGGCGTAAGGTGCAAACATGTAACAGGGATATAATGATAAAAAATAAAGAATAAAAATATATGAATACAAAATGTACAAGGTGTGTACAACAATACACAGTAACCAATATACAGAGCAACAACAGTGCAGCTTCGTTAGTGCAATTTTAATGATGGTAAAGTGAAGTAAAGTGTCTGGGGCAGGTTATGAGGTGATTATGAAGTGTTTATAAGTCTGACTGCAAGGGGGAAAAAACTGTTTTTGTGACGGGAGGTTCTAGTCCGAATGGACCGAAGCCTCCTGCCTGAGGGGAGTGGTTCAAATAGTCCATGTGCAGGGTGAGAAGGGTTAGCTGTGATCCGACCTGCTCGCCCCATAGTTCTGGAGACGTGCAGGTCATGGATCGATGGGAGGCTGCAGCCGATCACCTTCTCTGCGGAGCGCACAACTCGCTGCAGTCTGTGTCTGTCCCTGGCAGAGGCCCCGGGATACCACACCGTGATGGAGGAGCAGAGGATGGACTCGATGATGGCCGTGTAGAACTGCACCATCAGCTGGGCCGGCAGCTTGGCCTTCCTCAGCTGTCGCAGGAAGTACATCCTCTGCTGGGCCTTCCTGGTGAGGGAGCTGATGGTCGGCTCCCACTTGAGGTCCCGGGTGACGGTGGTGCCGAGGAACCGGTGACAGTCCGCAGTGGTGATGGGGGTGTCAGTGAGGGTGAGGGGGGGCAGGGGGGCTGTGGATTTCCTGAAGTCTACAACCATCTCCACTGTCTTCTGGGCGTTGAGCTCCAGGTTGTTGCTGCTGCACCAGGTCACCAGCCGGAAAGGTTTGGGTTTATTACACTACCTCTGAAGGCTTTGGAGGAGCTTTGGGCTGAAAACAAAGAGAAGAAACACAGAGACTGTGAGAGGAGCAGCTTGCAATGTTTTAAACAACTAAGTGTGAGTATTTTCAGGCAGACACTTGAAATAAAAGCAAGTTTACTTTTACATTTACCTTCAAATTTAATCTTGAAATCATTCTGCTGAGGTAATATTTGCATATATTTAAGAAAACGCACACAGAAGAAGAGGTGGTTGGTAACAGGAACCAGGTTAGACATGCTGGGAATGCGGAATACATCAGACAGTGATGGATATCAGCTTTCCACCAGCAGCCAGAACCAGTCTGTTGAGCTCAGTCACTTCACACCTAGGAGCATCAGCACTTCTCTGAGCTTAGTTTACTGTGTCTGAGCTGGGAAACTGGTTCTGTTACTGTGAGTCATAAATCCGTTAGCTGAGGCAAACCTTCTTTTAGCAAAGTGACTGCGATATTCATTCAGCACTGATAATGGAGTTAAACTGGGAAAGACGAGCAATAACAGGACAGATGATGACCCGCGTCCGATTGTCACTTATTTTATAGCGCAGAAACACATCCAACCACAGTCATAAACATCTGTCCTGCTGCAGATGATGCGACTCCACAAGCTGCACCAGCTGTTGTCATTTTACTGATCTTTTTTTTTCACAGAGCTTCAAATATCATCTTCCACACTGTGTGGGTGACATGTTGAGGGATCTTGTTCCTTGTTTAATATTTCTCTGTGTGTTACTTGTTGATAGACTCACGTGCTTTGGCTTCTTTTTGACCTCTGGCTTCACCATACAGGCCTCCATCCTGCCTGCAGGAGCGACACACAGTAACACAAAGTGTGTTGGTTTGTGATTGAAGCATCGAAAGTTCGAGGGTAAAAAACCAGACCCGCCAAAACGGGAAAATAAACACAAGCCTGATGACAACAACGGTAATGGCTGCACTTACCAGGTCTAGGGGATAAACCATACAGATCTGTTTTTAATCACTTCTTTTTCTATTTTTCAACTTTACTTTTTGCCTATTTTCAATCATGATCAACTGATGCAGAAAGATGAGGTTTGTGATAAGTTTTTAGAGCCTGTAATCATTTCCAGGAGCCATTCCCTGAGTTTTACCGCCAACTGCAAATTGTTGTAATGTGCTCCAGATGTTTGCAGCTTCACAGATTCCTTTGTGAACTGGATGATGTCCATCATAAAGAATTTCAGAATAAAAATCACCTCCTAACGAAGGTTTTGTCAATTTTTAGATACATTTTAGACTCATCTCGGTGTAAATTGCTGTGGTCTTGGCTTAAAACAACTGAGCTTTGGTCAGTTTTGTCACATGTGTGGTTTTCCTACCACCAGACGTCACGTCTTTATAAAATCAGTTCTCTACTACTTCAGTAAGGAGGATGCAGCTGAAACAGCGCAGCTTTCCAGAGCAGCATTAAGCTGACACACCATCTGAATACACAGATGTTATACACGGTTATACACAGATGTATAACCGATACCATCAACAACGGCTCATTTCCATCTCGGTGGGACACAAACAGAGCCCCGAGCCCCTCTTTTGAAAAGGTAGTGATCAGTTACTGTTAAATCTATTAAACACATCTGTAACTATTTCCATTTTGATAAACCCGTTGGTAGACGGATTAATTTTTCAGTAAACAAGGCCTCTGGACGTAGTAAGACAGCTCAAACTGGGAAAAAGCAAAGCCAACAATTAAAAGAATGATATCATCATAAAAATGGCTTTTTAATCATTTATTTGCACTTCTACTTTGTGTTGGACACCATTTTCACAGAATTAAACAAGGTGAGGAAACACTACTCAGGGTTTCGGGTCCTTTATGAGACAAAAGAGGACGGTCCCACTGTGCTGTTCTTTATCGCATTTATATGACTGTTTCCCCAATTTCAATATCCTCTGTTCCTCTCCTCAAAATTTAGAAGACCAGACAGGACGTATACAAGGGCTGAGGAGATGAGGCAAAAGGATTTTAATAAAATGTAAATTGTAAGGTCTCTGTGTGCTCTTAATTTATTCATTAACACTTTAATTAAACTCACAGCCTAACAGGATATCCTCATGAGAAGCCCTTTCATCTCTCTCTCCTCGCTGCTCCAAGCACATTTTAGGAATTGATGCATCTTTGTTTTGTCGTGCTGAAACTGATTTTACGTGTCAAAGGCTAGAAGATTGAGGAAGAAGTGAAATGAGCTATTACTCAGGCAGGTCGAGGCATTTAAATTATGTTCATTGGCACTATGGCTTGCAAATCTGCTTAAATTTCTAGAAAGATAGACGCATACTTTCATGTTAAGGCCAAATTTTGACCACCAATCTGAGTGTTGCAGCAGAAAAGGAGCCTAATCGGATCAGTAAGTGCTCTATTATCCAGTTAACGTGCCCACTTTATCCTCAGTTTTTCTGTTATTAGCTGATAAAATAAACGACTGGTGTGGTACAAGGACAAGTTGTATTATAAGAGAAGCTCCTCCAGAGATCCTGGCTGCAACAAGTGGTTATTTCATCTGCTCCGACCTCTGCCATCAACATAGTTTCTATCACAGGCCCGTTGCTCACTAGATTATCTTTATTTGGGTTATTCAAACCCTACAGATGGTTGCACAGTTTCTGAAATACTAAAACTAAATGTTTCCACCAACAACCACTCATTAAAAGTCTCTTAAATCACATTTCCTCCAGTTTCTGCTTTATTTTTGGTTCATTGGATAACTGGACAAACTGAACTGAACATTTGTGGCTGAACGTCATGCTGTTGGGACGGCAAACCCAAACATGACTGTACAGATTAGACTGAAGGACACAGCAGCGAGGCAAACAACCCCCAGCCCTCCCCCCTCACAAGACCCTTTACTCCACATCACCCAAGGTCTCCAAAGGATGTCTCTATCCCAGCCAGGACTCCAGCGACCACCATCAACCGAGAAACGCAGGGCACCCCCTCCTCCTCTGCTTACATCATCTGTCCTGGCAGAGCAGGACACAAGGGGATGTGCAGGATGTTCAAGGAGCAGCACAACACCCAGAGTTCAAAACAAAGATAGCACTGTTCAAACCAAAGATACCATGCCATGATGTGTTCAGGGACCCTGCTATAGAAGTCCGACTTCTGATAGCTGTTCTGAGAACAAGCTGGGGCCCAATAGGATTCCTGTATTAGTTAGTAAAAGAAGGAATCGAAAACAGTCAACCTGCTGGGTGAATTTATCTAATCTGTTAACGGTACCCCGTACAACTCAGAATACAACAGAGAACAGTGTAAACTCCACAAAGCTAGCCTTACTTAATATTAGATCTCTGTCCAATAAGTCACTGTTAGTTAATGACTTCATAATTTCACACAATTTAGATTTTCTTTTTCTGACAGAAACATGGTTAACAGAGAGCACAAGTGCTACTGTTCTTAATGAAGCAGCTCCCCCAAACTTTAGTTTTATGGATAAATGCCGAAATGGGAGGAAAGGTGGTGGTGGTGGGGGGGGGGGGGGGGGGGGGGGGGGGGGGCTGCCTTATTTAAAGATACATTCCAGTGTAAAGAGATATCATTTGGTGATTTCACTTCTTTTGAATATCTGAGTTATTTTAAAGGGTGTTCCTAAAATCCTGTTCTTAATCATTTACAGATCTCCAGGATACTGTGCAAGTTTTATTGATGATTTTTCTGAATTATTGTCTGTTATTTCGACTGATTTTAACCATTTCATCTTGACCGGGGATTTTAACATTCACATGGATAATATGACGGATGGTACTGCCAAAGAATTTTCTTCTGTGCTGGACATGTTTGGTTTGTGGCAACATGTAACAGAACCAACCCACCTTCGAGGTCACATTCTGGACCTGGTCATTTCTAAAGGTGTTGATATTTCTTCTGTTGTTATTACTGATTTGGCCTTGTCTGACCATTTTTGTATTTTATTTGATTTACATATTTCTCAGAATGTTCAAACAACCAGCTTCTCAGTTAAGAAGAGGTACATCAATGAGAAAACAAGTGCTCAGTTTAGGGAGGCCATAGCTATGTTACCAACAATGAGCACAGAGTCGGTTGAAGGAATGCTGGATCATTTTAACTTGAAAATTTTTAATGTAATGGAAGCTGTTGCACCGATAAGAATCAAGAGCACCTTGATCAAACAGAAAACCCCATGGAGAAACACCACTACGGTCAAAAACCTGAAAAGAGAATGCAGGAAAGCTGAACGTAAATGGAGGAAAACAAAGCTTCAGATTCACTATGAGCTATACAAAGAAAGTCTGCGTAGTTATAACAATGAGCTGTGCAAGGCCAGACAGCTGCATTTATCTGAAATGATTAATAAGAATGTCAACAATTCTCGAACTCTGTTTGCTATGGTTGAAAAACTCACAAATCCTCCTAAACAGTCAAACCCAGACCTCCTCTCCACTGAGAAATGCAAGGAATTTGCCAACTTTTTTAGCCAAAAAATCAAAACAATTAGACAAAACATTCACGCAACACAGACAAACAAGAAAACTAATCTGTGTCTAAAACCTAGAAATAACTCTGACGTTATGTCACAATTTAATATTGTTAATTTAAAAATCCTAGAGGAAACAGTTCGGCATCTGAAATCAACAACTTGTTCTCTAGACATAATACCATCCGACTTTTTAAAAACTGTTTTTACCTCAGTAGAAAGTGATCTCCTACAAATAGTTAACAGCTCACTGGCATCAGGCATTTTTCCCAAGTCACTAAAGACAGCTGCCATTAAGCCACTCCTAAAGAAGAGAACTCTAGACGCCTCTATGATGAACAACTACAGACCTGTCTCCAACCTCTCTTTTATATCCAAGATTATTGAGAAAGTTGTATTTAACCAGCTCAACGACTTTCTGAATGAAAGTGGAAGTCTTGATAAGTTTCAATCAGGCTTCAGACGTCATCACAGCACTGAAACAGCTCTGGTCAAAGTGTTAAACGACATTAGGTTGAATACTGATTCTGGTAATGTTTCAGTCCTGGTTCTGTTGGACCTCAGCGCTGCGTTTGATACTGTAGATCACAGAATCCTGTTGCACAGGCTGGAAAACTGGGTTGGACTTTCTGGAGCGGTCCTTAACTGGTTCAGGTCCTACTTAGAAGGCCGGAGTTATTTTGTTACAATTGGCAGCTATGAATCTGAGCGAGTGGCCATGACTTGTGGAGTCCCCCAGGGGTCAATTCTTGGACCTCTTCTGTTTAACTTGTATATGCTCCCTTTGGGTCAGATATTGCAGAATTTTAACATCAATTATCACAGTTATGCAGACGATACACAACTTTATGTGTCTCTGTCACCGGACGACTGCAGCCCAGCAGATGTACTGTGTCAGTGTCTGGAGGAAGTAAACACCTGGATGAGAGAGAATTTTCTACAATTAAATGAAGACAAAATTGAGATCATTCTGTTTGGCAGCAAAGAGAAGAGGGTCAGCGTTGGTACATATCTTGAGACTCGGGACCTTACAATCACTGACCAAGCTTGTAACCTCGGGGTGTTGGATCTGACTTTCAGCAGCCACATCAAAGCTGTCACCAAGGCAGCTTTTTACCACCTCAGAAACATCAACAGAATTAAAGGTTTCCTCTCCCAAACAGACCAGGAGAAACTCATCCATGCATTCATCTCCAGTAGACTCCATCACTGTAATGCTCTTTTAACTGGACTTCCCAAAAAGAGCATTAAACATCTGCAGCTCATCCAGAACGCTGCTGCTGGAGTTTTAACCCGGACTAAGAGATCTGAACACATCACAGCAGCTTTAAAATCTTTACACTGGCTTCCAGTCAGTCATAGAATAGATTTTAAAAGCCTGCTGATGGTTTACAAATCCCAGAACGGTTTAGGCCCAAAATACATCTGTGATATGTTCAGAGAATATAAACCCAGTAGAGCTCTTAGATCCAAGGACTCAGGTCAGCTGGTCCAGTCCAGAGTCCAGACTAAACATGGAGAAGCAGCATTTAGCTGTTATGCTGCAAACAAGTGGAACAAACTGCCAGTGGAGATTAAACTTTCACCAAATGTAGACATTTTTAAATCCAGGTTAAAAACATTTCTTTTCTCATGTGTCTATGCATGAAATATCTTTTAACTTATCTAGACTGTTGCCTGATTTTAATTCATTTAAATGATTTTATTTGTTTCTCTTTATATTATTGTATGTATTTTTAATGCTTCTTGCACTCCCTGCTGCAATGCTTTTATTTTATGTAAAGCACTTTGAACTGTTTGTACATGAAATGTGCTATACAAATAAATTTGATTTGATTTGATTTGATTTTGAATAAACAGTCTGTGGATATATGCAATGTGAGATTATGACTGCAGGATGAGCTTTGTCAGTAAAATCCAACCAATTACTCAGCCAAGTAGGAAGAGAAATGTCTGGAATCAAAACGCTCTATAAGACATTCATGTATAAAAAGATGGAAAATATAACTATAAGCTCCAAGAAAACAGCATTAACCAGGAGACGTGTCATGAAATAAACCACAAAAAACAATAGTTTCTACATGTTACCTTAAAAACAGACATTCATCCAGACAAAATGCTCATAACAGGTGTGTCACAATAATACCAAGCTCATCTTACATTAATAAATAACATCAGCCTTGTTTGGTCTGGAGTTAAAGCGCGTTAAGTTTGAACATCTTGTAGTTTTTGAAGCAACAAAGCATAAAATATTAAAGATTAAAAGTAGAAATTTCATAAGGAAGTGTGCCGTTAATAGTTAATCGTACAATACAAGATTTAAAAAAAAGTCAATGCAGACCCAGTACAGAGTGCTGGTACTGGAAATAAAAACAGTTATTACGATCACTGTTGCACTTTGTGTTAAACTGACTTCTCCTCTGAGTAACCGTTGAGCTTTAATGCTAAATGGTTTTTTACCGTTGAGCTTTCAGGCTAAAAAAACGTCAAAAAACAGTAAATCCACGCACTCATTTAACGTAAACTGAGGGTTAATTAAAAAACATAAACGTCTAAACTTGATTAAATCGAGTTTAGACGTTGAGCAGTTTGTTACCACAACTCGCTCATCTAGTCAACATCTCACTCCAGACTGGAACATTTCCAAAGGCCTTAAAAACTGCTGTCATTAAGCCTCTTCTAAAGAAGAGCAATATTGATGCCACAGTACTGAACAACTACCGGCCCATATCAAACCTGCCATTCTTAGGCAAAGTCCTAGAAAAAGTTTTATACCAACAGCTTAGTGACTTTCTCCTGTCTAACAATGCTTTTGATACTTTCCAATCAGGCTTTAGGCCCCACCACAGCACTGAGACAGCTCTGATCAAGGTGACAAATGACATCCGCCTGAACACAGATGCAAGTAAAGTCACAGTCTTAGTTCTGCTGGACCTGAGTGCTGCCTTTGACACAGTTGACCATGCGATCTTATTACAGAGGTTAGAAGACTGGGTGGGAATCTCTGGTCGTGCTTTAAACTGGTTCAAGTCCTATCTGGAGGACAGGAAATATTTTGTTGAAATTGGTAACTGTGTCTCAGACCCAATGGCTATGACCTGTGGGGTTCCCCAGGGGTCAATCCTGGGACCCGTATTGTTCAATCTGTACATGCTTCCACTAGGCCAGCTAATACGCAGCTATAATGTGTCCTACCACAATTATGCAGATGACACTCAGATCTACGTGTCACTGACGGCAGGAGAACACGGGCCTGTAGATACATTGTGTCACTGCATCGAACAGATCAGTGTGTGGATGCAAAACAATTTCCTCCAGCTAAACTCAGACCAAACTGAAATCATTGTCTGTGGCCCACAGAAACAAAGAGAAAGTGTTATCAGTCACCTTGAGACTCTCTCTCTAAAACCTAACTATCAAGTTAGAAATCTCGGGGTAATATTGGACTCAGACCTGAACTTTAACAGCCACATTAAATCTGTAACATCAGCAGCTTTTTACCATCTAAAAAACATTGCCAGAATCAAAGGAATAGTGTCAAAACCAGACTTAGAGAGACTGATCCATGCGTTTGTCTCCAGCAGGTTAGACTACTGTAACGGCCTGCTCACTGGGCTCTCTAAACGGGCTGTAAGACAGCTGCAGTACATCCAGAACGCTGCTGCTCGAGTCCTGACTAGAACCAGGAAATACGACCATATTAGTCCAGTGCTCAGGTCTCTGCACTGGCTTCCTGTCGCTCAGAGAATAGACTTTAAAACAGCTCTGCTTGTGTACAAGTCTCTTCATGGTCAAGCGCCAAAGTACATCTCTGACATGTTAGAGCCATATGAACCAACTCGGGCTCTGAGAACCTCAGGGAGGGGTCTCCTGCTGGTGCCCAGAGTCAGGACTAAACAAGGTGAGGCTGCGTTTCAGTTTTATGCCCTTAAAATCTGGAACAGTCTTCCAGAAGATGTGAGACAGGCCTCAACTCTGACAATGTTTAAATCCAGGCTGAAAACAGTTTTATTTAGCTGTGCATATGACACCTGAAAGTATTTTATCTGCACTCTTTGCTTTTTAATTCATTAATGATTATTTTAATGTTTTTTTTATTATATCATTTTTTATTTATTTTTAATGATTTTATTGCCTTCTTGTGATTTTATGTAGCTGTGAAGCGCTTTGAATTGCCCTGTGTATGAATTGTGCTCTATAAATAAAATTGCCTTGCCTTGCCTTGCCTTAAATTAACTGTCGTTGATGTTAGACTGAGCTGTTTTACCTACCGGAGCTCCGAAGACAGTTTAGAGACGCTTTGCATCCAACTTTTACGGATTAATATCAAAAACCACGGCTCGTTCTCGGCAAGGAGATTCCGAGGAGTTTTTAAACTTCACCACACCCGCATTAAAATGGAGACGTTCAGGAACTCCACCAAAGATTGGAAATTCTAACTTCACTTTCACCTCAGGTTAACGCGAGTCAAAGCACATTTGTTTTGTTTTTGCAGTCAAGACGAAGAAGAATGATTAATAATCGATGATAAAATATTTTCTTATATCATTTCTGTTATATTTATCGTACTATATATATTATTTTCTTTCTAATTTGCGATCATAAATAATTCCTATCACCTTCAGAATTCAATACAAAATTGCTCTCATCACCCATCAGTGTTTATACGGAACCTCACCGGATTATCTGAAGGACCTTCTCACCCCACACTCACCCTCCAGATCCCTACGATCACATGAATGCAACCTACTCCACCTTCCTCGCTCCAGATTAAGGACCATGGGAGACCGGGCTTTTGCTGTGGCTGCCCCCCGTCTTTGGAACTCCCTCCCGGATTGCCTGAGAGCTCCACAATCACTGACTGATTTTAAAAGAGGCTTGAAGACTTTTTTATTTAAGCAAGCCTACTCTGCCTCCACATGATTTTATGATTTTATGATGTTGATTTTATTTTTTGATTTTAGTTCAACTGTGTAAGCACTTTGAGATTTTGCTATGAAAAGTGTGGTACAAATTAAATTGATTATTAAATTGATTATTATAGGGGTGGGCGTAAAAAATCGATTCATGTACATATCGTGATTTTTTATGGGATGATTTTAAAAATCGATTTTTCTCCCCTGAATCGATTATATATATATATATGTATATATATATTTTTCTAAAAAAAAAAAAAAATTTTTTACCCTTGTCCTGTCCAGCATTATGGCAGCAGAATTGCAATCTGAATACCGTTTATGCTAAACACATTTGCTATACCAAGGGAAGCTTTATCAATTATATTACATCATATCCGTGTCCAGATAAACTTCATCAATTCATCACATTAAGTTATGTTAAAACTGGCCCACATTTGTGCTGTGTGGACATTTCAATTCATTTTGTAAATGTAAACTTTAAAAAATACCTCTTTTTGTCTTAGTTGAAATAAATGTCAGCTGCTGGACTGACTGACACAGACTGATGTGCATCGTTTATGGGAACGACATTCATTCTAGAAGTGTACGATTCAACTTGTTTGTTTTTTTAAGGAGAAAGAAAATTGCATTTACTGATTATATCGAATCGCAATACTTGGAGAATCGCAATTATCAAGAATCGTGACCAAAGCACATTGTCCCACCCCTATTAAATAAGATCTGTGCCGTTTACGGTATGTATTCATTCATACTTATTTTCACGAGGAGTGATGATAAAAATTAGTCAAATTATTTTATGTAGTTTTAGCAAAGATTCCATTAATCAGATTAGTCATGGGTTATAAAAAATACTCTTTATATTCTTCGTTTTTATGCTTATTACTCAAATGAAGAGCAAAATAAGGGCATCCTGTTAGTGTCAGCACAACCAGACATTACAGTGGTAATAATATTTGATCTTATGACTGAACAATTGTCCAGAAGGAGAAACATTCATTGTGGGTTTAAAAAGAAATATGCCACATAATGTTAGTAAAATAGAGACAATTACAGATGCAAAAAAAATGATCAGTTTGAATATCAATAACCCAAATAAATAAGCATGTATGATACAGAAAATGCAAAATAATAAAGATGACATCACTTTCAGTGTAAACTATAGAGCTCTTACTCCACCTTTGCATGTTAACTACTTATGTACACAACATGTCAATCTCAAGTTCCCACGTCTCTCTGTTCTATTTACTTCTACATGAAGTAATCCCAATATATCCGACACCAGCCACAGGTCACATCACTTTACCGGTTGAACAAAGCAACTTAAACAAACCTAAACACACCCCGAGAGCTTCTGAGTCACAAATCATCCTTGTAAAACTACCTGTTGCATGAAAAACAGACTTCCTTCTCAACAAAGGACTCCAGGGACCAAATATCGGTCAGATGATGATGACTCCAGTTTCAGTCTCCAGTTCTGCAGATGGAAAAGATGGGAGGTCTGAAACCTTTTGCCTGGTCTGTGTTCTTTATGCTTTGAACCCACCTGGGAGCTAAAAGCGTGGCCAGTTTTGAGGGTTAAACCGTGTCTGTGCGTGTCTAGTGTGACTCAGACTTAAGAGTTTCATAAGAGTCTGTAGATTAACATGCAAACAAATGCTAAATATGATGAGCACTGCCACAAAAATAGAGAAGTAAACATAGATGAGTCACTAAATGCTCATGCTAGCGTGTGGAAAATCAGTCTGCAGGTGTGCACTGAATAATACATCAGAAAATATCCAGGAGATCATATTTGCATCTATACATAACACAAAAATGATTTAATGATTTCATTTTTTTTACAACAGAAATAGCAAATAATGAAAATCCTTCCTCACGTTGTCACTTTTCTTGTTTCTACCACGACTTTAATGTGTATAAGGTCAAATTTAAAACCTGAAAGTCTTGCTTCTCCACATCTTTCTTCTCATCTGCAGCACTGCTCAAGCAGGTGAGTGATACTGCAGCTTGTCATTCGGCCTGCAGAGACGGTGATTGGCTGAAATCTTACATCTCTCCAGGACCTGTACGCCTCCAGGGAAGATTGTGGCTGATCCCTCGCACCCCAGTCACAAACGTTTCCAGACACGCCCCACTGGCAGGAGGCTGCGGTCCATCAGGACCAAAAACCTCTAGCCACAAGAACCCCACACCAAGTCAAATTCCTTGTAAGTGCAAACCTACTTGGCAATAAACTTGATTCTGAAAGGTGGAATCAGTACCTGGTGACATCATCACAATTGCTAGAAACTGCACCATCACAGCTCCCAAAAGTCCCCGAAAACGTTTCCAAACACTTGTTCACGGAGACACAATGTACAGATAATGTTCACATTTGATGAATAGAGGTGTAGGGAGAGGTAACTTACACTTACATAAAGCTACGAGTGAAAGAAATTGTTGCTCTAGCCTTTAAGTTGACATTTATTTACACATGTACAGTATATTACAAATAAAGTGTCATTTATTTCTCAAATCCACCCAGAAGGAAACGAAAATCAAACAACAGATATGAATTAAATTTGAGCAAAAGACACAATAAAAACTAATAAAGAAGTTATTGTTCGACAGAGGTTAGCTTCCGGGTCGCGTGCACTCTTTAACTCGCAGGTTTGAACTTAGCTCATGAAACCAGTTGATGAAGCTAACGTACCATAAGGGGGTTAGACAGTCGGACTTGTTTTAGTTCAAATAAAAACAATTAAACGACAAACGAAGGCTAAAAACATAGACTGAATAAACAAACTATGTTAGTTAAGCTCCAAACTTCACGAATGCTGCCAATTCTCGAGCAAACACATTTAATCAGTGTATAAAAATAACAAAACAGGGGCGGTCGGTGGCGTAGTGGGTTAAGCAGCCGCCCCATATTCAGAGGCTACAGTCCTCGCTGCAGCTGTATGGAGTAAAATAGCTGTCAAAATGTTCGTGTGCATAAACTAGAAATGCATGCATAAATGAGTCCAAAAGTTTTGACATCAAGAATTACAAGTTACGAATTGCTAGTTACGCATGCAAGTTTTTTTTTTTTAAACTATTAGTAATTCAACAAAATAACAGTTTACAAATGTGAGCATAACGCCAAAAAGAAGATAGCCAGGGGGAGCATAGGACTAATAATAAAAAGAAGAAGATGACCTTCATGATGCACTTACAACAAGAAAGCTAATGAACACAAAGACATGTGTGCCAAGGAATCTCTTGTAACAAAAAAGACCTATCTTCTTTTTGGCGTTATGCTCACATTTGTAAACTGTTATTTTGTTGAATTACTAATAGTTTAAAAAAATAAAAATAAAAACTTGCATGCGTAACTCGTAACTCGTAATTCTTGATGTCAAAACTTTTGGACTCATTTATGTATGCATTTCTAATTTATGCACACGAACATCAAAACATATGCATGCATTTCTAGTTTATGCACACGAACATCAAAACATATGCATGCATTTCTAGTTTATGCACACAAACATTTTTGACAGCTATTTTACTCCATACAGCTGGCCCCGGTTCGAGTCCCGCACCGAGCGGCCCTTAGCTGCATGTCTTCCCTCTCTCTGCCCCTGCTTCCTGTCTCTCTCCAACTGTCCTATCATTAAAGGCATGAAAAGCCCCAAAAAAACTTTAAAAAAAAACAACAACTATACTTTTGGGCACTAAATTTCATATTACGACTTCCTGTGTGCGTACTTTATTGCTTTTGGCCCTACAGACCCTACATTTGAAACATTATTCAGGACATTCACGGAGCGTTATCAGCTACTCTTGTAGTTTAAAATTAGTGTGAAACCAGCAACAAGTTCGAGAAAAAGGCTTCGAGTCCAAATTCTGATTTCTGAAAAGGTGTTTAAACCTGATCATCTGTCATTTCATCAACTCTAACTCCGTTCTTTAAGGTTAAACTCATATCATAGTCAAAAAAACAGCTTAAAGACGCTACACTGCATCACGCTGTAATTCTAAGGCTTTGTGAATAATAAAGGGACTCATCTGTCTGAGGATACATGTCACCCCAACACTTCATGATCTAAATTGGTCAGAAAACATTTACTACATCTTGTTTGAATTAAATATGTTAATTTATAAATATATTATCGAATGAAACCTCTGAAACCCATTTACTGAAAACAACATGGCAGTTTCACACAATGGCACCACCACAAGAGAAGTAGGTATAATACAAAAAGCTCTATTTACGCCACTAATTTCAGTTCCTACTGTTGTTGTGTACGTGTTGAGATTTCGGTCCGTTCCCTGAAAAGGAAAGGTTCACATACTTTACTGTGTTTACTGAATTCTCCTCTCTGGAGATCCAAAACGCAGCTGATTGTGTTAAAGTTTTAATAATCTGGCACCAGCCACCTGGGATGTGCGCAGCCAAAACGGTTTTAAGGGGTGCGGGTTGACTCTTTCCTTTAAAAGCTCCATAAAGAAGCAGCTTAAAGCCTTTCCTGGTGTTTCGGGTCACACGTATTTTCTGCTCTCGAGGTCTTTTTTGATGGCTTTTTTAATGCGGTCGATTTCATCTTCATCTGAACTCTCGTGTTTGTCACTGTTCTCTTTCCTGTCGCCGTCCTACATAGCTTTGCTTTCGTTGCCCGTGCTGTTCTCCGTCGTGGTGGACTGCAGCTCCTCTCGTATACCGTTCAGCTCCACCAGACCGTCGTGCAGCTGCGTGGACACCTCCCTGATTTTGGCAGCAAACTCGGACTTTGCCCCTTTCTTGAGTTCTTTAGAGTCTTTAGCCACAAAGTAGATATCCATACCAACGAAAAGGCCGGTGAGCACGCCGGTGGCCATGCTGGCGATCTGCACCGCTCTGGCTGCCGTGCTGCCAGCCACGTTGGCGATCTGCACCACACGCATGATCTCATTGGCGTTGATGAGGATCGCCTTTCCTGCCATGGCGCCGTCCTCATAGAAGCTGCTAGTGAGAGCAGGGAAGTCGCGGTTGTACGCGTCTTTCTTCATCTTGATCAGGTTGAACTTGCGCAGGTTCTCGATTCCCTGCTTGATGAACTTCAGGCACTTGTTCAGGTCGACCATCTTCCCCTGGTAGTCCTCCACGATCTTCTCCACCTTCTTGCGGTCCATGGAGTTGTTGACCTGGTTTGAGATGCCGGCACCCGCTGATGTGAGACCACCCGCTGTGGCGACACCCAGCCCTACCGCCGTCACAATCAGAGAGGTTCCCATGGTGACAGGCGCCAGAGCCAGACCGGCGATTGTGGCGACGCCCCCGATGGCGCTGGTGGAGCCTCCGGTGATTTGAGCGATCTTTGTTTTCTTGTTGAACTTGTCCAGGGCGTCGGCCATGCTGTTGAGGTCAATAACATGCTGCCAGAGGCTCTCTGCGCGCTCCGAGAACAATTTGTTGAAGACGTGGATGCACTTCTGCACTTTCTCTGCCGTCAAAGCAAATGCCCTAAAAAAAAAAAATAATAAAAAAAAAAAAATAAAAAAAAAGTGACAGAGTTAAAAGTGAGGAGAGGGGACCAGTACATGTTCAGCTGCTGCTCACAGCGTTAAGAAACTGCATGAGTATAAACAATAATGTACTGAACACTTCTACTTTTCACCTCCTTATGTTGAGGTGATAGAGGACATTTTATATATATATATAAATTAAAGATTCAAAACAAAAGTCAATCTGATGGTGAAATATGTTGGTCAGGAGACCAACAACAAGATTAAGTGAACTACATAAGTGGGCGTCCACTTACTTGATTTCTTCTTTTTCTGTCATGTCCTCATCTTCAGGCACATCCTCCCATGCTGACAAAGCAAAAGTAATAATGAATAATATTGTAATCGTCGTTTCATGCATTACAAATCCAAAAGCAAGTGGACACCAGATCATGACACCCATCAGAGAATTTGTAACCTCGCTGCTGGAATTAGCTCACGGCCTCTGGTCTGAGGCTGCTGTTCGACTGCACCTCAAAGATGTTGTCTTAATTTTGACGGCTATGTGTACGCAGGCCTTGTCTTGTTGATGTAGAAAAATGGCCTTCTTCAAATTGTATTCTACTGTCTGAAATTTGGAGCTTTATGACTTCACTGAGGGACTCAAATCATAAAAAAACAAAAACAAATGGGAGAATCAAAATGAGGCGATCCACATACTTTAGTACATAGTTTAAGACAGTTAAAACAATCAAAATTGTCCCTCTCAGAGATAAATGGAGCAAAATAAAAAGCAACAACTAACGTTCTACTGTGTTCCACCAGTCCATGAGATCCTCCACATCCTGAAAAATAAAAATAATTAAGCTTGTATGCACTCCTTTTTGTTTGCCACTCAAAAATGAAGCAGCGGGCTGTTTTAAAATGACATCGGAATATTTTAGTTTCAGAAAACAAACCTGACTGTCTTCAGGCTGTGAGGGGTCAGTACGAAAGACCTCCAGTCGGTCAAACAAAGACCTGTTGGCACCTTCATTCTGAGAAAACAGACTGAAATTCCCATTTCGATACCATTTTCCTATGTGGACAAGTGTATGTGGGTGACATGCAGAGAAACATGCTGAGTGCAAGAATCTGAATAAACTGAACAAAAAGTCCATCACATTTCCTCAATTTCGCTTTTTAAAAAGTTTGTGCTCGGATAAAAAAAAAAGGAGGAAGTGTAAAAGGGATTCTGACTGTACGGACTGCTTTGTGCTGTTTTTGCAGAAGTAAAAGGACCAAATGCTTCCTTGGAGACGCTGAAAAAGGAGGCCGAAAAACAAGTCTGGGCACATTGCAGCATAATCTCCTCTCATCTTCCAGTCAGGACAAGCACAGACACCGATCACCGTGTGGGGGTGAGTTTCATGTCAACGGTGAAAAAGAAAACAACAACAGTGTCTGCTGGGAGCTGAACGGACACTGGAGACAAACTCTGTAAATGACTGGAGGAGAGCTGTCGTCTTCATGGTGTAGGAGGGAGTCAAGTTACTGAAACAGACCTTTTATCGTTGTGAACCACACTGAGAAAAATTTCAACACACAGACTGAGTGGGAGAAGGTTAGAATGAGCTTTTTATCTGTGTGTGTGCGTGTGTGTGTGTGTGTGTGTGAGAGAGAGGGAGAGAGGGAGGGAAACATCACATGATTTTCCCACCTCTGCTGTGTTGCCTTCATCGCCCTGTGCGTGTTTCTGTACAACTTTGGTCTGAAACCAAGAAAACAAAGCATATTAATAAGCGGTACTTTTAAGTTTTTATTTAACTTACAACTAAACACAGCTACCTTCCTCACAAACAACACACAGATGTTCTGAATGGGAAACAAAGTCACAACTTTATCTTATTATTTTTCTTTTCGCTCTCCTGATTGCCCCTCGGGGATAAATAAACACAGTTCAGCGAATTCTCTGAAAATGGTGGAACATTTTCCAAGTTAAGGAACATTATATTCTTTTTGCTCAGTTTTTATCATACTGTTACAGTTTTTGTGTCGTTCCATATCCAATCTGCTCAGAGTCCAGCCCTGATCATGGACTATTATACACAGTATAATCGTGGCTAGATGTTACACTTGAAGTGTGTACTGATTTTTTTTTTTTAATTCCTATTGCTATTTTTTTCTGAAGAGAAACAAAATTAATCAATATCAGTTATATTGATACAGATCACTGCTGCGTTAGAGAACGTGTTTCTTCTTTAAAACCGTTTGCATCTTTCTTTATACCTGCTGCGGCCCTTCTCTCTACCCTACCCGTCTCCTTCTGGATTCACAAACAATCTTGCAGAGTAGTTAACAACTTCTCTTAGCCGTTGTTATGATTTTATCAGCAGGTTTTATTTTCTTTCCTTTTTCATACCCCCTCGCTCCAGATCTTGTTACTTGTTGGACAAACTGTAGCTTCTTTTTTTATATGAAAAGTGGCATAAACGGCCATAAATCTCGATCGCCTTACATATCTTTCTTTCTATTCACACAAAGTCGGTGGAATGCGGCACATTCATCTGCATATGATAACCAGCTCTGTCAGAGACACACAGAACATAAATACATGGGAGAAACAAGTTTACACATGTCACATTTTTTGAATGTTACCTTGACCCGAGGCATGAAAGGATTATGTCTCTTTGGTTTCTTGACTTTAGTCTAAGAGAAACAAACAGCACCGTGGTGTTACTATCACAAAGTCAAGTACAGAAAAGCTCCTTTTGCAGTTAAATGAACAGTTGTTTCAGACAGCAGTAATAACACATAATAAGTAAGTACAAAGGGAGCTGAGGGAAAGTAGCTGACAAACCTCAGTTTTCTCATTTCCCCCCTCTTCTTTCTTTTCCTCTTTGGGTGAAGACTCTTCATCATCTTTTGGCCCTTCATCATCATCAGACGCAGCCTGACATGAATATCACAGTAAAAACAATAAGATGTCTGTCAAAAATAGGATAAATTATCATCTTTTCTTATCTGGTATTGAATAATACACAACATAACCCAATCCCAGTTAATGTGGACAAGCTGCCGTGTACCTTGACTGCTACATGTGGTGTAAATGGATTGTGGTGATTGTGTTTTTTCGCCTTGGCCTGAAAGATAAAGAGGAAGGCACAGTGGTGACGTGTTAAATGATGTTAGAAGCAAAAACCTGAAGATGTGGAACCTGAAACTCCAGCTGTTATTGATATCCATTTAAATGTAAGATCAACATCTGAGCAACAGTTGAAAGAGCTTTGACGCCCAGAGGAAAGGAAAACATTTGATAAAGTAACAGAACATGGAGCAGAACATAAATATATGCACATATATAAACACAGCTGGTGTGATTTAAGTATTTCGGCAAACTCAAGACGTATTTAGGGGGAAAACAAAACCTTAACACTGCAAGTTGAGGGATTCAATACCAGGTGACAAGTGAAAAGCACGAGCCCTTTTGAAATGCCCTCTGACAGTAGCCTGAGGGTGTCACGTGTCTTTTTGCATGACTTTGGAATGAAAGAGCTGGTCAGGAAGCAGAAACTGGAAATGTCAGGCAGCCAAAAATGATGGCTTAAACACAGAAGACATCCCCCAAATCACACAAAACACAATGTAAAACTACCTCTCTGTATAATAACCGTTTTGTTAAATATCACAAATCATTGTAATGTATTACTTTGCTTCCATGACAGTTAAGCCTCCGAGGCTAAAATTAAAAATGAGAACTGCGACTGAATCCTGTTTGACCCACAATCACAAACTCACCATTTTACTTTCCAGGTGGTTCTCATCACCATCTTTTCTTACAGCAGATTCCTCTTCTTTGGTGCCTTCATCACCTGACTGGCTCTGCAGTAAATTAAAGTAATCCGCTCATGAGTTGCTCACTCCAGGCAGGTTAAATAAAAATATTAAAACAGTATTCACTGGAGAAAACGGACGAGTTCTATGCAAGAAATTCAGACAACCAAGGGGAGCCACAAGTTCCATCATCACATGTGAATAACTTCTGTAGTAAACCATGATAGTTTTCTTTAGCATTACATACTGCACGTATATTATTAGTAGATTAAAAAAAGAATATTTTTCTTTAAAGGGGAACCTGTAATGAGCTTTAAATGATTTGTTTTTATTCAAACAGTCAGGTTTGAACCTCCAACAAATACTAATCAGCAGCAGGTTCCTAAAGGTACATATCTGATTCATATTAGATATAAAAACAGTCACTCTTCCTCCGCTCACACAGCTCAACTCTGACGGTCTGGAAGTAGTTTCTGAAGGTTTTCCCTTTTCCTTTTTGTCCTTCTGGACACAGTTAAACCAAGAATTAGCTTGACTTATTTATTAATGGCTCCTCAAACATAAAACTCTGAACAAAAGGATTATTTAAACGTATCATTCTGTAAATGTAAACTGTACCTTTTCCTCAGTTCTTCTGTGCTTTACTTTGTGTGCAGACGTCCCGTTCATCTCCTGCAACACAACAGAACAACAGACACGCGAAGCATAAAGTCAGATCAGTTTCATAAGAAACACATGGCACTGAGCAGCAGCTGCGTGCGACTGTGTATAAACCTCTTCAGTCGGTCTGGGTGGGACTGTTGGCGTTTCATGTCTTTCCTTCCTTTCCGGCTGGATCATATTACTTTTGACCTGGCAAGGACACAAACACAGAGGGGCTCAGTGAACCAGAGCAGGAGACGGAGATCTGACTGCGAGCAGGAAGGAGATGAGGAAGACGTGGTCTAAGTATGGAAGAGGAGGAGCTTGAGGACATGGGGTATTTTTGACAGAAGTTAATCAGTTCTGTGCATATGTGCATGTGCGAGAGTGTGTGTGCAGTCACTGATGAGTCATGGCTGTAGTAATAAATAGACTGACCAGTTCAGACTTCTCTCCTGATTGCTTTCCATTCTCCTTGAGGGTCTCTGTGTCTTTCTGAAGAAAGGGGCAGTAAATATGAGCTTTTAAACAGGCAAACCCAAAAAAACAGATGAGTTCAAAAGCGTTTAAAAGACCGTACCAGTGATTTTAAAATGTTTTTTAGATTTCCAGATGTAACAAAGTCACATATTCAAATGTCACAGTCTTGACACTTGCTTAAGTTGTAATTTTAGTTTTAAATACAACACGAAACAAATCCCATCACCGCTGTCCTGGCCACGGTTATGTCCACCACCACTACCACCCACATATTCAGATAGTTACTTTATTTGCAGAGCGGAACAGATTCGGTTTGGACATAGCTTCAACCATTGCATTCTGAGAAGGAGAAAACACCATCAGACAAATGTTGAGATACTGAATTATAGTCCATTAACATCTGCTTTAACAGCTGTCAGACACAATTATTACACATCTGAACTGCGCAGATGAGTCAAAACTGTTTGTTCCTAAAAGATTAAACCCAAAATCATTTACTTTCAGTTAGTTTCTCTCTCAAATTTACTAGTTTTTTTTACTCTTGGAATTCAACAGAGGAATTTACAGCGCCTGAATCACTGATCAGAGTGACAAAACAGTTGAGTTGAGCTACGATTACTTTGTTTTATGCGACTTAATGGACTGATTTTCAGACATTTAGCCATCTGGCAAAAGACAAATGTGTGAATGAGAGCAGCTTCTTTGGGAATACATCTGGATTAACACACAGGCGCTTTATTTTTAGCATAGAAAGATTTAACCTCCAACTACATTATCTGAACGCGTTAGTGCTGACGAGCTTGTTTTTGTACATTTAATTGGACCAACACGCTTGCATGCATTTTAATAGTCCAATTTTGGTCAGACTAAAAGTTATTTGTTTTTTTCTGAACTAATATCGACTGAATACATGGATAGGAAGCTGTAGTCTTCTGCTAATGTGTCTCCTTTTTAAAGAAACATAACAAGCCAACTGTCAAACACAATGAAACAGGAACAAGTAAAAAACCAAAGCACCTGTTTGTTGCTTGTTGACTTCTCGCTGCTTGCGTTTGGATCCTCGTCATCCGATCCTATCGGCTTCTCGTACTGAGTACAGGAGACAGAAATCGTCACTTTGTGAAAAATACAACATCGAGGTACAAAATTAAATTTTCTCTACAGCTATCAAAAGATGAGTCTAATTATCCTTACTTTGTTTGCAGCTCGAAATGGGTTCAGTTTATTTATTGCCCCGGTCAGTTTACTCTGAAAATGAGACGGAAGAAAACAAGAAAAAAAATCAGAAATGATATCAGTAAACAGTTAAAACAGTCAGAAACAATCCAAACAAACTTTCTGAATCCAAACTGACCTGTTTGTGACTGGGCTGGCTATCTCCATCTCCATCTGACGTCTCTTCATCATCCGTGTTGGAGCTCTTCTCCTGCGGTCGAAGCCATTTTTTATTGTAAATAACAGTAAAACCAACATTCTGCTGGAGTTACTATTAGGATTGGGTTGGCATGATAGCATAAACTGACATATGCTAGCTGTCACCTGTTTGTCAGCGTAAAATGTGCTCTTCATCACTGCACTCAAACCGTTCTGGAAAAAGAAAAAGAAACACATTTACTGTGGGGCTTAAACTCTACTGACACCAATAATTTCTGCCTAAATATCCTGACAAATATGGAGTCATGAAGAGCTTATATTTCTTAATAAAGACCAAAGTCATTCAACAGAGAGCAGAGATTCAGTTACTTTGGTGTAAAAACCAACCTGTTTAGCTTTGGGTTTCTGTGCAGCAGAGTCTCCGGAGTTAACTGCCTTTTCCTTTTCCTAATATATTACAAAGCAATGTAACCAATCAGGAAACAAGACGACAGTTACATTGTGGAGGCAGGTAGAGTACTTTATCCGAGTAAATAACCTGAGCTGATGAGGTGAAAGGATTCTTCAGGAGCTTCGCTGCCACTCCACCCTGACAGAGAATTCAGAGCAGGGAAGGTTACGACCTGATCTTATCTGCTGTATGTTGTGTATATCTGTGGCATGATGTGCGCGACCAAGTGAACAAAAACATTATTAAAGAGACATTTCTTGAAAGAAAAACTGTCTTACCTTTGAAGACTTCTCTGTTAGATCGTCATTGCTGGCAGAGAGTTCATCATCCACAGATAAGTCGTCCTAAACCAGCGGAAACAGCACACAGTCAGAATGTAGCAAACACAGTGAAAAGGCTCAGGGTTTGACTTTAAAATCTCCACCGTTTTACTAAATGACTGCAGGCTGCAGGTTAATCTGAGCGAGCAACTTCAGAAATGAAAGCTGCAGCTGAAAGTGACCTTAATACCTGTGGAGGGAAACATACGCTGGTTTCCCTCTAGTTCATACTGGCTGGCAAAAGCTTGACATTCTTTGGTAGAAAACAAAGATGACTGGAATGTTAGGACCAAAGAGATTAAAAGAAGTAAGCCAATACACCAAGGAAATTTAAACAAGAGTCAAATTTATAATCTGATCATCATTGAAAACTATTAATCTGCCACATTTTAACTTTTATAAGTAATCTTATCACTACAGCCGGTCTGATTTGTGGCCTGAGGACGTACATTATACATCATACCTTCATTCTCTACCCTTGTATTAAACCAAAACTATCAACCACTGATTTTCTGGAACATCTTACTTGAGACGGAGACTTGGCCCCTTTCTTCTTGAACATGCCACCGAAGAATCCTCCTTTCTCCTGAGAAGTTGACATCAAGTTAAAGACGGCGCATTCGTTTCAACTTACAGCTTCGGTTTGCTCGTTGAAGATGAAGCTGTAACATCAACTTTTTCTGGTTCTCTGAGAGATTGTCGCTGCTGTCTGTGAGCTCCTTGTCTGCAGATAAATCCTCCTGAAGGTTGAAGACAAATGTGCTGCCGTTTCGTATTATTTACATCATAACTCTGAAGAGACGAGCTGTGACAGAAGTCTAAAGTCTTACCTGGGATTGCGCTCTCGTTTCAAAGGGCTTTGGGGATTTTTTTAAACATCCCACTCAAAATCCCACTTGACTCCTGTACAGAAAAGATCACATCAAAATCATCAAAAACCACTGATCCATGCGGGTTTATCTCCGTGCATACTGACACATCACGTTTATGGGAGGGTAGATTTGACAAATATTACCTTGTTATTATTTGAAAGATCGTCTTTGCTTCCTGAGAGCTCTCTCTGAGCTGACAAATCCTCCTGAAGGTCATAAAAAAAAAAAAAGAACTTGATTAAGTGATTTATGTTTATTATTATTTAATTTTATTTTTTAAATCAAAACTGTTTGAAGTGAACAAAACAAGGCGCTAAACAAATACCTGAGACGGTGCCTTTCCTCCACTGGGTTTTGGGGACTTTTTAAACATTCCAGTGAACATTCCTCCGGACTCCTTGAAGGGAAAAAGTCCCATAAAAATGAGGTTGTTGCGTCTGCATTAGTCTCAAAATGCAAATAACAGATCCTTTGTGTTCTGAACTGCTGCAGCGGTCGGACGGACAGGCAGGGATTTAGTGACGCACGGTTGCCAGCACTTCTTCTAAATGGCTGATGCAGGCAGGTTTGTGCTCCCAAACAAACACAAAACAAAAACTGTCCATTCAGTGACCCAAGTTCAGCACAGTAACTGTGGCTGAGGCCAACAGCACGAGGCTTCTTTCAGTGAGCAACACGGTCTCCATGCATCATGGTTTTATTATCACACGCAAACTTTCCACCCATAGCCAGTTTTTGGGATCCAACAGTTGACATTTATTTTGGGTCGTGCTGAGTTTTCTTTCCTTTAGATTGGGTCAGTGCAGTTCAATATGTCAACCCTCTAAAGCGATTTAGAGCAATATGCAGGGAATTTACTAAAGAACTTCTGAGCTTAAACAGCAAACTAAAAAAAATATTAAAATAAATCAATGAGTACTATCATTCTTACATATTAATGATTATCATCATTTTTTTTATCTCATCAAATCAAAATCAAATCAAATTTATTTGTATAGCACATTTCATGTACAAACAGTTCAAAGTGCTTTACATAAAATAAAAGCATTGCAGCAGGGAGTGCAAGAAGCATTAAAAATACATAAAATAATATAAAGAGAAACAAATAAAATCATTTAAATGAATTTAAAATCAGGCAACAGTCTAGATAAGTTAAAAGATATTTCATGCATAGACACATGAGAAAAGAAATGTAAAATGTAAAAGTAAATGACATATATTTGGGTCTCCTTTTGTATTTTCCAGCAGAATAATTCAACATAACCGTTACTTGCAACCTTGATAGTTGGAAAATCTTGAGTTTTTTTGGGTTGGTATTGTGGTTGTGACCTGGTTCAAGTCTTTAATTTTACTCTGGTTTCTCTTTTTTAAGATGTGAACTCTGACTGATGCACTGTCGGTTTTATCAGTTATTTCTTTAACAAAAAAAAGCTTGAATCAAGGATCCCAACACTGTGATTTGTATTTTATCAACATGACCGTTTAACGATGACTCACCTTTGTGTTGGTGGTGGGCTCAGTTAGATTGTCGTTACTGGCTGGGAGCTCCAAAAGGTCCTGAAGCACAAACAAGCCTCTTTACTGAAAGAACACCTTAATATCATTTGCATATGAGGCAGGGATCTTCTTGGGGGATCTCTCACTGTGAAAATGTATAACAGAGGATATGCTTTCACCTGTGAAGGCCTGCGGACATGTCCTGGTCGGGGGGATCGCTTCAGTATCCCACCAAACACACCCGATTTATCTTGCAGAGAAAAGCACAGAAAATACTTCATTTTCACACCCAACTTATGCATGAAAACAAAATGTATGTATGAAAACGGTGGACTCACCTTTGATGCCTTATTGTCTGTTAAACTGTCACTACTGCCAGACAGTTCGGGGTTTTGTAGCGACATGGTGCCCTGTTGGCACAAAAAGGGTTTAATGCCTCAGTGTTGTTTGGCAGCATTCGTAGAAGAAGAAGATACATAATTAATAGCTGTTATAAATACAGGACATTTGCATCTAAATAAAGAGAAAATCTGAATGAGACAATGAGACATAAAGCAAAGTGGAACACACACGTTACGTTTTCTGTGAGCTGTATTTAGCGACACACATTTACATAGAGCACAACAATGTCTCAATGCTAAAAAATATTTGTGTACATTTTTGTTTCAGCTCTTGCTGAAGTTTAAAATTCATATAAAAAAAAATCATTTTGAAGCCGAGTACAGTCAATTCTACATGTGAATACCAACCTGCGGCTCGCCCTCTTTGGGAGATTTGTTCGTCTTCTTAAACATTCCTTTCAACAATCCTCCTTTGTCCTGGAATATTGATTATAATGTCAGCCTGTCTGCTGAAGACTGATTTAATCAGGCATTAGTTGCTGTCGTTGCTCTTTGAAAGCTCTCCGTTTACTGATAAACTGTCCTGTAATGTCAACACAAAGTTTATTAAAGTTAAAGTAAAAACACATCATTCTAATTTAAATGTCTCTGTCGGTTTCTTAAGATGTACTGGAACAAATAATAAAAAAGCTTTTCATGGGAGCCAATATTTTACGAGTGTAGAAGTCAGATCCATGAGACTATCTGTTGTAATGTAATCTACTGCAACTACAAGGGGCTGAAATGGCTCCAAATATCAGCAAATTCAACTGGAACCACTTTTCAGATCAGAAACTGCATTAAAATAGATTCAACCACAGATAAAAGGAGACATCTGTACAGACTCATGGCGTCATTTGTCATAAATATCAACTCTTTTGTGTAGTGGCTTGTTTCTAGTTTGGAGGTAGAAGCAAAGATGGTTATATCAAAGTGTCCCCTGTGCTTTGGCGGATGGTTCTGCACTCTTGGACGACTTCTTGAACATCCCATCAAATAACGCCGCCTTTTCCTGAATGGAAAGTACAAAAAAAAGAGACATTGAAAAAGTAAAAGTAATATTCTAAAAATAAGTATACATAATCAGAAAAACACAAAGGTACTTGAAGCTGGTTTCATGTCTAAAGGAAATTTAGAGAGACTATTATATTTACATCTCAGGTTAAAACTATTGTGTAAAAGGAGACAATGCAGCAACACCCTCTTCAGCTTGTAGCAGTTCAGTTAAATAATCTTTCTTTTCCCATTTCAAGGCATTTTTTTAGCTGCTAAAGATAGTTTGTGATGTTTCAGAAAAATTGGGCAAACAGTTGAGGACATTATTTATTGTGTCTTCTTAACCAGCTTATAATCTATTGTTTTGTACAGACCAAGCCTTGTACATTAGACTATCCACAGATTGGCTAGAAAATGTGTGAAATATCCCTGCAAGATGACCACAACAAAGAAAATCAAGCAAAAAAAGGTTTAAAACAATTCAAATGTGGCATAAATTGACAAAAAAAAAAACACCTGAGATGCAAAATGACCACAAAGACCCACTGGTTAGAAAAAAGCCATTAAAAAAAAGACAAAAAAAAAAACATACAAAAAGATGGAATATGACAAAAATGAGACACAACATGACCAGAATTGGAGGCAAAATGATCAAAAAAAAAAATCAAAAACAGCCAGAAAAATCTACCAAACAACCATTAAGATAAACAAATGACTAAAGAAGACCCAACCATGAAGAGTTGTAAAATGACCCCAAAGAGATTATCATTATTATCTCTGTAATGATCTTGCTCTGTTGTGGCAGGTTTAAAACAATTCGAATGTGGCATAAATTGACAAAAAAAACAGACAAAACAACCACTTGAGATGCAAAATTATGCAAATGCAACACAAGGTGAGCCAATTAAAACAAATAAAAAAAAAACATAAAAAGATGGAATAACAAAAATGAGACACAACATGACCACAAATGGAGGCAAAATGACCAAAATGGCAGTCAAAAATGTGCTAACAACCATAAAGATAAACAAAGAAGAAACAACCATGAAGAGTTGTAATATGACCCCAAAAACATTATCATAATAATCTCTGTAGTCTCTGTAGTAGCACAACAGCAGGGGGGGGGGGCTTTGGTATACCTGTGCCCTGGGCTCAGTCGTTTCAAAATTCGCCCCTGCTCACTTCGTTTGACCAACTGCTTCACATATTTCACACCATGAGGTCAGCATTATTGGAAACACCCAGCAGTATTATGCACACAATATGTGGTGGGAGATGGTATTTACTCTTACACCTGTAATTGGTTATTAGGGCCATGTTGACTCATAATCACGGTGAGAAGCAATCCGTGATTTAAATTCATAGCTGTCGTTTAAAGTGGCCCTACGCTGAGCTATAGAGGGAGAATGTAGAATAAAACTATACCTCTGCACTCGAGTCTCACAGGTAGACGTGAGAGTGCACAAATACGGTTAAGCGACTTCAAGAAGACAAAAGTGAGCTATAAAGTTACTCACAGAAACGCTTCCTCCTCCATCACACTCCAAATCCAGGTTATCATATCGATCCTGTCAAAACAGTCATTTCTGAAGGTATTAACGGCTGTTTGACACATTCACCTTCACAGTAGACATTTTCAACCGGCTAACGTTAGCCGTTATTTCAAAATTCAACCGTTCACTCACCGTTAAGTCGGCTACTCTGTCTTGGTGTAATGTAAAGTTTTGTTTAGTTTTTTTTTCCCACCGGCTATCCAACGTTTGCGGACAAATATAAAGGTTTCAGGTGTCAGTAGGAGTTTACGTCCCCGTGTTGGTACAGTCAGCTGTTTTCACCCTCCCTGCACTGTCAATAAATAAACAAAAAAAAAAGGAATCAGACTTGAGATCAGGGACCCGTTGCACAAAAGTAGGATAAGGGATTAAGCGGGGATATGTTGGCCATCCTGGATCAATTTATCCGTGATCCAGTTGCACAAAAGTGGCATAGAGGGAAGTGGGATATGTTCAGACATAAGTTACCATGGAGATTTATTCTGTGAAGCTAGCCTGCTCCAGACCAGGCTAAATTCCAGGATCTATTTAATCTCATTCCTTATCTCAGTCAGCGGTCGCCACAAATGGAAACCAATATTTATTCCACTGCCTAGAACATTTTGTTAAAACATTTAACTATACCCACTATCATTATTGAAACATTTGTGATCATTAATTACAATCATTTTAGATAACTGATGATTTTAGATGAACCACTAGATAATTTAGTTTCCCACAGACTACACATAAAATACATCACCATATAAATATAAATACACATTAGAGAGTACCATGATGTTCCTTTATTGAACAAGGATGAATCAAAGCAAGTAAACCATCAGCTCCTTTCAAAACTGAAGTCACACAGTGCTCTACAAGACAAAAAGCACAGAATCAAAGCATGCAGTTTGAGACAAACTGTTTGTAAAAATGGGCTATACAAATAAAATTGCCTTGCCTATACAGCACAAAAACCTAACAAAAATTCCTCTGCCATTGCAGGCCCAACTTAAATCAACATGCATATTAATTGAAATAATTTAACACATATTGGTCTCTGACCAGCCGACCACAGTCGTCATCCGGGAAGATGGCAGGATTGTCCCAGTCTATGAGAGCTGGCACTCTGGGGGCCCTCTCCTTTCTCAGGCAGGCCACATTGTGGAGGACAGCACAGGCCACAATGATATCACATGCCCTGTCTGGGCTGACTCTCAGGTGGGTCAGACACTGATAGTGTGCCTTTAGTAGGCCAAATGTCATTTCTATCCAGGCCCTTGTTCTGACATGGGCATGGTTGTGTGCCAGTTGCAAATGGAGTGAGCAGAAAAGGCTGGCAGGCATACCCTCTGTCACCCAGCAATACACCCAGGAATTTACCTGTGAATACAAAATGTTACCATCACAACCTCATAAGTAGTGACAGTCTTAACACAGCCATGATGTTAAAAGTGGTTATCAATAGAGGTTCTGTGGCTCACCTTGTGATGGGCGCCGATAGATCTCTGAGTTCCAAAACACTCGGGAGTCGTGGACCGAGCCGGGCCACTTTGCCACAACATTACTGATCAAATAGTCAGCATTGCAGACCATCTGAAATGATAAGATGTTAAACCAATTAATGCACATCACAGGCAATGTACAGTGTTCATTAATTAACTTTATCAAAAGTCATGTTCACCTGTACATTGATGCTGTGGAAGTTTTTCCTCTTCACAAAATCCCCCTCATGGCCACCTGAGGGGGATTTTATTTTGATGTGTGTGCAGTCCACTGCACCAATGACATTGGGGAAACCTGTAATACGATGCAATGAGTATCTTACTCTGAATGTTAACATTGTAATTGTAACTGTAATTTAAAAAAAAATAAAATCTTGCCTGCAATCCTATAGAACTCCTCCTTGATGTCACAGAGTCTTCTGTGCCCAGGGAAGGAGATGAAGATGCTTGCAAGTCCTTTAATTGTGTTTTTTTTTCACTGCTAAAACAGTACAGGCAATGTGTGGGCAGGCACATTCTTAATAAAAAGTTGCTGCCATGTCCATTTTGGTTGCTTGCTTGCGCTTGACTCAGAGCGCGGATCACACATGAGAAGCTATACAGAATCATACTCGGCGGACAGCACAGCTTTATGCCAATCACGCACACAGGCTCCACACGCATCGCGTCTGCAATCATAACTCATCAGGAGAAATCACATTTTGCCAATATTTTAGAGACCCCCCCAACATTTCCCAAATCCTGTTTTCGGGGGGGGGTCTCGTGTCAGTTTCAGGGGGTCTCGGATCCCGAACACTGCCTAATTGTGATAGTTTCAGTGGAGTGGTGAGTGTGTATTTGTGCACTACTTACGCATTCAGGCGGTCAGCAATGGTTTGCCACGCTTGCTCCCTTTGTTTTTTGACTGTGGCAGTATTTCCTTTTTGTTTTATTTTCTCCGTCACCTCTTCATATGCTTCCATTAATAATTCTTGCTCCGCTGGGGAGAAATACGCCGCCCTTGTTGCCATGGTGAATCAGTGAATCTATGATCGATCGTGGGGTCTATTTAAGCAAGCCGTGTGCAGCACTTATCCAGGATCGGTTTCACCTGGCTTAATGAATCCGTGTCTGCTCATCCTTGATTGGCCTTTGTGCAACCAACTAAGCCTGGGCGCCCATGTTTTGGATTCCTTGAACCTGGCTAAGTAACTCATCCTGGATGTCTAAATCCTACTTTTGTGCAAAGGGCCCCAGAAACTGCACACAGGTCCGGGTTTTATGTAAGGAAGGCGGTCCTGAAACTGGCGGATCCCGTTTTGTTTCTTCCACCTGTGGGAGGGCGTGTCCGTCTCACCTGGAAACTGGAGATCACTTTAGTACTCCGTGCAAGTGCCCCTCGGAAAATAAATACCCCTTATTTACTTATTTGTTCAAGACTCTGTCCAAGTTAAAGTAGGCTACAGGAAGCACACCTTCATAATAAATACATAAAGTACCAAAGGTAAAGGTGGAATAACCAGTTTTGGTGGATTTTACATAGCCTAGACTACGACATTATATTTAATAACCAAATATAGTTTTTAGTCGTTTATCCATATTTACAACTGCGTTTTACCAAAGCATTGCATTAATCAAACAGTAAAATAAAATAAAATAAAAATCCTTCAAATAATTTCAGAGTGAAAAAAAAAATTCAAATTGCTGCGTTTGAATTACTGAAAATGTCACAGTAAAACTACAGATTAAGGACAGGGATTATTGCGTAAATCTTTGTCTCGACCTTTCAGACTTTTTTCTTTTTTTCGTTTGTTTAAACCAGCTCCATCTCAAGCAGCCATCAAGATAAACTGCAGTCACGCCATCTGCGCTTCAGAGAGGCACGGTCGCGCGATCTACACTTGAAAATCGAGTGCGCGTCTACGTTGCGTCATACGGTAAAGTGTTTGAGCCCAATGCACGATGTCTATGGCCAAATTAAAATATTCATAAAAACAAAAATTCAAATTGTTTTCTGAAAAATCCACCTGATTGTTGTTCTACATGTCCCCAGCTACCTTTGTTGGGATTTTCAAGTTATTTCACTGCATCATTGTTTAATAATCTGATGCTGAAATCATACCCAATGCATGATGTATATGCGTATGTAGCCATATACATCATGCATTGGGTAAGATTTCAGCATCATATTATAAGAAAACGATGCAGTGAAATAACTTGAAAATCACAACAATGGTAGCTGGGGACATGTAGAACAAGAATCTGGCGGAGTTTGCAGAAAACAATTAGAATTTATTTTTTAATGAATATTTTAATCTAGCCATATACATCATGCATTGGGTATGATTTCAATTAGTTTTGATTTTTCTATTAATATTAATAGAACAAGAATCTGGTGGAGTCGGCAGAGAACATTTTGATTTGGTTCTAAATGAAGTTTTCAAATCTGACTATGCATAAATGAGTTTGATTTTGAATATGCTTCAATAATTTTGTTCTATCATTTTTTTTTAATTTTTAAAAAGAATGTAGTAAAAAACAACCAAGTAATGACAGGTGTATGTACAGTATTCCAACAAATGAAAAATCAACTTCAACATAGATTTCTGAGTTTACGGGGAGCACTTGAATGCACCATAAAACCGCTCACATGCTTTACCGTACGATGCAATGTAAACGGGCACTCGATTTTCAAGTGTAGATAGCGCGACCGTGCCTCTCCGAAGCGCAGATGGTCAATCTGCGCTTCAAGATAAAAATGAAGCTATTGTTTTGCTAAATCAGCCAAGGGAACAATGTACTGCAGGATGAGAAGTTTCACTTGATATTTAACATACGTTTAGATTAAAATAAATTACTTATTTTGAGACGAAATAGGTATTCCAATGCACAAATCAAACATAAGAAGAATTAGTGCTGCTAATTCATACTTTTACCTGAATGAGTCTGTTTATCAGTTACAGACATGCAAATAAAAAAAGAAAGGACACTCTCTTTCACCTTTGAAATGAGGTAAACCTAAGCAAACCTAAGCTGTGCTGCCATGTTCTTTTTAGAGAGAAGGGGCTTTCTCCTGCAACCCCTCCAAACAAGCTCACACTTACTGATGATCAGTTCATTGATAGCATTCGATTATCAGCACCTGGCTCATACTTACCTTCTTAACTCCAAAGGAAGCAGTAAGGACTTAGTTTGTCACACACTGCTTCTGCATTTTGTTTGTTTTTTGTCTAATAAGTGGCACACTGGAAATTGTCACGTTTTGTTATTCAACTGAGTTTGATTTTTATCTAATTTGTATACATTTTAGACTTAAAAGAGGGTGTACTAATTTTTATTATGTTAACTTTTATTATGCATGTATTTTTCAAGCAAAGAAATTAAAATTTTTCATATTCTTTGGTTCCAGCTACTAAAAGGGAAGGTTTAAATATGAATATTTGAGCCTCAACTTGTGGCATAATTAATCAGAGTGTCGTCTTACTTTACCTGAAAACTACATAGACGCAGTACTAGTTAGTCCACAAACTGTCAAAACTGTAACATACGCAAAACAATGTTTCAAAGCACTTTTCTTTAGAAACAACATACATGTTTTCAATGACTACACTGTAAAAAAAAAATGTAATTTTACAGGAAATATTCTGTAATTTTTCACAGATTTTTCCTGTTTTCCAATAAAACAATGGAATTCCAGTAGATTTACAGATATTTTTTAGTAATTTTATGTTTTACGTTTAAAATTACAGTTAATTATCCGTAATGTAAGATTACATTAATATTATGTTTTTTAATGACAATTTACTGTATTTGTACATCTTTATCTTTAATTTTACATACAATTTTCTGTATGTTTTTACGGGTTTATCACCATTTTCCTTAAAACAATGTAATAACTGTAAATTAACGGATACTAGTAGTAATTTCAATATTTACCTTTAGAATTACATGTAATGACCAATAATATAATTTACATTATTTCTATGTTTTTTACAGGTAATTTAACATGTTTCTTTCATATTCAAATGTAATTTTACATCAAATGTGATGTAATTTTACAGATCTTTCCTAATAATTTTAATCAAGAAATGTATATAAAATTACAGAAATCTATAGTTATTTCCACAAAATTTCAGGTTATTTAGCATTTATTTGAAGTGATTTCATGTTTTTTAACTGTACATTACTGAAGAAATACAATTGTAAATGTTATTTTACGGAACGTGTGCTTTAAATAATGCAGTTTTACAGAAAGAATTCCGTATTATTACAGGTTTTAACCTGTAATAATACTGCTGACCAATGTGCTGACCAACATATCATTGGGGTCATCAGGTGGGAACCTCTTTTCATTAGTGTTTCGTCTAGTTGCCTTAATTTTTCTTCAATACCTGCAGCTAAGCTTCTTAATACTTAGTTATGTCGCCACGTACCAGCCTTGTGACAGACTAACCTTACAACCTGACAAAATATGCCTTAGAGTTGCAGTACCTGAACATAACGGGTCTCCATTTACCCAGAGTTTTAGGTTCTGGGGAGATGGCAATATATCATATTTTGCCCCTATCAAAAATCTAATACTCCTTTCCTACATACTCCACAGCTCTTTCCAACTAAGCTTTTTCTTCTCTACACCTTCCCAATTCAACCACCGTCCCTGCTTAGCCTGAGTCACAGCCTTTGTGCCCCATAACATTTCCTCCTGTCTACGAGCCTGCTCAACAACTAGCTTTCTCTTCTCCTTGGGACCTGCTCTACTCCCCGGGCCAAGCCCCAAGCCTCCCCGGCCTATTTGCACATTACCCACAATCTCTGTATGTCTAAGAGCAACCACTTCAGGCACTGTAGTAAACATTTGCTACATCCAGAAATATAACATGCAAGTCTTTTTTCTCAATCTTGGCTGTCTGAATCTGATGCCAAATCATGCTAGTGTGCTCTAAACACCCTGCGAAACCTGGTATTCCTGCCTTCTGCACAGTAGTATCTATTAAGCTGAAAACCCTAGTTCACAGCTACAGAAGTTGTTTTTTTCCCCTTTTATTTTATTTGACTATATTCGCTACACTGTACCTTGGTAAAACTCTGTCAGTTTAACTGGTCAAAATGCATGGTAGAATGTAAATAACTACTATGTCCTGGACATAATTTTATTTGTGTATATAAATAAGTATGGTTGTCCTTTACTTTGATTCAAAGTAAAAGACTGAGGAAGAGTGTCATGTTTAATGTTAAGATACTGCATTTGAAAAAAAAAAAAAAACTCATTGTGTACCAGTTGTATGCAGAATGTATGTTATAATGTTAAAATAATAATGATAATATATATTTATATATATATATATATATATATTATATTTATTGTGTGTGTGTTAGGGAGAAGGAGTTGCAATATTTCCTTTTTTTTTAAATAATAATAATGTGTGTGTGTATATAATATATAATAAAAATAAAATATTTTCATTTATGTATTTATTTTCATTAGAAACACACTTCATGCAATCAATCTATGCAGATTTTTCTGTTCAAATTTCAAGTTGGCGCCTATTTCCAGTTAGCTTCGTCCCGCCCAAAACGACCAACCGGCCAAGTTTGAAGAACACAACGCTCCTTCAAACAGGTTGGTAGCGGGCATGTCATGAGTCAATCACATGAAAGACGTGCCCTAATAGGAATTGGGCTCATGATCTCCAAGGAGGAGTATGAGACACCCACAATGGACATTGTCAACCAAACGCTTTTATAGGTAAGTGTCCCAGATAACGCATGTGAACGATATTTTAATTCATTTTCATACCTCGAGTGGACAGCCTTGAAGCTAACGTTAGCAGCCCTCGAGTGGACAGCCTTGAAGCTAACGTTAGCATCCCTCTGATAAATTGTTACCATTATATAAACTGTTAGCAGATAACTATCTTTTGGTATAGTTTTGAGACTAAGTGACTGATGGCAACCATGTCATTTTATTTGACAGCTGGAGTATTTATTGTTAACATGCGCTTTCGGTCAAAGCCTTTTCTAACATGGCCAGATGTTAGTCGTAATTGTGTTGCTCTTTGCTGATATATGTTCATAAAAGTTGTTATCCGTGAAATGAATGCGGTCAAACTGCTGTATGCTGCTCTGTTTAATGTCCCACTCATCCTGCATGAGATCTAAGTTTGTTTTGTTTTGTTTAATTAGTTTTGTTCGAGCATTAGCATGCTAAATTAGCCTGTTCACTGCTGTCTTCCCTCGCAAGAGTCTGCTCTGTTTTTTCACCATAAAAATGTATTTCTTTCTATCGCCCCAGGTGTGGAGATGTTTGTTCATTTGTGTTTTTAAAATAATGTTGTTAATCTCTGGCTCTGCCCTGTACAAGTTTGTTGATGCTAAATTATACAGATGCCTGCTGAATGTGATATTAGTCTATTTGGATTTAAACGTTAAACTGAGATAGTGAAATGTGGGTTTTTAGGTTACCATATTAAGTTTGGTTGCCTAAATGTTGAATCTATTTTTTTTTTTTTAAAGCAAAACTTTAAATACTGAAGCATTGAAAGCAGAAACTTAACCTGTTTAAAGGACCAGTGTATGTTATTTCTTGTAATTTAATTTTACTGTACTAAATTGATTATTTTATTGTAAGATTTAAGTTAAAAAGCCTTTTCTAGCTCACACACAACTCACGATTTCTGTGTTTCTGTTTGTCACCGCAGTTGCCAAGTAAAGATTTAGAGATCCAGTCCTGACTCATACGTCTCCTTTCCAACTCGGGACACAACAGAGACATACAATGGAGATGGGTTACATATATTTAACATATGATAGAGGATGACTCCCAGTGATAATGACTACTCAACCCAATGAGACACAACAAAGACTGTGCTTCTCTTGAGTGGAATTACTGTCCTATTTCCTTGGAGATGGTAAGGACAAATAACATTTTTCCAATCCATAAAACTAGATTCGAGCTTGCAATTAAAGCCTGTGCAGATGGACATACTTCCTACCTGTGTCAGCGGAGATGCACTGGCTGTCATTACCACCAGAGGTGCAGCAAGACTACGATGCCTATAGATAAATTACATTTTTGGTACATGTTAATTTGTGAGCTTTTATTAGCTTTGGACAGAGCCAGGCTGACCTTTTTTCTCCTGTTTCTCCATATGTGTGTGCGAGCTGCTCGTATTGATGTCATGCCTGTAAAAAAGCAGACTTCGACCTGGAGAAGGTAAGACAATATTTATTTCTCTGTAAAACTCAGTATATAACTGCATGAATCTATTTCGGAAAGAGAAGTGTTATCAAGATCTGTGATTGACATGTTTAATGTTTTAATTTGAGCAAATCTTACTTTTAAGAATATAATGTTGATAGGAGTAATGTGCTGAGTGTAATCTCTAAAGAGAATATTTATCACTCTTTATTTCTGCTCTTCTGTGTCTCTTAGTTTGGAAATAAAGTGGCACATTGTTGGCTTTGCTAGAAATGCTCAGCGGCTTGTGGATCACAAGGCAGACCCCAGCAGTCGAGCAAGTGAACAGACCCCAGCAGCCCAGCAAGTGAACAGACCCCAGCAGGCGAGCAAGTGAACAGACCCCAGCAGCCCAGCAAGTGAACAGACCCCAGCAGCCCAGCAAGTGAACAGACCCCAGCAGCCCAGCAAGTGAACAGACCCCAGCAGCCCAGCAAGTGAACAGACCCCAGCAGCCCAGCAAGTGAACCGACCCCAGCAGCCCAGCAAGTGAACCGACCCCAGCAGCCCAGCAAGTGAACAGACCCCAGCAGCCCAGCAAGTGAACCGACCCCAGCAGCCCAGCAAGTGAACAGACCCCAGCAGTCGAGCAAGTGAACAGACCCCAGCAGCCGAGCAAGTGAACCGACCCCAGCAGCCCAGCAAGTGAACAGACCCCAGCAGCCGAGCAAGTGAACAGACCCCAGCAGCCCAGCAAGTGAACAGACCCCAGCAGCCCAGCAAGTGAACAGACCCCAGCAGCCCAGCAAGTGAACCGACCCCAGCAGCCGAGCAAGTGAACAGACCCCAGCAGCCGAGCAAGTGAACAGACCCCAGCAGCCGAGCAAGTGAACCGACCCCAGCAGCCCAGCAAGTGAACCGACCCCAGCAGCCGAGCAAGTGAACAGACCCCAGCAGCCGAGCAAGTGAACCGACCCCAGCAGCCCAGCAAGTGAACCGACCCCAGCAGCCGAGCAAGTGAACAGACCCCAGCAGCCCAGCAAGTGAACAGACCCCAGCAGCCGAGCAAGTGAACCGACCCCAGCAGCCCAGCAAGTGAACCGACCCCAGCAGCCCAGCAAGTGAACAGACCCCAGCAGCCGAGCAAGTGAACCGACCCCAGCAGCCCAGCAAGTGAACCGACCCCAGCAGCCGAGCAAGTGAACAGACCCCAGCAGCCCAGCAAGTGAACAGACCCCAGCAGCCCAGCAAGTGAACAAACCCCAGCAGCCCAGCAAGTGAACCGACCCCAGCAGCCCAGCAAGTGAACCGACCCCAGCAGCCCAGCAAGTGAACCGACCCCAGCAGCCCAGCAAGTGAACAGACCCCAGCAGCCGAGCAAGTGAACCGACCCCAGCAGCCCAGCAAGTGAACCGACCCCAGCAGCCCAGCAAGTGAACCGACCCCAGCAGTCCAGCAAGTGAACCGACCCCAGCAGCCCAGCAAGTGAACCGACCCCAGCAGCCCAGCAAGTGAACCGACCCCAGCAGCCCAGCAAGTGAACAGACCCCAGCAGCCGAGCAAGTGAACAGACCCCAGCAGCCCAGCAAGTGAACCGACCCCAGCAGCCCAGCAAGTGAACAGACCCCAGCAGCCCAGCAAGTGAACCGACCCCAGCAGCCCAGCAAGTGAACAGACCCCAGCAGCCGAGCAAGTGAACCGACCCCAGCAGCCCAGCAAGTGAACCGACCCCAGCAGCCCAGCAAGTGAACCGACCCCAGCAGCCCAGCAAGTGAACAGACCCCAGCAGTCCAGCAAGTGAACCGACCCCAGCAGCCCAGCAAGTGAACCGACCCCAGCAGCCCAGCAAGTGAACAGACCCCAGCAGCCGAGCAAGTGAACCGACCCCAGCAGCCGAGCAAGTGAACAGACCCCAGCAGCCGAGCAAGTGAACCGACCCCAGCAGCCGAGCAAGTGAACCGACCCCAGCAGCCCAGCAAGTGAACCGACCCCAGCAGCCCAGCAAGTGAACCGACCCCAGCAGCCGAGCAAGTGAACAGACCCCAGCAGTCGAGCAAGTGAACAGACCCCAGCAGCCGAGCAAGTGAACAGACCCCAGCAGCCCAGCAAGTGAACAGACCCCAGCAGCCCAGCAAGTGAACAGACCCCAGCAGCCCAGCAAGTGAACAGACCCCAGCAGCCCAGCAAGTGAACAGACCCCAGCAGCCCAGCAAGTGAACAGACCCCAGCAGCCCAGCAAGTGAACAGACCCCAGCAGCCCAGCAAGTGAACAGACCCCAGCAGCCCAGCAAGTGAACAGACCCCAGCAGCCCAGCAAGTGAACCGACCCCAGCAGCCCAGCAAGTGAACAGACCCCAGCAGCCGAGCAAGTGAACCGACCCCAGCAGCCCAGCAAGTGAACCGACCCCAGCAGCCCAGCAAGTGAACCGACCCCAGCAGCCCAGCAAGTGAACAGACCCCAGCAGCCGAGCAAGTGAACCGACCCCAGCAGCCCAGCAAGTGAACCGACCCCAGCAGCCGAGCAAGTGAACCGACCCCAGCAGCCCAGCAAGTGAACCGACCCCAGCAGCCCAGCAAGTGAACCGACCCCAGCAGCCGAGCAAGTGAACAGACCCCAGCAGCCGAGCAAGTGAACCGACCCCAGCAGCCCAGCAAGTGAACCGACCCCAGCAGCCCAGCAAGTGAACCGACCCCAGCAGCCCAGCAAGTGAACCGACCCCAGCAGCCGAGCAAGTGAACAGACCCCAGCAGTCGAGCAAGTGAACAGACCCCAGCAGCCCAGCAAGTGAACAGACCCCAGCAGCCCAGCAAGTGAACAGACCCCAGCAGCCCAGCAAGTGAACAGACCCCAGCAGCCCAGCAAGTGAACAGACCCCAGCAGCCCAGCAAGTGAACAGACCCCAGCAGCCCAGCAAGTGAACCGACCCCAGCAGCCCAGCAAGTGAACAGACCCCAGCAGCCCAGCAAGTGAACCGACCCCAGCAGCCCAGCAAGTGAACCGACCCCAGCAGTCGAGCAAGTGAACAGACCCCAGCAGCCGAGCAAGTGAACCGACCCCAGCAGCCCAGCAAGTGAACCGACCCCAGCAGCCCAGCAAGTGAACCGACCCCAGCAGCCCAGCAAGTGAACAGACCCCAGCAGCCCAGCAAGTGAACAGACCCCAGCAGCCGAGCAAGTGAACAGACCCCAGCAGCCCAGCAAGTGAACAGACCCCAGCAGCCCAGCAAGTGAACAGACCCCAGCAGCCCAGCAAGTGAACCGACCCCAGCAGCCCAGCAAGTGAACAGACCCCAGCAGCCGAGCAAGTGAACCGACCCCAGCAGCCCAGCAAGTGAACCGACCCCAGCAGCCCAGCAAGTGAACCGACCCCAGCAGCCCAGCAAGTGAACAGACCCCAGCAGCCGAGCAAGTGAACCGACCCCAGCAGCCCAGCAAGTGAACCGACCCCAGCAGCCCAGCAAGTGAACAGACCCCAGCAGCCGAGCAAGTGAACCGACCCCAGCAGCCCAGCAAGTGAACCGACCCCAGCAGCCGAGCAAGTGAACAGACCCCAGCAGCCCAGCAAGTGAACAGACCCCAGCAGCCCAGCAAGTGAACCGACCCCAGCAGCCCAGCAAGTGAACAGACCCCAGCAGCCGAGCAAGTGAACCGACCCCAGCAGTCCAGCAAGTGAACCGACCCCAGCAGCCCAGCAAGTGAACCGACCCCAGCAGCCCAGCAAGTGAACAGACCCCAGCAGCCCAGCAAGTGAACAGACCCCAGCAGCCCAGCAAGTGAACAGACCCCAGCAGCCGAGCAAGTGAACCGACCCCAGCAGCCGAGCAAGTGAACCGACCCCAGCAGCCCAGCAAGTGAACCGACCCCAGCAGCCCAGCAAGTGAACCGACCCCAGCAGCCCAGCAAGTGAACAGACCCCAGCAGCCCAGCAAGTGAACAGACCCCAGCAGCCGAGCAAGTGAACCGACCCCAGCAGCCGAGCAAGTGAACCGACCCCAGCAGCCGAGCAAGTGAACCGACCCCAGCAGCCCAGCAAGTGAACCGACCCCAGCAGCCCAGCAAGTGAACAGACCCCAGCAGTCGAGCAAGTGAACAGACCCCAGCAGCCGAGCAAGTGAACAGACCCCAGCAGCCGAGCAAGTGAACAGACCCCAGCAGTCGAGCAAGTGAACAGACCCCAGCAGCCGAGCAAGTGAACCGACCCCAGCAGCCCAGCAAGTGAACCGACCCCAGCAGCCCAGCAAGTGAACAGACCCCAGCAGCCCAGCAAGTGAACAGACCCCAGCAGCCCAGCAAGTGAACCGACCCCGGCAGCCGAGCAAGTGAACAGACCCCAGCAGCCCAGCAAGTGAACCGACCCCAGCAGCCCAGCAAGTGAACAGACCCCAGCAGCCCAGCAAGTGAACAGACCCCGGCAGCCCAGCAAGTGAACCGACCCCGGCAGCCGAGCAAGTGAACCGACCCCAGCAGCCCAGCAAGTGAACCGACCCCAGCAGCCCAGCAAGTGAACAGACCCCAGCAGCCCAGCAAGTGAACAGACCCCAGCAGCCCAGCAAGTGAACAGACCCCGGCAGCCCAGCAAGTGAACAGACCCCGGCAGCCCAGCAAGTGAACAGACCCCGGCAGCCGAGCAAGTGAACCGACCCCGGCAGCCGAGCAAGTGAACCGACCCCAGCAGCCCAGCAAGTGAACCGACCCCAGCAGCCCAGCAAGTGAACAGACCCCAGCAGCCCAGCAAGTGAACAGACCCCAGCAGCCCAGCAAGTGAACAGACCCCAGCAGCCCAGCAAGTGAACAGACCCCGGCAGCCCAGCAAGTGAACCGACCCCGGCAGCCCAGCAAGTGAACCGACCCCAGCAGCCCAGCAAGTGAACAGACCCCAGCAGCCCAGCAAGTGAACAGACCCCAGCAGCCCAGCAAGTGAACAGACCCCAGCAGCCCAGCAAGTGAACCGACCCCGGCAGCCGAGCAAGTGAACAGACCCCGGCAGCCGAGCAAGTGAACCGACCCCGGCAGCCGAGCAAGTGAACCGACCCCGGCAGCCGAGCAAGTGAACAGACCCCGGCAGCCGAGCAAGTGAACAAACCCCGGCAGCCGAGCAAGTGAACAGACCCCGGCAGCCGAGCAAGTGAACAGACCCCAGCAGCCCAGCAAGTGAACAGACAGTTTGAAATGATCTGACGATGATCCGCGCACAGTATGTATTGCCCAAATTGAATGTATTCTAAAATTATTTTTACATTTGTTTGATTTGCAAGAAATGGTTACAAAGTTTAATGGCCATGACCTAAGTTCAAATATTGCTGATCGTCTTCATAAGCTCCTCTTGTGCTTCACAATTGTGGAACAGAGTCCAGCTCCCAATCCACATTCATTGCATTGAGAAGAAGGGCTCAAAATTACTAGGGATGCACCGATGTATCGGCTCCTCCGTAACTCAGTGGGGTTAAGCACTTTGGATCGCCTTGTTGCTGAAAAGTGCTATATAAATACATTTCATTTCACTTCACTTCACTTCACTACACTATATGGCACTGAAAGGATCAGATATTTGGCTAAATTACAATAAGACTGAGTTATTAAGTGCATATAGACACCTTAATCTGACAAGAAATTGGATTGATACTGTTACTCGGATCGGATTAAGACCCCGAGATAACTTGGTTGAAAGTCAAATTAAACCTGCTTGTAGACGCTGAAGCACGTGGTGAATTAGACTTTGCCTTCTGCGCATGCTCGAGATTTTTTTCCTGGGGTCGGGAACCGTAAGTCGCCATCAGTTCCCTGTTGTAGTCGCCATCGGAAAGAAAAACACCGCGATTAAGAATGCGCCGTTGTGCATCGCATTTGTGCAATAAGCAGCTCATCACAAATTAAATATACGAAATATAGAGGGACGTAGCTTCATCTTGCTCTTCATTCACCATTTTCTCGAATGCCTGAGTTTGGTGTTGAAGGGGCAACCGGAAGTGGCTCTATCGATTTTGGAAGTAAAACACTATATTGAACAATTATATAAAGTAACTGCTGAATACCTTACATTTACAGAGATTGCCTTGTGTTTTTCTTGCAAATTAAATTGTTAAACAGTTTTTGTTCAGTTTACTAAAATGATTGTTTAATACCATAAATTTACAGATATTATCTTTAAATACACATAATGTATTTTGATGTACAGTGTTTAAGTTTCCATTGTCCAATTCACTGAAATAACTAATACTGTAAATGTGCAGAAATTCCTATATGATTAAAGATGCATATTTAGTTTATACATGTGTCATTGTTGTTTTACTTGGGGAAACCACATTTATGCAGCAAATCAGTGTAGATGGACAAGACGGTTTCATGAAATGACTACTAAATACCCTTAATTTACAGGGATTGGCCTTAAATACAGCTATCTTTGATGTATTTTTAATGTACTCTGCTTTTTTACCCACTGTCCAATGAACATTTTTAAATCTTGTAATTCTTTAAAATTACAGAATAATACTGTAAATGGGCAAACGTTTATCGTTGGTTTAATGCATTTATAGCATTTTTATACATTATTTCTCAGTCATTGTACATGAAAGAACAATATTTAAACAGGAAATTACTCTAGATAGATGAGGCCATTCCATGAAAAAAATACTAAAATACCCTTAATTTACAGGGACTGACCTTAAATGTAGCTATTTTTTATGTATTTGTAATGTATTTAGCTTGTTTTTCCACTGCCTAATGGTTGTTTTTTAATATACTAATTCTCTAAAATGACAGATTAATACTGTAAATGGGCAGAAATTTACCTTTAGTTTTATGAACCTAGTTCGTTTTTATATGTTAAAACTTTGTTATTGTACATGGAAAACATAGTATTTTAACATGAAATTACTGTAGATGGACTGGGCTGTTTCCTAAAATAAATGATGTATACCGCAAAATTACAGAGATTAATCTGAAAGTTATCTTATTTTAATCTTTTTTGACATAAAATGTATGTTATTTTACAGTATGATGGCATTCATCAACTATAATATACTGTATTTTAAGTCATTTTGACTGTAAAATTTATTCTGTATTTTTACAGTTATTGTATGTAATTCTGTGATCCAGTTATTTACTGTAAATTTACGGTATCCGTTTGGAATCTTTGCTGCCAGTGCTTTTACCGTTTTTTTACAGTTTTTTTTTTTACAGTGTACTATTTTAAAATAAATAAGATGTATATATATATATGTGGAAAGTGGTGCTTTTAAACATGCTAAATATTAACATTTATGTTTATTTAAGAACAAATCAGACCGTGTGAAGCAGCGGGTGCAGATTTACTCATTTAACTTACATTAATGCTCTTTAATGTGGCTCACAGCCAGCAATAAAGTCAATTCAGTGCAGCCAGCACCAAGCACCGGCTTGTAAAAGTATGAGATTTGTGTGTAGATGCTGAAGTTGTGTTTATAATGTTTCACATCTCAACAGGTTCTGTTCAAGAGATTTCTTTAACTAATGATACCAGCAAGCGTCCTAGTTTCAGTTCAAACTAAAAACAAACCATCTGTAACTTACAATTAGAATAATGAATCCACTTCTCTGATAATAACAGAACTCTGTAAATGAATGTGTAATTTTAATCAAGGAGAAATATACCTTAGATAAGATTTGGTCTGTAGAAAAAAAAACAAAGCAAAAGATGATAGTTTAAACAGAATTTATTCTGAATTTAACAGACAAAAAAAAACCCAAAACAGTTTAATTTCTTCCTCAGATTTTCGACAATTCTTACAATATTCACATAAAAAACCCATATATATTGCATTCAGTGTCCATTAGTTTGAACACTTGCTTGTTTACACATTCTATAACCCAAAGTAAAGCTGCATGTAAACACAACACATTTAAACACATTTACTGCCATTACCAAGAAACAAACCAAACAAAAACAAAAAATCATCCCGGAATATCTTTGGTACGTGCAATGATTATGTATTAAACTTCTGGCTACAGAGTGTAATATGAGGAGGGTTACTCTTTCCAGGAGAGGAAGTAAAGCTTCCCCTGTCCGTCAACACAGACCAGCTCACTGGGTTTTAGTGGGTGCACCTCCAAAATCAGAACTGGACCCCCACACACAAACATGCCCACCTATAGGAGGAAAGAGACAGAAAGAGGCAGTGCAGAGAAAGGTCAAAGTGTTTACCTAATACGGAAAATAAAACCCAACCCTGGCAGAAGCAATGAGCCTCTTAACATGCTGTAATTCTTTTTTTTTATTTTTTATTAATAAAAAGCCACCATTTCTGTGGTTCTCAATCCCGAACTCATTTGTTCCAATGCAGCACAAAACATTTAAAAACAGGTCACAGAATTGTGCAAGAAACTTTACAATTCTTGGGGACTATTTTCAGCAGTGGAAGAATACATAATTATTACTCCAGTGTTCATTTCTGGCATCCAATAAACTCTGATTAATAGTTATAAAAGCACCTGTTAAAAAGCTGCACGGTACAGATCCATATGAGCAGCTGTGGCTTTGAAGAATGTGCTGTACCTGTTTCTTTGTGTTTCTGTCCCACAGCTTCACCGTCCGGTCGTAGGAGGCCGAGATGATGGTGCTGTCAGTCAGTCTCAGCTCACTGATTCTGTCGCTGTGAGCCTGACGACAAACCATCAACATTAACACCACAAACGGTCACTGATCATGTTGATTTTCACATCCCGTTAGGCCCTTATGCGACTAAAAGAAGAGAGATTTAAATTAAGGCTTCTTTTAAAGGAAAGTAGGCTAACAAAAATAAAGTTACTTTTCAATAACTCACTCGGATTTTGAAAAATTTTAGCCGTCTACCGTTTAATCTCACTGTAAACTGAGAATCTTGGAGCTTTAGAGTCTACTGTTCAGAGAAAACATAATAAATATAATAATAAATAATATAAGCTCCAGGTAATTTCTGTTATTTTACGGCATACGGACTGAATCCTAAGCTGTACCCGTTTGATTTAACGTGAAATCATGCAAACAAAAGACAGTGTTTTTGTCTCTTCTGCCCCAAACTGTAATAAAAAAACCAATGACCCCTTTTTTTCAGAGTCAAAGTTCTCGGCTCTTACAGGTTTTCTTTTGCTCCACGAGGAGATGTCCGGATGCTGATTGTACCACATGTTTCCCTCCACGTCTCCACACACCACAAACTCTGAAACACACATTACAGCAGCAGAAGCTGCAGTTTAAACAGAATTTCCCGTCGATGAAGCAGCATTGATGAACTGCATCCATCGGTTCATTGTCACTTGGAGCCATTTTTGAAGTCCAGACAGTCAGACGTGGGATTTGCTGCAGAAGCCTGAATATCAATCGTTGTTTTTATGTTTCTGAGACAAAATGAACCAATCAAAAGAAAGTTCCAGATAACATTTAGTTCGTTTCAGCTGTGTTTTGTACCTTTGTCCAAGGTTACAGCTGTTATCAGGCAGCCCGCCTTTTCGTCCTCCTCGCACGTCATGCTCACTGTGCTGAAAGCTGAATGGAGAGTGGTTTTGGAGCCCATGCCAAACTGAAAAGAGAGTTCAGTTTTGTCAACTATAACTCCTTTTCACCAAAAATACTCGTCTCTGTTCAAAGCCTTTGTGACACAGATGTTGAAAATGAGGTACCAAAAGAAACAGAGCTTATAGAGTCTGACACAGGAAAAAACAAAGGCCTATAGTAACCCAAGATGATGGAAGGCATCGTTTAAAGACTAAAGCCTCCGAAGAAACAAGAAGAAGAAGCCATTTGAGAGATAAACCCTCTGCTTTCATTGTCAGTGACAGACTTCACCCTGTTGTAGGGTGATAATAGTTTGTGTGCCTTGAAATAGTTAATGTGACATGTGCATTACTCAGGGCTTGAAGTAAAAAAAGCATACACACACACACGCATATATATATATATATATATATATATATATATATATATGAATGAGCATCAAACCATTAAAAGTGCATTAATTATAAAAAACTACAAATTAAATCGATGAAAGATGTCTGAGAATAGTTTCTCCACAGAATTTCTAATGGAATTCTCTCTTTATTATTGGGAAAATCAACCATTTTTCTTCCTGTGAATTTACTACTTTTTCAGCTTTGATATATTTCTCCACCCAGACCAAAATCATTTTTTTAAATGTAAATATCATTGTCAATTTTGTTCATAAAGCAGATTTACAACAACGCAACTTGAACCAAAGTTTAACACAAATGACAATAAAATGCTGTTCTACAGCAAAGTGTTACTAAACTAAGGCGAGCATACTTACAGCACAGCGAAACACACAATGTTTTATGTTCCTACGTGACCATAGCATCTTTAAACTCTTCATATTTTCATCTCAAATGTCGTCGCTCCAGTGTGGACGCAGGCACATCGAACAGATCAAATGATACTGAAGAGATGAGTTAAACTCACAATGAAGCCAATGTGAACTCCTTTATCCGACCTGCCGGCCAGCCACGCACTGTTCTCATCATTACGCACCACCGCTCGAACTACGACGTCGCAGTTCCAACTGAAAACGAGGGACAAATGCGCAAGTGGCTTTTAGGGTCGCTTTCAAAAACATCATCGCATCAAAAAGAGCATTCTGATCTGGGATTAAGGGTTAATTTTGTATCACATAAATCAAATGTCAATTCTAAACACTTCTGAAGCCAAATCAGATCTTTATCAGCTCTTTTTTTGTGGTGCAAGAGAAGCTGGCTCATCTCCATCACAAGCACCCTGAACTCACCTTCCCATCTCTCAGTTCAACGAGGAACCATTTAAAATAAGCACATAAAAATGAGGCGATTTTTAAGACTAAACTTGTTCAACCTCAATTAACTGGGTTAATGACAAATTACGACACCAAAAACTTACTCGGTATTCGTATTTTCCCAGCAGTTCCCCTCTTTCTGGGCCACCACATCACAAAGATATCCTGCGTTTGTCACACCAATCAGCAGCGAGCAGTAGATGAGGCGCACCATCGGAAATGTCACACTGTGCGTGGTTACCTTCACCAGACTGAAGCGGAAACAGAGCAGAGAAGGTTGGAGAACAGGCAATGTCAGGAGGGATGAATTAACCCAACTGCTGTAAATCTTAGTCGCTCCTTCTTACAATAATTTAAACATTTTCCATCCCTGCAAAGATATAATAATTCACTAATATTGACCAAAAACAAAACGTATTCACTTCACATCAGTTTATATGTAAAGAACTAAGGTCCATCTAAGAATCTCTTTTTCAGAAGATTAAAAAAATATATTCTTAAGTATTTCTCCAGAGAAAATCTGATTAAATGTGTCTCCCTGAGTTTCAGCCATCACTCACAGTGCTGTGATGTTTACTTAATGAATCATAAAGCATCGGATTAGTGAAATTAGGGAGAAAATGTGCAGAAAAAAGGCAAAATGATAACTTGTTCATAACTGCAGACATAAAAAAAAGACAGAGGATGGTGTTTACATCCAGCAGGGGGACTTTCTGGTGCCGTTTACCTTGCTTTGCTGTGTTGTTGGTTCCACACCAGCTTCCACACGTCAACAACCAAATATTTCAGGTAGCTGACAGCAAACTGACCGTCAGGCATGGAGCCGGCTGCTAAGATGGTGCTGTCCGATGCCTGATTACCACAGACACAAAAACACAGTTTAAAGGCCTGTCCACGCTTCTAATGATGAATACAAATGTATATGGATGGTTGTACATTCAGGTTAATGACAGAAAGTGGCAAACAAAATAGTTTGGATCTCTTTGAGTGTTTCACAACAGACAAACGGACGGTCCCACACTGGTCTGGTCTTCTTTTTCTTTGTGGGTACAGCTGGAGTTATTATTATGGTTAGTGTTGTGGTGCAGACATGACCTATTTTGTGCACTTCTTTACCTGCTTCAGACCAACCAGCGTGTTATGCTGCCACAACTCCAGCAAACCGGATTCATAACCAGCAAGCAGCACATCGCCAGTCTGAGAGAAGCACAAAGCTGAGATGGAGCCTTTCGGGTTTGGAGAACTCTCTGAGCAGAGAAGACAGAATACAGTTAGTGTGCAGACATTACATCCCAGATGTGCATTTATAAGCTTATAAACAAAGAACAACAGCACGTTGAGTGGTTGCTCATAAAAAATATCTGATTGTGGCGCCTCTGGAACGATTTTACCAGGGCCGTATTAAGTCAATGTTAATTTGTTTACGGTGGGTGACACCTGTGTCACTTAAAAACTTAATCACAGCCACAATGCGTCGCAACACCTCTCTCCAATACTTCGCCGCATCCTCTTTTTGTTGTCTGAGAACAACATCAACCGTACCCGCATTCCGTGACCTCCTGAGAAGTGCGAGCAGACACTCGCGGTGGCTTGCGCTCTTCCTATGGGCTGTGACTGTCCGGGTGTTTCCAGTCACTGTACCCCTCGGTGAACATCGATCTAACACTGGAACATTTTTAATTGCCGCTAAACGGCTGGAGTCTTTCTCTTTTTTTTATTTTTCTCTTCGCACAACCACTCAATTAATGTCTATCCATTTTTAGTTTTATTTTTACCGCGTTTTTTAAAAAACACGATACATTTCACCATAGGTGGACTGGCTCAACTGACAGGTTGAGGGAGGGGGGTTAATGTTCACATTAGGCCACTATTGCTCAGAATTATGATATATCGTTGCTGTTCTTATCACATTAGTTTCAATAATGAATTTTATATGAATATTTATGTCAAGTGTCAAGTGTAACCATTTTAAGTGTACAAACATTCATGAAAAAACTATTTTTAAAGTTTGTCGTGTGGTGCCCCCCCACTGGCTGTGAATGGTTGGTGCCCCTGGGCACTGTGCCGCATGCCCATATAGTTAATCCGGCCTTGATTTTACCCGTCGTGCAGGTCCAGGACCGGAGGGAGCAGTCTTCAGAAACAGTGAGGAATTCTGGGACTCCTTTCTTTTGAGCGATTCCATGAACTCCACCACTGTGACCCTGGAAGGTGCTGAAGTGCTCCACCTGGACGTAAAACAGGACAAAACTGAACTACAGCTGAAATCAAATCATGTGTGAAAAATCATGTGTGGGTTTTATCTCGACTAACACACCTGTAAGGGTTTCCAGAGCCTCACGACGCCATCGTCAGACGCTGTGAAGACAGTCATTTCCTCGGGCTTCACTTCTTTCTTCTTGTCTTAAAAAAAAAAAAAAAGTGAGAAACTAAAACCACAAACTGCTGACCTTAAAATATGGCTGATTATGTTGCATCATGTTCCATAAAAGGAATGAAAGAGGAGGACTCCGGATTAGGTGTCCTACCGGTGTTTGGGAGCAGAGAGCAGTGGTGTATGCGTTGCTTGTGGGCAGCAATGTGGCAGATTTCTGTGTCGGTTTCCCAGTTCCAAACATGCAGAGCTCCCTCTGAGCAGCCGGCAATCACATGATTCCCCTTCACACAGAAACATCGACACAGTAAATTCAGCCTTCATCACGCCAGTCATATTCCACATCAAGAAAAAACCCAGAACGGTTTGATCTACTCTCTGTACACAATCTTCTTAACTCTACCAATCAAATTTACAGTTTTAATATAGATCCGTGAACACCTCAGAGAACCTGGCAGGTTGACTGTAGACCTCTTACAGTCAGTTAAATATGATGGTGAAGGCACACCAAGACCGGAGTCATGTTCCCACTTTTTCAGACTGTACAGAGACGAGCTGAACTATGTGCAAACAATGCAAAGAACACTGATCTAAACCTACACACAATACACTGTATTAGTTTAGTTCAAAGGTGATAAAAGCATGAAGAAACACTGCATTTTCTGCAGATATCTTTAGGATTTGCTCACCAGACAGCAGACGGAGGTCAGTGGACTCCTCCAGGAGATTTCTCTGATACACTGACCTGCCCCCAGGTCCCACAAACAAAGTCTCCCATCATTCGAAGAGCTTATCTGAAAGGTGAAGGGTAGACGAGAGAATCAGTTTGATGGGACTCTTTCAGATAATTCAGTGATATGTGGGTCAGAGTTTTACATTTCTATATGATTATAATATACAGTGAGAACCCACCACACAGTCTGGAGTCCAAACGCAGCCTGTGATCCAGTCTCTGTGAGCGTGAGGGAGCGACTTAGAAAGAGCAGCAGGAGACGAGCCGACATCCCAAACCATCAAAGCCTGAAACAAACACAGGCTTCATCAGAGAAACAAGCAGTCGAGCAGCAAGTCTGGTACAAAAGTAACTAAATTTACTAAAAGTTTTGACTTGACTTTTATTTTATTTATTCTACATTTCAGAGCGTAACACTGTGATTTTTTTGTTAAAAGGCATTTCATCTGACTAAATTAGTATCACAGTGTTTAAAGCTGCAGTCTGCAACTCTTTTTCAAGCATAATGCCTGGAACTGTCCGGGGATTCTGAAAGTAGTACATTAAATACCCCAATACAAAAAAAAAAAAAGAGTTCTCTAGGTCCCCTATATGTCCCGCTAGGTCCCTCCAAAGCCAGCAGGTTTGTTTACAAAATTGCAGACCGGACCGGTAAAAGGTAACCAATCAGGTTACGAGCTGGGCTCTGCTGCCTGTCAATCACCGATTGTGCACGCGCGATACAAGGTAGGCTCGTCCCCACGCTTATTTATCTAGACTATTGAACTTCATTACGGGCTAGTCTACTTACTGTGTCTTCCATGATCGCAAATGACAGGTGAGTTGATGAATGAGGAGTCGTGTACGCGCATCTGGCGTGCACGTAGACGTGCACGAGTTCTCGTGTGTTTTGATTGGGCGGGACAGGAAGTTGAATAACTTTTTATTTTTCGGTTAAAAAATAAGCATTTCTTGCATTTTGCGACTACGGAGGTCACCGTTTTCAACTTCAAGCGTTCTGATAGATCATGTAAACTCTTAAAATGCCAAAAAGTAGGACTTTACGTATGACAACAGCAAATCCTGCAGATTGCAGCTTTAAAGAACATCTATTTTTATCAATTTAATAATTAGCTGAAATAACAAAATGAAAAGAAGTTCATGATAACAATATTTTATCAGCAAAAATATCCCACATGCCACATTTAAAGTTTCTCTACAGAGAAGATTTGCTGCCTTTTCATTAAATAATTTCAAAAGTTTGAATGAATTGGTTAATTTATGTTTTGACTAAGAATTTATTGATTATACAAGCGTAGGTACCTGATCTTTTCCTCCAGACAACAGCTGTGCACCATCAGGACTGAAAGCCAGACAGGTGACTCCTCCTTTGTGGCCCCTCAGCATCGTGTGTTGATCAGTCCTGGAGTCAAGGCTCAGATCGCTGAGCAACCACAGCACGATGGTGAAATCATCTAATTCAAAGAGAAACACAGAGAACAGATTTATAAAAAGTTTTTCTTTTAAATTAAGACAAGGTTACAGAAGACCAGAGAGACAAGAAAACGAGTCTTTATCCTTGTATACATTTTCTGGTTGTTGAAAACACGCTGGTAACAAAAACTTTACTCAAAATAAATTATTTTAGTTCACTTTTTACTATATGTGAAAAAATGAATACTACACTAGAGTTGATGGCAGGACATCAAAAGTGTGAAAGGGATTTCTCACCACCGGCTGAGGACTCATCTCTGCCTCTTGTGGTCAAATTGAGTATTACAACAACAAAGAAACATACAATTTTTATTTATTTTTTAAAATAAAGTTCTTTCAGCTGTTTCGAAGGAGATTATCTTTTAAATTGTCAAAGAATTAAAAAATAATAGTATATTATAAACACTACAAAGAGAACAATTAAAATCAGGCTAAGATGAATGCAGATTTTCTTTCTTTTCCTCTTGGGGCGTCAAACAAGGAGAAACTCTCACCTGAAGCTGTAGCCAGGTAAGTGGTGTTTTGTGCCAGGGCCAGGATGGCGCCTGTTTGCACACCAAACACTCCTAGACAGATCAGGTCTCCCATCAATCCCTCCCCTTCGTCTTTTCTCTTCCACATCCTCAGACGTTTGTCGCTTCCTCCAGACACCAGCAGCTCCGGCGCGTTCTGCTCTGCGTCCACAACAACCCACAGCATGCAGTGTACGGACACGTCCAGGTCCCTGGAGGCCCAAATCTTCTCACCTACAATTAAAACATTTTGTTATCAGCACACATCTGTATTTCTGCTGCTGTCTACCAGTCACTCCATCCAGTAAATGTGACGTGCAAACACACCCGAGTCAAGACTGAAGAGTTTGATGCCGTCACCGTGGTAACCCAAAGCAGCGCAGTCTCCATTCACGGCCACGCAGAGAGCGGCAGGCTCAGACGTGACAGACTTTATTTTTTTCTGAGGAGGCTCCTGGTCGCTCTGAAAAAGGACAAAAAACAGAACTGATTGGAGCAATTTGAAGTGAATATTTCCAGAGTAGGATACCTCCATTTAGAAGGAAATCTCTGAGGTTCAACGTGTGAAAATTACCCACCATCTAGTCTACTTTGACATCAGTAGATTTAACTTTAAATGTTAGTTTTTGAACTTATTTGCATTCTGTTAAATGTGTCAAAGTGCAAACGGATAACATCTGTAATGAGCAAGGTTTTTAATGACTTCTCCACATGATTCATAAGAACTTACGTCATCACTTTTTAAAGCAGCGACTGAACGTCCAAGTCCTCCTGACCAGAGCTGAAGCTGTTTCACAAGAAAACAACAACATACAGAGTACATGAGAGGAAATCGATGCTCTTGTCCTGCACTGACCTCTATTTGACTGCAATGTGTTAGTTTTCCCAAATTAAATGCAAAATAAAAAGATCAAAGCATCAAAACTGAGATGAAGGCTACAGCATCTGTTCAAGGAAAAGAAACCGGTGAAAAACAGTCTTAGAAATGTGTCAGCTCAGATAAATCATAAAAATATTTAGAAGTCTCAATTGTAGACAAAGTTTGAACACAAACGGAACAAAGATGGCGTTTAACCTCACCGTGTGATCCGAGCCGGCGCTCAGAAGCATGGCTCCTTCCTGCAGGAAGGCGAGGGCGTCGGTGGCTCCACAGTGAGCCTGGAAACATCCCACACAGGTGGAGGTGGGCACCGACCACACCCTCACTTCTCCAGACAGAGAGCCAGAGCAGAGCATGGGGGACGAGGGGGAGAAGGAGAGACTGCGCACTGATCGCTGATGACCACACAGGGACTGAGAAAACAGGTAAGAAAACACTCTGTTAATCTGTTCAGTTTTTTCAAAGAGTCTGCACCTGAAGATAGTTTTGTTTTGCTCTGCAAGCCTTGAACAGATTCTCCAATATGACACAAAGACTTGGAAAAATGTAAAAAAATCTCAAGAGAAAGCATATAATCAGTTCTATTTGTCAAATGAAAGAAATATTTTGCTCCACAGAGTTAAAAAGAGAGATAAGTATTTGGATTACTATAATCCTCAGAGTTTAAATAAAGTCAGATTTATAAAAGCATTTATCTTCAGGCAACATATCCCTTCTAAATTAAGCAGCAGATGTCTGCATGTGGATCAGCCTCTATACAACAGCATTTAACCACACATGTTCAATGCAAAGCACTTCTTCAATGTAGTTGCCTGGATATGAGCCTGCTGATTGGTGGCTTTTATCCGAATCTGAATTTCTACAAAAATAGAAATCAAGGTGATTCATCCAGATCCCTTTATTCAATTACTTATAAAAGTAAAGGTGCTTACAGCGACGCCTTTAACATGATCAGATCAACAGTCGACGGTGCTATGTTGTTAACTGCTTGACCCCCTCACCTCTGCTTACAGTTACAGTATGTCCTGAAAGTGTGAGCAGGTAGGCCCAGGCAGCTCCCTCAGCCACAAAGGGCATTGGTTCACTTTACAAACAAGCACTCAAAATTATGGACAGAAAACTAATCCGTTATCACCATTTTCAAATCCTCTACAAACATAATTTATTGAGCTTTGACAGTTTTAGCAATTTGTGTTTTCTCAAATTATTTTTTAAATGCTATCACAATTTGGCTCCAGAACCACTCAGGGAATTTATAAAGAGACCAAACAGCAGCAGGACAACAAGAGGCAGCTCCAACCACAACTGTACAATCCCTAAGTGCAGAACATTGTTTGGACAGTCGGTCTTTTCTTACAAAATCTGTGAACTCTGGAACTCACTGCCCACAGATATTAAGTCCATCAGTGAGTTTAAATTGTTCACCTTTAAACTTAAATTTTGGCTTAAAACAAACCAAAACTGTACTCACTTGTAAAAATGTGAGAGTGAATGAATGAGATGAAAGTTTGAACTGCACTGTTGTATTTATAGAGTAATGTTCTTATGGAAATTAATGTTTATTTTTGTGCTTGTGTCAGCATAGAAAAGCCTAACCAGGGACGGGAGTTGTAAATTAGCACTTGTTGCTATACTCTGTATGCATCACATCAGCTACAAGTCTGATTGTATTGTCCCTGTCAAATAAACAAAATGAATTTAAAAAAAAGGTGAGCCCTGCACTTTTATCTGTTTACCATCCAACCGTCGTGAAAACTCACCGTGAGGGTTTTATTCTGGAGCCAGTTCCACACCATGACCTTTCCGTTCCAGCAGCCACCGGCCAGCAGGTGACCCTCGGGGTCGAACGTCACGCAGTTCAGAGGGCTGGTGCTGGGCAGAGACGCCACTTCGTGACCTTTATTACAGGCCCACACCTGAGGAGCAGAAACATATTAAGTTAGTTTGTTCAGAGAAGACAATGCTTGGGACCTAGCTGTTAAATTTTGGCAGGTCAACATCTGGTGGCAAACAGCTGCCGCTTGTTTTATCACCGTAATAACATAGATGTACAAAGGACAGACAAGATCTCAAAGGTCGTTACTCTATAAATGATCTTTTTGCTTTGATGCGACAGTAAACATTGAAGCCGTTTGATTTGGACGACTTAAATAGCCGGTAGTTGATTTGGATCCCTGTTTGCTTAAACCAGGTGGTTGCTGATGTGTCTCAGGTTCAGTTTATGGAGCAAGAAAAGGTAAACAAAATAGATAGAAATTTAAATGGATTCGCTTGAGACTAACTTTCAGCATGAAGTCAAGGGACACAGTTGCGAGGTGTTTCCTGTCTGGAGTGATGTCACTTCCTGTTATTACATTAGTGTGTCCTTCAAAAAGAGCCGTCCTGCACATGACAAACACAAAATCAAAGCACCATTTACCAAATATATTTGAATACTCCAGCAGTATGAGGCGAACCTGAGGTAGTTTCCTAATTCTATCAACTCTCCACTCACCTGCATCCGTTCTCAATGTCCCAGACTTCTATTCGTCCATCAAAGGAGGTGGAAGCGAGACTTTCCTTCAGAAAAACACAACTTGAGATGCCGTCACAGCTGCTCACCAACGACTTCACTTCCTGCTCACAGAGAGGAGAGAGTGGATATCAAATCATCGTGAGGCTTCTGATTCTCAGCACACGCAACAATGAGCAGCTTCTTCACACTTATGCCATCTATGACGCCTGGTTTCTACAATTACAGATTAGTAAAACCCAATCTTCCCAGCGAAGTTTTGCCTCGTACACTCGTAACCAAATACAAAACACTGAAAGCCAAAGTTTTGTACACTAATCTGCCCAAATTTGTTGTGATATGAAAAGACAGAGGCAGGGGAGGCAAAAAGTAAAAGAAGGAGAAAATACCAGTCCAGTCTGTGTGTGGATAACGTGCAGCGTTCCCTGTCCAGTACCGACCACCATCAGCTGTTGGTCCGAGCTCACAGCCACACAGGTCGGCTCAGACGGGAAGGTCGTCACCAGCTCACTGAGGAGAAACACACAAGACTGTAACCATAACGATGTCGAGCCAAGCCTCTGCACAGATCTGCCAAAGAAACTACTCTTCAAGTCCTTTACTTCAGTACTTTTGTTTCCACTTTATAAAATATGCTTGAGTTCAGAGGGATTTACATTCATTTGACAGATATTGGTATTAATCTGAATACTAAGATTTAGTTGCAAAGCCGTGTCATAAAAGATATACACTGCTGTTTACTTAAAAGCCACAATAATGGCCACAGTGTCATTCTGTGAGATACTTAAACTATATTTTGGAGCAAGACTTTAACATGTAATAGCAAATTCTTAAATGACTGTACTGATACTCTGACTAAAGTGACGGACTGTAGTAATTATTCCACTGCTGACTCCTAACTGAAAATAACCAGCTCACCTGTTTTCTTGAACAACCCTGTTGCTGTTTAGACACTGAACAACCCGGACTCCTCCTTTTCCCACCAGGCCTTTAGCCCAGGTGTGAGCAGAGGTCTCCTCAGGCTCGTTGAGAGCCTGCTGAATGAAAAGAGCCGGCCAGGCGGAGAGCGTGGAGGCGTGGCGCCTCAGGAAACCACGACAGTCTTCCAGACGTCCCGGAAACCCAACTGAGAAAACAAACTAATTAGCAACTAAATTTGCTAAGAATTTGCTTATCGAGTGTTTTAATGACTTACACGAGGGTGCAGATGTTTGCTCTTTATCTGCAGGAAAGGAGGAATTATCAATAAGATTTTTGTTTATCTTTTGCTAATAAATCAGTAAATTATGAAACATGCACACAAACGATGTTGAAGGATTAAATGAGACTCATCTGAAAACCTTCCTTTAAGAGCTATGCATGCTCACCGTACAAGCCGTATGTCTCCATGAGGTGGTGCAGGAGGCCTTGGCTCACGTTAGCGTGCAGGAAGTAATAGCTGGACAGCAGCGAATGAAGCGACTCCAGTTGTCCACTTTGAATCTATCCGAGGACAGGAGTTAAAATCATCAGCAAATGTTAAACGTAGCAGGATTAATCTAAACAATGTGTATTAAATGATTCTGAACCAGCTGATTTTTTACTATTTTTTTTTTACTTAAAATCTGTAAAAATACAATATAAAAAAAAAAAAATAAATACAAAAATGCTGAGTGAAACGCTGTAGCTGAATAAATATGAATATATAGATCCATCTTTGTCTTTTCTAAAGTGACAAATCCTATATTTTTTCAAACTGTTTACATTCGGTAGCGTTTAGGAAATGATGGAAGATTCCTCACCAGGCTAGAAGGCAGGTACATGACCGAGTTGGCTTCACAGTGAAGGAAGGTATCTTTTCCCTGAGGGTCAGCCATGGCCCACAGGTGAGCTGTGAAACAAAGAACGATGTAAATGTAGAGACATTAATGCTCATGCCTTATAAAAGCAAACCTTGTTTACTCTACCTGCCAGTACGAGATGAGCTCTGGTTCTGTCGGCTTCCGTTGGGAGCAGAAAATCGTCGAAGGCTCGCTTTACGTCAGGATTGTTGAGAGCCAACAAGTCGTCAGTGTCGTGGCAATGAGACGGACCAATCAGACTGCAGGAAGGGATCCAGAAATTTAATATACTGAATCTAAATAAAGTGTGCAAACATGTGCTTTTTAGCACAGAATCCCAATCTTTTCTTTTTCCAAATAAAACTTTGATTAGAAAGCTTTTACAGGGCTTGTAATTGTCATCCATGCGAGTACTTAAATACGGCTGAATGATGTATTTAAAGGCATGTGTGAAAAATGACAGCTTGAATTCATACCTTTGTAAATTCTGTACTATACGGGTGAAAGTGGCCATGGGAATGCGTCCTTTGGGCTTCCTGGACAGCTGCAGCACTTCCTGCCATGTGGCCCGTCTGTCCCGGGAAGACAGGTCGTTGCATGTATTCAGAACAGAGCACAGGTCTCTTTCCTTCAGGCCTGAAAATAAAGAGGGGGAAATGTTCAGAGTGAGCAGAGTCAGCTCAGTGTGAGCATCATGGACGAGTTTAAAATAATGTTTGAGAACCATTAAAGCCAAAAAACACAAGTTACGGCAGTAGATGTCTACTCGGTTCAAAACAACTGAAACCCAATAACACCATATAAGTGAGGCTGAAATTCTATTTAGTTTATTTTCTAATAACTTTGATGAACAGAAGGTGGACTAAGGTCTAAATTATTACATAAACGTATCTGTGAAGCACATATTAGAGTAGTTTCAATGACTTTTTATTCACCCTAAAAGCATTATCCCATTGACGCCGGTTGTTGCGTAGCGCAACATTGTTCATTTATCATTATTTTCAAGACGCATGCAGCATGTAATGCACAATAATTGGTTCAAATACACATGAGGTGGGTGTTTTCGATTAGCCTGTTCTGCAATAGTGCGTTTGTAGCTAATTTGACTGCTCGGCTACAATGGCTGCAGTTAACGAGACATACTGTGACAGCGATGGAAGTGATGTGGAGTTGGAAGGGAATGATCAACAGAATTTATTAGAGGAAGAGAGGCAGTCCGCTGGATTTCGCACCCGACGTCAACCAAAGTTTACTCGTACACCGGGGCTGAAGATGCAAGTCCTTTAGTGTTCTCGCATATTTTCACTGATGAAGTTTGGGATATGTTGGTGACACAGACAAACTTCTATGCGGATCAGGCGCGCGGCCACACACCATCCAACTCGAAGTGGAGCCCCGTGTCAAAGCAGGAGATGAAATCTTTCATCGGTCTCTGCCTAACTTTTGGAATAATCAAACTACCAACTCGCCGGGATTACTGGAGGCAGAGCAAGTGGCTGTATCAGACAAATGTCGCCCAAGTGATGGCACGAGATCGTTTCGACATGATCTGGAGGTAATTATTTATTCTTGCGCTGCATTCTGACGACTTCTCATTCTTATTTGAGTGGCGTTGGCCTTATGTAAAAAAAAAAAAAGAGAGCCCGGTGCGAATTACTGCAGTATAACTATGATGTTTTAGAAGTCGTGTCACTGAAGTATACAATATAACTGCACAATGCAAGATATATTGCAGGTTTTTTTTAGCATTCATTATTATTGCTGATATTATGATTATGATTTAGTTATAGTATAGTAACAGTATAGTAATAGTAGTATAATAAGTAGCAGCATTGGGTATTATCCTGAATCATAAAGCAAAACTACATGAACCAAATGTCCAACATTGATAAAAAAAAAAAAACTAATACAATCCAGCCAGCAAAAAAAAATTGAATTTTGTTTTAGTTCAAAAAACCCTCAGGCATTGGGGACCTTTTCTAAAAACTGGCTTAGGCATTGAGCAGCCTTTTTTGCAGGTGCTTTAGGCGCCAATGGGTTATTACAGCTATTTTGCTGCATCCGGTTGTTTATTGATTAAATTATTGATCCGCCTTTGTTATGGTGTTTACTAAACCAGTCTGGATTTCAATCTGTGCCTTCACACTGCAATAACTTTCTCAACTTTGCACAACCTCAGAGCCCAAAGCTGAGGGCAAGGGCAAGAAAACCACTTTTAAAAAAAGATGACCCAGTGTGTGCATAGATTTCTATCGTACACTTAGTTTTCTACTTTAATTGTGCTCTTGTTGGGATTCTAATCTGCTTACAAAGAAAGCCTAAAACCACCAGCTAAATATCACGTCGGCCCGCTTTGTGCCACCCAAACTGCTCTGAGCTGTCGAGGCCAGGATTCCTCTGAAGGTGTCCCTGTGTTATAAAACACGCCGACAAAGTCCTGTAAGTTGTACAATGTGGTCTACGTGGATCAGGCTGGGTTTAGTCACTGTTAGGATGCTTCATCGTGCCAAAACAGTTCACAGGCAAAAGAGAATACTGTGTTAGGACAAGGAGTTTGTGATCTGCAACAGCGTTTCAGTAGGCGTTACGTCACAAATCCACATAAATCTTAGGATTTCCCAGCAGAATAGAGCATCGCACCCTCTCTGCGAGCCTCACGTGCACCATGAGAGACTCTGAGCGATGATCTGATGGTTTTCAGATATTTGTGCTACAATAATTCTCCAGGACTGAAACACACAGACAGCCTCAGCACTCCATGCGCATCAGTGAGCCTTGAGCGTCGCTGGTCCTGTCACCAGCTCACCTTTTGTCCTTCCTTGGATCACATTTGGCAGGGACTAACCACACAATACAACAAAGTGATTGTTCGCTTGCTACCCAATTATATTCTTACCATCATATCAAGATAATCAATCAAAGTTAGTGGTTTTAATGTTGTGGCTGATGGGTGAATGTTAAAGGTAAATATCTCTTTAATCTTTTGGCACTCACTCCCACAAAATGAACCTAAAACCGATATCACATAATATCTTACCGGTGGCGCTGACAGTGAGAGCTGCCAGGGCCCAGCGGAGTCCCATCATGCCTCTGTGCTGCGAGCAGAGCCTCTCCAGGCTGTAGTGCACCAGCTGGCTCAGAGACTGCGGTAAACCCTGCAGGCTCTCCTTCAACTGAGACACAGACACAGAGGACACACTCATAACCGTTTTCCACAGCGCAAGCTGAGTGAAATGTGCTCAGACATAAACAACACTTACATATCAGGGTATACAATATACTTTATTTTAAAATCAAGCTCAATATCCATATACAAACCTTCTGTGTTATCAGCTTCTTTATTTGAAAAAATTTGAGCTCACACCTGGTCAAAGGAGGCGAAGTTCCTCAGGTCTTCGCAGGCCAGGTGCAAATACAGAGGACTCACTGCTCCCTTCTTCATTATTAATGTCTGGAGCTGCACACACAGAAGAGAGTTTTTGGGTAAAGCGATGAGTTCTGGAGGCATTTAAAAGGCCAAATTAGAAAAGAACCCGATAAGTAGAACCTGGTTGTTGAATGCAGAGTCACTGAGCTTCTTCCCGAAGGTGTCCAGCTCCTTCTGAACGATCTCCTTTCTGTCCGGCACGGTGAGCTGTCCCAGTGAATACAGGACAGTCCCTCTTTTCTTGGCCAGTGTTTGCAGCAGAGCTGCTTTGGACGTGATGCTGAAAACCAAACACACACCCTGACAGGAACAAATACAATTAAAGGGAAATATCAGAGTCAGAGGATCATTAATGCTTGTTAAAGTGTGATGAAGCAGACAGTTTTCCATTAAAAAGCTAAATATAGTATGTTTTAAATGAGCAGAAATGATAATGTTTGTTCCAATCCAGAAGAGGCTCGATGAGAAAACACCTGCATCAGCAGTATTAGCATTTCAGATATCAGCGAAAAATACACTATTTTTCATTCTTAATGTGAATTATTTCATGTTTTATGATGAGCTGAGACAAAAATCCGGTATTTTGAAATAATTTTCTGACTGACCGGTGGCAGATGCTGCGGGATCCAGTCAGAGCTGAGCTGTCCTCGGCCATCCCGGACCAGATCCACCCCGTCAACCAGCAGCACCACAGGTTTGCTCTTCTCCACCTCACTCAGCGTGGAGTGAAATTCTGACAGCAAGTCTCTGAGATGAGAAAACGCGTTGTCACACAAACACAGCTGGAAACCACTGGTACAGCAAACACTAGATGAAGTAGAAGGCTCACTTGTACGAGTGGGGAAGAGGGGATTCCTCCTCTGTGTCTTTGATCTTTCTCAGCCACTGAACGAGGCAGCGAAGGAGGTTTTCCACAGAGCGTGCCGATTGGCTGGCAGCAGTAGAGTAAGAAATGATGTCAAAGTTGAGCTTTCTTCTGGGCTTGACTCCAGTTCTGAGGGCGTCTGCCAGAGCAGCCTGTTTGTGTATAAAAATATATATATTCTCAATTTCGATGTCTGGAGAAGCCTCCGTCCACTCTCTTCTGTTTGAAATGAGCAACTCTGATTTCCTTCTGTAACAACCTGAAGCCTTAAATTTACCATGAAGACAGTTTTGCCCTCTCCAGGTCCGCCCTCTATCACCACCATCCCTCCCTTGGTGTGGGCCTGCTCCACCATCTCCACAGCGCCGGACAGCAGCTTTGACCTGCCGAAGAATTGCCTCTGCAGCGCCCCCTGGTGAACCTCCTGCTCCAACACCTCCGACGCTGCCTCGGTGTCCTCGGTCTCCTGTCAGAGGGACAATAAAGGTGGTTTAATACGAGTTAAAACGGCCGCGAGAGAACAAAAAACGCACGTAAGCTGAGGATAAATAATACATGGCAGCGATTTTGTAATTTCATTAGTTTAACTGAATGATTAGAGATTTGCCATATTTACTGACTTCCACAAACAGCTTCTTAACAGCCACCCAAAGGTCCTCCAGCGCAGCCTTGCCAAAGCCTTCCAGGTTTTTTAGATATGGTTTCCCTTCCACAACGCCTCCCCACTCACATGAGTAACTACAACAGAAAGACACACACACGCTCAGCTAAAGCTTTTACATTAAAAAGGAGGGTCATTATTGAATCTCAGTGGTTGAAACAATAAAAATGTATCTAAAGCTATTAAAATAAGGGAATAAATTCCTTAAAATGAGAATAATTTAACTAACACAGCTTCTGTGCTGCAGAAATGTGACTGAGGGGACTCACCTTTCAGTTACTTTGACATCACTGGCCAAAAGACTTCTCTTCAGAGACGTCATTTTGTCCTCGGCCTCCTTTGACTCAACAGCGAAATGTGACCTCCAAGCCACAGGAACTGACCTGGAGACATCAGAAGATACGCAGAAATATGGGATTAAATGGTACCGTAATCTAGCACGGAAGCCAGATTGCAATACTTTACAAAAACATCACAATTTGTTCCATCATCGATCGACATTTTACGGGTTTTAATTGCTTACTTGATGATGTTTGGATCTCTGAAGTAGCACAACATTCGCTGGGGCGCCGTATCGGGGAAAAGAGCCTGGAACTGACGGATCTCCATTTCTGTGATGGACAGACCTGCCGGGGCCGTGTCCAGCTACGCATCAACAAAAACACGATTGTCTTAGTTTGTCATTAAAGGAAAATTAACATAAAAAACACATTATTACCCTTTACTTTAAGAATTTGACCAAACTCTACATCTAAAAGGTTTTTTTGCCCCATCCGTTTCATCACTTGCTGCTGACATTTCTCCTTTTATGATCATTTTACAATCCACAAGGGATCAGTGCAATCTGTTGGTTTCCTTAGCTAGGAAATTTTTTTTGAATTGGCTCTATATGAACGAATTGCATTATTTTATGAATAATTATGATTACAATTAATTGAATTCCAATTGGCTTGAATTGGACTTTATTATCCAAGTGCCTTGAGATGACATTTGTTGTATTTGGCGCTATATAAATAAAAATTAATTGAATCAGCATCTACAAGCAGACTGTTTATTCCAGACTTTTAACTGAATCTGCAACCAACAATATCTTTTAATTTTAGGATCATTTCTTTTTAAGTTCTAAAGCCCACTTCAGACATGCTCTGCTTTCCAGTAATCTGATGGCAGCTACCTCCTTGGTGCTTTTACATAACACTTTAAGACAAAAATCTAACAAGGCCGGACTCGGTAACATACACAGTACGTATCACTATCAATCGGACAGGCCTGACTGTTCAGACTTTCCTCCTCCATAGGTGTATCTATGATAATCGGCTGCAGTACTGAGTCACTTATTTTCCTCAGTATCTGAGTCAAATGAACAAGAGAAAATAGTTTAAAAGTGCATTAACTTCTGCAACATATTCATAATTTGTTCAAGTCGACAGAAACTCCATGGTTACTGAAGTGCTATTAAAATGAGTTTAAGACATACTGTTTAACAAGGTTCAACGTGTATTTTCAGCTGCTTCTATCCACCTGTTTTCTACACAACTACTTGGCCAATCTGAATCGTTGTGGTCTTTAACTCGTTATGGTTAAAGACTAAAAGAAAGTCCTGTTCAAATACTCCAGCTTGCTCCCTTTTGGCTTTAATGCAAGAGTTTTTTCTGAATGAAAACACCTCACTGACGTATCTAAATAGCACTAAGGTCTTTGCTCACACAGCACTACCCGTTAACTCCATTTCATAAATCTTACCCAGCTGTACTGTGGCAGGTCGGGGAGGACCGGCCTGGGGGGCACCTGGCCATACCTCTCCCCCAAAATGCCCACCAACATCTGGCTGCGACACACTTCTGATAAACACAGCTCTGTGGCCCTCTCTGACTCCTCCTCCGTCACGCCCCAGCGCAGCTCCACCTCCTGCAGGTGGAGGCAGTGTGGAGCAGCGCGCCGGCGGAGCTCTGGGAAGATGCTCCGTACCAAGACGTCGCGCTCAGCGTGCATGTCTCTAAAGGTGGAGGAGATGAACACTCGCAAACCTCGCCACCTGAGCACAGAGGGTAAAGTCAGGGTCAATTATTGAACTGCATTCTAACCAACTGGATTACATTTAGATTTGATTGGACTGTACTATAACGGGACTTGTTTTTGCCCATTAAAGTACCTTGAGAAGACATGTTGGGTTCCCAAAAATGTTAAACAAAAGAAAGGCATAAAGTTAGAAGACAGTTTTACAGTTTACCTTAATTTTGGGGTGGCTGGTATTGAAACGAGGTTGCTTTGAGTCTGGGCTTTAGCTCCCTCTGGTGGTGGGATCTTGTACTGTTTGTCCAAGTTCTCCACATGATCCAACAGCCTGGAAGATCCTCGTTCTGCCACAAATCTGGTCACACGTTCGAAGGAAACGTTTGACACTTTTTCAAAATGCATTTCATAAGTCAAAGCAGGTTTTTACTAAAGGTAAAGAAAAACAAAAAACACCACTTTAACTCACTGATGTCCATCAGTATTTCAGATCCTTTCGTTTTTTCTACCATTTAAATAATTAAAAATGGTCATTTTTCCGTTAGATCTACATTAATAACCCATAAATATTGAAGTAAAAACTAGAAACTTATAAAGTCAGTCAGTCTACAAACAACAAATGAACTGACTGGACACAGGTTTTAGAACAAGGTGAACTTTTAAAACCACCAGGTTTTAATTTTAAATGTTAAATGTTTAAAGGTTAAATGTCAGACTGGCTGAGTGCAGTAACTTCCAGTTTGTCTCACTTCTAACAAGAAAGTCATTCTGCCTATAATGATTTAAGAACTATTTATCAATCAGTGAATCTTAATGCACCTCTATTTAATTAGTATAATCAGCCTTTTTTGGATAAAGAATGAACAATCGTGCATTTTTACCTCAGCATTTGCTCACTGAAGCCCGTCAGCTTCACAACGTTCCTGTCAGGGGTGTCATCACTTGACCCATATGAAGCACTACGGGACAAGAAGAGGCAGGGAAAGCAGAGGTTGCTCGCATGAGTATCTTCTCAATACTGTGTGCAAGATCAAACGGAGTATAAAATATAGAGCGTTACCCGTCTGCTAAGAAGATTTGAACCACCAGGGCTTTGTTGTTTACTTCGTTCCTGTAGTTGCTGATGACCCACTCGATGTCACCGGAGAGCCAGCTGTAGGACAGCAAAATGATGTTGTCCACCTAAGACGCAAAGTTAAATATCAGGTAGAGCCACAGTCAGCAGTTCCAGCTTGATCTCACCACTGTGCTCCTAAAAGCAGTTACAAGCAGAGGTGGACATCTTTGCCTGTGGGAGATCATCGTACATGGAAGTAAAGTTGAATTCACAGACACTCACAAACATTTTTAAGTCCCTTTAAATTAAACCTACTTTGTTTTTCTTTGAGAACTTCTTGTACAAGAAAGCCCTGTCGCATTCTTCATGTGAACAACTGGAACATTTCTGTGAAAGATGAGCGTTTGTTTATGAAAGGCATAACAAAGAAAATAACCTGTTCCTTCCACAGTGCAGAAATACAACCGTCTGAACTCAATGAGAGGTTTAAACAGAAATAAATGTTTCTGATCCTGACCTTCCCTTGCTTCAGCACACTTCGGACATTATCCAAAAGGACGTCAGACTCCAGCTCCACATCCATGCAGTGATCGTAGCTGACTAAGCAGAGCTGACAGTCCTCTGCGCTGCTGCTGATCATCAGAGCGAGCAAAGCCGCCGCCTCCATTAACTGCGAGGATTCATAAATGTGAAGAGAGGTTTGTTTATTCAGTGTTGTTTCATGTGCCAGCCTTCCTCTGTGTGACTGCACATCTGAACAACAACCCGCCACTTACAGAAGGAGTGAGTTTGTCGTGCTCTTCCTCCGCCCTCCTTCTTCTTCCTCTACGGTTCTCTTCCTCTTCCTCTTCCTCCTCCTCGTCCTCCTCACCATCTTTTTGCTCTGGATCTGGAGGGAGGCAGAAGTCCTGTTTCTTGCTCCAGGACTCGTCGCTCGAGATATCACAGCTGAGCAGGATGATGGTTTTCCCGGGGAGCGGCGGCACGTTGTAGCGGCAGGAGATCTGAACCGCCGTCTCCAGAGCTTTGCGATAACGATCCAACAGCTCAACGGTGTACTTCCTCTCACTGGACACACACATACAGAAACATCCAACTCTTAGGTGTCATCAACAAGTGGATTCGTTCTGGTTGTCCCTTTAACTTTAAAAAGAAGTTAAAGGGACAATATGTAACTAATATTCTAAAAACAATGCATCATTCTTAAAGTTTTGCTTTGACTGTGTATTCCCTGAGGTCGCTTATATAGCATCATCAGTTCAGTGACATCTTTTAAAACTTATTTTTCTTTGTATTCATGCGCTGCTCTTTTCTCTGAAATAAACAGATGAGCCAGTGTTTCATTTTGTTGAGCAGTAAAGCAGACCGTGGCTGAACGGTCATCCCACAGTAGCTCCCTGTAACATGAAATATAAAAACATCAAGGCTTTACAAACCACGACATGACGACCTCAAAATAATGCAAAGAAGAAGAAGAAAATATGAAAGAAACACATGTTAACATTCTCTTACTTTTTTAGAAGTTGGGCCTTCTTCATTTTGTACATTCGATAGATGAACGGCACGCCAAGTGTCACCTTCATTCGGCTCCTTTGACACGTCTCCCACGTCTGCTTCTTGTAGCGCTTGCTCTTGGGGACCTTCTTCAGGATGCTCACCAGGATCTCTTTGGCAGTGGGCATCACGTACTGTGATGCAGAGGCTGGCAGGCAAAGAGGCAAAGAGAAGCTGTATATGTGCGGGTTTTAAGGTTGTTTGCTGACACAATTAATCTAATACTTGGTTAAATATTCAAAACGAGCCAAATCCTATCCGAGTTACAGTTTAAGTCTCATAAGACAATGTGTATTTCTGACATCGAATAAAAAGCCACGGCATTGAACTCACCTTATATGTTTATATGACACAAGACTGCGTTAGTCCGACCAAAACTGGAGTTACAAGAAAAATCATACAAAACTGAACATCTAAAAGCTGAACTAACACACCCAGATAATGCAGCTGGGGATAAATCACTCCTGGCTGTATACACTCAACTGGAATCCAACTGGCTGAGGCGCTCTTTGCATGCGCAACAGATCCAACAAAATATAACCACAAGGGATGGTTTCCCAGTCAAGCTGCTCTCCTTCACTTATTTTTTGTTTCTTTTGTCAAGACACCTAAATGTGTCAGAAACTGTGAATTTATCCATTAAAACAACATTAAAACTCAACTCCCTGCCACTTATTGCATTTCCAGACTGTCGCTCTGCTCTAATAAAATCCTGATCTTATAACCACAGCCTCATCTGACAAAATCAATATTCAAATAACTTAAAGATAATGTCTTTGCTGTGATTTTGGCTAAATTCACATGAGCGATGACCTCCCACAGAAAAGGTACGAGGTAGTTTAGAGATCTACTTCTACGTAGGGATGGGAATTGATAAGATTTTTACGATTCCAATTCCATTTTCGATTCTGCTTAACGATTCGGTTCTTTATCGGTTCCCTTATCGATTCTCATTTGGAGAAAAAGGACAACAAACCGGTCGATTAGCATCAACTTTGTTTAGTTCAGAAGTAACAAGAGTCATGACCTTACAAACCCAACAACTGTGAGGTCCACGTTGGTCTATCATGGCCTGGGTAATTTAACTCTTCCCTGCTCTGGTGAAAGGAGAAGCTGGAGGTAGACGTGAACTGGGGGAGTACCACCAGCCTCTGGCTCTGAGCCACTCAGGCTCTGTCTCTCATTTAATTTTAAATGTAATGCATGAGAAGGCATTCATTTAACCTTAACCGACACTAACAGCAGGTTTTACAATGAGGCAAATGGCGCTAACATGATAGGCAGGGTTTGTTAGTTAGTTAGTGACCTGCAGTGTTAGCCGAGGACATGCTAACGTTGCTGGGTTCAGATTCACCGACGTTAATCATTCATTCATAGTTATTGCATGTTGGTAGCATTTCCTCCCTTTGGTGAAATATTCACTTTGCAAGTTGCCCTGTTGTCGTCTTTTTTTTAGGGATGTGTATTCAAACTTTCGAGCGTTTGTACCGCTTGGGCTTGACTGCTGGCTGCGCTGGACTCGCCACGCAACGTTGCGCGGTGACGTCATTCGCGCCCACTGGAATCGATTAGGGAATTGTTTGCAAAATTGCCAAACGATTCCAAGGAATTGAAACACTGGGAACCGGTTCTCAACAAGAACCGGTTCTCGATTCCCATCCCTACTTCTACATGGTCTTGTTGTCCTTCAGGGAGCTCCCCAGTCCACCATAACCCTCAGAGACAGACACTACAATGGGCCTGAATGTGCTTAAAGGTTTTCATGCCATCTGATGCGTCTCACCCAAAGCGTGCAGCTCCATGATGACTTTGTAAGCAGCGAGGAATCTGAAAGGAAACTGCCTGCTCTGAATCACTGCTTTCTGTAAGCACAACAACATACACGTTTAGATAGGCTGCACAGCATATTTTACAAAAGAAAAATATGATTAAGGCCACGTGCTTAGTTACGGTGTGCCGCACCTGATTGGTCAGTCTGCCGAGGATCTTTTTGTGATGAGTCTCACTGATGCCTTTAGTGATCATGTTCCTCAGGTTCCTCAGCATGGCCATGAAGGGAAGAGACTTACCGTCTGCATAGTGGAGACACCATGTGTCAGTTTGTGTCTTTGTGGAAATGTTTCGTCTTTGATTAGTTACTGTCTGCATGAGAATGTTTTGGAATCATGTGAGGAAGATTGAGGCCTTTCAACTTGTAAAATGTTAAGACTGGAATCTCTGAACCAGATGGGAAATTACAGGTTAGTAAAGATAACTCTGAAGATGAAGGAGACATTTTTTTCTGTGATGCATTATTTCTTCCTATCATCAACTTGGAAATACTGATGCAGTGGTTGGGCAGGACTGGACTGCAAGTCTGTGCATGTTCGCTCTGAGTTATGTGTCAGACCTATGAGCTTCTCCCAGGTGGCGGCCTTGTTGCCCTCCGAGCTGAGCAGGCGTTCCCATGTCTGCGGCTCTTTGAGCTTCATCCGCTGCCCGGCTCTTTCTCTGTCCCACGCGCCCTTTATCCCACTGTGCGTGAACGCCTTCAGGTCACCGGGATACCTGAGAAAAGACAAACACACTGCTTTTCAAAGTGTTTTATCTGGCTTCTCAAAGACCTTTTCTTTTGCACAATTTCACTTCCTTTAATTTGCGTAATAGATACAAAAGGTATTTTAATTACATGAATTTAAGCACCCAAGGAACAGCTGATGGAGCACCATGGAGCTGTTTCCACCATTAAAATTCTGAAGAGAATTTGTGCTTCACTTTTCTACTTTTATCTGAAGTACTGAACTTTAGTTTCAGTTCAAGGTAAAATGTTGACTTACAAAGTATAACGAGATATTATGAAATGTGTTTTGATTTGAAATGAATGCATATTGAAATACGACCAAGATGGAAACATAATGATTGAGTTGTTTGTCGAGCAAAGTATTGTCACTTTGAGCTCTGAAACCATTTTACAAATTACACACCATATCACTTCTGAGTGGGAGCAGAAACTTTCTGAAACCATTTGTGGTTTCACTTTGAGGCGTAAAAATGAGAGGGCTCATTATTTAGGGCAGTCATCCATTCATGTCCCACTTTCAAAGAACTTTATCATAAGAAAGTGGTACATTCATGTAAACCCAGAGCGTCATGAGCCATGCAGCAAACCAATTAATCACAGAGGAATAGAATTGCTGAACCAATCTAGCATAAACTCTGTGGTAATATTGTTTGATTTTATAACAATAAGAGATGAACAAAAAAAAAAAATGGTAAGAACATCTATTGGATGGAAATACAGGGCGAGTCATCAATATTCATTGTTTCTAATAAACTTAAATTATCTGTAAGAACATCCACAAAATGTCTCTGTATGGACAGAAGCTAGAAAAACAGGTTACATATGGTACGTGACATAATGTAGAGAAACACTGACGCCTTGTTTCTGCTGTTGTGACGGCTTTCAGCTCAGATGCGGTCACATGACTTCACCCGACACACTGCAGCACGTTTCAGAAGTGGCTTTGTCTTTTTATTACAGAAGCTCCATGAAACAGCGCTGACTGCGGGTGCTGTCAAACAATCTTTTTTGCTTAGGAAGGTCGCTTAATGAGTGAAATGATGCAGAAGTATTGCAGCGGCAGCCCCGATAAGAGCTGATCGAATTCTCTAAATGCTACGCAAAGGAGCTCCAATGATCCTTTATCATCTCCAACAGCATAGGAAACACTGAATCTACCCTTTAAAAAAAAGTAAAGGCAGTAATTCTTTCTCACATTCCTTGCTGCCGCTACTTTCAAAGCTACGATTGATTATTTTTACACAGCTGTACGAGCTGTGAGACATTAAATAAGACAGGAGGGCGAGTGTGTGTAGCCAGTCACTTTTAAGCCTTTTTTTTACTGTTTTGTATCACAAATCCTGAAAATGAAATGAACATTTACTTTATATAATATCTCATCATACTAATATGATGAGACATATGTGAAACAATGTGATAAGATCAGATGCACTTAATTAGCAGAAGTGCTGCCAACCCACATCACACCTGAGTGTACGAGTGGTGGTGGTGGTGGGGGGGGGGGGTTCATTGCAGCACTTCTTTCCCGAAGTCTTTATGAAATCCTCCAGCAATTTTTTCTCATCCTCACGACATTTTCCAACAAAATCAAGGAAAAGTGCTTAAGAACAGACTGCAGGATGACATTTTGTTCAAGAAAGCAAGAAACTGGAAGACCATAGAGAATTGAGTCAATCTTCACTCCCACTCGTGTCTCGTATCATTATTACTACTACTATCTACATTAAACAGAGTAAATATATATCATCATTGATGATAATGAATAAAAGATAAATTTAAAAAAAAAAAAAGGAGAAAACAGTCATGATAAAGGCCATTGTCCCTATTATAGTCCAGGTGCTGAAACCAAGCTTTTATGACCTCAAAAATACTTTACTTTGATATAGGTAAACATATATCAAGAACAAGAGAGTGTGGAAAATAACTGCAGGGGTTTTGAGAGAGGAAGGTGAGTGAATACAACAGAAATATGTGAGTTTGCTCAACTGAGTGCAGCTTGTACAGTCGGGCAAAAAATGATGCTATGATGTTGCTTCTGGTTTACAACTAAACCACGTGTGTGATGGGAAAATACATTGACAGAGGTGGAAAGTGGCCCGACCGCAACTAGTGGAAACAAGACACGAAGTAGGACACTGCGTTTGATTTCATGGTGACTTAAAATCCCCTGTTTCCACCATCAAACACTTGCACAGTTTAACACTATATGTTTGGTGGTTTATTCTCTAAGAAGTTGATGATTGAGCACAGTTGCATGTAGAAATTCATTTACATTTCAGCCATTTCAACATTTTCAGTAAGGCAGAAAAATAGGTGATTATATATATATATATATATATATATATATATATATATATATATATGTGTGTACACACGGGTGTGTGTGTGTTTATTCTGAACATCAGCTAAATATTAAAATATTACCGAGTGATACTGAAACCTTTAAACTTCAGATGTCACCTGTTTGGCTGTGTGTGTTAATTGTGCCCCTGTCTGATACTTACTTTCTTCCAAGAATGGCCATAACATGTTCAGCGGGTTCTTTAATGTGAAGCTTCTTGATCAACTTCTTGAAACTGAATTCACTCTGCTTCTTTTCCACCACCACCTTGTCCCCTTCTACGTGCAACTGCACACACAGACACGCATAAACAACTGTTATTGAGTGTTTAAACGGTAGCAACAAATAGCTAAACTGAATGAGTGAACATAAAGAAAATTATTCTTTTTTTTGTTCTAAGGACAAATTCTGGACTAAAATCCTGAAGAAATGGTTCATCAAACAGTGATACAAGTTTGAAAAACAACCGAAATGCTCAATACGCTGAACACTGAATATAAATAAATAGGGACTTACAAACTTTTCCAGAATAGAGGGATCTGATCTGAGCAGATTAGCCCATTTTTTGAGCTCTTCTTCAGTTGGTTTCTGGAAATCATAAATAATGTATTAAGAAAAAAACACTGAGATATCAGATATGTGAGGAATGTTTTCACCGAGCGTTGATTAAGTCAAACCCCAGAAAGTTTAACTCAAAATATGACATGCAGTCATCACTAGTAATTAAACGTTTTACAGTAACAAGGTCATGTCAGTTTTATGTGAGGAAAACTCAGTTTAGACTGCATCTGTACCTTTCCTTTGCGCTTCTTCTTGCTGTGTTTGCAGCGGTGTTTGCGTGTGTTGTATTTGGCCAGTTGATACTCGCTGAACTGCTTGAACTTGTCAGCCATCGCTTTCTTGAGACACATTGGCAGAGAACGGCTGAAACACTGGAAAAAGACAACAATACTGTGAAGACAGAACTGAAACACAGAGACAGACACACCGCACAGTGGATGCTCACTGGAACACTTACTGTGCTGTAGATTCTGACTACTTCCAGCCAATCAGAGGGCAGCTGCACAGCAGAACAGAAGTATCTGCGGACATGTGACTTAGTTGAGGGCAGATTGGCAGCTAAAGCCAATAAGAAGTTTGCTGTGATGCGGATGTTTAACTCTTGTCTGGTGTAAACTGCCACCTGGGTGAGAAACAAAGAGCAAACATCCAAGATGATATGATGATCAAATAGTAATTCCTTACTTCATCCCTTTGTGCCATTTTTCTGCTTTTTCTACTGCTGAACCACATGAGATGAATGGTTTGAAACAATCGTTTGTATCCAGAGAAAATGATTCCATCATAAAAGTGTGAGGAGAAAAAGGGAACACTTGTGACATGCTGCACTAGTCATAACTTGAGTCTTCCTTAAACCCCAGGTGAGAAGCAGACAGTTAATCACAAAACAGCCATCTTGGACAATGTATGGAAACCTAAAGGAAAACTATGCTAATATTTTACAAAATTGTCAGTAAGTCTGAAATCATCTGGTGATTTATACAACCATAGATACACATGCAAATATGCCAATTAAAAAAACAACAACATCCTGTATGTGTATTGTATTTGATAATGAAATATAACTACAAGTTTTACTTCCAAGTGCTTATCTTTTCACTGTTTGTGTTCAGTGACTTTTTCAGTTGTTCTGCTTGATTATTTAAATGTGATGACAGATGAAGATGAAGTCCTCCAGCTGAAACATTAAGAATTAACCAGAAGTTCCCAAACTTTAATCCGTTTTGATAGAATACCCTCAGATACGCACACCTAAATACGGTCATCTGCACAAAACAATGCAAACACACCTTGAGAAGAAACTGTGGGTCACAGGCAGAGATGTCCTTGGCCAGCTTTATGATGTTGGTCCAAACCTCATCTGCTGAATCCCAGTCCTGCTGGCCAGGAGCTTTGCTCCGACTTACCAAGGAGCAGCACACAGCGTTTAGAAGGAGATACTGAAGGATGGACAGGCAGAAAATCAAGGCGTAAGATCTCTTTAGTCAGCACCCAGGCAGTGCTGAACATTTTCTAGTGATATGCAGATATACAGTAAAAAAAAAAACAACCTTTTTATTTTTCAGCTCCTCCTCAGTTTTTTTATTTCCTCTATCAAGCTCTGCAAATTCTTTCTGTCTGATGAACACAGAGTCTTCAAGTTCCTGGTTGCTCAGTTCTGTTTCCAGGACAGTTAACTCCATAGCTGTCCCCACATCAGCTGCATCCTCCGCCCGCTCATCTTCAGACAACATGTCATCTTCATCAGGATGCTGCCGATGCAGAAAAAGTTACATTAAAAGATGCATGGATAACAGTGGTGGTCAAAATTCTTAAATAAAACCATATTAGCAGGAGTTAAGTTTGTGTATTTTAATGAACTTCTTATGTACCACACTTGTTTCTTCAAAAGAGGACTGCATGTCTTTGGATATTTCCTTTGTGTCTTCATCTCCTCCATCATTCTGCTTCTGTTCTCCACCCAGACCATGATGCATGAATGAAGGAGGGTGAGCAAGGCGACCGAGCAGACCACTGCTGCCCAGGAATGTGGGGAGCACAGAGTCAGCAGTGACAGAGGAGGTCAAAGAAAAAGAGAGATGAGGCAAATCAGTTAGGAGCTTGTTCTCAGTGCTGATGAGGGGTGAGGTGAGGGTTGCTGCAGAGGAAGAGGTGGAGAGGAGGGAGGATGAGGTGGAGGACAGTCTGGAGGGCTGGAGAGATGGACAAGAGGAAGGTTGTCCAGCAAAGATTTTGAGTGGAGAGCAAGTCAGAGGCATTATCATGGAGGCCTGAGCTAAAATCGTATTCTCCAGACTTGGAGGAGAATAGTTGGAGGACAAGCTTCTCCCACACATGGCTGGCTGCTGCTGCTGCTCTGCTTGGGCCACGTTGGCCTTCTGCAAAGTCAGTGCCCTCATCTGTGAAGAAAAATGAAAGGGTTAAAGGCGATCACCAACAGGAGCCTCCTATTTCTAAGCCAATATAATCCTAAATGGCATCAAGGCACGTAGTTCAGCAGCTTTCCTTGGAACACTTCTGGGTGTGGTACTCAATAAAGAATAAAGACTATCCACAGAATGGGAGCAAAGTCTGAGTCAGATCACCACTAAACAAATAACAGGCGAGATTAGCTAGACTGGGAGACCAATATGCATAGAATCTCATTTTAAGTGGTTTAAATTAAAAGCCGACTCTTCAAACCAAAAAGTGAGCTTTTACCCCCCAGAAAAGTTATTTAAACTGGTAGAGAAGGGTTAAAATAAACACTTAAGATTCGGGTGTTTTAATGTGTAGATCCATTAAAAACACTTTAATCGAGTTAAATGACTTCGAACCAACTCGGAATTTAATGATCAGACATTATATATGGCATTAAACATAATTGACTGTACGACACAGGTGACGATTGTTTCCTATAAGCTGTCTTCTGTAATGACTCAAGAGTTTGCATAGGCGTGGCGTTTAGCATGTCAGACATTGAAAACTCACCACAAAGCCCACAATTTAAACCCCACAGGCAGACGGGCTGATTCTGAACAAACGTCCTTTGATGTGTGATGATATCATTAATACCCCGTGGCTTTAGCACTGTGAATCTAATCACTTTCCTGTAAATGTCGTCCAACAGACGCCGACTTGGCTACTCAGCTAATCACAGCGCGCTAATTGGTCAGCACCGGTGTGTACGTTTTTACCGTAATAACTGTCAAATGTCGTATGTGTCTTCCTGAAACATTTTTATTTATTTATTTTATTTTTCAAAGCTGGGTCACTCCGTATGTAAAAAAAAAAACAAAGTGGTCAGTGATAAACAAAAAAACAGAAAACAAAAAAGTGAGCATTTTTAATTTTTTTTAATTTACGTTAACGTCAGTGACGTTACCGTAACTTTTTTTGCGCGGCTCAAAGAGGAAGCGAAACTGCTCTATTTCCGCTGCAGCAGCGACAACGGGCACGTCAAAAATAAAAGAAAATGTGGACAGTGAGGACAAACTGAGGCCAGAGCAAAGAGCGTCGGGCGAAAGCTGTTCTCTTCGTAAAGCGTCGTTACTGGGCAACTGTTTTTGTTTAACGCTCACAGCCGAGTATTCGACGGTTGAAGGGTCGTTCCAAAGGTTAACGCGCCCCCTTATTGTGTGGCGATTCGTTTTGAGGAAGCAGCTCAGCTAGCCAGCTGAATTAGCCAGCCCGCTAGAGATGGGGACGAGAGCAAGTCGCCTACAGGAAGACCCGGTTCCCTCTCCTTTCGGGAAAGATGGCACAAAGCGGGATTCCTATCGGCGGCCCCGCTGTACCAGGCCCACCAGTCTCGTCGTCGACTTCTCGGTTAGTTTCGAGGACACGGAGACTAACCGGAGCCGATCTGAGGAGGGCAGCGACTCGGACTTGGGGCAGCATGGGGCGAGCCCCGACGGTAGTCCCGCTGACCACCCCAGCATCCCGTCTGGCATTAGCCAAGCTTCGCCTGCTGACGATAACAACAGCGACGGGAAACCCGAGGAAGAAGGCAATGTAAGCCCAGAGGCACCTGCCAGTGGAGAACACCAACCCGGTGAGGAGACAGGCCGCACACCCCACCGCACTTTTTCTGAGCGGCTCCCCGGGAACCGCCACTCTTCCGCCCGCAGCGTTGGCGCAAGATCGGCTCGGGTCCGCGGCACACACCAGCGGCCGGTATCAGAGGCTTGGATCGGCCTTTATCGTGTTAACAACCGACATGGCAGTAAGTATTTACACCATGCTTCTGAACTATAAATGTACGCAGTGCTCATTATCTGTGACGCATAAATACATCTGAATCAAAATATATTTTTCATGTCCATCAGAAATAGTGTTTACCTTGTTTTAGACGTTAACTGCAAGGAGCCATTTTCAACAAGCTTCACAGACTCCATGGATTTGTTAGGACGGATCACTTAAGACTGAAATATGATGAAATTAGTTACTGACAGCCGATGCAGTCATAAGACAGTCATTTTTCTATTGAAGATGTGGATGGGTGACTTGTTCAGAAAATAGCAAAACAGATGCCAAGTTGGTTACTGGTATTTGATGATCCAGCCATGACTGTAATTTCCATTCAGAAACCTCTCCAAAACGGCCTTTAAGGCAAATAAATGTACCATGTCTGTGGTAAGATATGGCTCCATTAAACCCTAAATCAACCTATTTTGAAATTAAAATGGATTATTTGTGGAATTTACATTCCTGAACACATAATCTCTTTTCCCGTGCTTGCATGCTGACCAAAATCATCAGAGACCTCATTGTCTGAAGCAGAGCTATGGCGTAAAACTGGAAGTGGTGACATGCAACCCCTTTAATGTCACAAGGCCTGTTGACAGTGGTTGTCAGTGATAGTCCAGCAGCATGCAAGATGGGAACATTAAGTAACCACCTAGATTTCTGTCAAACTGTATTAAAAAGGGAACTTGAGTCTGAGAGGGACTCGAAAATGCGCACTCGTTGTGCGTTAGATAATCAGATACACAGAGATGGTGGCGATGTGACTGCAAACGTGACATTTTGAGCCAAAACACTACAGTGTGGTGGGTTTTCCCAGGCCAGCCCTCTAGCAAGTGTAGGGAAATGGGTCACAACCACACATGCCCGCTCGCTGTTGGCAGAAGCTCGTAGGAGGGGGGGGATGTAGGGCAGCGAGGCACTGTTTCCGCCTGGCTGTCATATCCAGGAATGGCTCTCGTGGTGGCTATCCCTCAGGCCTGAGTCACTGTTTTCAGTGATGCATACAGTCAAATGAAGCTATTTCAGATCAACTCGAGTAACGTCATCCACGCTGTCTGATGGAGGAGACGGCATTTATTCCAACTGTCTGTCTGCGTTTTAAACTTCTCATTTTGCGGCCTGTGTAATCTCGATGTCTCCACATGGTACATGTGCTTGATGTGGTGTTGGCATCATTTATCATTTAGATCTCTCTGTGACACAGCATGGTAATCTCACCTGTTTTGTCTCTCCCCGCCGCAGATATCCGCTGTCCTTTCTGCTCAAAGCCTTTCCCGGGTGGTCGTATCGAGGATCACCTGTTGAGCTGCCTCACGTCTCCTCCCCTACCTTACAATAGTAAGTATCATATCACAAAATGCTCCAACAGCTGTGTGTTTTTATAAGGGTGGTGACGCTTACTGTTGCTTTGTGTGTGTGTGTATTTAAAGCGGATGTTCTCAGTAAAGACAATGGCGAGTGTTCGATCTGTTTGGAGGATCTGCTACAGGGTGAGACGATCGCCAGGCTGGCTTGCCTCTGCGTCTACCATAAGAGGTAACCAAGTTCAGTTTGTAAACTTCATTACCAGTAAAAATACAGGGCAGATAAAACTGGAAGAGGGGTAAAAATATAAAATATAACTGCCTTTAACACATCAGAGAAAGTGTGGCAGCTGAGGTTTTAGAAAATGAGGAAGAATTTAGTTTTGTACTTGAGCACATGATACCCTAACCCTGATTAAATATACACACACTGTCTTTTACCACCTTATGATGTGCTAAAGTTATCTCGAGGCACTGTCATTAAGGATAATTAAAGATGAAAATGAGAGAGCAAAGTTTAGCATACGTTATTTAAAAAAAATAAATAAATAAAATTTTAAATCCACGTGTGTCTGCGGTCTAACAATTAATTTTAATTAAAGGATAACTGCGGTATTTTCAACATTAAGCCTCTTTTATGAGTAGTCTGCAACGTTTTAGAACCCCCCTCACCGCTTTTTTGATGTTTACTGCTGTCTCCGGTATTTGCCTAATTTGGATTCTTCTCAACCTGCTTCAGAACGGCAAGTCATGCGCATGTCCAAAAAGGTCCGTAAAAGCACAATAAACGTCCATTTTCAAAATCATCAACTCACCGGAGTGGTTACTGGTGTGCACTGGTAATCCATATCAAATTTCGATGCGAAAAGTTGCTTCTGTCGTGTTTTATTTGACATTTTGTACTGGATGTTCGTTGATATTACTCCGCCACCGCTAAGAAAATAGTGCGAGCATGAACGAGCTGCCAAATTAAAAAATTCAAAAAAGCGGTGAGGGGGGTTCTAAAACATTGCAGAGGACTCGTAAAAGAGGCTTAATGTTGAAAATACCGCAGTTTTCCTTTAAGGTTTCTCATATTTGCCAGTAAGAGCTGTTATGACTATGAAAACATCATTACATCTCAACCAGGCAGTCTCAGATCTACCAGATTTGTCAGCAAATAATTTGTAGGCATTCAAAACGTCCAGAAAAAATAAATAACTATGAAGTTTTCAAAGGACCACCAGTGTGTCTGCATGATTCAGTCCATTTACTGCAAAACACCCTCTCATTTACAAAGCATGCTGTAATGTTCAGCTCTTGGTGTGTACCCCCCCCCCCCACTGATTTTCCATCACTGAAGTGCAGAATGAGGTTTACAAAGATAACCTAAACTGTCAAAGAGATGTGTTTACCTGCTTTAGGTTTTAGTCAAAGGTATTCAAGCAGATTTAAGAGTAGATTGATTTCTACACACGGATTACTAGCTGAGATTATTTGAAATGGGGTTAAGTTCCAGTGAAATTCATTTAAGAGTAAACCCACAGTGAGTTAAGCTTTCATTTTAGTCATAGTGTTTGACTTTCAGTTTGATACCGGCGTTTGTAGGTGTGGTTGTTGGACTGCAAAACTGACATTTCAATCCACCTGGCTGAGCAACTGCGAAATGTTTCTGATTTTAATTTTTCTTTTTGAAGGTTAAAGCTTTTTATTTGATTTGTTGCCTCATAATTTCACATAACAAAACAGCAGTCCTTTACAGTGGGTTTCGTTACCTATCAAAAATGTTTGATAATAATGATAACATAATAAAGATAAATGGAATAAGTGACTAAACAGATGGCGTTTTGATGTGTGAAAGTGTAGCTCTTCTTCTTCTCGCTTCAAAAATCTAAATATCTGGCAACACAAGTACTCCTTTTTGTAAAATTATCCCTCTTCATGTGCAAGCTACAAGTCATATATTTCGTTATATAGACCAGTTTCAGTCTCTGCACCCACGCTGTCGTGGTGGATCTTAGTAATCAATATAAACTTCCTCAGTGCATACTGTGGTTCTGTTCTGCGTTATGTATCTCTTTAGGTGCAACTCCTGGCAACCTTAGAAAGGGACCTAGGGAAACATCCATGTCAAGATGTTGTTTCACATATGAAACCATGTTTATCACATATGTAGAAACAGTAAGATGTGCAATAAAGTAACTTATTTTGAACTTTCAGCCAAAGTCCCTCTATAACTGACTATCAGTTAATTTATGCTAGCTTACACACATCCTCCCTTAAGTCGGCTTCGGTTATTGCATTCAGTTTCACTTTTTTCTGGTGTTTCTGCGATGTGTCAAACAGTCTTTTAAGTGATTGCTATTGATAGTTATTTTGTGAATCGAAAAACACAGCATCACTAAAGCAGATCATTTTTTTGTCTTAAAGTCAAACATTGTCAGTTATTTATCTAAACATGGGGATAAAGTTTAGAAGCTGCAGCTAACAGATGAGTAAATGAGTCAATTTTATTAGTTTCAGCTCTACATTAGTGACTTAAGGCCAGTCTAAATAAGTGCTATTCTTTCACACGTTTAGTTTGATCCCTTACAAGCCAGCAAGTCATTAAACATATTGAATTAATTATGTTTTCGTCTCCCTGCAGCTGCATTGATTCCTGGTCCAAGGTGAAGCCCTGCTGCCCTGAACATCCCTTTGATTGACTCACAGGTCACATGTATTCAGCCCAGTGACCGACTCGACTCAGGTATTTGCCAGTCATCAAGACGCTTGGGTCAGCTTCAACTTTGGACACAGCCGTGTCACCATAGGTGTCATCGTCAAATTTTGTGTGCAGTAGTACTCACGCAAAAGGGGAAGGAAGTTATGATGCTTTTAATCAACGTGGAATAAGAAAGCCATGTGCAAAACCTGAGCTGTAATCAAGCCTCCAGTGTTGGCTTATCATTTATATCAGCTGGTGCATAATCAATTCAATTCAATTCAAAATGTATTTATATAGCACATTAAAACAGCCTCAGCTGACCAGAGTGCTTCACAACAGCAACTGCATCACAAGAGAGTCATCAATAAAAGCAATAAGAATGACTTTCATCACAGATAAAAATAAAATTAACAGTAACAATAAAAGTAGCAAGCCAAGGTGAACTCCATTTCAGCCATGGAATATATTATCATAATCATTGTAAATATTGCAAAATTAATACTGATTCAGTACCTGCATTTTTAATTGGTTGATATTTTCATTAAAAAAAATAAAAACAAGCTTAAATGAAAAAATGTCTCCACATGGGATTCCCTATGAGAACATTGTAGGTTAATAAAGAGTCTGAAATAATCTGGAATAGTTTAGTTTTTACTGGAAATCATTACTCATTCAGTCGAGATCTGCGAGTACATTTTAGATTTCGTGCCGGAAGGTAAAAAAAAACGCCTTGTAGCCGTGACTAAGCTCCACAAATTGTTTATTTTCTCAGCATTCCGCTCACACGTTGACGCACACAGAAATGGCAGCAGAACCATTTGAAGTATTGTCCCACCATAAGAGGCACTTAGGGGTTCAGGGTCTCGCCCAAGGACACTCAGGCTTGTGGAAGGAATGTGGTATTAGTAAACAACCCGCTCCACCATCTGAGCCACGGCTGCCTCCAGTACTGAGGTGCTAAACCAGACCCAGTTAGCTGCGTGTCCTCCTCCGTAAGATGGGGACTGAATCAGGTGGCGATGGAGTTTAAGAAGTGAAGCATGTGATAAATCTAGCGGCACATTTTGCAAATTGCAATCAGCTGAATACCTCCCACTCAAGCCCAAACCACAGTGAATCCTCTGGGGTACTGTAGTTGTTTAAATGGGTTTTTTAAAAAGCATTGAATGCCTTTTAAAACGAGCTGATTAAATCCTTTCCCGCTGTCATTAGTAATCATGTTTACAGCTGGTGCTCTGAGTTGCATCTATTTACAACCACTACTTGCCACGGGACAAGCATTTAAGCTATGCTGTGTTGGACAACATATTCTAATAAACACAACTTCCTGAGATAATTAGACTAGTTGATTGTTTCTGACTCACCCGAGGACGTCGGCCCACACTGGGAGACGAGCGAATAATTAGCACATTTTGTTGCTGTCATTCTCAGAGCCTCCATGTGAGACGTGACGGCCTGTAAACTTGCTTTTCTGTAAAGAAAAAGTTCTGCACCCTCACCTCGTTATCAACCTCGCTGCATGCGTTACCCGGGTGTTTTGTTTCCGTTGGTGCTAATTGAAGCCAGATCAGATAAAAACCTGCAACTTCTGCAGAGCTATTTGTCACGGAACTTAATGCCGATTAAATACTTTCCCATTGCACTCTAAAGCCAGATGTTTGCAGGAGCAAAGTAACAAGGTGCAAGGGGCAGTTTAAACGCCGTTGTGAAAGTTTCACACGTCTAATGTTCTGTCTTTTTCTGTCCTTACAGGAGACTACACTGAATCCCAATAAAATCCCAATAAAAATGTGTAATTGAACAAGCAAAAGTCCGCTGACCCTCTCAGACACAAACATTTCAGTGGAGATCAAATGACCCCAACAGGAGGCTACAGTTACCGAGACCCGTCGCTCTCCGCTTGGATCGATCCATTTGAACTTGATCTAAACGTTCTCAAGCCTAACGTCAACCATTAAACCAGCTGCTCTGTCTAATCTGCGGTCCAGACTGTTGTTGGAACAGAAGTGCCGGTGTTTCTCCCCCATCTCCTTTGTGGACTTTAGATAGCGGAGCTTCTAAATATTATCATCCCAAACACGTGGAACTTGCTCCATGTTAAACATGGGGAGGAAAACGTTATCCTGACTGGGACTCCGGCTCCTCTCCTGTGTGTTTTTTTTTTTTTTTTTTTTTTTTTTTTTTTTTTGACTCCCTTTGAATGGGATCGCTCATTTTATCAAGTATTTTGCAAAAAGAGTATTGTTCCTCATACATCGGATGAATGTTTAATTTCTTCGGCTCACCCAAAATGAACAGACCTCTCACTGAAAGCGCAAACTGTTACCATATAGGCGTTGCTTTATTTTGAGCTAGCTTGAGGTTGAGGGCTTGTTTTTGGTGAATGGGGAGCTGCCGTTACTCTGTTCTCTGCTTTCTATGGCCTGTAACCATTTCAGGGGAGGTTTGTGGGGGGGGGCTAATGTTTTTACTTTTATTCCTTTTCTTTATTAGGTCAGTTTCTCATGGGGGAGGGGGGGTGGAATAGTTAGGGCTGGGTTTAACGTGCTGCTACTTGGTGAGCGTTTAGGAAGGTGGTGAATGCTTCATAGGGCCATGGTAGCGCCGTGTTGGCACCAACTTGAGCACTTTTGTCCATCGAGGCTGATTTTTCTGATTTTTATTTTTTCCTTCTCTAATAAAAACTATTTTGTGTGTGTGTGTGTGTGTGTGTGTGTGTGTGGATGCGCTTGTGTGGGTTGAGATGATGACCAGGGACCGAATGTGTCCTTAGCATGACTGTACTTTCAACAAAGTGTGTTTGTGTGTTCACTGTAATTTGCCCACACGTCTGCTTGGTCAAGCGGGTTATACTTTTTTTTTTTTTTTAATTTTCAAAGCTCGTTTCGAATCGCAGCTTGGCTTTTTCGTCCCACTCCTCCCTCGTCACTCTCTGGGGCGTCGTCCGGATTTTGAATTTTTGGACACGGCCCAGAGCGACAACTTACCATCTGGTTCAAGCCTGATCGGGGAGGGATAAAGGGTCGGATGGGCTGAGGGATGTATTTTTGGGGCATGTTTACATCATGTGGCATCTGCCCCTCTCCACAACACTGGAGGCTATGGACAGCTGATGGTAAATTATTGCATAAGCCGCCCCCTCCGCTTCCCCCTTGACCTTTTTTTTATTTGAAAGGTTTTAGCTTTGATATTATCACATTTCTCATGATTACAGCTAAATGTGTTAAAAGGCTTTCTTTTGCCTTTTTTGTGTGTGTGTGTGTGTGTGTGTGTGTGTGTGTGTGCGCGTGCGTTGGTTGCCTTTTGTGTGGTGAAGGGGTTTTCGTGCAAACAGATACTTGTAATGTTTTAAGGGCTGAGCTGAGGAGGAAGCCTAACAGTGAGGCTGCTCGGCAGACGCTGTCTGACACAGGTTGTGCACAGGCCTGTGGAAAGAACAAAAACAAGAATTGATTGCTCTTGCGGTCTGCTTTAAAGTCGAGTCTGTTCCATATGTTTAACTCTCGGTGCAGAAGGGGTCCGGATCGGTTTGGAGGGTCAGGCGAGCATTCAGCTGACAAACCTCTCTGTTTTTTTTTTTGTTTTGTTTTGTTTTTTCTTCTGGTCTCTGGGGGTTCTGCAGTCTGAGGTGCTACAACTTGCCCCCCCACAAGTGGGCAGCCCTGTGCATGTTTCTCATATTCTAGATATAAATATATATATATTAAGAAAAAAAATATGCCAAAAGTCTGTCTGTGCATTTGGAGCATTGTGTGAGAGTGTGCAGAAGACGTGGTGCATTGATCATTAGGTGTTACGTTTGTTGTGGTGATAAGTTATGATGTTGTATACTTTGGCTGGGAGGGGTGTTTGTGTATGCCTGGGGGGGGGGGTCCGTGGGGGTTGGGTTGTCAACAAAGATAAGAGACAATCCTAAAACCCCACAAAACTCGATTTATTTTCTTACTCCCTCTAAGCTGTGTGGTGCAATACCTCGATTTTTACCAATGCTAGCTAAACGCTCAGTTTGTAGACTAGGTCCTCGCCAACAAAGGATGGTATTTTGTATAAGCGTCCCTCAACTATTAGCTCTGAATCACACGGCTTCGTGTCTGCCCTGTGCTTTGAGCCCGACGTATTGGATGAGAATGTTCAAAGGGTCACCACAGCGATATCTGCATCCCCAAGATGCGGATAATCTGCCTTTACTCTGGTATTAAAAACAAATTGAATTTTATTTATTAAATTGTAAATATGTAATGCAATTCAAGAAAATGGCTTGGTCCTTGTCTGTTCAATATACTGTTTCTAAGCTCCAATCTTTTGTATGTCTCAGAAACTGTTTTTATATGTATTTTTTACAATAAATAAGTGTGAGAGATGTTCTGTCCATGTCTGTTCTTGTTTGCTTCTTTTAAGTGTTTGCGTGCTTGTTCGGAAACCTGCTTCAGTTCAGTTTCACTTTTTTAAATGACCTAACAGGACTAAGATTGCTTAGATATTAAACTTTAAAACAACGAGGAGCTGAAAATTAGTAATGATTAGTCTAATGATTTAAAAAAAAAAAAAATAGAAATTATTGATTTTATTTTATGACTCTTTTTTGTTATGGAAGTTCTTTCTTTTACAAAAGCTCTTGTTTTGATTACAATCATGGACATTAATCACAATTTATGTATCAAATCTTTACAGTGATGACTTAATGGATCAATAATATAAATGATGGCAACCTCTGTTACTTGTTTGTTTACTCACAATAAGTTGGATTACATTTGCATTTCCAACCTTAAAGGATTCAGTAATTCTTCTTCCATCTAACACTTGATGATATAAAAAAACATTTTACTTAGAAGCCGAAAACATGCAGGTACAATTGCATCAAACTGAGTTTTATTCATGTAACGTTATCCAAGTTTTAAAAGATCTCCCGGGGGTGTCTGAGTTTGCGGGGGTTGTTTTTCTCATTTTATATCACACAAGACGTTATAGTTGCATTTATAGCGCAACATGTTTGTCTCATAGTTAAAACCACAACCTCCCCTCAGTAGCTGTGAAACGCAGCGGAGGTTTAGACCATGATAGACTGACCTTCAACCGTTTCCTCTGCTGTGTTTTACTTTCAGAACTGTAAGCCAGCATGGACGAGAAAGCGGAAATGGAGCGGTTTGTTTGAAGACAAACAGAAGGAAGATTGAAGTTCACTGCACGTTGTGCATATTAGCAAACTAAGGGAGTCATGCAGTCATAAACTATAAGAAATTAGCTTTAGGAACAAGAAAATGACACAAAGCAGACTTAAAAAGAAGCGACCTGGAGACAAACGAGCTCCTGAAAATCTGAGGGTAGATTTTAAATGTGCAAGACAGCCTGAAAATGTAATGCCACAAAGTGATCGGCAAGAAAGAGAGCCTGAATATTCCTAAATAACACAAAGATTATTCAGACAAACTTCTGCACGTGCCTTAGACAACAAAAAAAACCTACTTTTAACATTAAAAGAGAGACTTTTCCAGTGATGCACGCCTCTTATTCCGTTATTAGAATGAGCTAAATGGTCTTTTTGTTTCTCTTTCTATTTGGATTGAGGATGAAAATCAGAGATGCTCTGATGATCTCAGCTACAGACACAAACAGTTGCCAAACATTTTAATCTTAACACAGATTAAGCATTTACAAGGAAAAAAAAATAAAAATAAAAAAGTCCCTCGGTTTATACACCTTTTGTACTTGCTTGGAGTTCATCATGAACTCATCATACTCCCGTCTGGGCTGAGAAGACTTTAAACCAGGGGTGTCTGGGCTTTTTGAGCTGATTGCATATGAAGCAAAGCAGGAGTTTCCAACACTGAGGCCTCCGACAGAAACTCATTTTCATCACTTCAAACAAGCAGGAAGTGAAACTCCACCACGGGTTGCTGGGAGATGTGGATGCCGTCACCATGTACAGGGTGCCTGTTCTTTAGTTCCTCCTCACACAGCTCAGTGTTGGACCGCTGGGCTTCGTCAACTCGAGAGACATCCACACCCAGAGGTAAGAGGCTCACTGGCTTTATTCTGAACTCTACTGCACTTTCTTTCTTTGTAATATTTAGTGACAGAAAGGCCGGTTTGGTGATTAATAACAATTTAAAGGGTCAATTAACTCAAGAAGTTTTTAGAAGTAGACATTAAAACAAGGGTTGGGTCTAGGATCAGACCTTTGTGGGTGCTGAGCCCCTGATGAGAAAGTCACTCTCTGCTCTATAAAGCTGTTCACCCTCCTTTAGAGGACATTTTATCTACAGAGGACATTAAGAGAAGCACAGGTAATAATCATACGATTAAAGATGGCTAAATTCCGTTTGGCTGCTTCAGCGTCTGGCTGCCGGTTGGTGTGCTTCGTTGTTTCTCACACCTGAACAGATTACATCTTTTCTTAATCAGTTCAGTAACATCTGGGCTTCTCCTGCTCAAACACAGGTCTTGTCTTGTTGCTGTAAGTGAAACTATCACCACACTTAGCTACAGGGTTTCCAAACCCTGTAAATTCTGTTAAAATTCCCATTCATCACATATCTTTGAAACTTAAGTAAAAAGCCACAACGCTGGTTTTCCCACAGTTACTGCTAAGTTTCAGAAAAGTGTCCCCTCAGCTCAGGTTTTACTTCCTCATGTCTATTCCACAATTTGTTCAAAAAATCCTAAACTACGCCCTTTTGCCCTTTGTTTTTGCAGCCTTTGTATAAGTTTCATCTGTCTTTCAGCTTCATCCACAATGACAGAAACATCATCCAAACAGACGATGGACGCTCCGAGCTCCGGTTCCTCCACCCCACTGCTCTATTCCTACCAAGAACAGCAGCCTCCACCTTACTCTGCTGCCCCGGCAACGTTCAACCCACCCAAAGCCGGCACCGCTCACACCTACCAGCCCTCCACTGGATACGAGTCTTTCAGCGACATAAACCCAGAGGCTGCATCGGAAACAACCCCAATCCTATCCTCGTCGTCTTTTGATGACAAATCAGTGAGGAGAGGGTTCGTTAGAAAGGTTTGTGCACTCCCACATTTAATTGCACAAGTAATTTGACTTTCTGAACTCTTCATGTCAGATGGAAGCAGGAACATGCTGTTAGCCAACATGGCTGGTGGTTTTACTGATTCCACTTTTACAGCAAGATGATTTCACCACATTTTCCAAAGGTAAACCCGTTTGCCCCATGGATGTATTATATTAACGGTTTGCCCACCCTCGTAGTGCACCAACATACAATGTGTTTTAAAGACTCTGTACCCTCTTTAGAATAATTCTATCCAGATTTGAGCAGTGTAACTATTGTAGTTTCCATACAGGACCTAGTTTAGGGTGATGAGAATACAAAAAAAGCAGTAAAATGGCCCTGTTCTGCATTTTCACAAATCAGAAAAGGTTTCAAAAATCCCAAACAAGGTTTTAATTAATCTATACCCTCTTTAGAATAATTTCATCCAGATGTGAGCAGTGTAACTATTGTAGTTACCATACAGGACCTAGTTTAGGGTGATCAAAATGCAAAAATGCAGTGAAATGGCCCTTTATGCCCATCCATTTAATCCGCGAATCGGATGCCAACTTCAGCGTCGTGTCTATGGGCTTAATGTGGCGCTTATGTGCCCCCCCTGGAACACCCCCACATTTAAAATCACTGCTCCACCCCTGGATTATTGTGATTCCTTTTGACCTTCTAATCATGAGTTAATGTTGAACAAAAACTTTCTATGTACTCCTGAGATGAGTTTTTTTTGTCATTTTTGTTGCTTCTACAGTTCAGATGTTTTAGTGTTTTACATGAAATGCTGTATCTCATCTTTCCTTGTACAGGTCTTTGCCATCCTGACTCTGCAGCTGCTGTTCACCTTCAGTGTTGTGTGTTTGTTCACCTTCTCCAGCGTGGTCAAAGAGGCGGTGCAGACCAACCTGTGGGCCTATCTCAGCTCCTTCATCATCTTCGCCGTGGTGGCGCTCTCCCTCAGTTTCTGCCAGTCTTTCAGCCGCCGTCACCCCTGGAACATCGTGGGACTGGTGGGTCACAGATACAGAAGCCGAGCCAGCTTCTGCTGCGGATCGTTAAAGATGGCGTCACGAAGGCCTTGTAGTTGAAATAATTGCTAGGGCTGGGCAACGATTAAAATGTTTAATCTAATTAATCACATGATTTCCCTGATTAATCACGATTAATCACATTTGTACGCAAAATCCAAAAATGAATTCTAAAGTAGTGTATAGCTTTTAGCATTTAGTTTTATTTTAAATGTGCTGCCATATGAATGAAAGTGCCATAACATTTGCTGTGCAAACACACTTTTAACATCAGCATCTTTCTGTAGTTTTTATGTAGAAGCCTCGCTCCACTGTCTGTTTCCTTGAATGACTTGCTGCTATCAGTTGTGTGTTTTGCCTTTAAGTGATATTTTAGACTGGAACTACTACGCTGAGAAGACAATTCAACTTGGCAGTGTTTACAGATGACTTTGGTTCTGTCGACTCCGCCGTCTGGAAGAACTTTAAATTGAAAATGGCCGAGTAAAAGTTCCGTACCCTTCTCCATGTTTGGTGGAGATTACTTTCTTTTCCGGTTCCGCAGCAGACAGCAACAGACTTTTATAAAATAAAAGCCTGTGAGCAACAGACTTTTACAAAATAAAATAAATAATAAAACAGGGGTGGTCCGTGGCGTAGTGGGTTGAGCAGGCACCCCATTTACAAGAGGCTATAGTCCTCGCTGCAGCTGGCCCCGGTTCGAGTCCCGTATCAGACTGCCCTGTGCTGCGTGTCGTTCCCCCTCTCTCTGCCCCCTGCTTCCTGTCTCTCTGAACTTTCCTATCCATTAAAGGTACCAAAGCCCCCTAAATTTTAAATATGTATCGGTGTTAAAAAATTAATACGTTAACGCGATAATAACGAGTTAACTCGCCCAGCCCTAATAATTGCACATCTTGAAAGAGAAGTTAAATATATTTTCAGTCATGCAGACAAACTGCTGCCTCAGAGCATCTTTGCTTAACAACTACTACGATAAAGTGTGGGTACAGTAACACAGAAAAATAACAAAATAACTTTGGCTCAACAGTTAGATCTTTTCTAAACATTAAGATGAGTTCAGAGAATCTTCTTTCTTTAATGTTTTCAAAAGAAAACTGGCTGGTTGAGGTTTTGTTCTGCATTTTAATTCGGTTACAGGCTTTTGCGACATTGTCTTTGTTAACCACCGGCTGCAGAGCGGAACAATAAGAAGAGAAATCTGCACCCGAATGTGTTTGTTACACGGACAACAATAACATAAAGGTTTCATATGCTATAACGATGACTAATGTACTGAATTTTATGGCTGCAGGCTGTCGTCACCCTGAGTTTGTCATACATGGTGGGGACCATCGCCTCCTTTCACAACACCACGGCTGTGGTCATCACTATGGCTGTGACGCTGGTCGTTTCTGTGGCAATCATCATTTTCTCTGCACAGGTTAGACGACCAGGCTGAGCTGAAGAGCTGCATTTCATGTCAAAATGACATCTGAGTTGATGTATACCGGAGCAGCGTGCACTCATCTGAGCAGGCCTTCGGTTTTAAAGTCATTAGTCAAATGTGACAGATACACGGTGCAAGTGCTAGGGGGAAAAAAAAGAGCAAGAAGTCAAAGAAAAGTTGATTAATCATTTGGTAAAATGTCAGTTTTTATTAAATTATTTTTCAAAACTGAATAATAATCTTTGTTTCCAGCTCCTCCAAATGCAAAAACGAGCCAATTCTCTCTTTACATCACAGAGAACTTAATATCTTTCCAGTTTTCCATTGTGAGTTTGAAAAAAAAGAGGGCAGTGAAGTCATCACCGTGCTCTCTGGGAGACATCGATACACTCCTCTCCTTTTTTCTCTGACTTTTAACAAAGTAAAAACAAAGTAAAAACAGGTTTTATTGAATAGCTGTTCTTTCACGGCTTAAAAAGTATCCACTATGCAAACAGATGGAAGCTAAAACGATGAATTAAATTGACTTTTTTGCAGACCACGTGTCAGAAACTGAGTCCAAACTGTGGGGCTCCACAACAGATCTCACTTTAAAGATTTCATTTAGCCAATAAGGGCTGATGTACTGTAAGGTACAGTTTTCAAAAGCTCATGTTTTGATTACAATCATGGACATTAATCACAGTTAATGTGAAAAAATAATAATAATGATAAAAGAATTACAAGAAATTTCTCAAGTTATTATAAAAAGATAGATGCTAGCCTGGTGTGTGAGTGGGCCGTGCTAACTGTCAGCTATATGGATTTAATTTATTGATTAAATTACTAAATGAGTTCTCATCTCTCTGTGTCATTTCCAGACTCGATATGATTTCACCATTTGTTACGGCGTCCTGTTGATCGTGGCTGTGGACTTCATCATGTTTGGGTTCTTCTGCACCTTCTACTACTCCTACATCTCCGACATCGCCTACGGATGTCTGGGAGCTCTGCTGTATTCACTGGTGAGGACAGCAGATGTGCATCATGGTGACAGTACTGTGACAAAGACTTTGAGTCACGTCACATATAAGTCATTAGGAACTCTTCACAAGTGTTAAACACCACTGATACACGTCATTCTTGTGTTGTGAAGTGTTCAACAAATTCATTTTAAGACTTGCTTGGACCACAAAGAAATTACAACCTCACTAATAATAATAATAATAATAAATAATAATAATAATAATAATAATAATAATAATAATAATAAAAATAATCATATTAATATTAATAATAATAATAATAATAATAATAATAATAAATAAAAAGTGTGGCCATGTGAAAAATGTACATAAAAACAGAATCCTGTGATTTTCAAATAATTTAAAAGCACAAAAACAACATATAAAATACAGAAACTGAGACATTGTGCTGCTTTTTGGAAAATAGAAGTTCAAATTAAAAAAAAAAAAACAGTAAAAAAATTAAAATAAAAACAGCCGGAGGAACATCTTACAAAATCTTAGCTAAATAAGGGGAAGTGGTTAATATCATGATTAACATGTAAAGTTTAAGATGGGTTCAAACCTCTAAAAACTGTGGTTAACATATATTGTGCAATTATCAAGTAAATTAGGGGTTTAAATGACTTTTTGGCTCATTGCAGTCTGTTTTCATATATAAATAAAAAATAGTTGAATCTAAATGCCCCTTTTGATTGCTAAAAGTGTGAAACATATTTATAAAAACCAATAATGACGCTCAGCCTTGACTTATTAGTCAAGTAAATAAATATAATGACCCCATTTTTGTCAGTTGTTTATTGTATCGACAAGTTAATCATCACTTAACCTGGATGAGTAGCAGGAAGTCTATGGAACGAGTCATTGGAAAATAATAAGAGGAAACTATTCTAGATAAAGTTAGAGGTCTGGTATGAAAGCACAACAGTGGTGTTTGTTTTAGGTACTGTGTTTTATATCAAATGAAGGATGGTTTAAATATATTTCATGGATTTTATGAGGTGGCAGCAGCAGCCAATATTTTAGTCGCCTTGTGCTTTTCATGCTGCGTTTTCTCTAAATGTATTAAATGCTAAATGCCTGTTATTGGCATGTAATCAAGCAGCAGTGACTCCTCACCCTGTTCTAAATCTCGCTCCCCGCCTCAGTTCCTGATGATCGACTGTCAGCTGATGATGGGGATGATGAGCTACCGCCTGGATCCAGAGGAATACATCAACGCTGCTCTCACCATCTACCTGGACATAGTCCTCATCTTCCTCTACCTGCTGGGGAGGAGGTGAAACTGCGTTCACATCACACTGTAAAGGAAAGCGTCCTTTATCCTTATGTATATACTCTAACTGCCTCGTGTTTTAATAGCAACAATGAAAGAATCCTATCTTATTTTTACCTGAATAAAAATATAACCCCATCTTTAAGACTCGTTTCATTACATCCAAACTGTCTGGAGGAGTTCCACCAACATCTTTAATATTTTCAGTCAGATGCTGAATAACATCCAGAAGGCCAGAAGCAAACACCAAAGTGAAATAAATGTGGATAAAAACAGCTTTTATTGATACGAGTACATTCACCATTTAAAGCAACGTGGACAAAATGTAGTGCAAAATGTTCTTCAGATCGTCTTCACTTCTTTTCAATTCATTTCAAAGATAATAAGTCCAACGTCCAATGAAGTAAACCTGTAGTTTAACTAAAAAAAAAAATCTAAATAGATGATAGGGTCCGACATTACAGAGAGCTGACAATGAATTACAGAAATCCCCAAACTTGTTATTTTTCTCACTTGAATTTCTCACCTTAATAACCATTAATAACCCCTCCACCCTAAAGGTCCCTCAGACAGAAACAGGCTGTAGTTAGAAGGTTTAAAGAGTCAACGGTATCAGGCTGAACTGCAACTAATCTGAACCGGTTAAATTGTTATGAGGCTATTATTCACTGCTGCTTCGTTGTATTTCAACTTGACTCCAAATGTCTCAGATTCAGAGATCCCAGAGCTATTTAGTTTGGAGAAGCAGAATATTCTTTCCATCAGTTGACAAATCAGTGTCAGTAAAAGCAGGAAGATCTGCCTGGCAACAACAGTGTGTTCAGGTCTGACAGCTAATCCAAACAAGACCCCAGAATCAGCTGCACATGAAGCATAAAAGTCTCCTCTCTGCTTCATCCACAGGTTTCTTTCACCACAGTGAAGAATAGTTAAACCGGATCCTCAGCAGGTACCGCATGCGGATCTGCGCCGGATTGTAAACAATGAACTCGTTGTAGAGGAGGGAGTAACTGCCGGTTTTACCGACTCCCGTTCTCACCCCGGGGCCCATCGGCACCGTCGCACCGTCCCTGAGGAGGAAAAAGAGAGACAAAGAATCAAACAAACTGACAGATTTCCTCTGTTTTTTACAAACAAAAGTTTTTAGAGCAAATAAATTCCTGTTAAAGATCAGAATCTGAAAACTAACGGGCAGAAATCATAACACTGGGAACCTTTTAGCAGCAATGTGACGTTTGCTCCTATTCTTTAGAAAACAGTGGCCAATAACAATTATTGTAATTGTTTAAATTATTAACAAATGCATTGTTATTCGCTCAATTAAGACAGGAAACCGAGAGGAAAAACAGCTCAATTTCCCCAGATAGCATTTGTTGCTTAAGTGTGCTGTTCCTCTAATCCTCAGCCGAAAACAAAGACACTCAGAGATGAATATATGCACTGGTGAAGCCAACTCCTCTCTGCAGTGGGCGCACGCCGTCATCAACGGTTTGTGTGCAAAACAAAGTGCTCACTCAGAGGCTAAAAGGTCTGTATTCAATAACTACACATGAACTACAACGCCTCGTATTAACTGCATCTGACATTCACACTGTGAGTGCTACGGTTTTTAATAATTAAGTAATTCAACCCTAAGCGTTTCCCACTGAAACGTGTATCCAGTTAAAGCCCCTGAACACGGCTCTATGAGGTAGATTGAGAAGACGTCTTTGATAATCAAACTCTGCAGTCAGATGCAATCAGCCGCAGAAAGAAGGTAATTATAAATAGAAGCTGGTCAAAAAAAGTCCCTCACTAAATCAGAAAGCACAATACATCCTCAGATGTCTTATCTATATCGAGCTTCAGCGCTCAGAAACATTCGCTTCATAGTCATTTCCTTGGTTTTTAATTAAATCTAACAAGTAATCGAATAAAACAATCAAGCGGTCCATCGTGGCGACTCAGACTTTCATTTCAAGGTTGCCTGACAAAAATGCGAGCTGCGCTCCGTGCCCTGCTGACTGTTGTGTAACGAAAAGCATGATTTGTTTTTTAATCTACAGAGAAAGAGGCACAGCGGGAGAAACAGCAGAACAAATGAGGGCAGAGGGAGGTCAGTCCATTAGAGCCGCTGAGTCACGGCAGAGCAAACAAGAGTTCGGGCATTTAGCATTTTGACTTTCTGTTACACAACCTGACATTTGCATGAAGGGTTTGAACGTCACCCTTGACAGAAAAGTCTTTCTAGATGAGCAGTTTCTGCGTGTATGCAAACACCGTGAGGATGGAAAGATCTCTGAGCTACACGTCACGCTGAACAGGACACATCACATGATACCAGTGATCAGATAACTGTAAGTCATCGAGTTTAATTACTGAATATAATTAATAAGCTTCGCCGTCAGACAGTGTAGTGATTTTTTTGTTGTGTAACCGCCAGACTCGACCGAATCAATGTTTGACCTGTATGAAATCTGTAACTGTAATGAGAGCGACTAACAGTGTGACGGAGTTTTTGGGGTCAGGTCCAGTCTGTCCCAGGCCCTTGGTGCTGTGTTTTCCAGCAGGCAGGTTGCTGGCCTCGTAGTCGGCGTCCAGCAGCTCGTTACAGTCTCCCAGGGCGACCTGTTGGAAACAAGCGCTGCATCATATCTGAGCCAAATTGTTCAGATCGTGTTGGATTTACACAGAACGCTGCATTTTTTTGTACAGGCAGATAAATCAGGAGTCTCAGAGCACCACCTGCTGGTCAAAACAAGTGGACACTGTAAACAAAGGAACTCACCTCACACAGTAGCAGCAGTCCAACGTGGTTGTTCTGGTTGGCAAAACAGTAGTTGGCACTTTTTGATGACATGTCAGCAAAGTAGATACCTTTACCGAACTGAATGAGGAAGAAAATGTTGCTAAATTTGGTAGTGAACAGCCAAAATGTTGGAAAATACACGTATAAAAAGTCAAAAATCACTTCCAAAATGATACTGTTTATAATTTTCTATGTGTGACTTTACGATTTCTGTTAAAGAGTCAGAAGACAAGGATTTGACCGATTATCCTACCATGTAACCAGTGACAGGAGCCTCAGGTGGGGCCACTCGGAGGCCCTTACTGAGGATGCCGACCCAGTTGGAGAGACGGGAACCGTGCCACAGCAGAGTCCTGGCAGACAAAAGGGATGATTAACGTCGGTGGAAATTGAGAAATCACTTTTCAAAGTCAACATGTGAGGTGACATAAACCAGTGGGGGTGTTTCTGCTGACCTGTTGTGTAAGTCTGAGAGGAAGCCGCCGCTCTCCCCGTCTCTGTCCAGCGAGAAGATGTCAAGGACGCTCATGGTGAAGTCACTGTGGGTGGGGGCGTGAGTGGACTGGAGATACTTCTCTATCACCTTCACACAGAGAGGAGGAGAGCTGTGTTAGCTGGGACTGAAAAAAATGCAGATTGTCACTAAATCTAATGCAAAAAAGGAATAAAAGTAACACATAATAAACCTTAATAAATTAAGATAATTAATACACCCACTTACATAAACAATAAATAAAAAAATAAGTAACTGGTAGCAGCAAACATCTCACAGTATAACTGGGTATCATCAAAATCAAATCAAATTTATTTGTATAGCACATTTCATGTACAAAACAATTCAAAGTGCTTGACATAAAACAAAAGCATTGCAGCAGGGAGTGGCAGAAGCATTAAAAAATACATAAAAGAATATAAAGAGAAACAATTAAAATAATTTAAAGGAATTTAAAAACGAGCAACAGTCCAGATAAGTTCAAAGATATCGTGCAGATTTCATGCATAGACACATGAGAACAGAAATGTCTTTAACCTGGATTTAAAAATGTCTCCATTTGGTGAAAGTTTAATCTCCACTGGCAGTTTGTTCCACTTGTTTGCAGCATAACAGCTAAATGCTGCTTCTCCATGTTTAGTCTGGACTCTGGACTGGACCAGCTGACCTGAGTCCTTGGATCTAACAGCTCTGCTGGGTTTATATTCTCTGAACATATCACAGATGTATTTTAGGCCTAAACTGTTCTGTGATTTGTAAACCATCAGCAGGCTTTTAAAATCTATTCTGTGACTGACTGGAAGCCAGTGTAAAGATTTTAAAGCTGCTGTGATGTGTTCAGATCTCTTAGTCCGGGTTAAAACTCCAGCAGCAGCGTTCTGGATGAGCTGCAGATGTTTAATGCTCTTTTTGGGAAGTCCAGTTAAAAGAGCAGGGTAAGATAACTTCACCACTGTGTTCAGTTCTTTAATGTTGAATGGATAAAAACTATTTAAGAGTCTTGAGATGGGGGTCTTAATAGACTTAAAGCGCCTCTATAAGTTATAATTCATGGAGCCAGACGGAGTCCATACTGATCCGATAACAAGTGGGCAGGTCTAAGTAAAGAATTGAACCATATTCGGTGGTGGTCTGAGATGAGAACTGCTTCCAACTGGATTATTTTGTTGTTTTTCCAGTTTTTAAATAAAATAAAACCTGTGATGCACAGTTCAAACACACAGGATGTTATCTCAAACAGAGCAGCTGTGAGCGAAACTTCAGGCCCATCCTGGACGTCGCCTTTCATTCATCGACATTAACGTTTGGAACCAAGTCGAAAGGCATTTCTGCTGCTCAAAGCTGGAGTTTAAATGCAACATAACAGAAGCGTAAGAGCGAGGTTACTATTTACAGTAAGAACAACTTTTTATACAGTTTCCGGAATGAAAACTGCAGTTTAAAAGCTTCACTTTCAGTTAAGTTAGGCCACTGAATATAACACATTGGCAGACTTACAACCAAAGTCCTGTTTGTTGCCTACCAACGCTGACGTGTGTGTGACGTAGCCCACAGCGTAGAGCAGTGAGGTGACGTTTAAACACAAACAGATCCATGCAGAGACTGACTGTCTAATCTAATCGCATGAGCACATTTTAAGAACACATGTAGACAGCTATTGACGCTTAGTGCACTGAACTGGCTGTTGATGGAGAAACGACAGTGGGCTCTACTGTGGGAAGGCGTCTATAAACACTTTGATTGGTGCCATTTAACACTAAGAGCAGGCAGATCAGACTTTACATTTTGGCAGGCTAGCAATAATTAAGTCCTAATGAGTGTTTTGAATCTATCTGACTGGCTTAGGAGTTCTAATTGTTTGTATAAGGTAAGTCAAACTGACCGCATATTCAGGGCTGCTGGAATCCAGAGGCTGCACTCCACACTGGAGGGAGTGGTACTGTCTGTCCAGGGGATGTTCATCACCTTCCTTACTGGACTGGACCATTTTAACTGCAATCTGGATGTCACTTAACGCCTTAAAGAGAAGACAGCAGACATTATACGCATGCGTTCTGTTCGGCATGCAGCAGACCGACACAGGAACAGAGTAAAAATGGATGACGTCAAGGCTTCAGGATCACTTTGTCTTTGAAATGAGCTGAAAACTGAAACATTTGCAAACAGAAGCAGCAAGATGCTGTTTTATTTTAAAGGAGTGGATTAATCTATCTCACCTATGAGATCTACAGTATAGGTAAGGTAAGGTAATTTGCAGCCGATATTTTACAGCTTTACAGAAAAGATCTGAACATGACAGAAGATTTAAAGCAAAACAATGTCCATCAATCATACTATAGTTTTATAATTTTCAATTAATAATGATAATACCTTTTTTTTAAATTTTCTACTGTTTTACAACTTTTTAAGTTCTCATTTAGCTTATTCCACACACTAACACCTTGAATAGAAATACAAAACCTTTTTTTATTCGTTCTAGTATGACTAAGTTTTGGTAAAATCAATCCTAAAATTTTCATTTAAGGAACATTAGTTCCTTTTCCAGTGGAAAAACATGTTCTGGAGCCCTGAATATTATTACATTTTACCTCCAAAAGAGCAATTTTTTCCTTCAGCTCCTCTTCTGTGCGGATGATTGGGGGAGTTTTTAACCTGGAGAATTACACCTTTTAGTTACAGCAATATAAAATCCACTGCAAACGGTTAAGACTTTGTGTTTTCTGCAGCATCCCTGCATCCTGCTTATGGCTCAGCTGCATACTGCCTACCCAAAGTTATGTGGGATGCGGGTGTAAAACTGGTTGCATGCTTCCAGCAGCTCCCTATGGCCACCCTTCCTCTTCATACACTCCTCGATTTTCTTCAGTGCTGCGTAGCCTGCACGGATCTGCTCCGAGGTCAGCTTGCCTACGGATGAAATGTGAAGGTATTAGAAGAGAGCATCACAGTTAAGTGCAGCTATAATTTGATATTAAAGCCTGAACAACCGAGAGGAGCTTTCCGGATGTCAAACTTCATCTCCAGCACACACTCCTCCATGGCTTTAAGGTCACAGATGAGCTCAAGGAGAGACTGAACCTTCACATCCAGCTTCGAGGTCCTCTTTGTGGGTGCAGCATCCACCGTGGTCTGGTTTTCCTCCTGGAACAGTGAAAAACAGTCAGAATAACACACTGACCTGCTCCGCCATGAGGACTTAGAAGGCCTAAAACCAAAGAGAAGACACAATCCTTTATACTTAAACTTACCTTTGCATTGGTACTGTAGTCCATGAACAGCATGTCATATTTTCCAGCTACTTTCTCAAAACTCTGCCGGTCTTCCCACTCGTTCTTTGTCTTGTCAAGGAACCTGCAGCAAAAGTTTCAGAATTTCACTCAAAGCCCTTCCACAGAGGACATATAGAGACATCTCAGTCAGCTACACGTTCTCACTTTTTCTTGAAGACATCTTTGGCCTTCAGCAGGTCTCCAGCACAGGCTGTGAGGCTGTTTTGACCCACTTTGCCCACTGTGGAAACAGCAAATAAAAGCAATCACACTGAAGAATTTTATCTGTCAGTTACACTGAAAGAAAAGAGCTTTGTGGTGAGCATTTCCATGAATCTAGTAAATAAAGGATCAGCGAGCGGCTGTGTCACCTCTGCCCCATCTCATCCACACGCTGTAAGCCTTGGAGCTGTCGTCTTCCAGCAGCTGGATCAGGTAGTATTTGTTGTTGTTGTGCTGAAGATTTGTCTGCAAAATAAGTCATAAAGCGTTTGCTTTAAGCTAAAAAACAAAACAATTCACCTTCTCACTAGTTAAAAAATTAAACTAAAGTTTGTTAAAGCTAAAAAAAAAAGCCTCATCAGTCCTCCTTCTGTAAACAGTTTAAAAGCTGCACGCCGACAAATTTGATGTAACATCCAGAATATTTTCCCCCAACTTGACGTTGAATATTCAGCATTTTACCTGGTTTAGCATCACATCGTAGACATCATCTCCTTCACTATAAACATGAGCCTGGAAGAGAAAAGGTAACTGCACTGTAAAAACAAGTTTTTCATAAAACTTTTCAATATTTGCCTTAAAGTTTTATGTTTTAGGAGTTGAATGGGTTTAAAGACGCCTGATAAGTCTGATAAAAAGGCAAAAACACCTTTTTGCTCACATTTTTCACTGAATACATTGTTTTCTCTCGTAATCTAAATGTTAAAGGCGACTGTTTTCTCACTAACCAACAGTCAATTTCCCATAAGGTGAAAAAAAAATAGCTGGATACTTATAATACCTTTTGTCTCTAATATCACTGCGTGTTTGTAATAGGGAGCTTTCTGAAACTCTTAAACTTGCTTTATAAATTAAGTAAAATCTAAAGTATTGGCAGCTCATCTGTAATAGATGCTGTGAGATGAATAACATCTTAGTGGCTCACATTTCTTGTCATGTAAAAAAATAGTTTCAACTATCAAAAATGAAAATTCAGAGTGGGATTCCTGATTGATTTAACCTGCAATGTCCCAACAGAATTGATTAATTTTATAAATAAAAAGTTCTGACATCCTGAAACCGCTGATTTTGTTTGGTAAAAAGCCACATTTTACCAGCTATCACTTGTCAAAGATGAGCAGGAAATCATCATAAATTTTACTGAGTTTTACTGAGGACGAGACACTTAAAGCAGCTGCTGATTAAATTGAAAGCAAGGAAGAGAAATTTGGACATTATTCCTATTAAACAGTTAAAACAGCCCAATTCTTCTGCCACTGATCGTTGTCTCATTCTGCCTTTGCATGACCGCTTATTTAGAAAGCTCTAACGTGACATTTAGACTTTGATCAAATGTTTCTTTTGTTGCACACAACATTTCACTGAATACGGAAGCATTCACAGGACGGGGTGCGGCCCACAGGGGGAACTGTAACTGGAGGGGTGACTTTAAAAAGGCAAACCACAGTCATGACTGAGTCAGGAGTTTCATATCTCCTGCGAATACACACAAAAAATAAAGCACCTTTCCAAGTTTGGCTTTGCATTCGAGGTCCACTGGAGCTTTGCCTTTCATCACCACCGTTCTCACAACCTCTGCGAAGCAAAAGCAGATCAGAAACGGATCATTAATGTGGAAAACTGATGGCCCGGTTTCATCTCTGACATTACAACATGGCGCTGGTATCAGCAGTACTTCCACAGCTAAAGACTCCTGTTTAATCCCATTTCACATAAAGTATATAACAGTTGGATCCGCCATACCTTCGCTTTTTACGTCCTCTTTGGGCGTTTCTTCTGTTTTTGTCTGTCTCTTGCTTTGTCCTCTCCTCCTCTTCGCTGCAGGCTGCTCTTTAGTCTCCTCCTTTTTAACTTCAACCGGTTTTTCAGCTTGAGCCTCCTCATCACCAGCTCCATTTAAACTTTCTTAACACAAGAAGAGAACAAGGGGGAGGGGGTGAAATACATGCAGTAAGATAGTTTATTTACACAACAATAAGTAGAAAACTCCAATCTAATAAAGAATTAAATTAAATCGGAAAAACTGAAGCAGCCCCAGGTCATAAAGCTGACCCTCATGACTGGTGCAGGATTTCAGCTGCTGCTCTTCTTACACATTAACACCCATCACTCTAAAACAGGATAAACTTCTACTAATCAGACCACAAGACATTTTTCCATCGCTCCATTTTGCAATCTTCATGCTCTCTAGAAAACTTAAACCTTGGTTTTCCAGTTAGCCTCGCTAATAAGTGGTCTACCTAAGGCTACACAGCTGTTGAAGTCCTAATATTGTGAGTTATTGTTGAACTGTATGTTGATTTTTCTTTTATTTGATGTTACAAAACGTTTTATTGATCCTGTGGAGACGATGCGTCACCACCATCCTTCCAGGTTTTAATAAACGGACAGTTTTAAACCCAGTTTTTAGTCTTTAGATTGTTTTATTTGCTTGATGCAGACTCAATAATTTCTTCACATGGTTGTTTAAGGAGTGAGAAGCTCCTCACTGCATCAGTTAAGACTAAATATAACCACTGCGGTGCTTTTCCAATGGGAGGATCTTACCTATTTCTTTAGTTAAATCAAGGTTATGACTTCTTTTTCGGCCAGGCAAAGTACTACAAACCTGGTTTTACGATCTGAGAGCGAACTTTCCTCTTGTACTTTGTCACAGGATTAATCTGGACCATCTTCTTCAGATCAACTTCGTAGGCCGTCCCCGAGCCCAGGTTCAGAGTGACAGATGTCTGCCCTGAAGAGACGGCGGAGTCCAGCAAGGCGCCGGCTGCAGGCGGGTACGGTTCCCACTGTCCTTCATCTCCTTTCCACTGCCACACTGATCACAAACAGACACAGGGGGGCTGGTTATAACCTATTAATGTAATGGATTTACCAAAAATACCTACAAAATTAAATCAGACTTAAAAGTTAAACCATTTAAATCACAGCGCTATCGCAAAGATTTAGGCCCAAATAGAGCAAAAGTAAGGTCTAGCTGAATGAATTGAAATTAAATGTCTTAATGATACACCTTTACCTGCTTTCCATTGATTGCTTACATTTCCACACTGTTCATTTTCTATGTGCCAATAATTTCATAAGTTTATGTTGTTGTTCACAGTTGTCGTTTTTCTATTTAACCTTAAATATGTAAGCTTCTTGAAAGATTGAAACATGTTAAACTCTGTGTGATGAAAATCCAATATTTCAGTTGATTTCAAGGGTTAAATAATCAAATAATCTCTTTAAAAACTGGTATGATAAATGAACAAAACATTAAATAAAATTGATATCAGTTTTACCCCAAACAGAGAACGCCTTATAAGAAATTTGAGATAAACTAAATCTAATACTAAATTTAGGCTTCATTTAATATAGTACTTCGTGTTGGACTGTTGTATTGTTCAAAGGAGAAGTAAAAAAATATATCATAAATGAATTGATGTCTTAGCTTTCCGGACTAAGTGACGTAGTTAAACTACAACCGCTAACCGTTGCTGTCCCGTGTAGCTAAAAACAAGCACCAACCTGTTTTACACTTAACTTCTTCATTTTCTATGGCGCTCTGACTTTTATTTCTCGAGGCTCTGGTTCGTCTCATGTTTGTCTATGACAATGTATGTAGCTCCCAGCTGTGGTAGAGGGTGCAAAGTCGCAACAAAACCGGGCGGGAAACTTCTTTTTCTTCTTCTTTATTTTTTTGCTATTTTCTTTTCCGGGTCAGTGATGAGCGAGCACTGCTAAAGATCGTTTATTGTGAAGACCACTCACTCTATTGTTAAAACAAAGTGGGAGAAAAAAATTCTGCACGATTGCGTATTGGCAGTTATTAATGCAACGGCTATGCAGATTATGGCACAAAAAAAGATTAGCTTAGATATGAATTTTGATATAGTCTGTTCATATGTAAGTTTATCCAAAAGTGCGAAACTTCTCCAAAAGTAACATGTTGGACAGCATCCGTTTACACGGGCAGAGTGAGGACATCCTTTAGATCTCTTTATGGCGGAACAAAACTTTGAAGCTAAAGGGTTCCGCTTTGGCTAATGGTCGGAATTATTTTTTTGAAGGGATGCAGACGCATAGCGTGTTATATCAAGGTGTAGATAAAAAAATAAAATTTTATGCCGTTTGAACCCCGCTCAGTCACCAGTGACATGGCATCGAGGAGCTATGGAGTCTGTGTTATCTGCCAGAGGGCGGCTGGGGTGAAGATGATGTTCAGGGTGCGTACTGTTAGTGGGTGTTATTGAGGGCAGCATCTTTACTGTGGAGGTCAGATAATAACATGTACATGTGTCTCTCTAAACCAGAGGTCTTCAACAGGGGGTCCGCGAAATCTTTGGTTGATAAGACGATTTTTAACTTTCTTTTTTTTTTTCACCTTTTTTTTTTTTCAAATTTTTTTTTCTCACAAATTGTGTGCAAACGTGTGCCATCCACAGATGGTTTGAGGATTCATTGTCCCATCTACATGCATGTTTTAAGTTAAAATCTGTGGATTATTTGAATAGCTCAGTGTTGTATGCAAGATGTTTGTTTATAAATGGCAGTGGCACGGCCACCCTGTACCTTGCACATGTTTAAAATGAAAAACATGAATATATTAACCTGTGTATTATTTGAATAGCTTAGTATTGAATGTACAATAACAGAGTAGCTATGTTTATACACGGCACTAGGCCCCGTTAAATATAAAACACAATTGTATGCCATATAAATAGTAGGGGGGTCCCTGCTCCAACTCTCCATCAGTTTGGGGGTCCCTGGCCTGAAAAACGTTGAAGACCCCTGCTCTAAACCATCAATTTGGTCGATGACACAAATGTTAGTGTCCGATTGTGTCAATCCATAAATTAAAGTTTGTGCCATTTAATCTGTCGTCACTTTTTTACAGACTTCTTTCTGTTTAATCCTTGTTTGAAAATTTGAGACAACGCAATTTATTCATTCTGATGAGCAGCTATCTGCTTTGTTTTTTGGATTGTATGCTGTTTTATCTGTCTAACCTGTTTTTTGTTTTTTTTGTCCTTGAAATATATGATTCCTTAAAATAAGAGTTTATATATGGCACTTGTAATTATGTTGCAGCTCTGGGCTATAAGGACGTTTCATAACTTCCTGTCTCTCAAGCAGCTCCTGGCGACGTTAATCACGTCCAACTGTCATTCAGCCATTACTTAGTTTATTATTGTCTTCTCAGAACAAGAACTAAAGTCAAGCTACTAGTATTGGTTTACAATACAGTCTGAGCACAACAGTACAACTATTCACCACCTTATCATGAGCACAGAGAAGACACAAAGACAAACTGTGAGCAGATTAACAGTCATTCTTTGTGACTTCAACTCTGTATATGTGGGCGCCTCTCTAGTACGAGTAACAAGGAAGCAGCTTGAGCAGCAGCTCAGGGCATAAAATACATGTGATGAAAAGATTAAACAAAGAGCAAAGTTTAAATCATTGGCCAGACTCCTAACAGTCATTGTATTGTGCATATCTCATATATAAATAAACTTAAATGCATTAGAAGAGTGTGGGTTAATCAGTGAAGACATCATTATTGTCTTAATCCACAATCTTATTTCAATTTAAGTCATAGGTGGTTAAAACTGTGATCATTTAATCCTTTTATTTTAGGGAATGAGCGCCGTGGCTCACCCACAGCCCCAGGCAGACTTCCTGAAAGGTGAACTGCACAGGAAGCACCCAGGTGTGACCAACCTGAAGACTCTGCGACTACCTGAGGAGCTCCAGATGGCTGCGCAGTCCATTATTCACGGTAAGCTCATTTGTCTTCATCAGATCCTCTGATCTCTGTGATAAACGACTTTGACAAACTGCTCTGCCACTCGTCTGTCTCTCCACCTGTAGGAGCTCAGGTGCCCCAGCTTCCTGAGCGCGTTCGCAAAGTCACAAACTTCCTGTGGAGCCGGAAGCGAGCCGTCGAGGATGTGACGCTGAGGCAGAAGGGGGTAAGCCTGGAGAAAGAGCTCTGGGAGAAAGCCATGCAGAAGAGAGGAGGTGGGTGACGGATGCATCAGGTGATAATAACAGATATAATCGGGGGCTGTGAGAGGAGTTTATGGTGCAACAGCTGGAGAAAATAATTGTGCTTCCTTTTGCAGATATCGATGAGCAGGTGCTGGAGGACCGCATCAGGAAGAGGGTTTTCTCAGAGCTCAGAAGAACGACATATCACTGGACTCCCCTGAAGTAGCGCATTTTATCCATCGTACATGTTGCTCTATTTAGGCTGATTTGTGCCGGTGCTGACAAATATTTAACAATTTAAACCTTAGATCTTAGATGAGAAACTCTTTTGTTGGTTCATACATTCAATACATGAATCTTATGTGGACATATTAGCCTGTAAACTGTGACCTCAGTCCAGCAGCCACACGTCAGAGCTTAAGTTTGAGGTGTAGTAGGTGTAGCTCACTGTCTGCCTTTCAGGTTCGATGAGGAGATGGGTGTTGTGTACATGGCAGCTCGGCTTGCTGGAGGCTATGCTGCAGTGAGGAGAGCTTTAAATGAGGTAATGAAGTGATGTGGATGAGATTATGACCCCTGGACTTCAGCTTTTATCAGTCCTAAATGAACATTTCTTTCGTTTTTTATTTTGTTGATTCAGATAAAGAAGAGGGATCCTTCGTTTGCTCCCCAGTCACTCCTGGATTTCGGTTCAGGACTTGGAACAGTTGCCTGGTTGGTGTGCAAATAGATACAGAGTTTCTAAATTGAATTGAAACAATCAGTTGAGTGTGGTTTCTTCTGCCACAGGGCGTCACACTCCTGCTGGGGCGACACTTTCAAGGAGATGGTGTGCGTGGACAGCTCTGGAGCGATGAACATTTTAGCAGAACGACTTCTCAAAGGTACACACAGACTGTTTAGATCCTGTTTTTTAATGCAAAAAATGTAGGATTTAATGACAAACTGAGCATTTGTGTGGATTCTGTTGCACAGGCGATGACGAAAGAGCCGAACCTCACATCAAACAGGTTTATTTCAGACAGTTTCTGCCCGTCTCCCCTAAGGTAAGACCCCCCTTTTTTTAGAAAGTCACTTTCGCCAAAAAAATGATACATCCAAATCTTTTCAGTTTAAAAAATGAAGTAAATATACTTGGAAAATAATCATCTTGGATCCAAAAGTAATATGGAACAAGGCGCTTTTTTTTGTTGGTTGTGTCGTTTAATCATTGATGATGAACTGCTGAATATATTGGGTCAGGACAAGCTTGTAAAAGCTTGAGATCTTATATTCTATCATATATAAGTATGTATATTAATATATCTTCTTATTATATCTTTTACTTTCATTGAAAACAATGGTCTGGAATCAGTATTATTCACATACATTTAACATGAAGTTACTGTTGGTAAATGATAAGATTAATTTATTGTTCCCCGGATTTCTGATGAGGCAGTGGTTGTCTCGGTTTTTTGACAAAATATCCAGAATAGATCTATTTTTGCATTATTATTTTTGATAAAGGTGTTGGCTTGTGTCAATAAAAAGAAAAAAAAGAGAAAGAGAGACAAACATAAACAGAAATCACTGAAAATCTGAGAATTATAAGTACAGCGCGGGGTTAAAAAAGTTGACCAAATGCAGCGAATCCTTTGTGTAATTTGGATGTTGTTAATGTTGCAGATTGTGTGACTGTCCAGCTTCTTCTTGCAGGTACAGTTTGATTTGGTGGTCGCGGCTTTCACCCTGTCGGAGCTTCCCGATGCCAAAGGGCGAGAAGAGGCAGTGATCACTCTGTGGAGAAAGACAAGCTCATACCTGGTCAGTTTAAACAATGACAGAAAGGGCACAAATACAAAAGCACATTTATTAGAAATATTACGGTAATGTCCTTTTTCCTGGGAGTTGATAATGTATTTAACATCTTTGTACTTCAGGTGTTGGTGGAAAACGGCACCAAAGAGGGTCATCAAATGCTTATGGAAGCCAGAGACACTTTAGTAAAGGTACCAAAGTTTAGTAACTAAGACAGCGGCCTAATTTGGCTTTAAAATATTTAACACAGTTATTCAAATTGAAATGCTTGTTCTCCAGAAACAAGAGAAAACTGTGCACGACCCCAGGCCAGCATCAGTGTTTGCTCCGGTATGTTGAACATCTTCCTCTTTCAGCCCGGTGCGTCTCGGTGTTGTTGCAGCTCTTCACTGTTGTTCGCTTTTTCCAGTGTTCTCACCAAATGATGTGTCCCAAACTGGCTCAGGAGTCCGTCACACCCTGCAACTTCCAGCAGAAGTACCATCCTCTTCCTCTGCCCGGGGTGAGACTCAGCTCTTTGAAACCAAGAGCAGGTGTAACAGTTAACTGACGTCACACATCTGTGACTTCCACGTCTACCTTCTTTCAGCACAACGACCGTCAGACAGAGAAGTTCATCTACCTGATACTGAGTCGAACAGAACCGGCCAAAGCGGAAACGGAAGGCGTGGAGTGGGCCAGGCTGATCGCTCCGGTGTTACGCAGGACACGACACGTGCACTGCAAGATGTGCTGCCCTGATGGACAGCTGCAACACTTAGTGGTGACGGCACGAAAACACAGCAGGTAAAGCATCCTGCGGCACACCAACAGATCAGGAGAGCCAGTGTTTCGCTTTGAATGATAACATGTGGAGCAAAACGTGGCTCTGGGGTCGGCGCCCCTTTGGCTCACCTGTCAGAGCGCCCTCACCTCACACAGAGGCCGAGTCCTGGACACCGCTTCCGCGGTTCGAATCCGTCGAGGTTTCTTTATTGTTCGTCATCCTCTTTTTGTCTCCCCCACTTTTTTTTTATCTCTCTTGTCAATCTTCTTTAATCATATACCGAATATACTATCAATCAGTGATAAATAACTATAGAGAATGCAAAGTTTATTTGTTTGGACACCACATTGTGTTCTCGCTTGCTCTAAATTCTAACTTCAGGATGCTGTTTCTTCTCTCAAACTGTTTGTTCAACCTCTAAAATCCTATCTCAGTCCATTTCTTATCTTCATAACCAAATCTAAAAACATCTGTCCACCAAAAGTGGGGAAAAAGTGGAATTTTTAATGATTCAATATTAAAACACATAATTATTATCAATACAGTGACTCACTAAATGTACAACACATGACTCCATACAGTTAACACATCTCTAGTGTACTTTGGTTGTATTATAATTTATTTACATAAATTAATTAGCCTAATAAGCTTTTTAAAAAGCATATCTTACATCCAGTAAGGTCCAATCTCCTTTCTTCTTCTTCCTTTCACCCACTCGTCTCTAGATTTGACCTTTTTAGCCAAACAAAAAAAAGTCTAACCAGTCAAAAATGGTCTTATTTAGAGGTAATTGGGGAGCATTCCTCACAAGGCGCCCTGTCCCAGCATGCAACACGTTTGTCACCTCCCAACTCCTGTACTCACATTAAACAACTTATTTAGCTGTCAAACGAAAGGAGATCGTGAGGGGAAAAAGCTTTAGAGTATGGCGCATTGGTCATGGATCTGGGGGCAGATCTTATGTGGATCAGAAAGTGAAGGCAGACTGACGAACGTTTAGAAGAAAAACGTGTCAAAAAATAGATCATCTGATTTCAAACAATACGGCGCTTCATTTTACTGTAAAAAAAAAAGTGAACCTTCTCTGTCTAAACTCAAGTAACCGCACAAGAAATCCAAAATGTTTTGACTGAAATCGGGAACTTTGTGATCAGAGAAGACGCCGAAGCTTGAAATAGAGCAGACGTGAAGTGTCGGCTTCTGTAATCGTGTAGTCTGCGATCCTCTGTGATCTGGACCTTTTGAATCTCGTGCCGTTCGACGCTCCTGGATTTGATTGAGTTTTATCTTCTTCAGAGACGTGTACCGCTGCGCTCGGAACAGCGACTGGGGAGATCAGGTGCCGGTGATCCAGAAAGTCGAGGAGGACGTCGTCCACTCTGAATCAGAGTGAAGACGGGAGCGTCTCCCATCCAAGTGATCAAACTTTCAACCAAACACACGTCTGCTGCTGACTGCAGAGAACAACTGCATTTCCTCAACGATGTGTGGCTGTAACTCTACTCACCTTTGTTGTTTGTTGTTATTCTTTTCTTTAAACTGAAATTTTATGTTTCTTCTTGTGTATGTTTTGTTGCTCTGAATTCAAATTCACCTTCGTGTGAATAAATATAATCATTTTATTGAATGAATCACAATTTGCTTTTGTTTAAGCCTCTAACTGTGATTTTGAAGGAATATTTCCACTGCTGTGATTGTAGGCAAGGCAATTTTATTTATAGAGCACAATTCATACACAGGGCAATTCAAAGTGCTTCACAGCTACATAAAATCACAAGAAGGCAATACAATCATTAAAAAGAAATAAAAAATTAAATAAAGAAATTAAAAACCCATTAAAATAATTATTAATTAATTAAAAAGCAAAGAGTGCAGATAAAACACTTTCAGGTGTCATATGCACAGCTAAATAGAACTGTTTTCAGCCTGGATTTAAACATTGTCAGAGTTGAGGCCTGTCTCACATCTTCTGGAAGGCTGTTCCAGATGTTAGGAGCATAAAACTGAAACGCAGCTTCACCTTGTTTAGTCCTGACTCTGGGCACCAGCAGGAGACCCCTCCCTGAGGTTCTCAGAGCCCGAGTTGGTTCATGTGGCTCTAACGTGTCAGAGATGTACTTTGGCGCTTGACCGTGAAGAGACTTGTACACAAGCAGAGCTGTTTTAAAGTCTATTCTCTGAGCGACAGGAAGCCAGTGCAGAGACCTGAGCACTGGACTAATATGGTCGTATTTCCTGGTTCTAGTCAGGACTCGAGCAGCAGCGTTCTGGATGTACTGCAGCTGTCTTACAGCCCGTTTAGAGAGCCCAGTGAGCAGGCCGTTACAGCAGTCTAACCTGCTGGAGACAAACGCATGGATTAGTCTTTCTCAGTCTGGTTTAGACACTATTCCTTTGATTATGGCAATGTTTTTTAGATGGTAAAAAGCTGCTGATGTTACAGATTTAATGTGGCTGTTAAAGTTCAGGTCTGAGTCCAGTATTACCCTGAGATTTCTAACTTGATAGTTAGGTTTTATAGAGAGAGTCTCAAGGTGACTGATAACACTTTCTCTTTGTTTCTGTGAGCCACAGACAATGATTTCAGTTTAGTCTGAGTTTAGCTGGAGGAAATTGTTTTGCATCCACACACTGATCTGTTCGATGCAGCGACACAGTGTATCTACAGGCCCGTGTTCTCCTGCCGTCAGTGACACGTAGATCTGAGTGTCATCTGCATAATTGTGGTAGGACACATTATAGCTGCGTATTAGCTGGCCTAGTGGAAGCATGTACAGATTGAACAATACGGGTCCCAGGATTGACCCCTGGGGAACCCCACAGGTCATAGCCATTTGGTCTGAGACACAGTTACCAATTTCAACAATATATTTCCTGTCCTCCAGATAGGACTTGAACCAGTTTAAAGCACGACCAGAGATTCCCACCCAGTCTTCTAACCTCTGTAATAAGATCGCATGGTCAACTGTGTCAAAGGCAGCACTCAGGTCCAGCAGAACTAAGACTGTGACTTTACTTGCATCTGTGTTCAGGCGGATGTCATTTGTCACCTTGATCAGAGCTGTCTCAGTGCTGTGGTGGGGCCTAAAGCCTGACTGGAAAGTATCAAAAGCATTGTTATACAGGAGAAAGTCACTAAGCTGTTGGTATACAACTTTTTCTAGGACTTTGCCTAAGAATGGCAGGTTTGATATTACTGTGGCATCAAGATTGCTCTTCTTTAGAAGGGGCTTAATGACAGCAGTTTTTATGCCTTTGGAAATGTTCCAGTCTGGAGTGAGATGTTGACTAGATGAGCGAGTTGTGGTAACAAACTGCTCAGCACAGACTTTAGGAATCTAGTGGGCAACTCATCAAGGCAGCACGTTGATGAACTCAGGCTGCAGATGATCTCTTCAACTGTTTCGTCAGTAACAGGTGTGAAATGTGTCAGCTCTAGGTGTCTAGCTGGCTGCAGAGTAGTTATTTGGGTTGTGGAAATTATTGCATTTTTAATGAACTTTGTCATTAAAGAATGTTGCAAACTCATTACACTTGGATGTAGACATGAGTTCTAAAGGCAGTGAAACTGGAGGGTTTGTTAATCTGTTTACTGTAGCAAACAGGACACGAGAGTTGTTACTGCAGTTTTTGATGATTTCAGAAAAATAACTCTCCCTTGTTCTACGTGAAGTAGAACAAAGAACAAAGTGGATCAAAGAAAAATGGGATTTTGTGATTTACCAACAACCGTTTTCTGAGTAAACTGGTAGAATGGGAAGTTTTCAACTTTCATTTATCTCTTGTTGTTTAATACTGTCGGCCAGGCTACACAAGATATTTGATAACACCATATTTGGCTCCGTAAACTTGCAGTGGGATTTATTTTTTTTTTTTTGGTGTGTGTTGACTGGAACGATTGAGAAAATAATCAGAATTGTATATAATAAATAATATAAGTAAAAGCCCCACTGTTCAGATAATGCAGCCTGCATCCTCCTTTCGTCCCAACGTACGTGAAGTAAATGCTGCTTGAAAGGTCAAACAAAAAGCCACATTTTTCGTAACATCAGTAAAAATGAAGCTCCAGTGCGTCCTCTGTGTATGTGAGGACATCACCACGCTGCTCTCATGTACTTTTTCAGAAATGTTTATTTTGTTCTTCATTTAAACAAAGAGCTCAGCACAACACTGCAATCGGAATGAACAATTCTACCAGAATTATAGCTCAATTCAGTGGATTGGGATCCTATTTGGCTGTTTTTGACCTAATCTGCATTATCAAACATGACAGCTTATTAAAATCCTTTGCAGATCCATTTGTTTATTTGCTGTCGTTGACCCAGTTGAGTTTCATGAGCATGTTCAGATAAATTAATCTTTAATGAGTCGAAGTTGCTGTGGAAGTGGAAAAGAGGGGAAATTTCTTGAGCAACTTTCAGCTGACCGGATTCACGACTAAAGTGTTCACTGATGTCATATTTTGCTTTGTCATTTCCTCACAACTGAACAATTACATTCCGATTCAAACAGAATTCATGAAGAAAGCCACACTTTAAGGACAAGAGTAAATAAAACGAGCGCAGGTCCCTGCTCATATATTTCAAACATGGAGGTTTTTATTAACCCCATCACTACACGATTTCCAACCCCCAACTCACCTGTGTCCTCTGGACCCTTATCCTCCATCATTTACCAGATGCTTTTCATCAAAACAACTCAAATGAGGACCACATTGTGGAGCATTGTGGGGTTCAGCATCTTGCCAAAGGATCCTGCAACTTCCAAGTATTCTGGGTAACTTTGCAATTGACGACTACCTGAGCTGCAGGAGGCTCATTAAGCCTCGTCAGTCTGTCCACCGTCTAGTTTTCTTGTCTGTGCAACCTACTGGACAGTAAACACATCAGTTTGGCAAAAGTATTTAGTATGTATTTTAATGAAAAGCATGAGCAGATACCCAGAATTTTATTCAAATTCCAGTTTTTAAAACAAGATTCCTTCACTGGTTTTATGTGATATGAAAACGCCAACAAACTGATGATGATTTTACCCACATATGAGCCCACGTATATCTGTTCAAAATCATGGAATACAGTAAATAGGAGCACAAAATGACAGAAAATTCCTTTGTTTATTAACTCCCGACAATCTGCTTCAAGGCCGATGTCAGGTCAGGGTACTGGTACTGAAACCCAGACTCTAAAGTCCTCTTCGGTAGGACTTTCTGGCCCTCGGTGAGGATCACGGCCCTCTCAGAGCCCATCAGGGTGTTCATGACAAAGCCAGGCACAGGAAAGATGGTGGGCCGCCTCAGGACCCGACCTAGTTCTTTAGTGAACTCGTAGTTGGTGTTGAGCGAGGGTGCGACTCCGTTGTACACCTGCGGTGAGGGGGAGGGAGCGTCAGCAGGGGGCTCCAGATTGTGGGCGATGATTCCTGCCAGGTCCGAAACATGGATCCAGGGGAAGGGCTGCCTTCCAGAACCAAGGGTGCCCCCGAGGCCGAGCCAGAAAGGGAGCAGCATTTGCTTCATGGCACCACCGTCACGACCCAGCACTGCCCCTGGTGGCCGGAGGGGGAAATGAAGAAGACAAAAAAAGTATTAAATTTTGCAGCTTTTGTTGTCTAAGTCCCAAACCAGCTTAGCCTGAGCCTCACTGCTGACCCAGCAGGTAAATCTATTTACGCTTTATTTGACTCTTTTACCGTCCTCACGCCATAAATTCAATACAGTTGACTAATACATCTTCAGAGTTTAAAGACAAAGCTAAAATGTGACAATGTTTGTATTATTGAATATTTCTGCCTCTCCAATTGAGGAGCGAAAATCTATAGAGTCGATGTGCAAATTCATCAGCCTGCTGAATAAATAATGAGCGTCCTCTCAGCAGCTTTTTTATCACCGACGTCGCACCAAAACATAATCGTTGCACATACCGGGCCGGATGACGACTTGTTTGGTGGTTTTTGCCACATTCTCAGGAAGACGCGCCGCACCCTCCCACTCTTTGACAAGTTTTGAGAGGAGGTCAAACGGCTTCCACTCGCTGTCTTCTGTATACTCAGCTGCCACACTGGGTTTGTAGCAAGCTGTGGGTGAAGCAGTAAAAAATGGGAGCGTTAATGTGTCCGTCTTTATTTGGCGTTAGTTCAACAGGTGTGCTTCACAACCAGCCGCACACGTACCTACACCTGATACCAGCACCCAGGAGTGAGGTGGGCTGGGGGAGGCAGCGATGGCTTGAGACAGAGCTTTTGTAGTGTCAACGCGACTGGTGAACAAATCCTTTTTATAGCTTTCATTCCACCTTAAACAAACAACAGAAAAATAGGCCAAAATCTGGTGTTACAAACAACAGAATTACTGACTAGTATGAGATGTACAGGATGGCTCAATAAAGATAAGAGATAGAAAATGAAGATAAATGTCATTAAAATCCCAAAAGATTGTGCCCATATATGACTTGTCGTCATTTTTCTTCCAAACGCGTGCATTAGTGTTGTTTAGTACAGTTTAGACTATTCCGGTTTCAAGTTTTCCGACAGATTTTTGGAGACCGGCTGTAAAATTTTGCTCCCTTTGATCCACAAGAGCACAAGTGAGGTCTGTGCAGAACTCTGATCCTTTGTACTGACTTCTGACTTTAAGCTGGTTCTTCAGCTCATCCTAAATATACTGGATTAGTGTTAAACTTTGTGCAGATTACCTTGTGAGGCAATGTAAGAGAATCACGGGGTGTTTTGAGCTGGTTCGTTACTGGGAGAGTAAAAGTGTGCCACAGCATCAGTTATATCAGGACCGAAGAGGATTTTCTTCATTGAACAAAGAGCAAAGAGCAGCTCTTCTGACAGTCTACCACAAAAATTAGATCTATTAACATGCTCGGCCGGTGGCAAATTATTAATACAATTAACTTTAAGTTCACCAATGATAGATATGGTTCATTAAGGGAACTACAGCCCCATTTTAAAACAGTTTCCATAAACGGCTTCTCAGATTGTGTAACAAATACCCGACCTGTCAACTGCTGTATTTCTGACGCCAGAGCATTTATTTCCAAAACTGTTACCGCAATGTTGAAAACAATAAGGACAAACTGAATGACCAACTTCTGGCAGCAAGAGGATGAAAAACGTCAACATAAGTGTCGATTTGTCTTTGGCTGTTCAACCAAAAATGGCTGTCACTAAGACTCCGAGTCTGTCCCTGCACCCACTTTAGTTTATATATTTTTTTACATTTATTGCAATTAAATACCTAATTTTATTAACAAAAAATTCAACCAAATCCGTTCATGTATTTCCATCTTATTAACTTGTACATAAGAACGCTTTAACAGTGTTGTTAAAAAGAGGAGAAAATGACAAAAACAGCATAAAATAAAACAAGTGTGGACAATTTTGATGAACCACACACATGTAAAAAAAGGAACATATTTCCAAGATCTGCCTCTACTTTTTCTTTAAGATAAATTCAATTAATCAGAACTAAAATATTGCCTATATTTTATCTTATTTCCTTCATTTCCAGCAGCACTTACTGTATTATCATGGTTTCTAACTAAGATTTTGACCAATTCCTCGTCATTTGTTTCAAGGCTTTAATTTGAAATGCACTGAAAATAAAAAGAAATAACAAACAATCCATTTCTTATTTCATTCTAATGGCCTTTTACCCCCGACGACATTAATACTGTTGAATAAGGCGGGCAAAGAAAACACAAAAGAAGTGTAGTTTGTCTTCGTTTCACAACATAGTTGACTCTTGAGTGCTTCGGAAACATGCCAACACACAGTTCCACAAGGCTTAGTGTATGGCACAATATTTCTTGGCAACTCAATTTGACAGCTTCAGTCTTCTGGTTGCATTCCTCCTCTCAGCTTCAACAGTAAACGCACAGTTTATCCTCCGACTTAGCTGAACAAAGCAGCTACTTGTATCGACATGAGTGTCCCAGCCATCGTTGATACTGTACATATCCACAAGCCTGCGGTCTAACAGACACAGAAAATATTGGCGGTCTCTTTACTCTGTAGTTCTGCTTATTTCTTACTCACCATCGAAGCGGGTTCAAGACATTCTCTCCTGCCAGGTTAACAGCACCATCACACGGTGGGAGGCCTTTAGACTCCAATTCACCCTGCAGGTGCCAGGAGGAGCAGTGGATTTGTAGTAAAGCACAGCGATTGGCATAGCGATGGAAAGGAGAAAAAATAAATAATTGTACATTTCAACATACTGGTTGAAAAAGTTCATTTGAAGCTATTTGGCCTGAATCACAGGCTCTTAAATTGGCCTTGGTCTCCTGTCTTTTACTGTCACTCTGTATCAACCTGAGATCATACCCATGTTATCTTCCCTGGTCCTGGTTGGCGAGATATCACTGTGACCTCATGGCCCTTGTCTTTGAGCAGGCGCGTCAGCTCACGGCCCACAAAGCCAGATCCGCCTCCTGCAAGGACGACAATAGAGAGAAACAGAGCGAACAGAATATAAGGTTAAAACTATGACCATATATATGATGAGGAAGGCTGTTCGTATTGGCCCTAAGTTTTCAAAAGTTAGTAAATACAATTGTCCAGACTCAAATACCATGAGGTGATCATAGCAGAAATGTTGTTGTTGAACATGTAAAGTTTTTGTTCAGAGCATTTCAAAGAGGTGTTGATTAAACTTGATCTTTTAGCTGTTTAAATGGATTGCATCTGTTATTTAACCTAGCCTCTCTGATAGCAGTGTAAAGGGTAAAAATCACAGAAAGCAGTGCGCATGCGTATGATGCACGCTTACAAAACGGGATTCTGCCGTTCCTTGACGACCGAACTTAGTTTGAATAACAATATAAAACAAACAAACTCAGAAACAGTGTTCATTGTATGATCCAAAGGCTGACACGTGGTTTATAGACCAACTGCATATGTTAGTTGACTAAAACATAAATGCTGCTCAATTACTGACTGCAGATTTATTATTAGCTAACAGCTAGCTAGTAGCATTATGTCACACTGACCTTTCCGAATCGCTTTTATAAAAAGAACTAACTCTGTAAACGACCCACATACCTATTAAGACTCTCATCGCCCGCAAACTACCGTCAGGCACTGAGTTTAAATCTCTGATAGTAGCAGTTTCTCACACCTTGCCCGTCCGACTGTGCTGCTTTGACACGGTTTGCAATTTATTTGATCATTTCTGGACCAATGGGCGTCCCGTAGTCCAGGCAGGCGTTTGCGTCATTTTGTAGTTATACTGTATCTTGGCTGTAGTCATGGAAACACCTGCCGACTGCTGGTCTCACGGATGTTTTCATCACAGCGAGGATGCACTGGGGGGAAAAAGATAGTTATTTTATTAAATTCATTAATAAAGTAAAATTTGGGGAAATTAGATGTTTAATTCTTATTTATGGTTAACTTTTAATGTGACATTATAAAGATGTAGCGTTAAAAAAAAACAATGAGTAGAGGTCTAATAATTTAGGCATAAGTGTATATTGAGTAGTTGTTTGCCAAGACGTAGATATTATAGATAATTCTGGCAGGCTACTGTTTGTCAAAATGAATTAATAAAACTCAAGTTACTGTTTAAAAAGTCATACACAAAAGATGCAGTGCTTAATACTGGTATACACGTTATTTTGTGAGTTTCTTTTATAATTTTGTGCTTATTTCAATACTGGGGGAAAAAAATCTACTATATCTGTTAAGTGAATGATGGGGATTTATTTCAGTTTGGTTTTATAATAATATTAAGCACATTGCAACTTTGTTTTGCACTCGTAGAAAATGTGTCAGCTTTACTATTATTGACATCTGGTACTATTAACTTACTTGGTGCAGGCTTCCCGATACAACTGGAGGACTTTATAATGTTAATAAGACATATGTATGTTAGTTAGCCCTAGTGCAACCATTTCCTGACAAAAAATTGCCAAGTCACTATAAATCTTATGATCCATTAGATTTATTAAGGATCTCATCTGACTAAAAATGTGTGACTTTGTGGGGTTGATGTAACAGGAAGGTGTACAGCATGTGTCAATCACAAAGCTTCCCTGGGAAATGCATGGATAGAGATTTTAATTATGTTAATATCAAGAATATAAGTCTGTCATAAAATAGTGTTCCTAATTTTTATGTAAATGGTCTATTTAAGCAACAAATTATCATTAAAATCTTGACAGTTTCCCCTATCTCACATATTAAACATCACTGAAGATCTGGGACAGAGTACTTTGAGGAATAATTTGAGGCAGTAATTTGATTACTTTGATTGAGGGAAATATTCCTTAAGGGACTTGAGATAATTTCGACCTACACAGGCATCCAGTGTTAATAATGATGTTTACAATGTTAAGAATGCCACAAATAACTTTTTTTTGTTGTTGTTGTTTACATGGAACAAGGAACTTAAACTGAATTACCAAATGAATCAATCCACTTTTTAGTAGTTGTTACTTAAATTCTCTTTTATTTTAAAAAGTTAAAATGTTAATCTTGTCTATTTGTGCAGGAATAGACTTTTTTAAATTCATACTTTTATATTCACAAAAATATTAGAATCCTTCAATCAATATAAGACTTTCTTTCCCTTCTTATTCATTTTACCTAAAAATGAAAAATAAAACATTTGTGCTTGGACAGTATGAACAAAATAAGGGGATGTAGGCTTGTTCTAAGATTAACACAAGTGTTCCAGAGTACTAAGAAACTAGAACCATGTACTCAAATTAAGGCTTGTAGTTTTTTATTCATTATTATTTTTATCTATTCATTATCATTTAGACACAGAAAGGCGTGACTGTGTTACTTGGGTGTGATATATTCGAGAATTTTCTTTTTGTGTAGATAGAAAATATCTTAGTGTATTTATTTATCATGGACAGTTGTTATAATGAGCTGTGGAAGTCAACATTTGCCAACACGTCTCAGGTGAGCCAAATTCCACATTGGTAAAAGCAGGAACTGTCATATTTAATTCATAAACGTCAGATTAATGTTTTTTTGTGGTATGACAGTAACATATATGGAAACTTATAAAATTCAATCTAAATAGGCGGGTTTTTTTCTTCGTTTTCCTCTCTGTACCAAACCCGGAAGTTGCCTGTGTGTGACGGCGGACAGCAAACACGTGGTTTTGATAAAGAGATAAATTGAGGCGCAGCCTCATTAACATCCTCTTTTCCTTTTTGCGGTGCTGGTGGTCGGACATACCTCGTGGAGGGAGCGAAAACCTGCGTGTTTCCAGCCTTATTCACGGTAAATGTCGGTGTTTAATATCAGACCTTCTTGTGTACGTCGCAGGTGATGCGTTTATGGTCGTATGTGAGGCTGTTTGTTGTGGTTATTTTCTCCAACCGCGTTTTTGTTAGCTCACTGCTACAGTAGCGCCAAACCGACCTCATGGCTCGAGTTCTTGGGATAAACGATAAGTAATGGCTAAAAAACAATAAAAGGTACACCCTTGTTTCTAAAACATCCCTAAATCCCCTAAAATGAAAGCATAGGATGTTTGTTTTTGTTTTTTGTGACACTTTCAGAGTTTATGGCCAGTTTTTGCTGCTCAGGCACGGATTGGATTCAGGTTTCCCTTATTTATTTTATTAGAAAAATAAACTATATACAGAACTGAAATAATTCGGGCTGTTTTAGTTTTTTGTGGTTACATAGGCTGCAGGTGCTTTCATGACTTATTTTAAATGACCTGTGAAAGAAGCCACGTTTTTATTTTCATTGTGAATTTCTGTTGAGTCGAACCATCAATGATGAGCTGCATGTGAGTCCGTGTTTCACCTGAAACTCATGATTATTCTTTCACTGCGCTGATGGGTTTGACTGTCTGGATACCAGTCAGGATGTTAAGTCTGTTGCTAGTTAAACTAATTTGTCATTTCCTTATTTTTTTTTTTTAGTGCTGAAGATGCCGCAACTTCCACGTTTTAATCAGGTAAGAGCTTTTTGCTTGTTAGCTGATGCACCGAGTTGAGGAGTTGTTCATGTTATGTTGGCTCTGGCCTATAGATTGGAAAGTATTATTTAATGATAAAGACCATAACTTGTTCTCAGTTTTGGCCTAAAGTGATTGCAAAACCCAGAACTTTAATTCTATCTGAATGTGTAATACTTAATAGAAATCTTTGAATAGTTTTGTATTTATTGGTTGATTCATTCAGGTTATGTATATTGTTTCATTAACTACATTAACCCATCTCATGCTGTAAGTGGCATCTCAAAATGGAAGTTTAAGCTCTTTTAGTTTGATACAGCCTTCCTTGCATCTTTGATGTCCTCTGAACATGCATCATGGTTTCACAGGAGTGCAGTTAGTCTCATAGGTCGGATGGGTCTTTACCTTACAAATTAACAAAGCTTAATGGATGCCATAATTGGTTAAATTAACCCCCCGCCTTTTTTTTTTTTTTTTTTTTTTTTCCTCCAGGTTGAACACAAATGGCGCCTCTAGGACTGGTAACCTCAGTGGGGATTAAATTCAACATTTATACTTTCATAGTGATTAATTGCAGGGCAGTTTCAAACTGAAGTAAATTTTCTGTTGCATTTAAAAATACAAACTCTGGCCAGTAATGTTTATGTAGTTGTGGTTTTATACAGCAGCAGTGTAAAGTTGACTTTTTTTTTTTTTTTTTTTTAACCTTCCTGTCGTGTTTGGGTCAAATCTGACCAATTTACAATAAAAATTGTTTTACATCTGATTGCCTCATGATATCATCCACACTATGCACTTAAACATATAAGTGATGATCACCTTTTTCATTGAATTTTGAGTGTTTTAATCAACCTGTGGTGTTCCTGGTCAAAAGTGACCGCCATAGGAAATGAATGGGTATCCAGACTGTATTCATCCATCAGACAGAAAACATCCCCATACACACCACCCCAACTCACTCGTTTCAGACTGAACAATGTCTTTGTGGGTACACATCTCATTCCTGCGCTTATGTGCCGATCCTCCCACGCGAAACAACTTCCTGATTAAACAATGTATCATATCTTCAGACTAGATGGGTGTCTGTTATGTGAACCCATCTCTTTCCCACGCTTTTGTGCCTATCCCTCACGTGAACCACACCTTCCAGACTAATCGGTGTTGGATGGCAGCTGAAGCCTCATGAAGCTTCCACAGGGTTCATCTGATTGTGCCAGAATGAACCAAAGTTTTGGGGCTTTGAAACCATACAGAACAGTGACATCTGATGGTGCACTGATAGGATCATCTGCTTCAACCAGCCTCCTTGTTATACTTTATATGTATAAAATACAAAGTGAAAAAAAAAAAAAATTGTTAGAAGTGCTATAAGTATAAAGTGAGGGGGGGTGCTTATGAAACAGGACCAGGCTAAAATGACTGCATGGGAAACATTTCACAGATTTTTATTTAAAAACAGGATTTACTCAACTGTGCTGGGTTTCAGCCTGTTTTGTCTTTGGCTGACGACTTCGCCAGCCTTGGAAAAAATCCTCACAGGGCACAGAGGAAGCTGGTGTGCAGAAAAAGTTAATTGCCAGCTTGTACAGGTGTGGCTATAACACCTTGTGGGTGACCCAGTACAATGTACACATGTGCTGAAGATGCAGTAGATTAGCACATGCAACCATGTTGCCAGCAGAGAGACACGACCCGTCCGCTGGCGAAATGACAAGCTGGCTGCCATCAGGAACATTTGGGACAGGTGGGTGGAGTGCCTACCACTTATGTACAATCGAGGCCCTGAGGTGAAGGTTGATGAGCGCCTGGTTCCTTTCAGAGGTCGCTGTTCCTTCAAGGTGTACATTCCAAGCAAACCAGGGAAATGTGGAATAAAGATCTGGGCAGCATGTGATGCCAGGAGCAGCTATGCCTGGAATATGCAGGTGTACATGGGGGAACCCTGTACTGGAAGGGCCGAAACAAACCAGGGCATGTGTGTTGTGCTGGACATGACAAACGGTCTCCAAGGGCATAATATCACATGTGACAACTTCTTCACATCATATGCTCTTGGTCAGGAGCTGCTGAAAAGAAAGGTCACCATGGTAGGAACAGTGAGGGAGAACAAGCCTGAACTTCCCCCTGCAATGGTATCGACCAGAGGAAGAGAGGCGCTCTCATCAAAATTTGCTTTCACCGACACACACACTCTTGTGTCATATGTTCCCAAGAAGAATAGAAATGTCATCCTGATGAGCACGCGACACAAAGACGCCGCTGTCAGCACCACAGAGGACAGGAAGCCCCTTATGATCCAGGACTACCACAAGAACAACGGAGGCGTTGACTGCCTTGATAAGGTAAATGTAAAGTTTCATCCATCATGCATTTTATTTTATTTTTATTTATGTGAATCATAGTGTGTAGGACAGATTCAATATTGCTCCCAATCTCTTATTTATTGTTCCTTTTATTGCAGCTTACTGGTACATACACCTGCAAGCGAATGACAGCCCGCTGGCCTGTGGCACTGTTCCACAACATCCTTGATGTGTCTGCTTTGAACGCATATGTGGTGTGGACGGCCATCGACCCAACCTGGAATCGGGGGAAGAGTTTCAAGAGGAGACTTTTCCTAGCAGAGCTGGGGAAAGCTTTGGTGACTCCTCTTATTCAACGGCGCCAGCACATTCCCCGCACACCAGCCTCTGCCAGTCTGGTTATGAGTGTGCAAGCCCCAGCCGCTGCCCTGGCTCTGGCTGCTCTCCCCCAACAGGGACAGGGGCAGAAAAGGAAGCGCTGTGGGCTCTGTGCCCCTAGAGACAACAAAACAAGCCTGAGATGCTGCAAATGTGATGCCTATGTTTGCAAGGTCCACATGTGTGTCACATGCCACTCATGTGACACACACGACTTCATGTTGAGTTTGGTTTTCCATTTATTTTTTACATTACATGTTCACTTTGTAATACATTCTCAGTGCCTATTTGTATTTTCACTGCAGTTATTTTATGTCTAATTCTATAAATGCATGTTAAACACTACTTTGAGACATTGTTCACAGCTAAAGAATGTTTAATAAAAAATTTGGTGGTGAAAAATGTTTTTTGTGCTAATTTAAGAGTAGTTAAAACAGACCGGTCAATTTTGACTGCGAACACAAAGGTAAGGGGCGGGAGGTGAACACGGCATGAGGGTTGTTGATGATGAAGTTATGTGGTTATAAAGTTACTGTTTTACTTGACTGAATCTTAAAGTATCTTGTTGTTTGTCTCTGTACTAACGGTACTAATAAAGACTTTGCACTAGTATCATTCAATGAGGTTTTTAAACTCTTTACTGATGTAAATGTGTTAAAGTTTAAATATATGCAGGATTTAAGAAATGGTTACAAAGTAAATGGAAATTATTTTAATAATAGTCTGGGGGGGGACCAGACTGCCCTGTTTGATCTTTATCTAGTAAAAACAGTTGTAACAAAAACAATTTTTTTCTCAATGTATGAGATAAATCAAGCATGTTTGACCAGGATACCCCCACATGGCCATTAAAGGCTGTGGATTTAACTCAGATTTGCGTCGTCCATTTCCCTGAAACATGAATCGGGCTTAAAATCTTCAACTACAGTAGTCAGAAGTTGGGACTGTACTATGTAATGCAGATGTGTGTAGTTATGTGATGTGATATTTCACGTTTAAAAAGAGTTCAAACTGTTGCTTTAATATCTGCAAATGGAGAAACAGGATGCTGAGCAACCAGAGTTGATCAGCTCTGCATCTGACTATAGGAAGTGCTGCATGCTGTTCTGAACCCAACAGGAAGACGACTGTCAATCTTGATCTTAAAGCCATTACTCAGATTTTTTGGCTGTATGTGGTATAAGTATGGTGCTTTAAAACTGCACAATGGTGAAATTTAAAGTCAAACAAATGTACAGGGTATCAAAACTTTTATTCATGAAAAATCACAGTAAAAAAAACATGAACTGAAATAGAAATGAGGGGAACTCAAACTTTCATAAGTAACCTGTTGATGCAATTTCTCAACTAAATAGATACTAGATGACACCACCAAATATAAAAGATGCATTAAAAACACTGTTTGGAGCAAAAGTGGTAAACATTTATAAAATGTACAAGTATTTTTTCAGACTCAGAGCACCAAAACATCAAAGCAGTTTTGAATTGTTTTGTATTTTTAAAAAAATCTAAAGCTAGGATGAACTTAAAAGAAAAAGTTAAGAGAACACTCATAGCAAAAACAAAGTATAATATTTCATGTAAAACAAAGGTGGCTGAAATGTAACAAACTGAAATCGCTTTACATTACAGAAGATTTTTTTTAACCAAAATTCAACGTTGCATTTTATGAATAAGAATTTCTGGGCATCTTTTACCAGTACAGGCAGTCTGACCAATTAATAATCTGAGCTCAAGGTATTTGTCTATTAAGGATGTTGGAGGTTAAAGCAAGTATTGTGCAGGTGAAATAAGTTTTTCCAAGTTTTACCCTTGAAGGAATTTGTTTTTCTTCCAGTGTAATTTTTTCTGGGATTGAAACCATTAATTGAAATAGGATTTTATCTTTAACTTAAAGAGAAAAGAAAAATTATGTGCAGTATAATTTAACCGCCTGTGCCTGTTCCTCTGAGTTCCAGTGAAACTCGCATTCAAAAGAGAAAACGACACAGGTGGAAATCCTCGAGTCCCACATGTGGCTTTACACAATTTAAGATTCAAGAGTTGATGTATGTACAAAGTGCACTCAGTGCTTTAAGTAATCTCAGAATTTCCATTTAGTACACAAACTGTGTTTGCAGAGTCAGTGGTGTGTACTGCGCTCTTTTTACCCTTCACCCGATTCTTTTTGTTTCCCGGTTGCTCTGACGTGCCTTCAAAAAGCTTAGCCATGAAGGCGAAGCCATTCTGCTTGATGTAGGACTTTCCAGCAAATGTGTAGAGGATGGGGTTGGCGCAGCTGCTGATGAAAGCCAAGGCGGAAGTCACTGCACGGCTGGAGTTATGGATATGGTCCAATCTGCAGGCAGGCAGGAGAGTTTAATTACTATAAAAATAACTTTTTATTTAAGGCTGGTGATAACTTTTAGTGAAAATAATCTTCCCCCCAATCAGTTAATAAACACACGCTATATCTATGGATGATTCCCCAAAGGGGTCAAGTGGCAGCCTACCATTCCTGCAGGAAACTATTCCTTCCCTCTTACTTTTAATATCACTCTTTCAGTCTGTCGTAAGTCCTATCAGTGCCGTTTTCACCCTCTTTTATTAAGTTTTATTCGGTTTTATATCCCCACCACAGCCAATTAAAATTAGAATTATGTGTAGAAAAGAAAAGAAAAATGGTTTTGCTTGTAATACAGCGTTTCAATAAGCAGCACATTCCTTACAAGCTGTCATTATGACACCTGGCTCCTTTCGCTGTATAATGTAGGCCTACATATGATACATAATTATGGTTTTCAGGAACATAAAATTGCTGCATACTTCTTGGAGTGGGTTGTCAATTTACTAAGCAGGCCTGAGGAAAAACAAGATAGCTACACCTATACTGTACCTAAAACTGTAAATGTACAGCTACAAAGACATCAACAATGGCAAAAAGCCAAACAGTAAATACATAGATAAATTTAAACAATTAAACCAGCTCCTCATGAGGGAAACAAATAGACCACCATGACCAAAACAGTGAAAGGATAAAACTAAAAAGTTAACACGAAATAGCCACAAGAGATAATGACAAGGACATAAAACTGTGGCCAAAATATAGAAAGACTGGATACAAAATAACTTTAAAAAAGACTCAAAATCATCACAAGTAGACATGCAAAATGACAATACATCAACAAAGAGGAAATAACTCAATTTATTGACAACAAAATCACAAAAGACAAACAAATGGACCGCAGGTACTGGAAAGATATCAAAGAAGAAGAGACAAACACATGACAAGCCCAGAAATAAAGAATAAACCCAAAGAGAGACAGAGCAGCAAAAGACAACAGAGGCTCAGTGTAGCCTCAAATGCGCACACTGTGACACTGAAGAGGCAAAGAGGCCATTAAGATACACGAAATTATTACAAAAAGGGACATATAAGGAGCACAGCATCACAAAGTGACAAGAAACCGACTGATTTGGAACAGTACTGGAAACATAAATGCTGCTGAGATTGAATTTGCCCAGTATAAAGCTTCCAATACTGGCAACGGAAAAAGAAACAAACATATATCTCAAAAAGGATATATCAAACAACATATCTATAATAAAGAACCAAAAACGATGGGAGATGTAAAGATTGGTTATGTGACATCACAGACCTACTTCCAATTTTTTGCTTTCAATGAAAACGCTGTTATCAGTTCAATCTTATACGGCTGATGTTTGCATGAATACAAGCTGTGACCACTCCAAACCTTTCAACATATTAAACAACTGGACTTAATTTAAAACCTGCATTTGGTTTTTAGTAGAAACCCGTAACGCTGTAGAAGTAAAAATCATGCTGGAAAGCTTATGTTACTCACTTTATTCTCATGGGCGAGTCCTCTTCATACCACTCAGCTGCCACCTTAAACGAATGAAAATATACTTGTTGTTTATTCAGAAGACACCTGGTCCATGTTGATGAGAAATGAACCCTTTTCACTCACCTGAATCATGTTGATGATATGGTACGGCAGCCAGAACAAGCCAAACATCACCACAATAGCCAGGATGAGTTTCTCGCTGCGAACCTTTCGGCGGAACTGGGTCTGCCTCAGGCGCCTCAGGATGAGGACATAGCAGGTGACAATGATTGCATATGGGAGAATAAATCCTGACACCGTCTCAAAGGCGTACTGAAACTTCACCTGAACACAGGTGGTGGAAAAAAAAATAGTTGTTGTCAGACAAAACTGAACAAAAAGAGAAACAAAGCTGACTATTTCATTTATCAAAAATCTGTGGAAAGATTTTTACTATTTCTCCGGTTAATGCGTCTTTGGGGGGGGGGGCTTGTTTTTTAAAGATGTATTTATTTATTTTTGATCAAACCAGTGACTCTTGTCCCGTTGGATCTGATATGATCGATCACAGCGTTCTATTACAGAGACTTCAACATGTTATAGGGATTGAAAGAACCGCATTAGGTTGGTTTAAGTCATGTTTATCTGATAGATTCCAGTTCATCCATGTAAAAGATTAATCTTCCTCACACACCAGAGTAAGTCGTGGAGTTCTGCAGGGTTCTGTGCTCGGACCAATTCTTTTCATTCTATACATGCTTCCATCAGGTAATATTATTATGACAGCATGGCACGAATTTCCATTGCTATGCTGATGATACTCTGCTATGCCAGTTGGTTAAGCCAAAAGCAGTGTCTTAAAGACATAATGACCTGGACGACTCAGAATTTTCTGCCTCTGGATTAAGACAAAAATGAATTTGTTGTCTTTGGACCTGAGGGCTCCAGGATGAAAATGTCCACTTATATACTTACCCTAGATGGCATTTCCTTGGCTTCTAGTACTTCAATGAGGAACCTTGGAGTTATTTTTTAATTATAACCAGATTGAATTAGACAGAATCAGACAAAACATAGGAATTTAATTTCTTTAGCTCCTCAGAAATGTATCTGAACCGCTGTTTGAGACACAGTTAAACAGTTAAACTGATGAAATAATCAGTAGATTGAGAGTAAATATAATCTTTAGTTCTAGTTTTAGACAAACATGGGGGTTTCTCAGTTGAGAAAAGATAGGCAAAGTAAACAACCGTTTGATGCAAAAGTGACACGGTGTAAAAATCATTGCATATAGCATTTGTTCAAACTGCTATGAAATGTTTTAGGTTTGCATTTGGATAGTGAAAACAAGCTTTCCTCATCAGAATTCATTCCATTCACGAGTGATACAAATCTCAGGGGATCTTTTGAAAAGCTGTTAAAAAAAAAAAAGAAATATAAAACAGTTGATGAAGTCGACGAAGGGTGGTGGTATGGGTTTCGTTGCTGGTGGTTGTAATACAGTAAAGGAAGTAGTAGTAAGTGAAAACAAACTTTAAGGAGAGAGGATAAAAAGAGAAAAATGGAGAGAGCTTTTCTTCAGGAATTACTTATTTTTGGGCGTATCTGGAGTACTTTGATTAGATCTAGAAAGATGCCGGTGTTCATGTGAGTAGACTGGTGGGTCTAGTGAGTAAAATCATGTCAATCTTTGAATGGTTGTGTCCCGTCTGCGTATCGAGTCTTCTTTAAAACAGAAAAAAACAACCTCAAGCAAGCACATTTTTATCATTTAGTTTACAGAAGTTTTGTTTGACTGTTTTAAAGAAGACCCGATACGCAGAAGGGACACAACCATTCAAAGATTGTTTGAAAATTTACAATCAAAAACAGCAATGGAAACCCAAGCGTAGTCACACTGTTTGTGTAACACAATAGAAAACACTTTTTCTAATCGGGCATGCATGTCAAGATTAGTTCTTTCTTAAACATTGACTTAATTGTGAAGTTTCTGGATCAACTGTGGGGTGGATTGCTGAAACTGCCCATGCTTTTCTCTTGCCAACTGCTAAAAGGTTTAAGCTGTATCTAATAAAGTGTGTAAGTAGAACAGAGAGAAGCTGCTGATCTTCAAAGTGACGGGTGAGGTTGCCATGGTGATGCTACTGAGTCCACTGAATCTGACAGAAAAGTTAAGGACAGGCTACTTCAGGGGGAGAAAAATGTAATTCCAAATAACTTGTTTTTCCCCACTGTAAGCACCGCAAAGCTTTCCCACATCCATCGGTGTGACATTAATGTGTATAAAAAATGTTAACATATGGACGAGTTAAAAACAGTCACTTTCGTTTAAATAAATAAATAAAAACAGAGCGAAAATTGTGGGTGTTATGGCAGGCTAAGACTTAAATTTTCCCCAACTCTTTTGCATGTATTTTACACTGGCTGTAAACATTCGGCCCATTCCATTCAACAGGGATTTATTTATTTTTTTGTTTTCCTCATAAATTGATGATAATTTCCTTGAACAGAGCAAGTCGAGAGAACTCATAGCAAAAAAAAGCTGGTCATTGAGGTGAACCATGTTTGTGTCTAACTGAGTGCAACTTTGTGCAACTACTGTAGTTAGCTGGCAAAAAAAAAAAAACAGAACAAGTAACATTTGTCTGGTTTAACAGTAGGAGATAATGCTTTGCCGCAATCCAACCAACTGATGTTTATTTTTGATTTCTAGTGACTGAAAAAATAGACTGGTTCATCAGGTCAGCTGTGACAATAATCTGATTTGCAGCAGATGTTAAGATAATTAATCCTACTATACTTACTTGTCGAGACTTGGTGTGATTAGGTCCACACACAAATCTGTCTCCGTTCTGCTCATCAGCTTCCTCTGTCACGTCTCGAAACACCAGTGAGGGAATAGAAATCAGCAACACCAACCCCCACATGCCTACGAGCACCCTCATCACAATCTTCTTGGTGATCCGGAAGGAGAATTTTCGTGGAAACAGCACAACCACCATCCTGTGCATGCTCATCAGCGTGATCAGAAAGATGGAGGCGTACATGTTGGCGTTGCACAAGTAGAACAGGAATTTACACATGGCTTCACCAAAAATCCACGACTGCTTGGCAAGGTAGATGATGAAGAAGATGGTGAGGGCCATGATTAACCCATCTGCACACGCCAGGTTGAGGATGAGGAGGGTGGTGACTGAGCGTCTTCGGATTCGTGCCAGGATGCTCCAGACGATGAAGAGGTTACCAGGGACACCCAGGAGGAAGACCAAGCCGAGGATAGTTGCACCCAAGCTAGTTGAGAAGTCATTACTCACAACGTTGTCACCCTCTGGGTTTGTGTTGTTGATGGAGCGACTGCGATTAGTCATGCTAGAAAGTTTTAATCCTGCAGATTCAGGACAAAGAACATACAAAAACGGACACATTGTTTATCTCACATTATTAGATGAAATTACTGCAGACCAGTAGAGTAATGTTGTCCATCAGAGGAAATATTTGTTAAGGTTTCACCCAGAGCTCTACATCAGCTGGGGGCTGTGGAGTTGAACAGTGACCGTAATGTTTGGCTTCATAATGCCTCTAAAATGAGTTTCTGGATGTCAGGTAATTCTCATTCTCTGCCAAATATACAAACTTGACCTGTCAACATGCACTTAGCTTAAATGGATTTAGCAACCCTCACATAGCACAAACCCTAATGAGTTTAACAATGTGGAAGCCATGTGATAAGACTATAACCAAAGGCTTTCACTGCCTGTACCTGTCGCTCTCTTTGCAGATGTAACCCACAAGAGTGGGATTGACGGATAAATTTGTGATTCTGCTTCAACACATAACTTAATCTAAAATTATAGCTTTCTTCTCTCACACAAGGGGAAAGTGTACCTCACCTCTAAAACAAACAGTTTAATGCATCCACAAATATAAGAGCAAAGTGTGTCATTGGTCAATTGTATCCTGTCTTTCAAAAAAACTGAACAATTTCCCAGAATTTCTAACCAAGGAAACAAACAAACAAAGAAGGTTCGCCTCAGCAATCAATTCAAATATAAGGTAATGTACCCTGAGATTTTACTAATTCAAACTCTAATTGGAGAACCGGATATTTCCCTGATTTCCAACCCGTGCATGGTTGTGTTGTTTATGTTCAAATTTACATTAAATCAAATGTTTCCATGGTTTTCAAGTCTTTTCAGAGAAATCAGTCAGTTTCGGGCCCAACACTGAAAGGAAAAATTATTTTTGCAGGTATTCGAAGAGGTGAATTAGAATGAGTCATTTCTGAGAAAATGAGTCATCTTGCACAGGGGGACATGTAGTAATTTTGTTTTTAATCAAAAATGTATTTATTCATTTTCACGTTCCCGACTATAAATTTAGACGATTCGTAACGGAGATGGAAGCTGCCTTATTAGAGCAAACTGGGAATTTTTCAAAAAATTCCTGTTTATACGGGAAATATGTGACAGAAAAAATTATCCAGATGCCACATGGCAGAGTGTCTGTAGCCATTTCTGTGGGCAGTTAAAATGGTTTTGTCCTTGACTTGAGGAACAACATCTCTTATTCTGATAGAATAAACTGAATAGTGATCTGTACCACAGCTGAATGAGTCATTATTTTGTCCATGCTCCCACTCATTTTTTTAATTAAATCAGGTCTGATTTAGTTTGCCCCACCCATAAACTCACTGATACAAGAATTTTGAGATTAACATTGTATAATACTGACATTGCCTTCAGTAAAATTGTCATTTAGGCAACATGTACAAAGTATATAAGCAGATGGCTTTCACATTGTTAAAATATATGCAAAAATATATATGCAAAAATATATTAGTCTACATATAAATATAGACTAATATTTGCCCTGAACTTTGCTCTGCCACATTAAAAATACCGCGCTTCATAAACCTTTTAACTCTTGCTTGGTCACTATTACATCACTCTGCTTCAGTCAAAAAGAACTTCCTCCTCAAGGAAATGACTTCTTCTAACTGTCAATTACACAAAAATGTGTGATAAAAAAAAAAACTGAAACTAGAACCGTACATTCTGCTGACTTTAAAGGATAAGACCGGTTTTTTGACATTGGGCCCTTGATTTCACATTATAACATGATGTTCTACTCACCCCTACTTGTTGTTGGTCATTTGGAGCTGTTCCGAAGATATTCGCGAGGCGTCTGGCTGCTCTCTTGAGATATTCGGCCATGAAACGGTTTCCTATGGGCAAGCTTATACAGGCACAAACTATGCTGTTTATAATTTATTAATTACTGTACACTAGCACTGATAACGTGGAGGTGCGTCGCTTACTTAAAAAAATCCGGGTTACTAATTTTGAATTTTAGCCGAATGAATAAATAGGCAGCAGGTCTGTGGGCTGTCTGTGGTAGTAGCACGACGATGACGTCAGTAACACCCACTTTACGACAAAAAAATCAAAATTACAGTAACCCGGATTTTTTTAAGTAAGCGACGAACCTCCACGTTATCAGTGCTAATGTACAGTAATTAATAAATTATAAACAGCATAGTTTGTGCCTGTATAAGCTTGCCCATAGGAAACCGTTTCATGGCCGAATATCTCAAGAGAGCAGCCAGACGCCTCTCGAATATCTTCGGAACAGCTCCAAATGTTCAACAACAAGCAGGGGTGAGTAGAACATCATGTTATAATGTGAAATCAAGGGCCCAATGTTAAAAAACCAGTCTTATCCTTTAAATACCCCAATACAAAAAAAAAAAAAAGAGTTCTCTAGGTCCCCTATATGTCCCGCTAGGTCCCTCCAAAGCCATCAGGTTTGTTTACAAAATTGCAGACCAGACCGGTAAAAGGTAACCAATCAGGTTTACGAGCTGGGCTCTGCTGCCTGTCAATCACCGATTGTGCACGCGCGATACAAGGTAGGCTCGCCCCCACGCTTATTTATCTAGACTATTGAACTTCATTACGGGCTAGTCTACTTACTGTGTCTTCCATGATCACAAATGACAGGTGAGTTGATGAATGAGGAGTCGTGTACTCGCATCTGGCGTGCACGTCTACGTGCACGAGTTCTCATGTGTTTTGATGGGGCGGGACAGGAAGTTGAATAACTTTTTATTTTTCGGTCAAATAAGCATTTCTTGCATTTTGCGACTACGGAGGTCACCGTTTTCAACTTCAAGCGTTCTGATAGATCATGTAAACTCTTAAAATGCCAAAAATTAGGACTTTACGTATGACAACAACAAATCCTGCAGACTGCAGCTTAAAGTCGGAAAATTCGAACTGATACAACTTTCAGGTCCCTCCCCCAACCTCTAACAAGCTCCGAATCGCCCCCCAAACCCCTCCCCCTCTGTGGACGAGGTTGTGCACGTGAGTTCAAACCAGTGTGAGCGCACACAAGCTGGGGCAGACTCACGCTCAGCAGCGTGTGCACAAGCTGTGATTGACAGACAGGATTCCTCCACCCTAACTTGATTGGTTAAAAACAGCCGGGAGCGCTCGGTTATTGCAAGCATGATTACAGGCTTCAGAGGGAGCTACAGATTTCGTTATTTTTCCTAAACAGCCTATTTAATATTTTACTTCCAGAATCCCATGACAGTTCAAGCTAATATGACTAAAAAAAAGTTGCCGACTGCCGCTTTAAAGGAGAATTCCGGCATTTTTACAAACATATCCCATCTGTTGGAGACCAAGGAAAGTTTGCCAAAGGGAAAAACGTGAGAAATTTTCATGCCCGCTGCGCAAAGTTGTCTGATTGCGTTGATTTCCATGAAAGCGGGCTCTATCGGGCAATCTTTTAACCTTTCCTGAGGCTCTTAACGTGTATCAAAATACTTTTTACCGAATTGGTCGTGGTGTTAGTAGCAATACAATTCAACCCAGGGGCTAACCATACCATTAGTAAACCATCAGTTTCCGTGTTCCACAGGCGTGCACACAAATTAATCGATCGCTGAAGTCATACACTATAGTATTCCAAAATTGTCTTTTTGTCCACCAAAACGACCCTCAGGAACCGAACTACACATTGTCATGTTTGTTATTGTTTCCTATCGAACAGCTGACTCGTTTCAACACCCATATTCGCCGTGATGTCATGACGTGTCACATAACTGCTGGAAGGAGCGCACCTTCGCCCATTATTCAGCTGTGGGAGATAAGAACCCTCGGGATTTTATTGGAAGCAATTTCGAGATGGATAGTTCGTCAGATTCTGATGTTGGAATGGAAGAGTTTGACGAGTTTGATGGTCGGGGTTATCTTTTTGAACCAGAATACACTGATGAAGAGTTGTTGGCACAAGATGCAGCGAGGATGGCTCAAACCGATGATCCAGAAACGGGAGCTGTTGCTAGGTCACGCATTAGGGAGACATATGTCTGTGGTGGTGGCGGTGGTGGCGGTGGTGCAGATGTGGACATTGTATTGCACTGACCACAGAGGAAGACAGTACTTTGGAATACTATAGTGTATGACTTCGGCGATCTATTAATTTGTGCGCACGCCTGTGGAACACGGAAGCTGAGAGAGGTAGGTGCGCTGTTTTTGAAATCTCAAAATGTATAATGTCTGTGCTAGCTAATGGTATGGTTAGCCCCTGGGTTGAATTGTATTGCTACTGACACCACGGCCAATTCGGTAAAAAGTACTTTGATACACGTTAAGAGCCTCAGGAAAGAGTTAAAAGATTGCCCGATAGAACCCGCTTTCATGGAAATCAGCGCAATCGGACAACTTTGCGCAGCGGGCATGAAAATTTCTCGCGGTTTTCCCTTTGACAAACTTTCCTTGGTCTCCAACAGATGGGATATGTTTGTAAAAATGCCGGAATTCTCCTTTAAAGACTTTCAGTGGGCTGATTAAATGTTGGACTTCTGCAAACTGCAGGACGGTGATGTTTACCCATGCGCGTAATTTGCACGGGGGTTACGGGGGTCATGACCCCCTCAAAAATCAGATCCAGCTAATATAACCCCCCAATATCATCAAATCAAATCATCAAAAAATATCATAAAATTCTGAATGAATAACTTTTGTTTGTTTTCTTTATTCATTCATTTCATTTCAAGATAGTATCATGTTTTAAATAATCTGTAATGTAACCCCCCCCCCCCCCCCCAAACCGACTACTTGGTATTACCCAACCCAATTTCTCTACCGAAAGTTTGTTTATGCGCAGCCGCTGGACCTGGTGAGTGGTGCCAGAGGGTGCCAGGGATCACTGTGTGGAACCAATGTCACTGAACTGTATCTTAAGTTGCTGTTTGCTCCAAAACAGTCACACTTTTTTGGGGTTTGTTGTGCTAAGAGGTGGATTAACGAGAGTTAAATTGATGGAAAAGGGCTGTGACGGCTGCTCAGAAAGTTCACAAAGCTAGTGCAAAAATCTTGAATGTTGTCTTGCACATACCAAGACGTTCACCTCATGTGTTCCTTATATGTGATCCTGCAAGGCGAAACCAGTCGCTTTGGTAAAATTTACAAAACTAAGTTATTGTGCTCACATGAACGGCCATAAACTAAGCTTTCCAACGATATGTATATTGAGGCTATTGCTATCGCTAAGATAACTGCATCCAAAGTTGGCATGGTTCTCCTGTCAGGATAATGCTAGAAGAGAAGAAAATCACCTTTTTAAGCGGCGTTGACAACTGGAATAACTGCTAATGTGTTAAATCTTCACCGGGCTTAACAGTCAAAACATATGTTTTTCCGTGAAATTTGTTCAACCCGCCCAGTTTTCCAGTTGTTTCAGTAATATATTGTGGTCAACTGTATCAAATGCAGCACTGAGATCTAGTAGAACTAAGACTGACATTTTTCCACTGTCTGTATTCAGACATATGTTGTTAAACTCTTTGTCAGAGCAGTCTCAGTGCTGTGGTTCTGTCTAAAACCTGACTGGAAGGTGTCATAGCAGTTGTTTTGTTTTAAAAAGTAATTAAGTGGTTGAAAAACCGCTTTTTCAATGATCTTACTTAAAAATGGGAGATTTGAGATAGGCTTGTAGTTGTTCATTTGTGTCTTGTCAAGATTGTCCTTTTTCAGCAGGGGTTTGATTACAGCTGTTTTTTAGTGGCTCTGGAAACACACCCGACATTAAAGACAAGTTCACCATCAGTAACAGGTCTGACTCCTTTAATAATATTATTATTAATTTATAGCAATCTTAATGTAATAGTAAGTGGGCAATATGTGAAATCAGTTCCGAATAAAGGTGCAAGCTGAACTCCAGTGTGCCACCCTGTATTGTGTGATGTATCGAGAGTTGCAATGTGCATAATACATTTGCTGCATGTAGGTGCCAATACAGTGATGAAATTGATTAATCTTTAAGTTCTTGTCATCTGCCAATGTTGGCTAGTGCTTAAACACTGAATTGAACTACTGTGTCGTTATGGCATAAATAGTGAAGTGAACAGCTGCATTTACGTTAAGTAGCCTAAATCAGTAAAAGTATCACAATGTATTTCTAACACAGGAATGGCAAATTAGCGAGCAAGAAAATGATTAAATAAATAAATAAATAAATATGCTGCGAGATTAAGCCCCCCAATGTTAGACCCAAAGTTACGCCCTTGTGTTTACCAATCGTTCGCAAGTGGTTTATGGAACTAGAGCATGTGTGCCAACCTGACGCAGGCTCAAAAATATTTACATCAGAGCCTGTAGCAAAAACTGAGGCAGCATGCTAAAACATGCCAAACATTAGCAGTTCTGCGTCAAAGAGGAGCAGCATTTCAACAGAGTCATTGATTCATATAGTCCTTCCATGTCCTCACTTGTCCTTCTCATGTCTTCCTCACTCAGTTCACATGGAAACTGCTGGTACAAAGGTCAGAAAAGGTTGACCCTATGAGTTAATTTTACACACAATAGTAAAAGATACTGTAGACCAGCCCTTTCGTGTATGTGCTGCTGACCGCAACACAAACATAAAACTTGATTGATACATAGAGAGAAAGTAATTTGATCAGAAACTTGACATCACAGGATGAGAGTAAGACATCAAGTACTCATTTCCTTGCTCTGGTCCACACTGAAACCAACTGTTTATTTTCCCCTGATGGTTTTATGTAAGAGTGAATAAGTAAACAAAAGGCAGCTGGATTACATCACTTGTAAGAAAAGCAACATAAATCCATGTCTATAGAAGTCACTGCCATCCGGTGAAACTACCATTTTACAATGAGTAAAAACTACTAAATGAAGCTGTTTCAGCACAGATGCTACGTTAGTTAATGGAACCGCTGAAAAACAATCAAATGTTATTAACAAAAAAGAAAAATTAGAATAGGGGGGGGCCTAAAAAAAGAAAAATAAATCACAATATTGCACATTTAATTGTTGTTAATTAAATTGTTCTTTTGCCACTAAATTCTTAGTAACAGATTACTAAGATCCAAAAATATTAACAGACTGTGTCAGAGATTTGTATTAAATCTGCTATGAGTAAGTAATTGTGTCGATCAACCTTCTAACAATCGTTTTAAGATGAAAAACAGTAACAGGGAAGAGAGGCTGAGGCAAAAAATCTCAACAAAAAAAAAAAAAAAAAATCAAAAACTGACCTTTCTGGGATGTGAAGGCCCTAAATGATCCGTGATAAATTGAGATATCCGACTGCCGTCCAAGTCTGACCGCGTCTCTGTTAGCTCAGGTTATAATGGGTAAGATCACATCCTGCGTGCCTCGCAGGCTGTAACATGCTGTGGTTTTACAGAGGGGTGGAGAGGTGTGTCCTTCTCTAAAACTCACTCATTCTGCCTCACTCATTCTGCCTGTCTTCTGTCGTTTTTATCCATTTCCATATTTGATCTTCATGTGGATTTACCTCAAGCATTTGCCAACAAAAACATATTGTCACTTTTTATATATACATGTATTGGTAAACAAGCAAGTGCTCTTAATGGAAACATGTCCAAGTGTCATTAAACCAGATGCAGATTTGTGTGTCCTGAGGCACTTTTCACTTTGACCAAAGTGTTTTGTAACGAAAAAGGAACAAGGAGTATAGGTGTGTCAGAATGATTGCACAAGCCCCCCCATGTCATGGATGCTGAGCACAGGCGCTAACATGAATATAGAGAGCACTCATACATAAATTTTACCCTCACTAGTCCATACAAGTGTCATTTCCACAGGAATGCTGGCTCCCATTAAAGGGTGGAGATTGAAATGATGAGATGCCCAAACATCAAAGATTGATTACAGCAGAAGTTCATGTCATTGTACACTTCCACACAATTTCAGGCATGCTAGCAGTGGCTCATTTGTTTCCACTGAGTATCTGAAAGCTTCTTTGTTGAACATTTGTATCAGAGATTAGACATAAAAAACTGGAACAGCAGATAAAATTATTGATGCAAAATGTTTTCAAATATCTGGGACAGCAAGCAAAGGACTAAAATACCTACGACCCCATGACAAGACTGTTACTGAACAAAATATCTGGCAATGACTGATGGAGGCTAGGTACAACTGAGTGATCAGGTAAGTGGATCCAGGTGGGCTGAATGGAACAGATCAGAGGTCCGTTTCACGAAGCAGGTTTAGTGAAAACTCTGAGTTGATTAACCCTGAAATGAGGGAAACCCTGAGTTTTCCGTTTCACAAAGGGAGGTAACTCAATCCCGAGAAAGAGGGGTAACTCTAGCCTGTTTCACAAAGAGAGGTAACTTAACCTCACGGTCAGTTACCATAGTAACAGACTCTCTGAACCTAACCTGGTCGGGAACAGGTTTTATTCAAGAAACCTGGAGTTTCTTTCTGTCTCCACCCTCTTTCAGCCACACACGCCATTTGATTTCCTCATTCATTCAGCAGGCAGAGCGAGTTCTTCTACTTCTAGAAGTCCTTTAGGCACAGTAGGAGGCGACTTTTTTCACCAACATGTCCTTTTGAAAACGATCCCGTGGATGAAGGTGCAGCGTTATTGCGCAGAGAAATAAATATTCGTCGGAGATGGTTATCAGACCGTAGATTTTTGCATTTACAGACAAATATCTTTTTGAGCGGCACCATCAGAATTTTGTTGGGACAAAAGAAAAAAAATACATAAAAGACAAATAAATATTCGTATGAATATGCTTAAAAAAGACATATATAGGCCTATTATGTTTTATAAAGGCACTCGTGTCTTGGGGGTGGATTCCCTCAGCCACTGCCCTCCCGCTCCAAGAGAGTCGAGAGAGTCTGGCTGCAGACATGCACTCTCAGGACCCACATACCTGCACTGTCAGGACCCTGTTGCAGACCGTCATCTGCACTGTGAGGACCGGAAGTTGATTCGAAGCCTTTCAAAATAAAAGCGTGTGTATCGGAAGCACGTATTTTTAAACGTTTTTAAACGCTATATTTTTCAAGAGGTCCTGGCTGCAGACCTCCACTGTCAGGTCCCCATCTCCACTGTCAGGCCCGGAAATGCACGGCGTACATTTCAAAATAAAATCGCAAATGAACTTCCGGTTTAATCGTTTTCCTCACAAATGAATTAATTAGTTAACAGTACGACATAAAATCTATCAATATATATATATATATATATTTGTTTCAATTAGTTTTTCTGTTGTGTTATTCTGTATTTTTATCCTTAACCACCATAAATTTCATGTTTGGTTCTATGTCTATGCCAATTATGTTCTTGTGCTGCTGGAACACCTTAGTACCACTAAATAGTACCCTAACTCTTGATATCTACAGTATAATCTTAGTCAAATTATTAAGGGATCAATGAGAAAAGATAAAAAACACACCAAGTCACAACATGATCAAATGTTCTGTAGTGTTTATTCAGTCAAACATTCACAATATGACAAAAAATCTTTGTTTTTGTCGACTACCAGTTCACAAAATATCAACATGTCGTTAATATTGTGAAATATTATTTTGAAAGGCTCCAGGATCGCTTCTCTTTCATCCTCGTCCAGTTCTTTATTCCACAACCTCCCATATTGTAGAGCAGCCTCTGCCTGTTCCTCTTCCCCCATGCCCAGAACGTCAGGCAGGTCCACTCTGGCAGACAACAGTGGTTTGTTGGCCACTCTGCTGCATGTCTGCGATTTTGAAGAATGCGATCTTCAACCGAGTCCTATGGAAAAGACAGAAAGAAAGATGTCTGTACTATAGCTGCCACACCAACAGTATCTGACCAATAGATATCGTGCAAAAGCTTACGTCTTCCACTGGTGTGTCCACATCAGCAAGTCTGGCTCTCTTGGAGACCTCTGCCTGCTGCTCTTCTTCCTGAAAATATAGACAAGCAAAATGACAAGTTTTAATATTAAAAACACAAGCTATTAAAAAAAAAAAGAGTGAAGATCCCATCATTGCCCTCCTCTAATAGGTCTACCTAGAACCATTGGAGAGCTCAACAAATGTCAAATCCAATCACACATTATCTAGACACTTTATTTATAAATTGCAGACAGCAGGTCTGACCTTATCTTGTGAATGGCATATTCTTTAAAGTGACCCCACAATTTCAGTACAAAAAAAATATTGTTTCTGACCAGAAACAAAAGAAAAATTCAGACAGAACTCAACCAAAAAAAAAAAAAAAAAAAAAATCGGACCTTAGTAATGTTACCAATCGTCCTTTTCAGCCTAAACACTGGTGGCACCTCACCTCGCAGAAGCGCTTTTGATCCATCTGTCCAGTAGGCGAACAGCTTTCCATAGCTCAAAAAATGATTAAACAATATAAATAAATAAAAACGTCTTGTCAACTTCAAGTCAAATAACAAAATCTTTGCAGTCTCACCTTCCAAGGTCAAAATTTCCATGAGGGTGATACACTACCACTGTCGTAAAAGTGGCATGTCCATCTGGAAAATGATCAACAACAAAAAATCAACAACCTTACACTATGTCATAATAAATGTTTTGTTGTAATGTTGAGCTTACTTTGATTGCATTAATCAACTTACAACAGAAAAATCATAGGGAGCATCCAGTGTGGTGTAAAGGGCATTCTAGGAATAAAGCACAATCATTTTAATTTAATGCTGAAATCTTTAAAGCTATAATGTGTAATATTTCACGTTGTCTATTAACAAATTTGAGTCTTATCATTCACAAGTATTACCTCAATCGTTATTAATTACCTCCATCACAAAAGTGCAGTGTTCTTATATTCTTTATATTCAGCATGCGAATGTACATAAGAGTGTTACACCCCAATGAATGTCTCCATGTCGCTCCGCCATTTTAAAACTACGGGATTTGTAGAAGGACATGTCATCAGCTTCGCATTTTCCGTTTCCACATTGGAAACTTAGAATGTATATCAGAAGCTAAATTAGCTATCGATGCTATAGCTGAGAATTTCAAGGTAGGTCTGTGCAGTTAACAGACATCCCAAGTCTCCCGGAAGGTCCGGAAGTCTACCTGATATTGATAGTTAATCACGGATGCCCGCGAGTCGGATAAAATATCCCGGATTTTAGACTATTCGAGGGAGTTTTTTTTTTTTCTTTCAATGCGAGTGAGAGCGTGCAGGCAATAAAATAACTCGTGCAACTTGCGCGTTTCGACTGAGCAGGCACGAGAGAGAGCGAGGGGTGTGGGGAGAGGTTGCTTGTGAAACCTGTCTGTCCAAAGCGACTCTCTGTTCAACGAGCGTCCAGGGCGACTGCTTGTCAGGTGGGGGGGGGGGGGGTGGAGTGGAGAGGAGACTGAGTCATCTCCCTGAAATGAGTTTTTGGAACTTGGGATGTCTGAGTTAATCTACATGTAGGCCTACTGTTGCAATGTCTTGAATTTGGATACATTTCTAAGCTGATAAAAACTGTCCTTCCAAACACAAAAGATCTGTTTGCTAAAATTCAAAGAAGAGGCCAGGAAAACACCAACAAGACCACAGACACAATGATTGTCAGAGAGCCGAGTTTATTGTTGAAACTCTTGATGGGGTGGGATGGACGAATTATGATTAATTCATTCTTTTTTCATTTTAGTTGATAGGAATTACACATTGTTGTTTGTCTCGTTTGTCTCTGTGTGGTCATGTGATGGACTGGCCAACCAACCAATCAGGGTGTAACCTGCTTCTCGCCCAGAGGCGGCTGAGATGAATTTCAGCCCCTCTGCGACCCTACACTGAATTATATGGGTGTGGAAAATAGATGGATGTATGGGAATTGCTTGCCAACCATCCATACACTTAGTGAAGTAACTTAGAGAAAAACTGGGTGTCTTCATAACAATGGTGGGATAAAATCTGTAGCATTTTACAACAAGAATAAAAAGGGGACTAAAATGGAGCCCTGTGTGATTCCATATAAAATACAAGCAGGAGATGATACGCAGCTTCCTATTATAAAAGAAACACTTCTATTTGAAAGGTAAACCATTTAAAAACTATCCTTTCAAAACTGACTTTATTTTTTAGATAAAGCTACACTATTATAAAGAACAACAGACTGACATGATAGACCCTCAGTTGAACTGGAATTTATTGAGGCTATCATGATAATTCAGGTAGGCAACCTAAGCAAAAACAGCTTCTTTCAAGATTCTGGTTATTTTACTTTAGCTTTCACAAAGCTTGTTATTTTTAAGTTATGGTTAAGTTTTTGTCTACTTAAAATAACCATTTGTTAGACTGTTATTTCTAATCAAATTAGAGGGCAGATTGAGACATAAATGGTGATTTGAATGGACTCGTATATGAAATTATATCAGTAATTTGGGTAGATGACATAGTTTTAAACTCCAGAAGGCAGCTGATTGGATACTGTTTAAGTGAGAGGACAGAATGAGGTGGTCATGTTAGACCTAATGCTGTCAATTATATTGATGAAATTTACTGCAGTTTCGCAGATTAAGTGGCCACGGCTGCTGCAGCATTGGGATTCAATGCAGAATCGATGGTATTAAGCTGAATGTTTTATCTTTCCGCATCATTGTTAATGAAGTCCAAGTTGTGCTGAGCTTTAGCTTTTTGACAGAACTTGACTGACTCAAATAATCCTGAAAAATGTTTTAGGAATGATAAAGTTTGTCCTTTTTTTCCGTTTGCGCTCAGCCTTCCTGCACGCTTGTCTAAAGGCCGGGGCGGGTGGAATAATTCAGTCAGAAGTCACAAAAAAGACATCCTGACATCATTCTCTCAACTCTTTTCCTTAATCTTGATGGAAAATGTCTTGGGGTTATGGAAGGTAGGAGGAGGAAAATATGTAAAGACGACCACACTACAATGAGATTTTGACCACTGTTTAATACAACAATACAGATGTTTTTTAAATATTCTACAAATGGTGCTTTAGATACTTTGTCTAATGCAATTCTATCACATTGTTACATGAAGATTATATCATATTTGAGATGATATAGAATATTACTTTATTATCAAGGTTCGTCATTAAAAAAGAAAAGTAATATTCTCTAAATTGAAACAGTGTTGTTACAGGCCACTCACCCTCCTGTCATCATATTCATCCACATGAATCACAGTTAGTGCCACTGGATAGAAATAATGATTGCTTTGAAAGCAATATTGACAACAGGTCTTTTTTGCTTATAAACCTTCTTGACTGAGTGAAATGACGCAGAAGTATCCAAACAGAAGCCACGATAAGAGCTGTTTGAACTCTCCAAATACTGAGGAGAGGAGCTTCCTTAATGGTCTCCTTTAGCATAGGAAACACTGGACCATGCTTTATGAAAGAAATGACAAAATTCCATCCCACAATTCCTTGCGCCTGCCCTTTTATAGTGATGCTTGATTATTTTCATCCAGCTGTGCCAACTGTGATTCATGTGGATACATATGAGGACGGGAGTATCCTCTTACACTATATTTAACTTTTCGTGATTCTTAACCCTGTTTTAAATTTTTATTAACCTTGATAATAAGGTAACATTCTATATCATCTTATCATAGATAATCTTAATGTATCAGCGTATTTTACAATAGATAAAGTCTCCAAAGCACTTTTTTGTAGAATATTCCTTGAACATTTGTAGTTTCAGTGATGCAGACACACATCACAGCCAAGTGTCAATAGCCGCATTCGGACAGAGAAGTTCTAAGAACTGCGTTCTTAGAACTTCGGATTTCGTTCTATGAACTTCTCCCCAAGGGAGACAATTTTGTGGTTGTCTTTTCGTAAGTTCCTTAAGAACTATTCCTATCAACTTTCCTCAACCTCATGACATTTTACACATACATTTTAGCCCTGTACACATAGATTTATAACCCAAGTATTCTTTAGTTAAAGCCATGGATTCAGACAACAAATTACTTTTTTTTTGTCTTCCTGACTCAGAACGTCAGCCCGTCTGGAGTCATGTTACAGGGGATGTTTGAATAGATGTCACAGTAAAAACTGTTCTAGCTTTCACCACACGAGGGCAACACATTCACGGGAATCATTCCGTCTCTTTTCTCTCGTAAACTTGACGCTCAGCAGTTCCTCATGTGTGCTGCACTCATCCATCACATTACAGCAGTCCCTTAAACTATTTATTAGCCATTCAATTTTAAAGTTTTACAAGCCCCAGAAACTTTCCATTTCTGGTAGTGTCCTGTGTTTAAATGGCTACAAATGTGCACACATGTAAGAAAGAAAAGAAAATTAGGAGTATTTGTAACCATAACAGTTGCTTTTCTCACTTTGGCAAACATGTTACTGCAACTCGAAGACTGATGTGATGAGGCTTCTGTGTCTGAAACTGCATATTTTTCTTTCCATTTTTTTATTATTTTTTTTTTTTTAACAGCCCATAAATCTTTCAGAAATGCCCTTCAGGGTGGAAACATCTCAATATCTTGCGGCCCTTCGTTGTAAGGAAGCATAAAACTCTGCAAAACAGTGTCTTATGTAGCTTTTACGTCTTGCCACTCATTTGAGCTGTCAATATAAATCATTGCACAATGCAGATGGTTCATCATTAGCATGTGTTTATGTGGGCTGCGCGGTGGTGTGGTGGTTAGCACCTCCGCCCACAGCAAGAAGCTTCGAATCCGAGCTGGGGCCCTTCTGTGTGGAGTTTGCATGTTCTCCCCATGTATGCGTGGGCTCTCTTGTGGTACTCCAGCTTCCTCCCACGTCCCAAAAACATGCATGTTGGGTTAGTGCACATTAAGTGTGGATGGTTGTCTGTGTGTGGCCCTGTGACATACTGGGAACCTGTCCTGTCCAGAGTGTTCCCTGCCTCTCGCCCAAAGGCAGCTGCGATAGGCTCAAATCAGATCTGATCTGAAATACAAGCGTTTATATTATCCATTGAAATAGGGATTTGATCAAGACTTCAGTACACCAGCATAAGAGTTGCTGCGTGCTAAAATCTGTGCGATGCAATCAAATTTACATACTTAACAGACAAAAATGAGGTCATAGGGAGTAAAATGTGTCAGGAAATGAAACTGATCTAAAACAAAACTTTGGTCATGTTTATGAGCAAAGGAGAAGAAATTGAAGAATGAACAGCGATATATTCGTTTTTTTTCCCCCAACCTAAAAAAGCAAGAACAAGCCATGTTCTTTACTTGAAACTGCTAAAAGGAAGCTGGAAAGTGATTACTGTGATATTTCTGTGCTCACAATCATTTTGATATCAAATTAGATGAATATCAATATTGTGTCAATATGACAATAATGCGCTCTGATCTCAGATGCTAAAAAAAATCTAAAAGGTATTAAATGCAGATTGATTTTTGTACAATTTTTAAAGTTCCTTACAAACTATATTGGGTGTAACTCAAGTGACAGAAAAAGGAGAAGAAAACCCTAAAATTAGTCTGTTAAAAATGTATTTTCTTTAAGTTTTTTTTACAAATACTCTTAATGATATTGTTATCGTGAACACTTTCAGCCACAATGATTGTGTGGTGAAATTCAGATATTGTGACAGCTATAATTACCTATATAAATTAGGTCAAAAACTGCTCTGGTAACACAATGGCACCACACAATACGCTGCAGTCACGCAGAAGTTTTAGTTTATCAGCTTAATAAGTAAGTAAGTGCATATTGCTGACGGATTCCTGGAAAAATCTATGTCATCGTATCATAAACCCTGCACGGTTAATACTTCTCAGGTCCCTGTACAGAAGCCCTTTTCAGACACGAGATACGTAACATTACAAGAGAGCTGGAGCACTGCACAAAGTCCTTCTCCAGTTACATTTAGCTCATAACATGTCGTTTTACGAGTAAACTTGGGACTACTGCTGTTTAAGCTTGTGCCGTGTTCAAAGTGATATGTGGGCTGTTGCAACATGTGACCAAAAAGCTCCAGGGGCGAGCTTTTTCCATAACATATAATGTTCATGCATGACATCTGCGCAATTAGCCGCCAACAGTGGTGTAGTGCAGGGTGCACACAGGTGTACAGAGCATAACAACATACCTCTTAGACATCACAGAACGTACCCAAATCACTGACATGCATCATTTTACTCACGAGCTGTCAGTCTTTTCCCTTAGAAGGCAAAGACAAGAACTGCCCCTCTGAGTTACCTTTATTAAATATGCTGGTTAGGTTCATGCATGAGATTTAGGGCACTCCTTTTGTACTGATGCTTACTCCCTGGTATCAACCAAGATGGTATATGTGACAATGTATATAGAACAGGCCCATTTTGTGGTTTAACTAAATATGGTAAAGTACTCCCTATAGGTCACTGTTTATAATATAGGATGTTTATCCTAACTGGATGGACCAATATAAACAAATCAGACAGAAATTAATAGTATACCCACATCTCAAGGTGCCTCTCCATCACTGTTCACCACCAGATTAATAAACAGCTGCCCATGTCTAAAAGGGACTTTACAGATTCACAATGTGGAAACAACACCAAATAAACTGGTTTTTACAGTCAAACATGAAAAATGTCCCAGCTAACATCAGTAATCTGTCCAATCTGACCGTCTTCTTATTACAAACAGCTTCCTCTGTTGGCAGCTGCGATTAGAGTGGTTCCATGAATGGACAAAACTTAGGACTTGCACAGCAGAGAGTAGATGTCAGTATGGGGTGGGTTTGAGAAGGACACGGATATTCAAAAAGCAAAGTAGATTTATTTAACAAAAACAAAGTATCAACAAAAGGCGCGACTGAGCCGGATTCAAAAACCTGAACTGTGGAAAAATTATTTAACAAAACACTTGGCATAACATGGAAAAAGACTTAACTGTGGCGTGGCGTGGCGTGGCGTGGCGTGGCGTGGCGTGGCGTGGCGTGGCGTGGCGTGGCGTGGCGTGGCGTGGCGTGGCGTGGCGTGGCGTGAATGGTGACGGGGAAGGATCTCACAAAAACTGAAAGGGAACCTGGAAACTAAATACTGTGGAGGGTGATTAGGGATTGAGTGCAGCTGATGGGGAAAACACAGGTGAGGGACGTGAGGCTGATGGCAGGGCAGGAGAGGGTGGCATGACATAAACTAAACACAAGACCTGAACCAGAAACATGAGAACTAAACTAGGACATGACTAAAAACCAAACATGACCTAAAACATAAAACTCAAGACATGAGTCCATGGCGTGACAATAGAGAGCAGAGGTCAACATTTCCTCTACCCATGTTTGCTCCACAACTCTTAACTGCATGTTTAGGATATTTTTATCTCAGTCCCCGATCTCCCGTTAATCCTATCCAAACTGTTTTGTCATCAAAGATAACCAAATAGATTTGGAGGTTCATGATATGCTCTAATGGCTCATAATCAAATGGCAGAGATGAATGAACAACATGGCGGTGCGGTTTGGGGGTCGTCCCGGGTTGTCAGAAAACATTGAACAATCCAAACAGGGAGATCGGCCGTGGTAGCAGTGTGTTTTATCTGAAGATCAATCAAGATGTTTAACCCGAAGCTGACGTGTGCTCAGCTGTAGATGTGTAATCCTGCTATCGGTTGATCTAAATATCCAAATAACTGTAAAGGTCAGATGTTCACATAACCTGTTATGTAGGCACTGATTCTGACTATGTTGGTTGTTTTAGTTTAGCTCTTGTAACAGCTCTAAACAAGTGGCTGCACACTGTTAGTTGCAGAAATTTTGGTGAGCTAAAAGAGTAAATGTTGAGTAATAATGAGGCACTTTGCACAAACTATTCTTGAAATACCTTCAAGAGCCAAAAGATGCTGGAAGCTGATGATCTATGACTGAGTTTAAACCAAGCCAATGCCCTTAGTTTAGATACTCTTGAATGCAGAGGTACTCATGGGCACTAACAAACTAAATGGCTGTAAGAAGTTCCAGCCAACATGAGACCACCAAGCAAAACTCCCTGTGGATTTTTTTTTTTTTAAAACCGGCAAATAACAGTTTATCTGATCATGTTACAGTTGTGTCATTTTGGGATTTATTGTAAGGGTTTACCGAATCTTACAGAGAGCCTCAGAAATGTTTGCCTCTGCCTTGTTGGTAGCACTTTTTCCTTTCCCTAACCACACTCAAACATCTTGAGATCAGTCCAGGATTTAAAGCCTGCCCACACAACCCCAAGAGGATGACATGGGGAATGAAACAAGCCCCCAGTTACACACCAGTATAACATACGCCTAACGATTGTGAGAACCAAAGGCAAGCGAGGAAGGAGGACAGAGGGGGAGAGATGGGGGAGGAGGAGGAACTGAGGCGGAGAGAGCCAGAGAGAGAGTGTTTATTTAAGTTTTTCGTCTCCTGACTCAGACAGAGAGCAGACTACAGAGGATAATGAGAAACAGATCTTTGGTGGAGAGGAAGAGGAGGGAGGGGAGAAGAGAGCACAGAGAAGTAGGGGGGGCAAGAAAAAATGAAGAAAAAAGGGGGGTTGTGGCGTTCATTGCCACAGGAAATAGGCCCTCTTATATTCACTAACTGACAGTTAACATTGGTAGCCCTGGTGGCCATGCAGCCGGTCTGCAATGGCAGGCTTCAGACTGCCATGTGTCCTGCTCATGATTAGAATAACAATCACATCGTTTTCTTGGAAGTTGGAGGTGTGGAACAGGTATCAGTGCGGGGGGGTGAAACTTATTTCAAACTAATTTTTCAGGGGAGAAAAAAAAAAGTGGATGATGATGATGTTGGGGAGATGCAAAACGAGATGAGAAAAGCTACATTAGCAGTGTGTATTTACATGTGAAATGGATGTGACTAAAAGAGAAACCTCCAGAGTGAGCCAGGAGGGGGAGAGGAGGGAGGCTGGAGGTTGGGCAGGGGGGATTCATGACTGACACATGTAAGGTCCTATGGGAAATGAGTAACGGACCAACTGGAGCTGGGAAACCCACCCAAAGGCAATTAAGGGTAAAGGACGACAAAAATATTTGATAAACTTTTCTCCCCTCTCTTGTACTTGATCAGGGCAGATGAAAAAGAAGGAGTTATGGGGTTATCGGGGGAACTAGAATGATAGAACTGTCTTTCTTTAGGAGACATGTTTGGGAAAACATTGTGAGTTATCCCGAGCGAAGATTTGATTTGGACCGCAAGGCATCAAGTCTGAAAAACTTCTGCAAATAACCAAGCAAGGAGAAGCGATCTGGGGAGAGTTGCTGAACTTAAACCTTGCAAGATGGGGACTATTTTTGCGCAATGACAAGCTGACAGGAAAACAGCCAAAAGTTTGGGAATATCTCGGAGAAAGTTTCCTCTTATTTTCGTGGTGCACCAAGGACGTTACAGTCGCTGCGTCCGACGCAGGAGATAAGATTTGTATCGGTGTATCTGAGTCCTGTCGTCGCTGCTGGAGGGCGATGGGGGCCGCGCCGGGCTCGGGCTGGGAGGAAGGCGAGTTCGAGTTCAAGCTGGTGTTTGAGGAGGATCCGCCGCAGCGGCAGAGTCAGGGGCCATCCCCGGTGCGCACAGCCGAGCCAGAGAGCACCGGAGCCGGGGAGGAAAGTGAGGGCACCCTGCTGCAGCTGGACTCCTCCGGCAGCTGCAATCTGGGTCAGAGTCTTGATAAGATGAAGCAGTCAAGATAAAAGGAAGTCTGAGTGGCCTTGAAAAGTTACTTCTTTAATGCATGGGAACGTTTGCGTGCGCGTGCGTGTGTTCGTGTAGTGGCACGTACAGTAATGAGGGCCCGCATCTCCGTGCATGTTCTAATGTGATGTGAGTTTGCGTGCCTGTTCCCGTGGGTGAATTTTCTCGTTGTGTGTTTTGTTCTCAGCGCGGTATGCATTTGCGTGCATATGATACTGCATTCTTGTTTGTTGAGTGCTTTTGCGTGTGTGCACGTGTGTTTTTGGGGGCATGTGTGCGTGCAGCCGCAGACTCAATGTGTTTCTAATCAGCTGTGCGTGTGAGCAAAGTTAACAGCTGCCATCTGGGAAGGAACTTCAACCTCTGTGTACTGAACGCACCAAATAGGCTGCACACCTCCCTCCCTCTTTCACTCAGCTTCCACCTCCTTCGTTTTTAACTTCCACACAAACACAAACACACGCCTCACATCCACGCACTCGTTTGTTTCCCGCCCACACTGGCATTCACTTGCATTACCACACCCCGGGCATGTGTGAGCCACGGTTTGCAAGTCTTCACTTTGGGTGAAAAGTTTTGATGTTTCAGAGCATCAAAGGCGCTTGTCGTTGTTGTCATTACTGAAGTTTCAAGGTTGCCACCACTGGTTCCAGATGACGAAAATGTAGCCTGAAAGTGCTCAATTTAAAGTTTTATTAACCCCATTTGTGTTTCTAGGTACAAATCCCTCAGTCCAGTATATAGTCTAATAATAAGGAGCACTGAAGTTAGAATCTATGTGTTCATTTGGATGCAATGTAGGAGAGTCCAGGAGGTAGTTTTTTTATATATATATTTTGTTTTTACATTTTTCCTCATAACTCACAGGCTACTTGAAATAGAAGACATGTCTTTTTTATGTAAGATACACACCTGCACTACCTGATGATGGCATTGACATACTTTGATAAGGACAAGACGCCAATATTAAGTATGATGTAAGAGCTTTTTTTATCTTAGCATCAGTGTTTTTGTTCTTAACTTCTGCTCATGTGAAATAATCCTGCCTTTACTACACTCATATGGAGCCAGTGCACACTCAGTTCCATAACTCTGACTCACTCCTCACAAGATTAATTTTTTGTGTTTCAATTGCCTCCAGTTGTTCCCGATGTGAGATAAAGTAGTAGTGGTATTAAAGACTCAGTTGGCACAAGAATGTGACCTTGTGCATTTACAACCCCAGTTCCAAAAATGTTGGGACACTGGGTAAAGGAATGCCATGATTTGCAAATCTCCCAAACTAGTGTTATATTCACGCAAGAACATAAAATAGCATATCCATTGTTGAAAGTGAGATGGTTTATTGTTTCATGAAAAGTATTAGCTATTTCTGAATCTGATGGCTTCAACACATCTGTACAACTTGGGAAAGGGCCATGTTAACCACGGTGTCGCATCCCCTCTTCTTTTAAATGGCATCTTCGACTCATGACTTGTATGACCTTATTAGATTAACATCGGCTTTGGTTATTTAGATATACTATTTAAAAAACTCAAAATAGCTTTGATTTTATAGTACAAGAGAAAAGAACATTCACTTATATTCTGCCATTTTTGTTAACATTGCAGTGCATTGCGGGTAGTGGTGATATAAAGTGAGAGCCTCTTTGGAGCAGCTCCAGTCTCTGGACTTTACAGCCGGATAAATGTGACTTCTGTTCAGCCTTGTTGATTTAAAACCAAATGCAGTAAAGGAGGTGACGACTATACTGAATGAATTACTTGAAATGTACACCGAGAGGAAGAAGATCAGAGAGGCTCGAGAGTGGAGCAAAGTCTGTGGTGTTTGTGCAACAGCTGTTTTTCAGTGCTGACAGAGGGGCTCCAACTTCTGGCATCTGTTGTTCAAGGTAAACATATTGTTGTGAACCAAGGGGCAGTGACTCCTCCTTCATTCTCCTGCTTGTGACCCGGAAATTGTTCACAGCAAAATGTTTTGAAGGACATCACAAGTCCTAAAATGCTCCCGGAGAAGATGGGATCAAGGACAGAGGAGCTATAAGCGACGATACAACAGTGTATCGTTTGCAAAACTTGTAGGAGGGGGCATGGCATGTCAATCCTACAATTTGAAGTGAATACAAAAAAGATGTATGCATCTGTAACGTTGATAATTGAATGGAGTGCAGAGCAGCGACTAAACAATGGTTAGTTGATGCTGTTGTGTCACATGACACAGAAATTATGCTCTGAAGTGACGTCTCATTTAGTTAAATGCCTGTCCTCAACTCCTCTGCTCACAACTCTGTAAGGAGGGATTAAGACACAAATAGAGGAGTTAAGGGGTGGAATCAAGTGTGAAAACTAGGAAATGGGACAAGGATACATTCTCTGGTTTGTACAGTGATTCATGGGACTGTTAGATTCAGGTGCAAATAGTTAGTTAAACAAAAAATGAACAATCGTGACAGAGAGTTCTGTGTTAAATAAACCATGACATACACTCTCAGAAATAGGGGTACAGCATGAGTCCTTTTTTGTCCCCTGAGGTACAATCTATACTAATGTACCCCCTAGGGTTAATTATTGGGCCTAAAGGTACCTATATGTGCCTTTTTGAGGGTCCAAAAGGTACTCAATATATGCCCTCAAGTGGTAAAAGGTACATATGTACCTTTTTTCCTACATGCTGGGGTACAATAGACAGTCTGTGTTAGGCTACTTCAGTATAAGGGTACAAAATTGCCACCAGAGGTACAAGACTGGTCTCTCTAAGGTACAAACCACGAGGGTACAAAACTATACCTTCTGAGGGTACTGATCCAGTGACAAGCCATCGTACCCCTAAAGGTACAATTCTGTAATTTATTTTCTGAGAGTGTGTCAGTGACAAGGGATTTGGTTAATTTATTTGGTTCATTTTGCGCAAATTGTTAATAATGTATTTAAGCACTAATAACAGCAATGTGATATGCAGTTGAAGACTATTGTGTGCCTAAATTTTGTACATCGAAGAGCTCTAGTTTCTAAGCGGTATATCAAAACCTGGCAGCAACACATATAATGATGGACGTAATGTGACAGCTAGTTACACCCATGAGGTCTTTTTCGTTAGCACAAGCTGATCAAGATATCAAATTGATCAGAGAAGACATGGTGAAAGCACAACTGCGGGTCTTTAAGAAGCTGTCTTTGGTTAGTCCGCTATATAGAAAAACTGTGAAGAATTGCTTTACTTCCCTTGTTGCATTTCACCTGGAAACTAAGACCAAAATCAGCACCCTGTGGCACTGAAGTGATGGCTTTCCTGCAGGCCAGTAAAAGTTTTAGTATCATTAAATTGTTTGCTGCCAGGTTGGGCTATTTTATATCACCATCCGTCCATCCATCCAGTTTTTATACCCGCTTCTTTCAATTCAGGGTCGCGGGACGCTGGAGCCTGTCCCAGCTGTCATTGGGCGAGAGGCGGGGTACACGCTGGACAGGTCGCCAGTCCATCACAGTGCCACACAGAGACAAACAGGACAAACACTCACACTCACTCCTGGGATGTGTTTTTGTACTGTGAGAAGAAGCCAGAGGGCCTCCAGCTGAGATTCAAACCGGAAACCTTCTTGTTGTGAGGTGATGGTGCTAACCACTCCACCATGCTGCCCTACATTACCGTCCAAGTAGAATATTTTGCGCGCAGAAAGCACTGGCGGGCACTGTGGTTCAAAATACGTGATAAACTTTGAGGATTTTGAAAAACTTTTAATATTTCAAGATGTCTTTAACAACATAGATTAGTATGAGAGGGTTCCATTAGAGCAAATGAAGGCCTATAAGTGTTGTTAGTCGTGGTTTCTTGTGACAACAGTTCTTAAACGTCTTGGAACTGCTGGACCTTCGAGAGAGGAAGGATTTTAGTTGCTCAGCAGTTCTGGGTCGTCTTTGTCTGTATTTTGTGTTTTATGATGCTCCATTTTTTTGTCAATTAGTGAAAGGTCTGGACTGCAGAGAGGTCAGTCCAACTCTCAGACTCTTCTACTGTGAGGCCATGCTGTTGTGATAGATGCAGTATGTGGCTGTGGTCTGTTGTCTTACTGAAATATGCAAGGCCTTTCCTGAAAAAGACCTCATCTGTCTAAAATCTGTCAGTATTGATGGTGCCTTTCCAGATGTGCATCAGTTCCATAGGCACTAATGGACCTCCATGCCGTCAGAGATGCTTTTGAACTGAGTACTGAAGACGGGCCAGATGCTTCCTCTCGTTTTTAGTCTGAGGGATGTGGCGTCCATGATTTTTCAAAAAGAATTTTTCAAATTTATTTTGTCTGACCACAGAACTGTTTTCCACTTTGCTTCAGTCCATTTTGAATAAGCTTTGGTGCAGAAAAGAAGACATTGTTTCTGGATCATGTTCACATATGGTTTCTACTTTGCATGTTAGAGCTTTAAGCTGCATTTGTGGATGGAACGGTGAGCTGTGTTCACAGACAGTGGTTTTTTAAAGTGTTCCTGAGCCCATGCAGTGATTCTCATGACAGAATCAGGTCTGTTTTGAATGCAGAGCTGCTTGAGGGTTCCGAAGATCACAAGCTTCCAATATTGATATTCAGCCGTGTCCTCTGCTGACAGAGATGAATCAAGATTCTCTGAATCTTTTGATGACATTATAGACTATAGATTATGGACTATTCAAAGCAGTATTTTGCAGAACCTCTGCTAAGCTTTACCTCTGAGAGACTCCTCTTAAATGTCATCTTTTTATGCTCAATCATGTTACTAGTCTGTTGCCAATAAACATTATGATTTGAAACATCTGTTTCTTTTTAGTTTAGTTTACTTTTCCAGCCTTTTGTTGCCCTGTCCCAACTTTTTTGACTACCATCAGATTCAAGAATAGCTAATCTTTTTCATGAAATAGTAAAAATTCAACATCTAACATGGGGATTTAGGACAAATACATAGATTTGATCATGATTCTTTAAAAAAAGAAATCCATGTTTATAATGTTAATAATTTGTCATGTCATGCCATGCTTGCTAGTCCTATAATGTCAGTATTGGCACTAAATGTGATCTGATTATTGGAGAACCTACTGGAAATAGAAAAAATGTTGTGGGCCAATATAACTTATGAGAAGGTTAAAAACTCAGAATTGAATTCTCTGAAGTATTTTGGTCTGCTAGATGGTGGAGGAAGCTTCCAAAATAACAGTAAAAAAAAAAAAAACTGAAACAAATATCTAAAAGATTTGAAGTTCCTAAGTTTCACTCTTTGTAACTCTTTGAACACAGGAGAGGATAAAATGTTAAGGTATTTTATACCCGAAAATGAAGTTTTCCAAAACAACTGATTGCACTTAATTACTTTTAAGTAAAGTAATTGTTGGCACCACTCTGCCCTTCAATAAATCCATACACTGTATTGTTTTGTAAATAGGTAAGGATCTTACATTGACTTTCTTCAAGCATCTCATGGATCTGTCAGGTATATCTTTTGACCATTCGTGTGGAGACAGTTACTTACACTAAAAAAAATAAAAATAAAACTTTACTTTTATTGTAGGTCAGTTCAGGACATTTTTTTAGACTCCAGATTAGCTTTTTACTGTGTTCAATAAGTGTTTGGTAAGCATTCAGGTCTCATAAACTCTGCACACACACACATCTAAATCACTGTTTTGAGTAAAAAAAAAATCCACCCGTATTAGAGTTGCCTCAGCACTGCAGCTTTAATCACTTGGAAATATTTATTTTGCCAGGAAACATTTCAAGAGATTTTTCACCCCGAGTCTTAATTTGTTGGCGGTTTCTCTTGTGTCCTCGTTGCCCAAAAATTGCCTGCATGGCTCGCTGCCACAGCAGAGCAACAATGATCAGATGGAGCCTCGCTCATTACAGAGTAATGTTTGGCTTCATGTGGAAGCTGTCCGCACAACGCAGAGGATTCATACTGGCTGAGGATTTGTGTCCTCTTTTGTGTGGTTGTTGGGCAAAATACAATTACGTTTTTGATGATTGCCTGCTTGAAAATGTTTTGGTACTGTCAAGATGAGCAGCGCAGAGTATGATTCTTAATGAAAGAGCAGTCTGATCACCATGATTTGGTTAGAATTATAGTTCACACTTTATTGCTTACTAAAAGTAAAGTTAAAATGATCTGAAACGATTTTAATAGTTTTTTTATTTTTATTTCCCCTCATATTGCATTCATCCAGTTGTCTACTGTATACAATTGATAGTTTTTCCCACCAAAAGCTTTTTTTGCACTGCTGCTCAGTTGACTGATATATTAAATATGGTGGTGGTGGATTGTTTTTTTTAAAACTTTTTCATAGGACTTGATTGCATTTTTCAGTCTTTTTGCTAGGCTAAGCTAGGCTAAGTTAAGCAGCTTCTAGCTATAGCTTTATTAAATGTGAATTTAGCTAAGCAATAATACCAGAAAACCAACTGCTAGCCTGGCAGTACTCACTCCTACAATCATTTGTTTTAACACTTTAATTTGAGTGCATATTCAACATATGTTTATTGATAAACTTAAAATATGCTGTTTTTCCTTTTTATGCTAAGCTAATTAAGTTAAGCTAACTAGTTGATCCATATTTTCTGAAAATGGGTTGGTAGCCTACTACTACTTGGTAAAAAGTGCAGAAAGACCAAGCTTGACATGGTCTTTTTCCTTTTTCTGACTCAGTATCACAAGTTATTAATTTTGCCATTTTGTAAAAACAAAGCTCATTTTGTCATGATAAGAGGTTAATTTATGTCGTTATCACAGTATTTATTTGAGCAGATGCAGGCTGAAGCAGATATATGGGATTTGGTCGACTTGTTTTGGTAGAGCCTGAAATAATATTGTCTGCAATAACACTTGCGGTAAACAAAACTAGATATTGTTTCTTTTAGGCGGAAGTCTTGGAACTCCACATTTCCTCATTTTTATTTGCAGTTTTTCATAAACCTGTTATATTGGCCACCCTTTACATCTGCTTGTGATTCCACAATGAAAAGTATCAAAAAGCTTGTGTTTTGATATTCTTACTCTATCTGAGTCAAAGACTGTATAGAAAATAGTATAGCCCCATTTCCATCTCGAAACTGCTTACCTAACTTTACAGTGTTTGACTTATTTAAGGTCATTCAGTTCCTGTTTACCCCTACAAGTAGGGAGCAGTATGGGGCCAAAGTTTCTGGTAGAGACACAGCAGTTATATTAAGAAAATGTCTACGCAAAAGCCTCAATGCCTTTTTAAATAAAGAGTTGATTGTTTGAATACTACAAGAACAGCTCTTCCTTCTCACAAAAAAAGTGAAATCTTAAAGTTATAATGTTATTTGGCTTGAGTTGTGAAAAAGCAGAATGGAGTGGTATAAGTTTCACTGCAGTCTGGTATTTCCCCGTGTGGTCATTGGCAATAAAATTTTAAATGGGCTGAAAACGGTCCTTCATTTGTTTATAACATGATATTTTCAACAACTTCAGTAAATGAAAGGTAAAACTGAATGGATACATACTGCAGCTACAACATGCATCATAACCCATTACTTGAATATAAAGTCACGCTATGAATGGACTGACTCATAAAAAAACCTCTTCTGTCCACATTAGATAGACTAAAGCCTTTATAATTCCATGTTAGTTTCATCATAGTAAAATGTTACTACTATAATGACACACTCAAATACCTGATCATACACAGACACAAAATACAAACTTTGACAGCACATTGTCAATTTTGAATATTGTGATTTTTGTTCCCTAACTTCTTGGTTAGTTGTAAATCCTCCACAACAGTCATACCAGCAATGAAAGTTCACATAAGGTGTGATCTAATGAACCACACTCTTAATTCTTCTTTTCAAGCTTGTTTTAATTAAATTACAGATAACAAAGTAATCCACTCCTGATCACAAGAGAACAACATTGAAATAAATGATTGCAGCCACAACTGTTCTTGGCTTCTCTAGAAAAGTTCTGTGTGTGCATTTTCCATTTGGCAGCAATTATTGTAGGCTAAATCATGGGAAACTAATGTGTAATGAACAATACAGGCACGTTGATGTTAAAAATCACTTCACCGCAATTTTTGTTTAAAATATTTTGAAAGGCATTTAATGAGTGTTTCTCATGCCATCTGTGAAAATAACTGGAAGGCTCTTGTCATTGTTTGGTTCTTTAAAAAAGAAGAATGAAAATCACATGTCCTCCCCAAAACCTACAACATATGATATAAAAAGAAAGTATTTTATACAAAAGAGAGGAAAGCTATGTCTGAGCTCCTAACTCTGAGCTCCGATCTCTTATTTAGCACAATTTGATTATAAGCATAATAAGGCAAAACAAACACCTTTACAACACATTCAACTTGATCATTTTCTATCTTTTTTTCCCAGTTACAGATAACCACCTGGCTTCCTCTGATGCGGGACACTCAATCAGCATTCCCAGCCCGCCACTCTCGTCCAATCAACGGGCTGGGATGCATTCCCCGCCTCCTCGACGGGCCCCCATCAGAGAGTTCAGTGGGACTTACGAGAGCCTCCCAGCGCGCTCTGTGCAGGTGAGACTACACAAGGCTCTGTTTGTTACAGCCCACAGTTTGGATCACAACAAATCAAATCCCTGTGGGAGATATAAAAGAGTTTCAGCTGATATCGTCAGATTTCTACAACTTACAAAGTGGAAACCATGTGCCCCGCTTGGTGATAAACAACAAAGAATTATCAGCTAAGTCAGTAACCTTTAGTGACCTGCTGTTTTGTTTTTTTAGTTTCCTCTGTGTCTATTCTGTTGAGTTTTACTTCCACTCTTTCTTTGCTGATTGCCTCACCTGCCACTTCATTTGTCATTAGTTCCCTCTATATGTAGGCTCCCGGTTTTCAGTGATCATTTTATGTTGCTTTCTTCTCACGTACCCTGCGCTTCTGCCCGTTGATATTCTCTGCTTACTTTCGTTATTAAGTCGCTATTATTAACGGCTTCTCGACAATCACCATCAGCCTTTTGCCCTTTCTTGCAAGAAGAATTGATCTGATTCTTTTTATGAAGGAATTAGTGACTTTTGAGATGAACAAAATTGGAGAAAATTAGCTTTGTTTGTATTCTTGCAGTACCTGCCAACACAGATATATTTTAGCAGAGAAGTTTATAAATTCTTCCATCCATGCTCTATACCTGTTTCATCCTGTTGGAGCTCATCCCAACTTCTGCCACAGTGCGAGAGGCAACATACAGCCTGAACAGGTCACCAGTCCCGACCATCACAGGTTAATGATATAAAAACGTGATCCTGACATAACCAAGATGCTTGTGAATGGAAACCTACTGACATGCTACTACCTGCCATGGATGAGGAAACCTTAATCTGGCCAGTACTGAGAAGCTGTAAGGTTATTTCAGGATGAAAACTCTGTAATTCCACACATCTAGTTTGAGATTTTGTTGTTTTTGGGAAAGCCTGTGGGTTTCAGTTAATGCAGGCAGAGTATGAAAATCAATTTGCATGGGCTTATAGCTTGTTTCTGATTTATAACTCATACAGTAAATATTTCAGTTGTTAGGCAGTTTCCATCTTATTGTGTATTCATCTGCTTGTACAAATTGCAAGTAAGCTACTGAATCATGTAACTATAACATAAGTTATGTTTTTATAAATAAAACCTAGACAGCCAGTTTGAACAGTTTTACTGCTGTGCAACGGTTCGATGACTAATTGTAAAGGAGTTTATGCTCGCTGTGTATAAAAAAGCTGAAGGAACCGATTATTTTGTCAATTTTCTTGATGAACTCCCTTTTAAATATGCCTTTTAAATATGTAGTTTTTTTGTCAGAAAGATAAAGTATTAATTACTTCTACTCACTTTTTCTCCAGGTTTCAGAATCTCGTGTGGTCGAGTGTCCCAGCATCCAGATTACCACCATCTCACCTGAAGATGACCCAGCACCCATCATTTCCAGCTACTGGGACATGAGCAGCAGTGGTGGGTGGGACAGAGAGCGCCTCTACCTCCCCCTGCTGGACCCCTTTTCCTACCGTGACAGATGCCCAGGCTCCCTCAGCCCAAGCCCCGCCTCCAGCCCGTCCTCTCGTGGTTGGCTGAGCCCCGCCTCCAGCTGCGACTCCCTGCTGGTGGAAGAGGAGGAGCTCAATGACGCCACCATCAATTTTGGTTTCTCGCCATCCTCGAGACCTACTTCACCTGGGGGTAAAAAGCGTAGAAACTCCCCGCTGGCCTCTCCCTGTACTTCACGGAGAGGCAGCTACTCCGACGAATTGCATGGGTGCAACCTGGAGGGCGGAGAGTCCGCCCCACAGTCACAAGCTCCGCCCAGCAGCTGTGAGCTCAGCATCCCACAGAAAACCAGAAAAACATCTTTGGAACAGGTAAAGAGAGAAGCTCGTTTTGTGGTGTTGCCAGATGTTGTTGCTCCAAATGAGAGATTACAGAAATATTAAACAGATAGGTTGGGATCATCTTGTGTTCCAGTTGTCTCCCAGGGAGGTGGATCCGGAGCAGGCTCCAGGCCACAGTTCCCCTGGCCTCCCAGAGACCCAACAGAGCAGGAGAGAGCTCCCCTCTCAGGGCATGGACTACCTCTCTGTGCCTCCTGCTCTGGCCTGGGGCAGAACCAGAGCCAGTGCCCACAGCCCTCTGTTCAGGCAAGAACACACAACAATTAGATCGAAGGGAGAGAGCGTGTGCCGTGTTCATGATGTGCTTATTCAAATAGCAAAATAAAACACAAAAATGTAAGAGTTTTTAATCGCACTTGTAAGTGCAATAAAATGTTAAACCTTTTAAATTGAAATCTCAGGCAAACGGGGAGACCTCGCTGAGGAGAACAGTCAGCTGTTGGCCCGGATTCATATTTACAATTTCCCATTTTACGCGTTAATGAACAGATGTTCGTGCTGATGACTAAAGCCTCAAAGTAAAGTTTTCCCTGACGGATGCACATCTGTTCTGCCTCTGCCATGTTTTACTAGATGTAAATCTCCTTACTCCATAGTAGTTTATAGGGATCTTGTGTGCTCCCTTCTCAGTGCTGTTGTACATGTTCACTGCAGTTAAACTGCTCTGATCGAACTCCTTTCAGGACTAACGCCCTGCCTCCACTCGACTGGCCGCTGCCGTCCCAGTTTGAACAGTACGAGCTGCGTATCGAGGTGCAGCCTCGTCCGCACCACCGCGCCCACTATGAGACGGAGGGCAGCAGAGGAGCCGTTAAAGCTGCGCCTACAGGGCATCCTGTCGTGAAGGTAAGACCCAGACATGCAGAGTGGTGACAGATGTGTTAGTGATAACACAGATTTAACAGAATAATGTTGAATAGTTTCATTTTAAGCAGAAATTTTACTGAGATTACGTTCGTGTGACGCCGAAACAAAGTCACATGTTGGGTCTCATTGCTGATGGCCTCCTCACAGTTTGATTTCCTCGCTCACACTGTGTCTCTCTGTACAGCTGTGTGGATACACAGAGAGGAAGCCGCTGTCTCTGCAGGTTTTCGTGGGAACAGCTGATGACCGATCCATTCGGCCACATCCCTTCTATCAGATACACAGGTACCGGTACCTCCAGAATCCTCTTCCCAGAAGCAAACTTATCACCCCGCATCATTTTTTATCTTGCCTTAATCTTCAAGCGACACAGCGCTTAGGGCGCACATCGTCAGACTGCTGTATCTTTAAGCATTGTGTAACCGACCACCAGCTGCTCCAACTGTTGCTTCAGGAGATTTCCCTCTAATTATTCTCAGTGCAACTTGCTCTGGATGAGACCATTACCTCTGTGCAAAAAAATATCTAATATTTCTATACCAACATGTACACCTTCTGAACTTCTGCCTTAATTAATACTCCTATTCTGTCAACTTCTTGTATCATGGAACATCTATGAGATGTTTTTGGTAAATCACGATTAGAGGCACAAGTCCGACATTGACAGCAAACAGCGCATAAAAAAAAACAGAACAAGAGCTACAGTATTATACTATTCACCAAATATTCCAAGGGGATTTATGAAGCACCTGGGACACTCAGTCAGTTAATAAAATAGTCCAATCACATATGTTGCATTTTATATAGAATCACTAATACAGATAATAGATATGAAACCATTGAATCAACAACATTCAGTAAATATGAAGATATGCATGAGAAGTCTAAAGTTAAATGTAAGGAAGTTTCATAGGTGCAGGCTAAACAATCAGCACATTTCTTACAGGCAAACTTAACTGTTACTGGTTGCAGTTTGCCTGAAAACAATCAGAAAAAAAGCAGTAAATCAGAGAAATAAAATGAAATGACCAACTGTTTCACACCAGTTAAATTCTAAAGCAAAAGTAAACATAAACCAGACCTCTGCACAGCCTCGTGGGAAGGTGTTGCATTGTTGTTTTTCATATGGAAATCCCTGTTTTGGTGGGGAGTGGGAGCACAGATGTTTGCACAGAGGGTGGATTTCGAGATAAAAACCTTAATTGTTGGGCTGTTAAGATATTTCTTCCCCTGCAGGGTGACAGGAAAGATGGTGGGGACCGCCAGTCATGAGAGCGTCCAGGCGGGGACCAAACTGCTGGACATCCCCCTCAACCCAGAGAACAACATGACTGCTCTGTGAGTCGCAGAGAGACGAGAAAAACTTTGTTCGGCGTGTCTGAAGGACCAGGATCTATCAGAACATTTGGGCTCCTGATCTACATTCTGCAGTGTGGTTTATATTCCAGCAGAGTGAAACATTTACAGATCAATGTTGGGTTGATTTATTTGATCCTTTATTTGTCACTTCACGCTTTCACTGACTTGATAGTACTTTTTACTCCTCTATGATTGTCAGTTTGACTCGATAAATCACCTCCTCTGTTACACAACAAGATTTTATATTGTAACCATTTATGTTCAGTTAGTAAAATACAAGTCTTATTTAAGTGCACATAAACTAATAACAGGTCATTTAAGTCTGAAATATGTCTTGAGTTTTTAAAAATTGGTGAGTGCTTGAACTATTTAGAGCTTCTTTTAATTTAATATGATTTTATTATCTTATATATTTATAAAATTAATCTTTTTTTTCTTGTTACAAGTTAAAAAATCACTTTATTCAATCGCTTTTGAAAGGAGGCCTATTCTGCATTAGTGAGTATTCTGAAGTGAGGTCTGAGGTGAGTTAATAAACGAATGAGTATTTCAATAACACGTTATGACCATTTGTACCTAGATGAAATAACAGTTTTCAATACCTGCTCCATCACTATTAGTTTATCAGTCCAAATGTGACCAGATTAAGTACAGCAAGTGCCAGTAAAAAGCTGCCCAACTCCCTCCAACCAGCTTCAGCTGCACACACTGTGGTGCATAACCATGAAAACGTGAGGCAGGTTGCTGCAGAAACATGCTGAGCCAAACCTTCATGACATGAATTCAAGGAATAAAAGAAATCCTGTGTTTCACAGCATCGATTGCGCTGGGATTCTGAAACTGAGAAACTCAGACATTGAGCTGAGGAAAGGTGAAACAGATGTCGGGAGGAAAAACACTCGCGTTCGTCTGGTATTTCGTACCCACCTCCCTCTGGCGCCCCCCGCGGCGCCCCCTGGACGGGTCTTGGCTCTTCAGGTTGCCTCTTTGCCCATCGAATGCTGTGAGTGACTATTTTATTCATAAAAGACTCATCAGAGCACGGTAGAGATGCTTTTTAAACATTAAACTTGCATTGTTCATTTAGAAGAATCTAACCACATTGGTTTTAAATTGGTGTTACAGTCCTCTGTGTCATGTGTTTATGTTTTTATTCTCTGCCTCAGCCCAGCGTTCAGCTCAGGAGCTGCCCGTCATCGAGTCTGTCAGTCTCACATCCAGCTCTGTGGAGGGAGGGGAGGAGCTACTGCTGAGCGGTACCAACTACCTGCCAATCTCCAGAGTCCTTTTCATGGAGAGAGGAACAGGTAAATGTCCAGAGCTGACTCTCTGATGTGATCATAATAGCATAATAACAGAATAATAACAGGGATGGGAATGAAGATATTCAGGTCAGATATAATCATGTTCAGCTGGGAGTAGTGAACCATACCTTCACTGTTTGAGTTCACTCAGAATGAATGGGTCGGTGTGTCCAAAACGTTGTAACATATAATGTAAACAGACACCTGCAACATTAAGTTTTCCACTTGAGCTACAACTTTGAAATTGAGGACATTATCCAAAGGGACTGCATTGCAATTTTTGCATCTTTCTGATCAAACTTTGCGCTTGTCCTGGCAGCTCTTTACTCTAAAGTCTGAAAAGTATCTGGGTGAATTCAACAGAAGTGTGGTTTTTTTCTGCTCATCTTCTATTTGATAAAAGTACAAACAGACAAAGCCCGGCCGCAGCAGCATTGGGTGCTTTTTATGTGGCGTATTATGCAAATTCTTTGTGAAAAGGGCAAATAAGTACATAGGTTATATTTCTATATTTTTATTTCTATATTTCTATTTTATTTAAGAATACCCTGTTATAATATTGTTGTTGCATGCTTATTTTATCTTATCTTTTATTATATTTGGACATCCAGTACGGGCAGCAAAGCAAAGAATTTTATTGTACGGGGAAACACGTTTCTAACTGCACATATGACGATAAACCTTTGAATCTCTTGAGAAAAAAAACGGACATGGTCTTCTGGAAATTAAACTTAATTAGACTCAATTAAAAGTTTTTTTTAATTTATTTATTTACAATGAATCCACACTTCTCAACCACAAGTGCAACAACTTTCATTTTTAATATAATTTCAAATTAATTGTATTAAAATTATTTTCATAAAAGCAGCATTACAATACGTTTTTTTTTTAAAGTGGTAGAAGACAATTAATGATCAAAATTGATGAAAAATTGCAGTCTAAAGTAAGAATAAACTAAGGAAACAGATTAAAGGTTTTTAATTAAAAAAGCTAATAGTTTAACATATTTGAAGCGAATAGACTGTAATTTTGAGATCCAGATCTGTGTGATTCACGCTATAGTTTTTGTAAATTAACAACTTGTTTCGCATGTAAGCAAAATATGACACACCAGGGAGCGCTGCAGAGGGGTTAGTCACAGTCACTACATGAAAAAATAGGACAACAGTTGCTCTGTCTGCTTCTAAATTCAGATAAGTGGATGTATTTACAAGTTTAATAACCTTATACTGTCAGCAGCTGATTTAAGAGCTGAGCGCATAAATTTTAGTTTAAATGCTGATGAATGCATAAAACAGTGTTAACTCAAACTCTCTGAGAGCAGGAACAGGAAGAAGAGAGGCTGAAAAAGTAGACTTCACAATCTCTTTGTGGCTAAAAATCAGAAGTCTGTTTTTTGTGAGCTATGAAAACCTAAAGCTGCACATTTCCTTAATTCTGCCTCATGCTCTCATGTATTAGATGGTAAATTACAGTGGGAAGAGGAAGCTCATGTAGACCGCGACAACAGCAACGAGGTAATTTACTTTGAGACCCTCTCATTCAGTAGATACATGTGTTGATGCTCCACTCTGTAATACCCTGTATCTTTTTTTTAAATTATTATTATTTGGTGCCTCTAGTGTCTGTTGTGTGTGAGGGTTCCAGCCTACAGCGACCTCTCCATCAGTCGGCCGGTATCCGTCAGTCTGTATGTCTCCAACGGGAAGAGAAAACGAAGCAGCACTCACTGCTTCAAGTACCTGCCCGGTGAGTGCCCGCTTGCAGCTTGTTGGCCTCCGTCGTTCCTCTGTTATTCAGTTTCTGTGTTCTGAAAGAAACGTGTAACAAAACGTGGATCTTCCTTCTTGCGCTGCAATGACCATCACATGTAAAACATTCAGTGTCATCGACTGCGAACAGATTCTGTATGGGTAGCTGCGGTTTGTATGTAATAATTAATCGATAATCATCTTGTTCCTTTATTTTTCTTACAAAAACTTATTAATCCTATAAAAACATTTAGAAGTGACTGTTTTTAAAGTCGAGTGTTTTTGCATGTTATAAACAATGTTGTGCGAGATACAGAAAAACACTGAAAAGTTCATTTTATTGCCTTTCAAACTCAATTGAATAACTTTACAAATTACTGCACAAAAAAGCAACTTGTATTTAGGCAAAGTGAGTCTTGCATTAGTTGTTAATCTCTGCTTTTCTTGCTATTGTGTTTGTCTTAACAACATACGTAACAATCAGCCAAGTTTACAAACCATGCAGAGGAATTTTTGGGGTTGAACTCAAGTTTTGGGAGTAGCTCACCTGTTGCAGCCCGAGTCCCCTGCAGAATGTCATTTCTCCTTCTTTCGCACATTTTACTTTATGCGCTTCCCTGTGTTCCTTGACTGTTCTACCCAGCGTTTGGTAGGGCTGCTTCTTTGGTCAGCGGAACAAATGCTAAACATTCCTAATTATTCAAAAGTAATGGGACGTCTAAGTGTGTCCAAACTTCAAACAGAGTATCAGTAGTTGATGACAGCCAAAAAATGGGGTTATAGGCTGCATTTGTGTGCTTTAGACCTTTCATTTGAATTTTTACACAAGACGAATACAATTTGGAACAAGACCATTTAAACTTCAGTACTTATAGTTTAGCTTATGAATTTTAGAAGATAGCTCGTTAGTAACGAGTCAGTTATGACTACCGTAATAGGTTGATTTCTTAAAATCAAAATCTTTTTGTATTCTATTTACAAAGATGTGTGTAAACACATGCATAGTGGCAGAAATGGACAGATAAAAGGAAAGAAAATATTCACATGTTCATTATTGAATAACTGAAAAACAACCAGAAAAACAAAGCAAAACTAAAATCAAACTAAACAAAGAAATCCTAATGCTCGTTTTCTAAGGAATATCCTTAAATCACCAAGCAAAATATAGCCAAAGTAATGAGAATTTGCTTCGATTTTTTTTCTAAATTAGCATATCTGCATATCAGATTTTGTTGAACTGAAACGAGCTAACAAACAATTTCCAAAATTTACATTTCTCCTAATGATGCTACAGGGCGTCGACCTGCTTCATTATGTCAATATTATGTAATATTAATTATGATAATTAGCTTCAAGGGTGAATAACTAGGCTATGGGCCATTTAATTTGATTTACATCTGAACAAACATCTCCAAAGTCAGTCAGTAACTTCACCACCGACAGGACAAAAATGATGGTATAACATATTTGAATTCCACAATGCGAATTATTTTCGTTTCTCCTCTCAGTTATGTTCAAAGAGGAAGATCCCCTGCTGCCCCGGCCCTCTGCACCACCTATGGATGGGGGGACTATATGTCCGGTGGGGGTTCCACCCAGGGTGGACAGGGGCTTCCACGTGTCTGATGAGCGAGGCCTCGGATTCCACCTGCCTCCTTACCCCTCCACCTACTCACCGCCGTGCCCGGCCATGAATTACCACGAGGAGTTCTGCTCTAAACCTGACACTGGGGTGGAGGAGCCTGGCGGGTCCAGGGCGACCCTGTCCGAGCGTCACCCAAGTTTCGAGAACCTTGAACTGGGTTTCACGGAGCTCCTTCCCCCTCTTTACCCCCGCGGCCCACAGCCTCCTTCCCCCTCTCCTTCCCCATGGCTGGACTCTCCATACCTGTCCTCTTCACCCTCCCCTTCCCACTCCTCCTCTCTCAGCCCGTTCCCTACCGGAAGTCCCATCTCAAACTCCCCTCTGCCTCCCATGGCCACCTCGCCGTACCCGCATTACTCTGCTTATCCTCAGGAGGTGTGTCCCTCCCCTCCATCCAACCCTTATCAGGACATCTGCTCAGCACCTTACTCTCACTACGAGGGCTGGGACCACCAGGGAAGGGGGCTGGGTATAGGACATGGGGGAGAGGGGGATGCCAAGATCCAGGAGTGCCCTCTGGAGTTTACCAGCTCTGCCTCTATGCACCACATTACCTTTGAAGAAGGTAAGATAAGTTTATTTATCTAAATATGCAATAATTTGTGGATAAAAATGGCACAAGTGGCCACATTAGACATATTTTGGACATACAGAGATTGAGAAAATCATAATAAACTGAAATGAGCTTTTAGTGTAACTGCTGTTTAAATTGATACAAACAAGAGGATCAATGCATTTCTGGATGTGATAAAAGGATGATGCATCAATAAATGGTTATTTGCAGGACCGTTGATAATATCGATGTAATATTTCATCGTCTATGTTAGAGCCATAGATTGAGAAGACACATTTTAATAGTAGTACGTATTATATTGCCAATTCTGATGCTTCTAAGTCGTCATTTTTCCATCACGGTGTCTGACAGACGGGTAAACAAGCAGCACAAGTCTTTGGCAGAAGTCAAATGAAGGACTTCACTTCAGTTAGTCAGCATTAAGCCACCGGGGGCGATCCTGGATTTTTTTTTATTTTTTATTTCTGTGTCGCATTAGCTCTTATAGGCTAAGTCTGTTATCTAGAATTTATGTAATCGGTTGATATGTGAGAAAGAGACCTTCAGATAAGAAAAAAAGAAAAATAGGCTGGAAACCTATCTACAGGAAAAGGGAGGAACAGTTCAGCCTATAAAAGAACAGACGCAGGAACGCCTGGGTCATTAGAGTTCCTCTCATCGCTTGGAAGCTGCTTGAGCTACCGTAGGGCCACTCAACCACAAAGTCACCGAAGCAGTGGCCAATTACAACAAAACCCAGAAAAAGGGGGTTCTTTTTAGATTGAGTATTGTGGGCTTTTCTGCTGCAAAGATATTTTGCTTGCATGCCTGTGCTTCATGAAACAGTTGAAAAGACTGAGCTGTTATGATTACAAAGCAAGTTTGATGTCAGCTCTGCCCAGGGGCTCTTCTATTAGAAGGATTCGTATTTACCAGCAGTGGCTGTAATTATCTGCTTTGAACTGGAGTCTACAGACAGGGTTAGGTTGTATTCAGCTTCAACCAGACGACACTCTGTTGTCGACATCAGGCACTTTTCAAATGGAAAATACTGGCCCGCATATGTAAAGATCTTGCAGTGACAGGTTGGGTGAGAATACCACCGGCCACCTTTCCAAAGATGTCCACTATGGACTATGATTAAGAGTGTCTGTTATGTTAGTCTGTTAACCTTTTTTGAGAAACAAACAAACTGTGTGCTTTACCCTTGAATTGTCACGTAGGGGTGGGGAAGGTAGGACACGGATGCGGACTTCAAAAAGAAAGCTTGGTTTATTAAAGCAAAAACAAAGAACAAAAGGCGCGGCTGAGCCAGATTCAAAAACTTAAACTGTGGAATCAAAAAACATAAACAGGACTATGACCAAAAACAAAAGACTAAGCATGGCATGGATAAATACTTAACAGAAAGTGACTTCGTGGCGTGGCGTGGCGTGGCGTGGCGTGGCGTGGCGTGGCGTGGCGTGGCGTGGCGTGGCGTGGCGTGGCGTGGCGTGGCGTGTTGAAAATTCAGGAGCAGGGTAAGGATGGCAAGAATCTCACAAAGTGACAGGGGAGACTGGGAACTAAATAGGGAGTGAGTGATTAGTGAGTGGGTGCAGCTGGTGGGGAATTAACTAATTATCAAGCATGGGAAGTGAGGGGAAAACTAATGGCAAGACTAAAACTCAAAACCAAGACATGAACTGAAAATCAAAACGTAACCTAAAACTAAAAACATAGTCCCATGGCGTGACATGAATTGCTTGAATATCTAACCTGCAGTTTAAGTCTAAATTCTGGACATTTATTTCATGCTTTATCAAATAGGAAACTGTTAGGTTAGCGTAATTATAACATCTGAAATATGGTCCTAAATGGTTGTCCCACCTGCCCAAATTTCTTCAGGGGCCCATATCCAGGTCACTGTAGTAATATCTTGGCAACTCACCAAGAGCTCAGATCAGTATGAGGAGAGCTGACATTAACTACTGTTGCTGGTAAAAGTATCTGATTTAAAGAGGTAGTGGGGTAGGTACTTGGATGTTGGCAGTTTGAAGTTAGTTCTATATCCTTGCCACTGGCTTAAAGTAGTGTTTGCTTATCGATATCGGGGTTATATTATGTAAGGACAATTCCTCTTCACATGCTGAAGTGTCCATGACATCTTGCAACATTGCTGCTTTACAATGTTAGCTCCTGGCAGAGTTGGCCTGTTATGAACCTGTTATGAACGACCAGGGGTTTGTCTCTTAAAAAGCACAGCTGTTTGTTTTGGCTTTCTTGCATAGAACAGGTTGCTTGTTTCTGTCACAAGATCTGGCAACATCAGCGAGTTCAATGAAGCACAGGATTGCTGCAGTAAGAAGGGGACACTCTTATCAGGGCAAAGGAGATACCTGAGTAGACTGATAGTCTATGTTTTGAGGGACATGGGTATAATTAAGACTTTGGATTGGTGCTAACATCACAACTGTTCAGGGAGTCATTAATCAGACCATGCTCTGTAACATGTTACACCTTAAGCTGAACATTGTCTCATTAGATTAAAGGTAGTTGGCTATTGCTGCGCATGTACATATAGTCTCAGATATCAACGTTTCTCCCAATGGTTGGCAAGCATTTTGCATGGCATCTTTATGTAACTATAAAGTCCCTTTTCTTTTAAAATAAGATACCCACGAAAAGCTCTGTGAGAACACATGCTCTGCTCGGTTACCGTTTCAGTGTCTTTAAAGTAAATGGTCCCTCAAGGATCCTTCTTCTGCTTATGCCCCACCTCAAGTTTCAGAAAATTTGGTATAGTAATTTAAACCCAGAACTTTTGATAAAGTTTGCTAAAATTTCCTCCTAAGATAACAGATAGTTGACATTTAATTTCAATTCTTGTTCAACCATCTTTCCTTAACCTCATATCATCATAGAAAAAGCTGATGGGAGGTGATTTTTTTTTTTAAACTATTCGGCCAGAGGAAACACCGCCAAAACTAGCTAAACACAAGACAGGAGATTTATAAAAGCTATTTGGCACAAGTAAACCCATAATTTAAGCTTAACAAAAAGAGAAGAGCTAAAACAAGCTCAAACAAAACCCAGCACCAGTTATTATTTGGTCATTATTGGACATTATTTAATAGTTTCCTCTTGCTTTTCTTGAGCAGAATGTAATTTCTTGTTAATTATCAGATGACAAATACGTGGTGGTAAACCAATATTAGCTTGTTCTGTTATCAACTCAGGGTATTCAGCTTATTTTCATTTTTTTACATTATTTTCCTGTAATTCTGCAACAAAGTGTTTCCAGAACTGTGTTTTCAACGACAAAGTACAATCATTTAAATTTTCCTCGTGATATTTTCATCATGTTTTTTCCGAATTTTCTCCTCAGCTACAGTGAAAACTCTGCCTTGCTCTTTAATCAGGTCGTCATGGCTAAAAGATTTATGTAACAGGATGGAATTCCTCCTGCTTTCCAAATATAGTTTTTCCTTCACACGATAATATATATATAGGTTTTACAATCTTTCATTCTAGCTGTGGCTGAGCTGAACAAACTGTAGCAGTGATGCTGCGTACAGGACATGGATTGATGCATGAATATGTGGACTGAAGTCCAAGGATGTGATTTTCTCCTCTTTTGTCCTCTCCACAGTGTCCGAGTTCATTGGGGAAGACATCCAGTCGTACCAGTCAGGCTCACACATGAACAACCAGCCAAACTGAGCTCAGATGACCCGAGTTTGATATTCAGCATCTTTTCTTAAATTCTTTATGCACTTGATATGAAGATGCTTTGCTGCAGTTACATGTAATATTGACAGGGGACACTGTTGTCATTCTGACCACAGGTAACTGTTTTATAAAGGGAAATTAATGTTTTTACAGGTCTTCAATATAAATTATACAAGAAACTGTGTGGGTGTGGTGTGTCTTTCTGGATGTGTTTTTGTACCTGGAAAAAGAATTAAGAGAATAGAGCAACACTGAGTCCAGAGGAGAAGGGCTGAGGGGGAAGAGCTGGTGGAAAATGAAAAGGTTTTATGACTTATTAATCATAGTTTCTGTGATTCCCAATTACGAAACAAGGAAACTTCCAGCGTTTCAACAAAGAGTCTCTATTTTATTTAAAATTGCACTTGCAGAAACGTTGCTCTGCTCAACCGCACCATGCGATGGAAACTTCTTTAGTAATAGCTTCAGGTTTTAATATCCAGTGTTATCACACAGCAGCAGTTCCTTCTGATATTATTTTTCTGTTATAGTTCACAGAAATAACTTTTCATCAGGTAAAGTTACTTGAAGTCGCCGTTGAAAAAGAATTTGACCATTAAGTTGACTGATTGACTTTAGGAAAGGTTTCTCAGTGATCTTGATGTTGGCTGGTGCTGCAGGAAAGTGTTAAAACAAAGCGCGTTCTGACAGTTTGACCTTTGCTGTTTGAAAGGTTTGTAAGAGGAAGCGTTTGTTTGATTATCTCTTAGCAAAGCAGAGTTATCTTAAAGAACTGTGACGCCTGAATAAGAACAAACCGAGATCAGCAGCTGTTTGAGCTATTACTCATCCTCCTGTCAAACTTCACAGGTCCTATTTTCTGTTGTTTGTGCTTTCTCTGCAAATGGAAATCTCCATTTGAAGTCTTTAACTCCAGAAAATCAACAAAGGCTGAAAAAGAAGCAGCAGAACATGGCCTCTTCAGTTCTACGGGTCTTTACGGTTCAGTGTAGCCACACATGAACGAGCTCAAAAAGCTTGATGATAAGAGGGAGATGAAGCTGCTGCAGAGCTGTGAGCATTTTTGATGATTTACTTACTTACTGTACCTCCACTGAAGCCATAACTCCCTCCAGACTCCGACTTTTCCAGCTTTGGCTGCTTTTTTTTCTCTCTGGATGCAGCTCAGGAAAGGCAGTTAGACATGGAAAGCCACGAGAAGCCAAAAATAACAGAATGGAAAGCTCCCGGTGTTTAAAGCACTCCCTATAACATTTTAATAGCTTTTTACACATTGCTCAGGCAGCAGTTTAGGCAGCACAGGGAAACAGGTATAGTTTTTAAAATGTCTTTATTTTTTGACTTAACATTGAGAGTGAACAGATATTTACACCAGATGTACAGATGAGGGATGTGCAGGACAGTGTGTGATAATGTACGTGTAATGTAGGGGGACTAATAGGATGAAAGACAAAGAGAAAGGCAAATGTAGATACTCTTTATGCATTTTTAACACGTTGACACTGTGCAACAAAATAGATTGCACATTAATTTTAAACACAGTCCTCTAGTATCTTTCAAATATTGAAGAAAAGGAGAAAAATGTAGAAAGTAAAGCTAAATGGAGTAAAGACAGCGGATTGATATCAAGTATGAACTTTCATCTAAAATCCAATGTGAAAAAAGTATCACTTTCATACAATGTTTCGCAATTAATGTGATTCCTGTTGGTTCAAGGTGCAAACTCATATTTAAGGCACACAAATTCACTCACAATCTGGAAGCATGTAGCAGATAGAGACTTTGAAGTCTTTGACTGTAATTTAAATATTTATTTATCCTCATTTTTATCTGTTTGGCATAGTTTCCCAGCCTTTAAATAGAAAAGTAAGGTCAAACTGACTCTAAGCTGCTAAATGACCCACTTTAAATGTCAGTTTCCATTCTAGTAGGCAGAAAAATAGGGCCTTGAATGCTTTTTTCTATGTCTATATTTAGTTGGTAAATCCTCTTTCAAACCCTAAGTTCTTGTTGATGTGATTCAATAAATCCCTGTTTCTCCTCTTTCAACACATCCTGTTTTATGAAATCACTCAAAGTGTCACCAGGGGGAGGTATAACCTCAAACATCAGTGAGCTCTGAGTGACACAGAGAGGTTAACACAACAGTTGCTTTAATGGAAATGTCCCTCTCAGATTGCCCCAGGAGCTGATGTGACAACAGAGCGATCATCATGTTAAAACCAGCCTCAGCCGCTGACAAGCTGGATTCCCAAAAGACAAACTAACATTAGAATCGTGTGGTATGAGGAGTAAAAACAAATGCTGTCTCTGAGCACTTACAGTTACACTGCGTGTAATACTGTAAAAACACAATAAAGTATGTCAGTTCACATATTATTTAACCCTAACCCTCTGAACTGTTTTTAAAGCCTAATGCTGCTTTCCAGCGTCAACATTCTCGCCATCATTTTTACAGAGGAGCATGTTTAACAATCCAGCTCATGAAATGGAGACTGACACGTGGACTTCAGAATAATCTGAAAATAAAACTGTAACTTAAGTTAGAATCTGAGGAATGCAGTCATAAAAACAAGCATTTCGTGAGTTCCAGCAGCAGAGGAGTGGTGGACACCCAGGCATGTCCTCCATCAATGTCGTCACAGGTGCAGCAGGTCGAGACCACCCAAAGACTCCAGATCAGTGGGGATGCAGAGGGGAGTGAAACACTGAAACCATATTCACCCTGGGGAGCCATTAATGTCTGTAAAGACTTCAATGTAATCTACTGTACGACTGGTGGAGATATTTCAGTCTAAAATGAATCAGCAGTGACTAACCAAAGGACCCACATCGCAGTTGGGTGGAGAATTCATGAGCATCTGTTTCCTCAGTCTTTGCCCCTTTAGCACTGAGTGACCCATAACCTTCCAGGCCACTTTTACCCATTTTCATGCATTTCCTCAGTGGTGTCATGGTCCCCCTGTTCTTTTATGTCCATGTGTCTCTCTTTTAGTTTTAATCTTCTGATTTCCATGTTTTCGAGTTTTTCTCCATGCCGTTATTTCACACCAGGGTTGTATTTACAATGTCCACCCATTCACTCACTCATCTGAATGTACTGACAGGGGCAGGCAGCTGCTGATTTCAAAGACACTTGATTCTAATGCAACTTTATAATAATGTATATTCAATTACACGTCACATACACAAACAGCGGCAGGATGTTTACATAAGAAATCTGAAGTGGAGGATAAAAGGAAAACAATTTTTGATCGATATTTTTGATTGATAATATGTGGTTGATGGCATATTTCTATACACCACTGAAACAAAACATTGTGATACAGATATGTTTACTTTTTAACCTTTCTAATTGCACTTTATCTGCCTACACAAGCACAGACTACAGCTGTAACAACATGATAATCTTGCACTTTGACATTTTTTGGATATCATGGATGCGCTGTCCTCCAGACCAAAGAAGAGAGGGGCCCTCTGGTTTGTCATCAGTCTTCAGTTCAAAAACCTGCATCTCTGATAGTATGGTGGGTGCATTATGCCTACTGTAGAACTGGAAACCTGCAGGGCTCCATTAATGCTGAAAGGCACACACAGGTTTTAGAGCAACATTTGCTCTCATCAACATTGGGGTTGCAAAAAGCAAGCTGCATTACAACTTGCCCCTCACATGTTTACTGATAACAACTTAAGTTTCATTGTGGTTTCTGTACATAAACTACTAAGAAGTGATCAATTCCTGTAGGCAGAGAAGGACTCTAACCATTTCATGTCTGAGATGTTACTGTACCAGGCATTCTCAGGGGGTCAGAAAATCCCAATAACGGGCCCCAAAAGTTGGTTCCAAGATGCATTCCATGGTGATTTTGACCTGATATAGTGTTCAACTTCTGTACACTGGTTTTGTGTACAATGTGGCTAGTTTGTAGTGCACTACATTGTGAATTAAAGGTTGAAATGGCCAAACAGCAGTACAAAATGTCTGACCCATACGTAATGGGGTAATTAGTGAACAAGTGGGCAGTCCGAACAGAGCTAAGGTTCCAGGTGGTGATCGCTCATTGGCACACAACTGTGTTGTCATTCATTACCTTCCTTTATCAATATTCTGCCTGTTTTTTTTGTTGTGCTTAACCAGATCACTGTCGTACCACCTAGTTCGGTTCCTGCCCTGTCTTCTCTGCCCTGTTATTCTGTGTTTCATGGACAGGATGACCTGCTCCTTCTGCGCCTCTGGTTTATGTCCTTTTCAGTAGGTATTTTCAGTGAATTTTTGCTTTAAGCATTTGCTTTCTGTGAGTCTACTTTTGGGTCCTCTTCTGACTTTAAACATCATAAGTGGAATGTTTTTTTTGTTTGTTTTGTTTTTTTAAATGAAACATCGTGACTTCTCCAGGCATCCAAATACCAACCACTTCTCATTAATCAATTAAAACGCTCAAACAAACTTAACTGGCAGTAAGAGGATTTTTTAAATAAGTTAACTTGGGTTTCAAGGGCTCCCAAAGCTAAATTGCTGCTATTTTCTGAAAGTTCATCCTCTGAACAGTCATTCGATTATTGAAATACACAACTTTACAGGAAATGAGAATTACTGGGTGACAAAAATGTGAAACAAACCTCAGCTCTTGAGGTCCCTGAGCAGCACTTTGCTTGGGTGGGGATGAGATTTATGAGCAGAAGGTGTCATGCACATCCTGTGATTCCTCTCTGGTGTTTCCGCATTTTGAGCAGAAACTTTACAAATCAATTTGAACCTGATGACTAAGACTAAAACTGCAGTATCTTCATGCCTTGAAAAGCAAATCACACACAATAGCCCCCTGATGCTTCTTTACTAATGCTGTTATACTGATAATGCCCACCAGACTGCAGTGAACAGCCCGGATCAGCCACACTCACATTCAAGCCCTGAGGAGACAAGTTTCTGGACAGATTCAGGCATCTTTTTATGTACATAAACTTGATTATGTGTGAGACTTCCCTGAGCAAAGAGGTTTAGTTTCCGTTTTAGAGAGGATTCAGTGGGTTATTATCCAATTTTATTTAAAACACAAAATTAGACAGCTGTTCAGTTTAGCTTAGCACAAACGTGGAAAAGAGTGTCCATATCAAACCAATATGTTTCAAATTGCCTGCTGATGGAGAACAAAAGGTGATTTTGCACTGTGTCACGTGTGGGTCTGTTTCTTGACTGAGGTCACGATGCCCACCCACAGCACAGTCTAACATATAACACTTCATAAAACCAAATACTGTTGCTCCACTGGCTGAGTGGTTGTCACTATGATGAATAAACAGAGAACAATCTGATCTTTATATGAAAATCAGATGAAGTTCCCTTTAAAGCAACAGATTACAACGCAGTTAAGGGTCTGTGGGAGGCCAGAAATGTGTTGAAATCAATTGAGCATGTTACAGAACAACCCAACAGATGAAATGTTTTTGTGACTCATTCACAGCCTGCACAGCTGTTTGCTATTGGACCTCTGACAGTTTGGAGAGAGAAGTGGTCAGAAATCAGACTCCAAGCTCGAAGGTCAGGATACACAAAGCTCACTACTGCAAGAATGACGCTCAGCACATCTGCACATCTGCACATCTTACCTTAATAAGTCATGTTCTCGATCAAGCATTGTCATTCAAGTGTTTGTTGCTCCACATTTAACTCTCGGCTGTGTGGAGAACAACACATCTGCTGCGTCTGAGACTAAAGTCCAACTGTGGCCTCTTTGTTTTGTATCATGCTATTGTGGTGCTGATGACTCAGTCTTTGTTCTTCTATTCATGAAAGTGGGAATGCCTGGAATGAATTTAGATCCTACGGCAGAGTAGGAAGGCCACTCCTCACAAGGCTTTTAGCTGTAAACAGCAGCAAAAACTTGGAGAAACAAGGAGATGGGGTAAAACAAACAAGAGCACAAAGATACCAGCTATGGTAGATACTTATACCAGCACAGACATAATCATCCCAAAATTAACTTTGATGAGCCCAAGGAGATAAAAGGAGAACGCACATCTTTAACCAAGAAAGAGGAGAGAAAAATCCGTTAGTTCAGATCATAACTGAATTTTCAGCAGTGAGTGATTCATGTTTGAAATAACTACAAATTGTACATAGCACTGCAGTGTGAATGGGCTATCCATCCATCCATCCATCCATCCATCCATCCATCCATCCATTGCCTCGTGTCATTGGTATTAGACTGTATAATATAAACCCAAAATATGCAGAACTGAATCACATGTCTTTCCACCTTTTCACACATATAATGAAACTTGAGTGCAAGTCGTGAGCAAACGAGGCAAAAAAAATGCGACATATCGTCAAAAATGTGCTGCATTTTTAGAGCGCTTGCATAAAAAGAAGTGCTGTTTGTGTGAATGGATGAATAAGTAAAACACTGTAAAGTGCTTTGCAAAAGGTAAATTGTGGCCCGTTTTTCATTTAGATACTACCACATGATGCCCGTTCAAATCTAAAAGATAAAAATTTGTTTGATTTCGTGGGAACTTTAGATTTTTATCGATTATTGGACCAGATCTGGCTTCATGGCATGATTTAAAAATCAGAATGAAACCTTTTTGGTTATGGTTTCATGCTTTGTTAATGTCTCACAGTTGACACTGAGTTGAATAGAAGGGGTGCTTAGATCAGGTTAAGGGTTATATACCATACGTGTTTGACTACATCATAAGATTTCACTTTGGCTTTTTTTTCGTTTACCTACTTTTATGACTTTTATGACGCTTAATGTCCAGCCATGATGGAGCCGTGTTCCAGCTCTGTGATCTAGATGTACTTACTCCTCACTTGCTTCTTAGGAAGCTGGCCATTTGTTGTCATGTCCCTCTTCCTTTGGCATAATTAACTCCATGACATGTCATTGTGCTGGAACTGGATGTCGTTATTGTCCTGTTTCCTGGCAATAGATTTATAGACGACATAAGCGTCGTGTTCTGCATTACATCCGTGTAGCAACCAGTGGTCAGAACTCTAAAGTTTGTGTGAGTCATCCTAATCTTAATCTATTTGCCTTCATCCGCAGAGCCAGAGTTTGTTTGGTGGCCGATAAGACGGAAAAGGAGGCTGCAGAGAGAGGTGTGAGAAAAAGTAAACAGGGAAATATAAATAGCTTTCATAGGGCTGGGGGCAGATTTATTGTCATTTTCCCTTCATATCACACAACCCTTTCTGGTTTTGTGAAATCATTTATACATATTTTTTATAGATTTTTGTGTTTATATTCATATCAATAAAATACCATAATTAATAAAACACAATCGTATGTACGAGTACTTTACATCCTATTAAATATGAGGAGTAATTTTACTCAGAGCTGCACATCAACCTCATGGTGGTGCTAGATGAAGTCGGGATGGCTGGAGTCACCATTTGGGATGGTTACACAGAGGAAACTTTAACCTTTTTGGTGACTTACCAGTTCCACCAACATGAGTAGCATGTATACTGATAAAAAATTAAAAAACTTGATCTCTTTTAATGCTACAATCTACAGGAGAGTTACAAACACATGGGCTTTATATTTGTAATAAGCTGATGTTTGGGTGCAACCCAGATTTATTGTTTGTGTAAGAAAGGCCAGCAAAGGCTAGCTTTCTAAAACACAGAGCTTGAGCCACTTTTGTTTTTCTCTGTAACATGTTGGTATGCATCCATGAACGATAAATCAGGGGGGAGGGGTCTCTGTAGGATAGCTCAGACCAGCAATAAAATTACTTCTAAAACCTTTATGGTGACCATGTGAAGAAGAATCATTTCTGATCAGGGTCTGACTGCAGACAGAAATAGTTTCAGTTCTTTCTGAACTCTTCATCTGGTTTTAATATTGGAAATGTGTTATTGATTACCTTTGTATTTGTAGAGGGTTTATTCAAGCCATTTTATTTACTCACTGTATGTTTTTGTATTGATTGTGTTTGCGTTGTCACCTGTTATATTTTTCTCCCCATGGCGTCCACTATGCTGCACATCAAACTTGAACTTTAACTAGAGATTTTTTAGTGTGAACGAAGTAAATGGCAATCAAGTAACAATAATACGATATATTTGGATACCTGAAAGTAAAAATCCTGCAGATAAGACATGGAAACACACACAATCATCTGTTTACAATGTGATTTTTATTGAAACACTGGATTACATTTTCCTACAACACTGATGTGGTTTCAAACTTGAAATAGTGAAATGTAAAAAAAAAGGTAAACACTATAACATTGGCAACATCTACAGAGTGAAAAGCGTATTTTTGGTAGTTTTACAGCAAAAGATCCAATTAACAATCACTGAATTTAATGAGGGGTGTTCACTTTGAGTAGACACTTTGGTATTTGGAGACAACAGGAATAAAAACATGCATTAAAAAATGCAAATAATAAATGCACTTTGACTATACTCGTCTTGATTTATTTAAATGAGCAATGCTGCTTCCATATATATTTGCCATTGATTGTAGCTTGCAGATACAAATATATCATTACAGGAACAAAAGCTAGTCTAGCATTCATCATAAACAAAATTTGTACGTCTTCAAGTCTTGAATCATGAAATGGAGCAACTCTGGGAGCATGTGAGTAAGACTGGTGGTGAATATACAATCTGAACAGCTGCTCTGTGGGAACACAAAACTGTCAATAAGTGAAATCTTCATTAAAAGTAGAAACCTTAAAATCTTTGATCACCATTTAGTCATGACTGCATACACCTAACATCTATCATTTTGTCCATGTTTAAACAACAAAATATTCAATGTCAGACCGACACATTGACATGCAATATACAAAAATAGAACAAAACAGAGCAATAAGCCACCATTTACTTTGAGTCTCCTTCACGTATCATCGCAGACAATGTTTACATGTACATATGTAGTACTTTGGGTGTCGTACAGTCGTCCATCAGTGGCTTAACAAAATCAAAAACATTTCAGAGGATATAACAAACGAAACGTTGTGTTTTCTGAAAAAAAATCAGTTGTGTAAATAAGTATTTTCTTACATTTTGTTCTTTCTCTTTTCATGTTGTTTTCATGTTTTTTTCTTGTGATTGTTTTGCTGTTGTGCTTTGTGAAATGTTTCATTACTCTTGTTGTGCTGTTGCATTATCAAACATGTTGCTGTGTTGTCTGGTTTTGTAGTATTTTGTGAATTGTTGTTGTGTTTTGCACCCTATGTGCACTGAAACATATCAACCACAATTTCTACATATGTATTTGTCAGCATCTTTTAAGCCATGATACTCTGGTCTCCGAGAATAAAACTAGACAGGTAACTGGAAGCAACAGTAAGCCTCAGTAATGGAAGGAAACATCATTATACATGTAAACAAGCCATTGATTTCAACTTCACCTCCTTTCTTTTTCTTCTCTAAGATTATCTATAACGCTGTATGCTTCACATAAAATTGAATTTGGCAGGTCAGCAGAGGCAAAAAAAAAAAAGAGAAAAAGGGGCCAAAAGGAGCACAAGATTTGGATGTTGACCAGTTTAACATGTCAATCTCATTCATATCTCAAACTGTTTTGTTCAGAACCAACGCAGGTGGTGAGGACAATATATTCATAATTGACAGCAGTTTTACAGCCTTTAATAAAGTGGCCAAATTCAATCTTATTTGGAGCACACTGCTAGCCCAGCACCCTTTCGGAGCCCTCAAGCTTTGACAAACACTAGACGGGTGGAGTAGATGAGGTCAGCCAAATAGAGGACGAAGTTGACAGCAGTGAGCACAGCTACCGCCATGAGCTTATCCCACGTACACAAACCCTCTTGGCTGCTGCAGTTGTACGGCCGATTTTTTGTTCCGCCGTGCTTGGGGTCAAAGTTGAAGATAGGCCAGATGATGGTGGCTGACAGATAGAGGACCACAGCCAGCAGGGCGTAGCCTGACAGAAAACGGGCAAACGGGAAGGGGAGACAGCCTGTGCATTCGCCAATGCAGAGCAGGATGATGGCCGCTGACAGGATGAAGCAGATGCAGTAGACGGACATGCAGTACTTGAGCGCATCGTGGCGGTCGTACACCACAGGTTCGCTGACGAAAACAAAGATAATGCAGGCCACAAAGGTCTCACAGACTTTCAGCAGGCCGGGAGCTGTGGCCATGTAGCCGGCCACCTCGCCTGGACGTGCCTTGCTGATGCTCACCTCGCTCATGTAGGCAATGGTGGCCAGGCAGGAGAAGACTGTTGACACGATACGGAAGTCACGGACCTCACTCTGGCCTGTGGAACCCTTGAGGAAGTAGAGAGGGAAGATGATGGAAGCGGACAAGCAGAGGAGGGCAGCGTAGCAGGCAAAGGTGATGGGGAAGTTCTTCCAGGAAACGGGGGCACGGGTCTGCAGGCCGAACAACTCCACCAGGATGACGATCAGAGTTCCGGCGAAGCTGAAGGCCCAGCAGAAGATGCACCAGTCTCCTGTGCCGTGGAAGATTCTGGCGCCATGCACGGCCACGGAGAATGCCACACAGGAGAAGGCCAGGGCTGCCAGCCGTGTCCACAGCAGAGGGTTGGAGTGCAGGACTATAGCCATGATGAGATTTCTTATCTAAGAGAAAGATAAGATGACAAGTTTTCTTCCTTTTGGGAGTCACGTTCTTAGATTTTTACCATCAGCCACTGAGGCGGAGAAAACTGTAAAAAGATAAGACAACAAAAGCAGAATTAGTATTCCAGAGTTTGACATACTTTTAAACTTTAAGCTGAAGTACACGCTCCAACCACATGAGGCTAACAGCTTGCAACTCTACCCAAACACACACTCTCCTCCTACATAGCATTTACTCAGGCGCACAATGTTGTTATTGTATTTTATGAATGGTAGACAAAACAACTCAGATCATGAAAACGCATTTCAAAACCACAAATAATGACTGCACTGTTGTCACGCTGGTCACAGCACGTTCGTATCTGGTCAAATCAGCTGGAGAACACTCTCTTTGCTGTTTTTTTCTTCTGGGAGTTTCTGCCTCGTATCAAACTGCAGACCTAACAGCATTCCTGCACTGACTGTTTTCCTCATTCCTCACTGCTCATATCCTTGGTGATAGGAGTGGCGCCGCATCCTCCACCAACTCCACAGTGTGTCTGTCATCATGCTCTAAACATGGCTCTCTTTATTTGTTCCACTACCCAGAGCTGCGTAGAGCTCCAGTTCTGAACTTCAGCACTTTCACAAGTGGAAAAATGTCATAGTACGCAAGTTGGAGAGTCTCTCTAGAGTACAAAATCAGTAATATGTCGTGTTTTTTTAAACAATGTTTTCATAGGTGTGACGGATAGTTCAGCTTTAGGGTGTGGGTTTAAATTTACTGCAGGATGCTGTCCTTTGACCAGAGTAGTGCCTTTACTGTCTCGTCACGTTCTTCCAATTTAAAAAGCACTTCTTCTACTGAATTTTTCCAAGAATTTTGTCATTCAAAACAAGAATTAAGGTTGATATTGTTATTTTTTAAACTCTTTCTACTGTTTTATTTCATTTATCATTTTTGAAATGTGAAACATAAGCTGGTAAAATTTTAAAATGTCTTACTGTTGCCATTCCACTTGCCTTCCTTCAACTTTATTGCTTCCAAAAACTTCAAGTTGGTTTGAATCTTATCTAAATTCTACATTGCAACTTGATAACCAGATGTGGTTAAACTAAATGTTCGCACAGTTCAGCCCCCTATGTTGCCACTGTTTACTGAAACAAACTGAAAGTGTTGCTCTTTCTGCCAACTCTAAAATGTCTCAGCTTGCAGCAAAGCAAGACAAATGTTCTGTTGCTGGCTGCAAGAGAAAATGAAATGTTCTTCTTCTTGAGGCTATTAGAGGTATTTATCCACAGCCAGAGTATTACCTTCAGTAGAAAACGGTCAGCACCCCCAGTTTGAAAAATCAGACAGGAAAATGGCATGGAAGCTAATGTATTGCTGTGAATTGGAAAAATAGCAAAGCATAATTTAAAAAAAGCCTTTATTTGCAGTCAGACCTTTCAAAATGGAGAGTTGAGCCACTGTATCTCTACCAGCAGTGTTCCCAGATATTGTGACACTGACAAGCAACCCGATAATGAAAATAAGCCCAAAATAAGTGCATGCCTTATAATTGTACCTGAAATAAATAAATGTTGGGAATTTTCCTTCATTTTGTGTTTATTTTGTTACACTTTGAGATTAAAAGCTATTGCTTTAGCCTGCAGCTTTTTTAGGTGATTTATGTTGAACACTGAGAATTGCTGTAGGCTACCTGTTTCAAGATAACTGTATTTGTATTTTTTCCCTCAGAGTCAAATATTTACATACGTAGATGTTTGAGTTTTATAGATAAATTTGATTTTGGCCACTACGTCTTAAACAACAAAGTTGCTCTAGAATATCCATTAATCTTGCTATTTGTATTTGTAGCGTCCAAATAAGCAACTACTCTTTAGCAACAAACCAACATACTGAAATGCTAATATTTGTAGGTTTAGCTGACCTGGAAACTCAGCCTACATGCCACCACACTGAACTAGTTGACAAAAACAGTACATTTTAATTCCAGCCATGGCAAACAGTGAAAATATTTATCAGTTGTATCGGCAAATTATATAAACACTTAACAAATAATGCAATGCTTTTCTGCCATCTGTATTACTTTTTGATACCATCATCCTCAAATCTCAGGTAGCATGTTGCGTAGCTAATGTGGCTAAAGCTACTATTGGCTTAGACTGTGAATATTGGGTTGAAAATTGTTTTGGCCACAAGCACCAGCTTCAAGATATTGGTAAATCATAATGTAATATTTTTAATCAGGATAGTCATACAAAAGTTGGCAAACTGACTTGATATTGTCTATTACAGTGCATAGCAATATGTTAGCTAGTAGTTTAGCTAGTGTTTTATTTTTGAGCAGCAAAAACCCTTAAATATTTTCTGATGTTTATATTCAGTAAACTATTATTCAAACCTTTAATTTGTAAGAGAAATAATGTGCTATTACTTGTCTTTCTTAGAAGATGCTTTCCTCAGAGATGTATTTGCCGCTTGACAATTTTTGGATTTTTTTGTATTATTTTAGATAACTTTAATATTTTAAATTGACTTGGCCAAAATGAATGTACATCATAAAACTGAACAGTTAGGGCCTGTTTTCCCCATATAAATGAAATAACAGACCAATATTTTTGCACAACTAACTATTCTCCTGCAGAACAAAAAAATTGTCCTTTTTATGTGATTTTCCTCTCGCTTTCAGCCGCTACACTCAGAGTAAATCTAACAAACTTGTGCCAATAAAAGGTTGTTGTGAGACTATTCCATTTCAAGAATGCAGGTGCTGTTTTAACAAGGACTAAACATTCAGACATGACATCCTTCACTGCACAACCAAGGTTTTTCCTGTTTATATAACTCAAATCGCATCTTGTGCTGCTGCATTTATTGTAATCTAATGAGACAACTGCCATTAGTACAGTACAGCTAATATCATTTTCCTCCACTAATGTGGGGTTCTGTTGAGAGTTGACGCATCATGGTTTACAAAGAATGACTTACTTGTCTCTCCTAGACCAAAAGCTAGTGTTTCTTGACCTATAGAAAGAACTTATTTTGCCACAGGTCTCTTTAAAAAACCTTAACTTAACCGTACTGGAGACTTTAAGCCACAAAAATACACAGTGGACATTTTAAAACATGAAGACACTCCAACCACACTAGTTGCTCTCTCTCCCATCCCTCTTGACATCCGTCCCCCACTTGGCTCCACAAGCACTGAGCTCCTAGTTCCCAGTTTACATAGAGAGACAGAATATAAACAGGGAGAAATGCCCAGTTTACATTAGTCCTATTAAACACCTATGGAGGATTCAAAGCCAGGGGGTGGAAAGCTGAACTGGTGGCACAGCGTGGCAATAAAGCAGAGAAGAAAATGAGAAAGAAGTGGAAAAGTAGACCTGCAAAATGTCCCACAGGATGACTGAGTAGGTAGGGGAGGGGAGGAAAAAAAGGGGAGAACATGGGGGAAGCCCTGTGCCTCAGCCACAAAAGGACACATAGTTTAAACACAGTGACGGAGTGGAATAGCAATAGAGTGAGTCAGCACTGGGCTCCTCTGTTTCACCACTTTTCCTTTCTCCCCACCTCCTCCCTAATTTCTTGTAAGATTTTCCAACTTGCTAATGCATTCCAGATGTGCAACAGCCTTCTGCTGAACAACTGGTAACTTTGTCATATTTGCCAGGTTTTTCCTTCCCTGTTGTTTCCTCTCCATACCTCCCTCCTCAAAGTCTGATTTTTGTGGCTGCTTCTTCTCTTTTCCATCTGTTGTCCCCTTTCACCTCTGTTCAATACTCCCTCTAAAGCTTTACAGTCAGGCTACCAATTATGCTTCATGCTAACCACTCGAAATAAACATATATGGATGGCTGATGGAAAAATCAATCCCGCTGGTGCCACCATGATTGCTTTGCTGCTTATGGCATTAAGTCAGGAAAAGAAATAGCTTCTGAAAATGGCACAAGAGAGAGAAATAGACGTGTGGAAAAAGCATGAAAAACACGACACAGTACTTCCCCAAATGGAAAAGATACTGAAAATAGGTTCACACATTAGAACAGTAAACAGGATGTGATAACATCATGCTTCTCTGTATAGCCACTTTCATATGTGCACATACACAGGGTTAAGATGTTCAGGAAACAAGTGTTTGTCTCAAGCAGAGAGGTCATGCACGTTGTTTGTTTCGTTGTCATGACACAACATCCCTTACTCAATTTCACCTCTAATCCACTTACAGCAGATCCGTGGGTCGAAAACACAAGACGAGCTCTGTTGGCAAACCATCCCAGTGTGCGTTCGCCAGAGCTCAATGCGAGTAAGTTGAGGTTCAAGCAGTGACCTTTCAAACTTTTGCTCAGTTTTTCCAAAGCATAAAAAATTCCAAACTTTCAACATTTTCCATACGTAACAAAATGAAAATGCATTTAGAAAAAGAAAAAAACCCACCACACTTATTCAACAAAGAGAAAAGGTAGGACACAGACCCTCATTTAAATGAAAAACGTATTGGTCAACAAATAAAATCAGTGCCAGAACTATTAAACCATGTTTTGGAAAAAAAAAGTGAGCAAATCCTCCCCTTCAGTGTGAAGAGCATGTGTCAGTGTGAAAGCTGTTTTCAGGCTCAAGCAAAGGTTCATTCATTGACAGTGAAGGTGGGTGTGCCCCCTGCCACACCCTGCTCCCACCACACACAACATAACAGCCTGCTGAGGACAAACTCACATAAACAATCTAAAAACAGACATTCGTGACAAATAATAGCTCTCTTTCGACAGATATCGTAAAAATCCAACTTTAAAATCAACACGTCGATTGCTATAATTGTGAAAAATACTCAAGTTTGTACCAAAAAAAAGACAAAGAATGTACAAAAAGAAGGAAAACTTTCCTGCTTTTTAAAGCTTTTTAAACATCATGTTGTTTCAAGCCCGCAAATGTCTGATGATGTAAAGAAAAACGCTCCAAAAAACAGACATTTCTTTCCACATGTGCGCAGTTTTTATATAGTTCGCGTTTTGAATTCTACATTATTCTGCAGGTAAACAGCACGCAACAAGTTGGATGTTAAATCTTCCCCTTTAACAAACTGAGTGTGCCCACAAAACACTTTGCTTTACCCCAAACATCCCCACATTACTTTGGTTTAATTCAGATGTGACCTACCTTTCTGGTGCTTGGCTGCAGCTGTTCTCTGTTCAGCAGAACATTCAGTTGTAAAGAGTTGCAGCTCTTCAGCCCCCTGGCTGGATTTACTAGCAGCCCAAAGGAGCAGCTCCCCGCCCAGAAAACCAAATTAGGCATTAACATACTGCACCGTTACTCACATCTGTCTGAACTCCACCTCCTCCACCCTGCTCGTGACCGGAGACGGGTCTGCCTACACCCACAGTGCAGAAGAGGCTATTCCCTCCCGAATAGAGATATTCTCCACTAGCTTCCTGCATTTTAAAATTTAAGAGCTAATAACTGCTGTTTCTTGAATCAAACACTAAGTTATTTAGAATTGAATAGAAAAATACTTTATTCATCCCCCAATGGGGGGAATTAAAAAACGTGATCATTTCATTAGCCTTGTGCACTTCAAATAAATGTGATTTTAATTCTTCCAGAGTGGCCAAAACATCTAAACATGTGCAAATTGTCGGGCATGAAAACTGAAAAAATTGTGTACTATTAACGTTTAAACCAAAAAAAAAGGAAGGAGCTTGTTAATTAATTCAGAAATGCATTCATACAGTTTTGGAAACCCCCGTGAAGCATTACTAATCTTTTTTTTTTAATGTCGTCATTGTTTGCGTCCTGTTTGCGATAGCGTTTCTATCGACACGAGCCGAAATGATGCTAGATATTTATCAAAGCTATACTCTGAAACTTTGTGCTCGGAGGTTATTTGTATACGTTGCCTGGCAACAGCAGCAGTAACCCCTGGCAACCACATTTATTTAGAGTTGAAAAAAAATCACACGTTTCCTGACCAAGAGAGGAAAATCTACCATCACATGCACTTTCTGACAAGATTTCTTTATCTAGATAAAATGGCTCACTGTTTTTACAGTTAAAATTTGCAATTTCCTTCCAGTCAGAGACTACACACTGCGTGAGTATGTAGAAAACAGCAATCAGACAACAGCAGTTGCACAGGGTGTATTCGAGTAATTTAACTTTTTCTTTGAAAGATGATAAGCCTGTATTGATTTGAAAGTTAATCAGTTGAGTATCATGATGCCTTTGTATGTGTTGCATTGAAACACTCTGTTATAGTCGAGTAACTACAGCTTTCTGGCATATAAATAACGACAGATAAGGTATTTGTAAATAGATAATTGTGGAATAGGAGTATAAAGCCATGAAACGGGGAAAAACACAAGTGTATTTCTTTGAAACTCCGGGAAAAGACCAAGATTCCACTTCCGCAAATGACAAACTGCAAACATGACCACGATTTCTGGGCTTGCTGATGCTTATTATGAGGAAATCTGTGAGTAAGACATTTCTAAATGAACACAGTAGTTTGAGAGCTTTGTTCTTTTGTTCCAAAACTGAGCTTAAAAAAAAAATCTTTAAAAAAACTATTGAAGCAAAACAACAAGGACCTCAATTAAAAAAAAAACAACAACAAACTAACAAGAACAACAATTATTTTTTCTCTTTCGAAAATAAGCATGTTGTTACTTTTTGTAATTTTTACTCGTGCCACCAGGCGGCGCCAGATTTCAAACCAAACTGAAAGGCTGTGACGTAGAAGTGTCGTCGACGGTTTTACAACAGAAACGTCAATATTCTGAGACCTTCAGTTGGTGGCTGCAGTTTGGAGAACATCATGGCGTCAGGAACGGGAGAGTCGGCCAGTGGACACGATGCAGAACTGGACGAATTATTGGACAGTGAGTGGTGACATTAAGGTGTACACGAGGGGATCTTTTTTTCGCAGATTAGTGCGGTTTCTGCTGGTGTTGAAGCGGATGGGTATTGTCGCCGGGACCCCGCTCTGTTTCACTGTGTCAGCGGTTCAGCTGCTCGGTGGGACCTCCGGACCGGAGGCTCCGGTGAAGTAACGTTAACAGTTAACAGTTGAACGGCCGCTCGTGGCATTCCGCATTATGGAAAAATAAAGCAAAGACAACTCGTCGTCTCAAAGTTTGACAACCTTTGTTTACAGGTTGAGCCCAGTTTGTGCGGCGCGCAGGTGGACTGTAACTAAACAGGCCTGTTTACTCCAGGGCTGTATTTCAGTAGTCGATTTGAGTTACTTGTACTTGAGTATCTAATGTTTGTGAAACTACAACACTGCGTTCCAGGGATAAATATTGTAGTTTAACTCGATGGCTTGTAGTTTTTTCAAGACGTATGTGGAACAAACGGGGCCCTGAGCACAGATTTAGTTCAAATACCTGTTGGGACAGCTAGATACAATGCAGATGTCTTAAGGTTTTTGATGGTTGTTTTTACAGTGATTCTGAGACTTTTTGTACTAACTTTGCTTCAAACTGTGTCTCTTTTTGCTTACTTTATGCATCTGTAACAAATTTGTGTTCCATGCTGGTTATTTTGCAGTCAGTAGAGACTAATGTTAACAATCCCTGTAAACAGAAGCCCTGTTGTTATTGTTTTATGTACATCTTTTAATCTAAAATGAGATATGTATGCATATAAAAGTATATGTATATAACAGAGGTGGTGGTTGCTCTACAGGTGGTACATATATGACATAACACTTGATATATAACTCTTCAAATACACTGCCTGGCCAACAAAAAAGTTGCCAACTGGATTTAACTAAGCAAAATAGGTAAGAGCCTCCTATTGGACAATTACTGCATGGGCGATTATCTTTCAGCTGGCAACAAGTTAACCCCAACTGAAGCAATTTGTAGCTTTTCATTTCTTAAACAACCATGTTGAAAGATGCATCCCGTGGTTGTGGAAAAGATGTTAGTCTGTTTGAGAAGGATCAAATCATTGGCATGCATCTAGCAGAGAAAACATCGAAGGAGATTGCAGAAACTACTAAAATTGGGTTAAGAGCCGTCCAACGCATTCTTAAAAACTGGAAGGATAGTGGGGAACCATCATCTTCGAGGGAGAAATGTGGTCGGAAAGAAATCCTAACCGATCGTGATCGGCGATCACTTAAACGTTTGGTGAAATCAAATCACAGAAAAACAACAGTAGAACTCAGGGCTATGTTTTATAGTGAAAGTAAGAGCATTTCCACACGCACAATGCAAAGGGAACTCAAAGGATTGGGACAGAACAGCTGTGTAGCCCTAAGAAAACCACTTATCAGTGAGGCTAATCGGGAAAAAAGGCTAGGGAGCAGAAAGATTGGACTCTGGAGCAATGGAAGAAGGTCGTGTGGTCTGATGAGTCCAGATTTACTCTGTTCCAGAGTGATGGGCGCATCAGGGTAAGAAGAGAGGCAGATGAAGTGCTGCACCCATCATGCCTGGTGCCTACTGTACAAGCTCTGATCTGGGGTTGCTGCAGTTGGTCGGGTCGAGGTTCGGCAACATTATGCGCCCAAAGAATGAGGTCAGCTGACTACCTAAATATACTGAATGACCAGATTATTCCATCAATGGATTTTTTTCTTCCATGATGGCACGGGCATATTCCAAGATGACAATGCCAGGATTCATCGGGCTCAAATTGTGAAAGAGAGGTTCAGGGAGCATGAGACATAATTTTCACACATGGGTTGGCCACCACAGAGTCCAGACTTTAACCCCATTGAGCATCTTTGGGATGTGCTGGAGAAGGCTTTACGCAGTGGTCCGACTCTCCCATCATCAATACAAGATCTTGGTGAAAAAATAATGCAACACTGGACGGAAATAAATATTGTGACATTGCAGAATCTTATCGAAACAATGCCACACCGAATGAGTGCCGTAATCAAAGCTAAAGGCGGTCCAACGACCTTGGACCGAGTGTGTGACTTTTTTTTGTAGGTGGCGACTTTTCTTTTGGCCAGGCAGTGTATTATCAAGTATGGTTTTTATTCTATCTTTTTTGACGGGGAGGGGGGAAAAAGATTAATTTCGGGGGATAAAAATGTTTTAATACGCAGGAAGCTCTGGCACAAACAGAACTGACCCTTACATCAGCTTAAATGCAACACTTTATGTCATCTCGACTGCATCACTGACTATTTATTTTCAAGAAAACAAATCATAAAGTCAAACTTTTTGTTTAAACAAAGAGGCCAAATGAATAAATCCCTTCATATGAACCATTTCCTTTCGAATAAAAGAATAGTTTTATATGTCTGTAGGCTGAACTGTTCATCACTAAAACATTTATCAGTATGTTGAGATAAGGAATAACCTGCATGTTGACTTTAGTTATTTGGTTGCCACTTCTAATGAGCTGATAGTGGAATAAGTGTACACTTACTGGCCAGCGACCGGCTCAGTTGTGATGTCATCTCTTTCCTTCAGGTGCGCTGGATGACTTTGACAAGGCGTCTGCTCCTCCAGCTCCAGCTGAACCTGCAGCTGCTTCCTCTTCAGCCGGCGCCGGTTCAGAGAAGGTCTGCATCTGGTTCCGTCTGCTTTTCTCTGCGACTGTCTTCTTGTGTTCTCTCTCTTGTCTGGAGCGTACAGATGCTCTTTGTTCAGGTTGTGAAAGATTTTCAGCTCAGCTGGTCACAACAAGTTTGGTATTTAAGATATTTTAGATATATTATTTCAAGAACTAAAGAAATAGTTTTGTAGCTGTAGCTTTTTTCTTTAGCTGTGGCAGAAAGTGAGATCTGTGTCTAGTTAATTGAGGGGAAAATAGTTTTAAAGTCTGAAACTAAATTGGCAAGATGGAAAGGAAATGTAAAAGTTTTTCAGGTTATATAAAGCAGTTGTTAAGTGCAGCCCGTCATCACTTCAGTATAATGTTCTACTTATGCTTTTCCACTTGTAGCCGCCTCTGCTTGAGGACTCCAAACTCTTTGAGACCCTCTTTGAGGGGGACATGGCTGCCCAGGCCAGGGAGGAATGGGAGAAGGCCATGACAGAGCTGGCCCAAGAGGAGCCAGAACTGCTTCAGCACTTCCATAAACTGTCCGAGGCTGCAGGCAAAGTTGGTAAGAGTCATCATTTATTTGTGATTTATCTATAATCTTTGTCTCACTCTGGTGTTCATGTACTTTAAATGTTATCTTCATATTCTCAACAGGCACCGACACTGCCTCCCAACAAGAGTTCACCTCCTGTCTTAAAGAAACCCTCCGTGGCCTTGCAAAAAATGCTGACAACCTGCAGGTGGGTCCAGTAGGTAATGAACAATCATTTTGAAGCTGTCAGATGGAAGTTAAACCTATTCTTTTTGGACGATCTGTGTTGGATCCTATCAGTCCTCCGGACTAGCTGGAGACGACCTGGTCAAGACTCTTGAAGGCCTGGGGTTGGATGAAGGCAGTGAAGGAGGTGGTGAGGATGGGAACATCCTGCCCATCATGCAGTCCATCATGCAGAATCTTCTCTCTAAGGAAGTGCTTTATCCATCTCTCAAAGAGATCACCACCAAGGTGTGTGTCTCTGCTTTATCAGCAGATACTCTTCAGCGTAACCATCGGTGTATGTAGTAACTGTAACTTCCCTTCGCAGTACCCAGAGTGGCTGGAGACCAATAGGTCAAGCCTTAGTTCAGAGGACTACCAGCGCTATGAGCAGCAGGCCAAAATCATGGGCGAGATCTGCAAGCTCTTTGAGAAGGAGGAGGAGCGTGTAGAAGACAAAGAGAGAACATTCGAGAGCGTCATGGACCTGATGCAGAAGGTGACGCATCTCTTGTCACACACAGCAGCCGAACATTAGATTATAGATGTTAAAGACAAAAGTAAACAGATTATGTTTTGATTTTTCCGACCGCCTTTTGACAGATTTAAATGTTAAAATCTTTACATGCATCTCGTTGTTGGTGTTTGGAAACCAGCTCTATTGTAACGCTCGTGTTTTATCAAGAGTCTCGTAGCTGCAGCATTTATTTGGGCACCAACTATTTTTCTAGTGGAACTGTAGTAGGCTAGTTTGGGTTAAAGCCAGTGGTGGAAAGCTTCCAGTGCAGACACCGCACAAGTCTTTACCAAATTTAAAGTAAAGGCACTTAGATTAAAATGAGGATTACTAAAAAAAAGTAAAGCCTCAAATGTTTTTTTTGCAGTAACTTGGCAGGCGGGTAGTCTGTGAGCAACATGCCGTCCTTGTTCTTATCATGACTGATGGTTGTCTTGTTTGGCTTATTGTCATGTAACAGAAGGATTTTGGAACAGACGGGTATCTGAATGCCCCTGCAAAATGTCTGCGATCTCTGGACTCTGTGTACCATGGTGCCCTGAGATCTGTTACAAAGCACTGACTCCCCACTCTACCTTTATATGGCAGAGTTGAGTGGCCTTCATTGGCTGCACGTCATCTCTCACATTGGCCCACTTTTATATTTATATATAAAGCCGTTTTAGGCCTACTCCCCCAATATTTATGTGGCTATATTACAAGAACCCAGAGTCCTTACTCTGTACGCACCAACGACCGCTGTCTATTAAATGTCCCCAAAGTTCGCACTGAATTCGGCAAGCACTCCTTTGTGCATTTTGCACCCGCTGCTTTCACTGCAGAACACTCTGAACCTGAAGGAACTAGTTTCTTTTGGAACATTTAAAAACCCTGTGAGTAACTTGGAATCAGCCTCATTATGTTTTTGCTCCTGCTTTACATGAAAGCCCCATTATTTAACTTTTTTGCACTGATCTGACTGTATTTGTATTTGTTTTTTTTGTTGTTGTTTTGTTGTTCTTGGCCAGGCTTTGCTTGGGAAAGAGATCCTTGTGTCTCAATGGGACTGACCTGGTTAAATCATGGCTAAATGAAATAAATAAATAAAAAATCTCCCTGATGGAACTGTAAAAATATTGGATGCATAAAACCTTTGCACAGTATCACTTTGATTAGCTGATAAGCCTCAATGATGCAGGTACTAAAGTCCCCTGATTCAAATCTGCCAGTACGAGAAAAGATGTTAAAATCCACATTCAAGTGATGTAGAAGGTTCATTCATTTATTAGATTTGTGGACGGGTTTTAACACCTGGGTTGAAGAGAGGTAGGAGGTACATGCTGTTGAAGACCTGAAAGAGACGGACATAAAAACTGTTGTTTTTATGAAGGAATGTAGACAGTAAAGATAAAGAATGAAACCGATCACTGATCGTTATTGTTTTACTTACAGTTGCAAGATCTCGGCCAGCCGCCCAAGGAGTTAGCAGGAGACACGGTGAGTTACAGCTGTCAATCTGTTTGTGTAGCCTGTAATAATCCTGTGTGGTCTTGAAGAACTCGTCGGGGTGTTTTCAGATTTGATTTGGAACAATTAAAAAAAGGGCCACATGAGGCGCAGTGAAGCGGTTAACTCGACTGTCAGAACGACCGTTCACGAGACTTTTCTCCGTTCTTTTTATTCACGTAAACCCAAATCATCCGAGTGTGTTTGAGTTTAAAAAGTTGACAATTTTTCTCCCAAATAAAGCGAACTAACAGGAGCATCAAGAGCTGTTTTTTTTTTTTTTTTTTTTTTATGTTAACTTTATATAAATAAAAAAATAAGTACAAGCAAGTGTGAAGCATCTTTGTAAGGCTCGTTTTGCTCTTAGCTCGTCTGATCTGGACTTTTAGACCCTCACTTTGAGTGGAACAAAAGTTACAGGTATGAAACCCGCCCTGTACCGCTCTCCGGACAGAACGACACAATCTTGTTGCAACCAAAAGAGTTTACACCAGGCTGCTGTTGGGTCCAAAAGAAAAACTGAGCCACATTAAAGCATGAAATGAGGAGGAAGAAAAACATACAAATACCAACAGGTACAAATATTCACTGAATTCTCGCTCTGATGTTTACTGTCCAAAAAGAAACAAAAGCTTGATTTAACACCTTAAAAAGTACCAACAGTTTCTCTGTTTATTTTTAGATGAGACATGAGAGTGCTTAAAGTCGGATGTAGCAAACGTAGATGATGATTAAAAAGAATGCATAAATCAATCAGATGCATTCAGGTTGAAAAACTGGAAGCCTGGTTCAGGTTGTCGAGTGTGAAAAGGCCTTGAAAACAGAGTTGAGCGGAAGTGTGTGAAGAAGATAGAGTATTTTAGATGGTTTCCTCATGACTGAATTCTTCCTCTCTCTTCTTCCCCTCCAGCCTCCTGGCTTTAACTTTGACATGGAGTCTCTCAACCTCCCAGGAGGGCCTGGAGCCGGGGCGGCAGAGCAGTGCTCCATCATGTGAGGAGGTGGCGGTGCGGTCCATCAGAAGTTCTGGAGTCAAACTGTCCCTCTGTGTTTGTCAGCAGCAAAGAGGGACGACAGAGTGTGAAACAAAGGTCAGGAAGGAGTCGCACCAGACCATCGACACAGTTCTCCTTTAGGAAGAAGGTGTGCGCAGACAAGAGGAGCCACGAAAAACAACAGAAAAAGACCCACTCAAACACACTTCTTCTCTGTAAAATCACTGAACGCACAACTGAGAACGTCTGATCTTTTCTGCCACAGTTTGTCAGCAGTTGCCACAGCTCCTTCACCGATAATTTTAACCGGATTCCGCTCAGAAGAAATGACCACCGCCGTTCTTCTTGTTTTTTTTACATACCGTTTAGCCTCATGGTAAATTCTATCACGCCACTTCACGGGTTCAAACGGTGCCTTTTTTCAGAATGAACTTAAGTTATTGTTTTAGGTTTTATTAAAGTGAAGATTCTGCTTTCATTCTGCTCAGCCACTCGGGTTATAGTTTTAGAAAAAACATGGATTTACAACGTCATGCCAGGTATACACGAAATAAGTCACATTTTTTTTCGGTAATAAATAAAAAACGTAATATCTGTACAGGATTAAAATCATTAAGACGATTATTAACAAACAAGAAGACTTGAAACAAATAAATGTATGTTTGTCAATTATTTAAAAAATTAAAAGACCCGAAAGAAGTTAGCGCCTTGTTAGGTTTCCAGCACCTTTAATGAGACCCATTCCTAACTTGTTATTCCCCATTCCCAAGTATTGATTTGAAGTGACGTACATTATTATTCCCGGATGCCTTTGCTGTGGTTGCGGTGATCATTACAGTGTTGAGTTACTGTGCAAAGTGCTTCCTATGTGATTCCCAGTGTGTTTAATGTACAGTGGTGGTTCCTTTTGGTTTGGAGTCCCTGCTGGAAAAGACAAATATTTGATAGTATGAGCCCAAGTCCATTAAAGGACACCATGTTCTTTTCAGAAAGGGTGACGGGCAGAGTAGCAAACATCACAATGTGTCACACGAGGACAGAAACATGTCTGTAATCCATGCAGATGCTCTGCTGGGTAAAACACTAACAGCCTGACGTTAGCACTTTTTGGCGGCGGTTGCCGGGTTTGTTTGCTACAGCGGCTGCTATTGCCAGTGGACAAAAGTTTGCCTCCGTTACCACATAGAGAGGTCCAGAAATGACACGACCATCAGCCCATCAATAACTACAATAAAAGGGTACTTTCAAAGGATTGAGTCAGCTGTGCACTGAAAAGAGATTAGATTTACATCAAACAGCTGAGGGGAGGCTGCTGTGGAGGGTTATAAAGACCTGTGTTTTTAATCACGGGGCGGTGGGGTGCAAGCTTTTCAGCTCTCAGGGCCGACGGAAACCCACAGAACTGTTAAAGAAAATGAAAACCTGTCATTTGACACCACTTTGTTTTGTAAATATATTAATTAAAACGGTGATATCATGCAACTTGTTTTGGTCCTGTGGGTTATTTGCCTTCTTTGTTCCTACATTAGTTTTACCATCTAATAAAACTTACTTTTTACCTATTTATATTTTACTCTTCACGTTCACTTCTTTACAGGCACATATTGTACTTTTGTCGACTTCGTTTTGTGGGCTGCAGTTCAATTTTAAATCCTTAATAGTCACCACATTATACGACATAGTGCATTGCTTTACATTGAATCATTCTCTAACAATATGTGAGATCTGAAATGAAGTAACTTTCCTTTAAATGACCAGAACATGAAACTCCAGATGGATCTGAAGCAGCGCACAATAGCTATGAAACATTCATGTTTCCACTTGCAAGAAAATATTGTGAAACGTTCAAAGTTACGAGGATTTCTGCAATAATTACATAAACTTTGGTCTTGAGTTACAATTCCAGGCAAAAGTGAAAAAACTCTTGAATTTTTCTGTAACAGACCCCATTATGTGTTTTCTGTAGTTGCTCAGAAGGCTTGCAAAGCATTTATGAGGAATTTTGAATCCTTCTTCCTCACGAAACTGCTTTATTTAATCTGTATCTTTGCGATAGCTTTATTGGAGAATCCTCTTCAATTGGATTCTGGTCAGGACTCTGAGTTGGACACCCGTCCACCTTTCCATCTGTCTTCCGTCTTTAAACTTCTCATCATCGACTGCTGCTGTACAATTCCTTTATATGTTTTGATGGAATAGTTTCCTCAATGGGCCTCACGCTGGTGTCATGGTTACCACTGATGCCTCAAAGCAAGAAGGTTCCTGGGACGAATCCTGGCTGGGGCCAGTTTCCATGCAGTCTGATACACCCTCAGTGTTTGCAGGGCATGCAGACCCATACCATGATGCTCCCTCCTCCATGCTTCACAGTTTAACTGAGGCTAGGTGTGCATTGCTGTTTCCCCCCTGTGAACAGTGAACACTTTTGCCAAAAAAAACTTAACTTTTGTCACACATTTCTTCCATAAGTGTAAAGGACTATCAGTGTGGTGTTTTGCAAACTTTTTAATTTTTTTTTAGAGATTTAAGCAAGAGTATTTTTCACCCTCCGGGTCTTTATTTACCTCTTTCATGAACATCCAGTCTAACTTTTGCTGCCATTTCCCTGCTCTAAGCATCTCTATAATGCTTCTTTGAATGAGAAAGTGTAAAATATTATTGATTATAACTTTATGTGATGGGATTTCCTTGGCTTTAAAGTAGAAAGTACCAATCCTTTTTGTATAACTCTGTTTTTAAGGATTGTGAATGCTGGACTTTTACAACAGTCCATTACCGGGACCATTTTTGAACAGTTTCTTTGTGTTTACGCTTGATATGTTTCCCTTTTTTAATTTATTTTCATGCACATTTTGTCCGGTGGTGAAGACCATGAGATGCAGGTGGAAATGCCCCAGTTAAAGAACAGTTGACGTTAACACCTCCATTTTTCCTAACATTTTAAGATGATTCGGAAATAATATTGTTTGGTTGAGAGCTTCAGACCTGCTGGACTAAACTGGACTGGACTAAACTGGACTGGACTAAAAACACAAACGCCCTCTACAGGAAGGGCCAGAGCCGTCTCTATTTTCTGAGGCGGCTTAGGTCCTTCAACATCTGTCGGACAATGCTGCGGATGTTCTATGAGTCTGTGGTGGCCAGTGCCATCCTCTACGCTGTTGCATGCTGGGGCAGCAGACTGAAGGTGAAGGACGCCAACAGACTGAGGAAACTCATCCGCAAAGCCAGCCACGTTGTCGGAGAGGAGCTGGACTCTCTGACAGCAGTGTCAGACAGAAGGATGCTGTCCAGGATAAAATCCATACTGGACAATCCTGCACATCCTCTTCACAGTGTGTTGGTCAGCCACAGAAGCACCTTCAGCCAGAGACTGATTGCACCACGATGCACCACAGAGCGCCACAGGAAGTCATTCCTGCCTGTGGCCATCAAACTGTACAATTCCAGTGTCTGACATTACTTCACCATGTGCAATAACCCGGTCATGTGGAATAACAATAATAATTAGCTACTGAGTAGCATTGTAAATACTGTTTATTGTTTATTGTATTTTTGTACATATTGATATTTTTATTTTTATTTTTTTCCCTATCTTATTCTTGTTAATCTTTTCTTTTTCCTGTAATGAGAGCACTGCAACAAAGGAATTTTCCGCAAGGGATTAATAAAGTAATTCTGATTCTGATTAAGCGTACTTTGTAGTTTTATCTGCAGCGCATACAATGTACTGAGAGGCGTTGTTCTAACATGAGTCCACATTTTAAAGGTGCCGTTATAGCGTTGTAAATAAAGCGCTATAGAAGTGTAGAAATTTGACACTTCGACTGGTCATGACAGCATTTAGTAAGCTGGGCTCCCGTCATTTCAGTTCTATGTGCTGTATTTCTATTCGCCGCTGCCGTGGAGCTTTCTGCGTCAGATTTTGACTGCAAAACTTTATTGTTCAAAGCCGGAAGACAGAACGGACTACGTGTCAGGAAAAAGGAGAATCGGCTAAATGGGCGAAGGCGATCGGGCCCCCTGAGTCAACCTGTTCTGCAACATTTGAAAGGATTTTCGTTTTTGAGTTGGAGTTGGGTTTGGTTTTTTCCCCCCCACAGTATTTAGAGCAAGGCATTAACAGCGGACCAGCGACGATGTTAACAAAATTTGAAACGAAGTCGGCCCGAGTCAAAGGTGAGAGAATGCTAACTACAATTAGCACAGACGCTACCGTTAGCTATCTGATGTTACACTTATCAGTTTTTAATAATTCTAAAGTGACTGAAAATTAATATATTATTTGCTTTAAGATGTTTATCCAGTCAGAATCAGTACTGCAAAGTTGTCTATGACTGACTTTGTTGAGATGTAATGATATTTGATGGACACTGCTGTATTTGTGTAGCTAACTAGCTAACATAACAAACCATGACTTCCTATAGTCCTTATAGTCAAATTTTATGTTACATTTCAGGCCTGAGTTTCCATCCCAAAAGGCCATGGGTTCTTGCCAGCTTGCACAATGGAGTAATCCAGCTGTGGGACTATCGGATGTGCACACTGATTGACAAATTTGATGAGCATGATGGTAAGAGTGACGTGTCCGGCGTAAGATCATATTGTTTAGTTTTCACACTGTTTGACGTAACGGAAATAATGTTTTTTAATATGGTCTTGCCTTCAGGTCCCGTCAGAGGAATTGATTTCCATAAGCAGCAACCTCTTTTTGTGTCTGGAGGAGATGATTACAAAATCAAGGTGAGACTGAGGCACTATTGAATGGTGTACTTTTATGTACAATATATATATATATATATATATATATATATATATCTTGCTACTTTTGTTTTCATAGTAGTTAGATTAATGCCTAATAAATTTTGTCTTAACCAGGTGTGGAATTACAAACTGAGACGCTGCCTCTTCACCCTCTTGGGACACCTGGACTACATCAGAACCACTTTCTTTCACCATGTGAGACACTTTAACACACGCTTGGCTTGAACATGCATCTTTAACCCATTTTGCAGTGGTTAAAAACCCCCACTAATGTCTAGTTCTTGGATATAGTGAGTTTACATGGTCATTTTCTCTGAGAATGCTGTTTATTCTCTGCCTCTGTGTGGTTGACACCTCAGTTGTCTTCTTGAAGCAAGTGTACCTGCATTTAAAAAAGAAAATGTTTAAGCATACTGCTCATGATGTAAAATCAATATTTGTTGACACTGTTACAAGTGGATAGCTTCACTTGAGGAAGTTCACATCTGGTATTAGAATCAATCTGCAAATGAATCTGGAGCAACCCCTTTTGTTATCATTTCTCATCTTTACATTCAAGCAAACATAGTTTTGCGAATCCACAGCTACCTGGACCTACATGGCTCAGTACCAGAGCCACTCCGTAACAATTACAGTGAACATCACCCTGTTTGTGTGACACAGTTGTTCGTGTAAATGTTCTCCGTCTTTAACTGTTTAAACAACCAACATCAAAACAAATGAATAATTATGGTTGTGTTGACCTATCCCCTGCATGTACACTGGGACAAAAGAGAGTCGTCCAGTTAACTGGCTAACTCGTACTGACTGAGCGGTTTCCCAAGACTGTATACTGTCTCTTTTAGTGAAATAATGAGCTCTTACATTACCTATAGGATTACCCTTGGATTCTGAGTGCTTCAGACGATCAGACCATTCGCATTTGGAACTGGCAGTCCAGGACCTGTGTGTGGTAAGACACACTTAGTGTTATTTCTTATTGTTAGGAGTAAAGTTGAGATTTAACATGAAAGTAATTACAAAATAATGGCTATTTACCTTGTTTACAGGTTTTTTAAATTCCTTTTGACACTATATAATCACTTTTGTTTTGTCCTAACATGCTAACATGTATATTATCAGTCTTTTTATATATACATATATAAAATTTTGATTATTAAATTCTTTATTTTTGCATTAAAACTATGTACCAATACTTAAAAATGCTAATTAACACATTTGATTGGCCCTGAAGACAAATACAAAGTATTTTTTATGTTTGTTCTTTATTTCTTGTCTGCAGTGTGCTGACCGGTCACAATCACTACGTTATGTGTGCCCAGTTCCACCCCTCTGAGGACCTGGTGGTGTCAGCCAGTCTGGACCAGACTGTGCGAGTGTGGGATATCTCCGGTGAGGGTTTGGGGACAGCGGACCAGAGTGGATAGTGGGCTGGGTTTGGTTGAGGGGTTAGAGACAGTGGCTTAAAGGATGGAGAAGAAGACAGGAACAGGATCGGTGTCAAGTCCTTCTTCTTCTCCACTTTGTAGAGGACAAATCTCTGTGGGCTGTTTGCAGAAACACCTCTCCCTTTAGGACAGACGGACATTCGATGGACTGCCAAAGAGATTTAGAGTGTGGCATTTGTCAGGGAAATGCTGCACGGTGAATACAGCTCAGACAGTTAGAGCGTAGTTTAAAACAAATCTAAATATTGGAGAGGTGTTTCTGTGCCTTTGCATGCTCTTACAATGTGTGATGTACTTTTTGCATTCCTGTCACTTCTTGTTTTCACACTAACCAAACCATTTCTTCGCTCTCATCTACTTGAACTTTCCCATGTGAACATGCCAGAGACGTGGATCTCTGACACTCATCTGCCTGGTCTTTGTGCACTTTGACATTCTCTGTGTGTGGAGCATGATTGCATCCATCTGAACTGTATTTAAGATCACCAACATGACATAACTACAGCATGTGCAGTTTTCATGTGTTGGTCTGCATGCTTCATGTATGGCCAGATTCATCATGGCCAGGTTCACTTTGCACTCACACTCGCATTATAGAAAGTTCAAACTGCCCCCCCTCCCTTTTTTTTTTTTTTTTTTTTTTTGCACCAGTTTAATTTGCTTTGAGAAAAATGGCAACAATAACTACTAACATGGTTAAACAGACTAAAGCTTCCTGATGTCAAAATATGCTCATACTACCCGAGACACTTGCATGGTTGGTCCTACTGCTCATATGATACAACGTGGCTATAGTCGCCATATTATCAACATGGCTTCCAACCCAACCTCTCATTTTTCTGTTGGTAATGCATGTGACATAAACATCCTGACGGAAACATGCATGTTCCTTTTAGGAAGACAAACTTTCAAGCTAATTTTCCTGACATTCAACGCCCCATCAGAGCACGTCTTTACAACGCCATCCACCACCCACCCCACCCCCCCATCAGCCAAGTCCACACTCCCTGTGTCCTCCTTGTCCCATGCTCTCCCTGGAAACATCCACATCTGCACATGGGTTCCTCGTGCCATTTCTCTCCCTGTGTGCCACCTCTCAGTGCTGTTGGGCTATCTGTTCACCACAGTGACTTAGCGGGGTGAAATCATGAATACAAGCCGTGTTTTCTAGTAATTTGAGTCTCGGAGGTGATCTGTAATCATGCTCTGCTGTCCAATCGAATCACAAAGTACTTTCTTCTGTAATGTTTCGGTGACCCAATCAACAGTGTTGCTTCCAGACTCAAGTTGGGGGGTAATGAGAAGGCAGAGGTTGTGTTGGTGTGTTTCAACCCTGTGTGTGTGTGTTCAGTAGTCCAACAGCTTTCACTTGATTCCTTTCTTCTGCCTCTCTTCTCTCATGATGTGATTTATTTGAATAATTTTGTGTTTTTGGCCCTCTCCTGTACTGTGGTTGTGCCCTGTGTAACATGAAAATGGCTTTCCTTCCTTGCACGCGGTCCTCTGAATGATGGTTCCAGGTCTGAGGAAGAAGAACTTGTCTCCGGGCGCCGTGGAGACGGAGGTGCGCGGCATCTCTGGGGTTGACTTGTTTGGCGCATCGGATGCGGTCGTGAAGCATGTCCTTGAGGTGAGCGGCGACTTTTATACGCATGTTTAGTTATTGTGTAGGTTTTTCACCTGCAGGTAATCGATTTTTACCAGTGAAGGAGGAAAAGTTTCTTTTCCGACAGGTTTTTAGGTTATTTTTCATGAATTATACTCAAGAAACAGTCACGTCATTGTCTTTTAGTCATGTACTGGATTGAATTTTTCAGATTCTCAGAGGTTTCCTGGTTTTTGTCCTGTTTGTGGGGAACAAAAAGTTTCTGGGAATAACTCAGCAAAAGTGGACTTCTCCACTTCTCCCCAGCTTCAGTTCTACGTCCGCTGATGTATAAAATGGATTTCTGTGAGTTGAACTTGTTTCTGTGTCCAGGGTCATGACCGTGGGGTCAACTGGGCAGCCTTCCACCCCAGCATGCCTCTCATCGTGTCTGGAGCTGACGACCGGCAGGTGAAGATCTGGAGAATGAACGGTGAGCGACTTTATATGGAAAATACCAGTTAACATCCACCGAAAATCTACTGAAGCTGAAACGCAGGCAGGCAGGTCATGTGAAACCACAGATCTTGTTTGCCATGAAAGACATTTAACTGACACTTTAGCTAGTCGTTTCCTCCTGTATCCCTCTTTTCCTCTAAAACCAGTGGCCCAAGGCACACTTTTATCTGTTTATACTTTCTCTTTCTAGTTTTAACTTGATTTCTTACCAACTTCTCATTTCTTCCAATAATCACCTCTTCTCTCTCTGCCCAGAGTCCAAGGCGTGGGAGCTCGATACGTGCCGCGGTCACTACAACAACGTGTCCTGTGCCGTCTTCCACCCACGCCAGGAGCTCATCCTGTCCAACTCGGAGGACAAGAGCATCCGTGTTTGGGACATGTCCAAAAGGACGGGAGTGCAAACCTTCCGGCGTGATCACGATCGCTTCTGGGTGCTGGGGGCTCACCCGAACCTCAACCTGTTTGCAGCTGGCAAGTTGTTTCACTCTCCAACATCTGGATTCATTTTTAACTTGACTATGAAACGGTTGTTGGCAGATTGCACTGAACTAGCAGGAACAGAAACATTATAATCCATTTGGGATTTGGTTGTTTTAACAGCTCTTTGCTCTTACTCTGGCTGATGTTTTTTATTTAATCCTTCAGGTCATGATAGCGGTATGATTGTATTTAAGCTGGAACGCGAGCGTCCTGCATACGCTGTGCACGGCAACATGCTGTACTACGTAAAGGATCGCTTCCTCCGCCAACTGGACTTCAACAGCAGCAAAGACACGGCTGTCATGCAGCTGCGCAGGTCAGTGCTGTCTCCGTGTCTCAGCCTTTGATTATTTGTGGGCATCTTTGCTTCTGGAGTAAAGAAAAGTTTTTTCTTGTTACTATATTTACCTACATTTTTGTAATCATTTGGTCTATAAGTTGTAAAAAAGATGTAATGTATTCGTGCAGGAAGAGGCGACGGTAACTGGCCCCGACCTCTGTTTTAGTAGCTCTTACACCTGAGCTGCTTTTGGCTTGTGTCTACAGAGACTCAGCCCCGAGGTTGCAGCCTAAAAACTTTATCAAACGCATCAAAATAATGAGAAGACACAAGCAAAATATAAACAGATAAACTACACCACCTCGCACTGCTCTTAGTGTGCTTTTTAAGGATTTACCAGTTCATCCTGTTAACACTGGTCTCACCTCAACAAATAATTGAACTTCTTTGTCGAAGCTGGAGTGGGCAGAGCTTGATGATTAATGAGAGTAGAAGTGCAAAAAGCCAGTTTTTAACGAGTTCTTTTCCTCTCCTAGTGGTTCCAAGTTCCCGGTGTTCAGCATGTCTTACAACCCAGCTGAGAACGCCGTCCTGCTCTGCACGGTAAGCCTTTCCTCACCTGTACATGCAGTTTGTCAAATTTGTTTTCACAGCGTTGTATCTAATGGTTTGTGCTTCCTGTAGAGGGCAACCAACCTGGAGAACAGCACTTATGACCTGTACTCCATTCCCAAAGAAAGTGACTCTCAGAACCCTGATGGTAAACGCCTCAATATAAGTTCTACGTTGCTTTATTAACAGTGAATTACATCTGATCTGACTTTCTTTTTGCCTTCATAATACAAAGTTAAACAGAGTTGTTTCCTTTTTTGATATAACACATCTTTAACTCAACTGTCTGTGCTTTTCTCAGCACCGGAGGGGAAAAGATCTTCTGGTCTAACAGCTGTTTGGGTGGCAAGGAACAGATTCGCCGTCTTGGACCGCATGCACTCTGTAAGTTCTTTTCTAGGTTTACTTTGTGGAAAAGAGCCGAGAAATGTGTAGAAAAGCTGAGAAGTTCTGTGAAAAACACACCAAATCTGTCTCACGCTGTTGTTTCATCATGTTTTTTTTATATTCTTCGCCACAGCTTCTGATTAAAAACCTGAAGAATGAAATTGTGAAGAAAGTCCAGGTGCCGAGCTGCGAGGAAATCTTCTACGCGGGCACAGGCTCGCTGCTGCTGCGCGACGCCGACAGCATCACGCTGTTCGACGTGCAGCAGAAGCGCTCTCTGGCCACCGTCAAAATCGCCAAGGTCAAGTACGTGGTGTGGAGCGCCGACACCAGCCACGTGGCTCTGCTGGCTAAACACGGTGAGCAGATGAGACGAATGTCTGCAGGGGACTTAACGCTGAAGCTTTTCTTGGGAATGTGTTTTTGCTGCCAGGGTTGAAGCTTGGCATGATGTAGGTCCCTGTTTGGACACAAGCAGACAAGAGTACAGCGGTTTAATTTCACTCATTCTTATCATGAAGCTGGAAAAACAAACTTTCACTGGTTAGATAACATGCACAGACTCACTAATTATGCCGGAAAAAGGCTCCGAGTGTAGAAGCTTCTTCCCTCTATGCAGTTTTTGTGCCTGAAAATGTAAGTAAAATGCAGAGGATTTCATTTGTGATACAGTGACTTGTAATTGTTAGGCTGAAAGATTTTGTACTTTTGGAACAGCAGGAGAAAAAAAGGAATTTAACTGGTTTAAAAAACACAACTCAAGACCACAAAGGCAAGTTTACATCTGGCCAACGTCTTTTGTGATTCATGGGGGGAAAAAAAACTAAATCCTCTCTTTGTCTTTCTTCACTCAGCTATTATGATCTGCAACCGTAAGCTGGAGAGTCTCTGCAACATTCATGAGAACATCAGAGTGAAGAGTGGAGCCTGGGATGAGAGTGGGGTCTTCATCTACACCACCTCCAACCACATCAAATACGCCCTCACTTCTGGGTCAGTTCTTTGTAATTCAATGCAACAGTTTACGTGAGACTAAATAAGGCGAATGCTTCCACTTACATGCGCAGGAGGGAGCCAAATATCTTAACACCCGAACCAATCCAAATTTAACCAGATTTAACAAAGCAAGATGGTGCCGGAATGCTGCATATTTGTCTAACCATCACTACTGTTTATGTTTTAATGGATAAAATCACTTTTTATGGTGCCTCAGAAAGTTGAGGTGATGATTTTTATTTTTTTTTTTAAACATGTTGAATTGTCACAGCAGTGACTTGGCATATTTAGAGTTTTTTTCTTTTTAAATGAATAATGCAGAACATTAATTTTGTGTTCCCTGTAGTGATCATGGCATCATCAGGACCCTGGATTTGCCCATTTATGTGACCCGCGTGAGGGGGAACAGCGTTTACTGCCTGGACAGAGAGTGCAGGCCTCGCGTCCTCACCATCGACCCCACAGAGTACCGCTTCAAGCTGGCCCTGGTCAACCGCAAATACGACGAGGTTGGTTCTTCATGACCGTTGCTCTGCAAATGCTTCGTGGAACGATACTTAACTTTGTTTTTTTTTGCCACGTATTTAAGTTCCCAGTTGCGACAACTGATTAAATTCCTCTGCTGCGCTTTTCAGGTGCTCCACATGGTGCGTAATGCCAAGCTGGTGGGCCAGTCGATCATTGCCTACCTGCAGAAGAAGGGCTACCCTGAGGTGGCGCTGCACTTTGTGAAAGATGAGAAGACACGCTTCAGCCTGGCTCTGGAGTGTGGCAACATTGAGGTGAGCTGATAAGTTTTAAAAGCCCTAAACTTTTGGTGGTTGGAGGCTTGAATTGAAATTAAGAGTGGGACAGCGATACTTGAATTATTACAAGTTAATTTGCTTTTTACTACTGTTAACATTTCTTAAGCATGCCGGTGAGACATCTGCAGAAACCTTCAGAAACGTGTTGCACAACAGACTAAACAATCCAAAACAACCTCCCTCTATTCGTGCAGGTGGCGCTGGAGGCAGCCAAGGCCCTGGATGAGCGCAGCTGCTGGGAGCGTCTGGGTGAGGCAGCTCTGCTGCAGGGGCACCACCAGGTGGTGGAGATGTGCTACCAGAGGACCAAGAACTTTGACAAGCTCACCTTCCTCTACCTCATCACCGGGAACTTGGCCAAGCTGCGCAAAATGATGAAGATCGGTGAGTTATGACTTTACTAAATGGTTATCATTATTCTTTATCATACTAAAACTATGGTGGTTAGATGTATTTTAATCTAATGTACAGCATTTCTAATATGTGTGTTCTCTTTATATGTAGCTGAGATCAGAAAAGACATGAGTGGCCACTACCAGGCAGCCCTGTACCTGGGAGACGTCACTGAGAGGGTTCGCATCTTGAAGAACTGTGGACAGAGTGAGTTCATTTATCACATTTTAATGTTTTCATTCATGTTTTCGTCTCTTTGATGTCAGTACAAACCAGTGTTTTAAAGCTCACACTGGAAAAAATCGAAGTCTTACCAAGTATATTTGTCTCATTTCTAGTCAAAATATCTCATTACTCTTAATATAAGACACAACTGCCTAACAAGTACCATTTCAGCCAGATATAGGGACTTGTTTGAAGACATACATCTGGAATATCTTGTTAAATGAAAAAGTCTTGAAAACAAATTGTTTTGAGTCGGATTTCATACGAAACAAGCTCTTTTAGACATTTGAAGAGGTTTTTAAGCTAATTTCAAGATCACTTTTATCTCAAAAGTCCTAAATATCACATCTTATTTCAAGAAATCTTGACAAGCCGATTTTCACTAGTTCCATTGGCAGAAATTTTTTTTTGCTTATTTCAAGCGAAAACGTCTTGTTTGTTGTTTTTCTTATTTTTGGAGGGGCATTTTTGCCAGTGTAGTTAACTACTTACTGTCCTGGTGTCCAGGACGTGCTTGTTACTTCCATTAAACCCTAAAATATCTTTCTTAAATAGTTTGGACTGTTGAAATGAACACAGTTTAAAGAAAAAGTGAAAGTATAGATTACTGCTGCACAACAGCATTTTTTCTGGCAGCCGCGATACGAATAAAAAAAGATTTAGGGGGTTTAGTTTTGCCTGGAGTACATCCAGATTGTTATATTGGAGTTGAGAACCCATCTAACACCAGCGTTGGTCCTGGTAAAATGCAACGGACTGAGTCAGCACTGTTTGGTTTGAAAACAACTCGGCAACCTCCAGAATATCTCCAATAGTTTTCCATTTACACGGCAGCTAAGTGCCGTTATCGCTCCACATTTTCAGGACTTCACTGCAGCCCGTCTTGCTGCTGATAACGTACAGATGTACAAGATTGTAACTGCATTAACTGGAGCTTTAATTCTGCTTCTGAGATGCTGAACATGAACAGAATGTACGATGACAGATATTATAGAACCTGTGTCCATTTAGGCACGCAAAGGCTTGTTATGAGTCATCTCACCGTCCCTGTTGGCATGTGTTTTTCCCCTCTTGTGTGTCCCACTTCTCACAACTGTGTCACATCGCTTTTAAAGGGGAAAGCTTAGCTGATAATAGTACATGTATATGGAGCAAAGTTTCCACATATTTGAATTTAATATGTGATTAGTTTTAAAATAGTTTTATAAATTATACTTTCACCATCTATTAAACCTTAAATGTGCAGTTGGTGGGATTTTTGTCTTTATTTTGAATTGTAAACAAAAAAAAAAACAAAGGAACCCAGCATATGAAACAGTTTTTTGTAAACTGATGTGTTTGCAGAGTCTCTGGCTTACCTGACTGCCGCCACACACGGGCTGGATGAAGAGGCTGAGGCGCTAAAGGAGACTTTTGACCCAGAAAAAGAGACGGTGTGTTGGCAAAACGGTCTCTACCTCGATGCATAACATGGGGAAAAAGTAGTAGTAGTTGTAATATGCTCGTACAGCAAAGTAATATTCTTTTTTTTATTTTTTACAAATATAATATATTTGTAAAATATTTGATTTGCACTGGCTTCTCATAAGAGCTTGAATAAGGGCAACGACCAAGGATGACTTCTTGGATCCAAGATCTTTATTCAACCTCATATGATTCACACCATATGATGTGGACTGAGAGTCTTCATCAACATATTGCACTAGCTTACTTAAATGTAAATGGATGCGTGATTCATTTCAGTGGAATGATGGTTGATCTTGTGCCATGTAGGTGCCAGAAGTTGATGCCAATGCACAGCTGCTGCAGCCTCCTCCACCCATCAACCCTCTGGACACCAACTGGCCTCTGCTTACTGTGTCAAAGGGCTTCTTTGAGGGCGCTATTGCAGCAAAAGGTGAGTCATCGGGCATGGAACATGCCCTTACTTAGCTGCATGTATAAATACTGTACATGATGTGCATAGTGACCATATACAGAAAGAGAATAAACCTGCTTTTGTGATTATCCAAAGTCCATGTTGCCTTTGTTACTCTGTGACAGGGTTAGGGTAGCCTAACCCTACCTTATGTAATCATTTTTCTGTAATTGACGGCAAATCGATCAGCTTAGAAAACCTGTGCTCCTAAATATGCAACAGTGAGCTGTGTGGTTCATTATTATTGGTGCTTAACATGGATATAATGGCACTGATTAATATTATGTGGCAGTTGAGATGTGCAAGAGTGAGAAGAGTCTTTTTCTGTGTATGTTGCAGGGAAAGCAGGTCAGATGGCTGCAGATCTGGATATGGAAGCTGCTGGAGGCGAGGGCTGGGGAGACGACGCTGAACTTACGATGGTTGAAGGTAAATTCAGAATTATTTTAACAATATTTTCCCAAAAAGGTACCTTTTTAGGTAAGCAAATTCTAAAAGTGTGTTCATAATTTCCTGATGATTCTGTCATTCTCAGATGGCTTTGTGGATGCTCAGGATGGATTTGGGGATGAGGGAGTGGTGAAAGAGGAGGGAGGAGGCTGGGAGGTTGAGGAAGACCTGGAACTTCCTCCGGAGCTGGTAAGTTTAACATCATTATAAATAAAATAAAAACAAACAATAAAGCTGCACTGACAGTAGACAAGTACCATAAGATTTTTGAGGCCACTGAGCGATTTGTTTGTGCTTCAAGACATGATGATGGTTGGCGTTGGAATTTTCACGAATGTTCACTTAACAGGACGTGCCGGTTGGAGCAGGTGGAGGAACAGAAGACGGCTTCTTCGTCCCACCCACCAAGGGCACAAGTCCAACCCAGATGTGGTGCAACAACTCCCAGCTGTCAGTGGACCACATCCTGGCCGGCTCATTTGAAACTGCTATGAGAGTACGCTCATTATTTGATGTCACTTCTGCTCTTTTGCTTTTTCCCACTTTTAGTTTTCCCTTTTTGATGACAAAGATTTGTATTTGCAGTTGGGCAAAGCAATAATTGGATACATTCTCTTATTTACTCACTAAACACCTTCCACAGCTGCTCCACGACCAGGTGGGAGTTGTGAACTTTGGGCCCTTCAAGTCACTCTTCATGCAGACGATGTCCAGAGGCCGGACCTGCTACCTGGGGCTGCCTTCCCTGCCCTGCCTTCGCAGCCAACCCCAGCGGAACTGGAAGGTACAGCTTTTAGTTTTGTGGATTTGGTTTGTATGTTATCAGGCATTTCCAGATGATGTTTCTCCTCACCCTCCTTTTTTATTTTTTTAAGGACTGTGGAGCAAAGCAGGGGCTGCCTGCTGTGGGGCTGCGCCTCTCTGATCTCATCGCCCGCCTGCAGCAGTGCTACCAGCTGACCACATCTGGCCGGTTTGAGGAAGCTGTTGAGCGCTTCAGAGCCATCCTGCTCTCTGTACCTCTGCTGGTGGTTGATAACAAGCAGGAAATTGCAGAGGTGAGCACCAAGCTGTGACGAAATGTAAAATATTCCATGACTGTAGGTTGCTGTGGCTCCCAGATGAGATGTTTTTGCTGATGAGCAAGCACACTTCTATGGACTATATTCATAAGTATTATGCATATAAATGTGTTTCAGGCCCAGCAACTGATCACAATTTGCAGAGAGTACATCGTAGGTCTGACCATGGAGACCGAGAGGAAGAAGTTGCCGAAAGACACACTGGAACAGCAGAAGAGGCTGTGTGAGGTAAAGACATCCCGCAGCCATGACTGACTGTTCTGCAGATGCCACCTTCCTTTTTGTGATCAAGACATATTGGTCTACTACCCATCCGAATGACCCCAGCTGAAGGGCCAGATGACCACGTTGCCTTTATCCCAAAAGGAAAGGGGAACCGTATAACTGCTAAACGGAGGGGGAGAAATTGAGATGAAAAAAATAATCATTATTCAAGCTTTAAATCTCTTTTTTTGTTTGTTTTTTTTTTCCTCCCAGATGGCAGCTTATTTCACCCACTGTAATCTCCAGCCAGTTCACATGGTACTCGTGTTGCGCACGGCTCTGAACCTCTTCTTCAAACTTCGTAACTTTAAAACGGCGGCAGGATTTGCACGACGCCTCCTGGAGCTCGGGCCGAAGCCGGATGTTGCGCAGCAGGTTGTCACAGCTTTGTTTTTATTCGTTGTTAATATTCTGTCAGAAAGCAGTATATCGTTCTTTATCTTGGGTTAAGTTGACGATTATCTCCCCGCCATTTAGACCCGCAAAATTCTGGCAGCCTGTGAGAAAACTCTGACGGACGCCCACCAGTTGAACTACGATCCCCACAATCCATTTGATCTGTGCGGTGCGTCCTTCGTTCCCCTCTACCGTGGACGCCCTGTTGAGAAGTGCCCGCTCTCTGGAGCCTGCTACTGCCCCACTTACAAGGGCCAGATCTGCAGGGTCACACAGGTAGGCCTGGGACCACCACCCATAGCTAACAAGATATTTAAATAGTTCCTCATATTAATAAACTGAGTATTTACTATATTCAGTCTCAAAAAGGGGTGAGATGATTTCATAAAGAAGCAAATGTTGCTGATTAATTAACTAATAGTGGAAATAAACATCCAATTGATACTTCAGTAACTAAATTTATGTGGTAAAGGGAGCACATGATTTATATAAAAAAAAAATTGTATTTATTCATGTTTCATGGTATTTGTTTTAGGATAAGGAAGTGATCATAATCATAAAACATAAATGCGTTCAGTCCAGTGTCGTCATGTAAAAAAATGATGAGAAATAACAACTCACTAATGGTCTATACACAGTAAAATATCAGCTGGGGTTTCCAGATGTTTGAATGTAAGACGTTATCCATTAAAAAGGAAAAAATGCTAAATGAATTTAGAACGAGGGTTTGGTGATCATCTCTCATTTTTGTTTCTTTTTTCTTCCTCATTTTCTAGGTGACAGAAATTGGGAAGGATGTTATCGGTCTGCGTGTGAGTCCACTCCAGTTCCGTTAAGAAGTTGAGGCGAAGCTGTTCAGCGAATTACTTTCATGATTTCTCTGGAGTACAATTATTGACATGAAAATTGAATACAGAGATATATATATAAATATACTTTCCTCACAGTGATGTTAACCCTTATTGTCCTTTCAGCTATTTTACGATACAGCTATTCTATCTTACAAAAAGCTTTCTCTTTTAAGTGCTGTGCGCGTCATTACGTCTCTAAAAACCTTACTGTTCACTTTCTCTGACTTGAATAATTCAGAATGGATCATTCAAAATGAGCTGCACTGCTCTGTGTGTCTTGGAAAGAATAATAAAAAGGCCTGTCTATGAACACAAATACAGTGTGTGGCTTTGTCTTCCTGAGTGTCTCTTTGATGTAGTTATAGTGCCAAGTGTCACAACTTTGTGGTGAGTGAAAAGGAAAAGGGTTTCGATTTTTCTAAACATGGAATTTGATTATTGAGCGTGAAGCACAAGGCTAAGTCATCTGAGATGTACGAAGAGTGTAGTTGACTCATGGGTCCTTTTTAAAAAAAAAAAAAAAAAAACTGGGATAATTGTGTACTAAATAACTAGTAAATGCATATATGCTACACCGATACCGAATTAAATTAAATGAAAGGGGTAAAAATACTTTTGAGACAATGAAAGCTGACATTTTGTGTGCAATCTATTTACCGGAGAGCGGAACCAAACAGGAGAACCCGGATGTGTCGCGGATTTGCACTTCCTGTTGTGTTTTTCTGCTTTTCAAACCAGGAAGATGGATTTGCTGTCGAACAAATGGATCGTTAATTTGGTATTTTGTTTGTTTTTTGTCGGTAAGTCGTACTCCTACTCTGCTAGATTTGTGTTTCTACAAATCTGTTAACGACTGACGTGTTTCGCTTTCAGGGAGGTTAGCTTGACAGACTTCTTTGTGCTCGAGCTAGCTGAAAGCTAGGCTAGTTAGCGTTAGCAGCGGCTGCCCGGTTCCTCTTTAATGTGCACCGAATTAATATTTTTATTCAAGTTTCACAATGGGGTTCTCATTTGCTATTAAATGTGGCATATTCCCACCAAAGCAAAGTTGGGAAATGACCATATAGGTGTTTGTTGGGGGTTATTGTTGACTTCTCTTGAAGTCAGTTGGAGGTGGGGTTTGCCCTCCTCTGAGGTGGAACTGAGCATCAGCGTGACAGCTCGTGATTTCCCCGCAGCGGCCATCCAGAGCTCCTTGGATTAAATGCTACAACACCGTGCTAAATTAAAGGGATTTTTTTTTTCCCTTGGTTAAATGTTAGTATGATTGCCACACCAACTAGATACATAGTAATGCATGACAACACTTTAGTGGGGATGAAATCGGTTTCTGCTCTTCCTGCTTTGGGGGATTTGCTTGTGGGAACAGGTGAACCAAGCTGGATTTAAAATGAATACTTTATGGACTGAGATTAGAACATGCCTTGTTAAAAGCTTAACTAATGAGTCCTCACCTAGGTTACCCTGTCCAGTATTCATGTCTTTGCAAATCTTTAACACACTAAAAAAAAACGCCAGGAGCCTTTTTGAAATGCAGCAAATGGCCTCCATTCATTTATTCTCTTTCTACAACTCTTAATCAATTGGGATGAAAAAATGCATTTAAGCCCTTCTATCTGTTTCTGTGTCTATAATTGCTTCTGGCAGGACTTTATGGAGCCATACAGTCGGTTCAAGACTATTTTTCTTTTACAGAAGATTGAACTTTAGCCTCTGACTGTATGTTTGGGTTGCTGTCATACTGCAGAATGAGTTTATAATTGATCAGATGTGTCTTGCACTGTACTGCGTTATGGACAACAACATAAAAGAGCATAAATACTTTATATTATTCTGAATAATCTGGAATATGTTATTTACAAACGTTTTACGGACCTACAAATATATCGTCTTGCTAAAAAACAAGATCGCCATTTTTAACTAAGGAAATAATTTGGGGACAATGTCAGGATTCATTCATTTCAAATTGTCAAAGAGTGGTTCAAGGGAGCAAGAGACTTAGAGTTTTCACATGGATTTATCACCAAGACTTAACCCATATGAGAATCTTTGGGATGTGCTGGAGAAGACCAAAAAAGGCTATTTAACAACACAAGTGTATTACCTTTAAAGCTGGAAGTGTGTATAATGTTAAGAAAAAGGAGAAGTTAATTTGTAAGCTTTTTCTTTATGTAAAATTAGTCCAGTTCAGAACTAGATATTTTAGACACTGAAATACAACATGCGTCAACACTGGGTGTACAGATGCGTCGGCTGATGCTCTGGGATGCATCATCAGCGTTTTTTAATCTCGCTCGGGTGACCACGCCACGGTTTTTCAGGCCCCAGCTGGTGTTCCAGCATCACTGCCCCGTGGTTCAGACCTTTTAAACCAAGCCCATGTAGATTCTCTCTCCGTGGCCTCTTTGGTGAATTTGATGCCTCTCTTCTGTGGCTACCCGTCGCTCTCTATACGTACTATCCACTGTCTCTGCAGTTGTCATCACAGAGTTCTTGATTGTCACCGAGCATGTTCCTGGGAGTCACTAGCAAAGATATGGTACATTTGACAGATGCTATGGGACTAGTGATGTTCACTGAGATCATGAGATGCTTCAGGTCTCAATACACCAGACACTCAGCCTTGATTGACTTGTGTCCCAGCATCATTGGTACATGTTTCAGACCTTTTAATCCAAATCCAGTTCGAGGCTCTCTCTACATTCTCTTTGGACTTGATGGCCATTATCATTTAGTTTTAGAGCCACTTTACATCATATTATCGATAATCCCTGACCTAGTATTGCACATCTGGTAATCAAAATGATCTTCACCGTAAGATTTCATACCTGAAAAACAGTGTTGTGGTTTGGCATACGTTAACAAACCTCAAGCTGATATGGATCCGTCACCTTAAAGAGTTTAAAAAATGTACTAAAGGTTTCACAGCCAGTCTGTAAACAGGATAGACCTAATTTATTTTAGTATTGTGTTTTAAACTGAATTTGATTTTTTTCACTTGTGAGAAATAAAGATATTTTCTGTGATTATCTTTCACCACGTCGGATTTGTTTTTGGTTTCTTTCTCCTCGCAGGTGTCAGCTGTAACTCAGTGGAAAAGAAGATTTATATTAATCTCAATTACACTATCTCATGTGTGCGACTGCTCAATGCAACACATCAGATAGGCTGCCAGTGTGAGTATAGCAACACATTAAAGTCATCTTCATAACTGTCTGTGGTGAATCTTTGATGGATGCCGTATGTAAAAGTACTGCAGTGTGTCAGATCTTAAATGCCTAAAAACAGAGCATTTCTGTGTAATTGCTCCAGGCAGATTATGTGTGGAGATGCACACTTGTGCAGTTGTTATGGATAGGATTGGCTTTCTAAAGATGAAAGCACAGAATAAAGCAAGCATACCTGTGACGAATATCTTAGTTATGAAAAGCTGTTGGGATACCCGCATGCTGTTGTCAAACTACTGAGGCTTCGCCATTCGAAGCGGAAAGGTTACATACCAAAACCTTTCCATTAAAAGAGGAGCTTTGAGGATCTTTGATCAAATACAGCTGTTGTGCTTTGCCACAAGTGCTCATCCTTTTTGTGTTTTGGATTTCAGCTTCTTTATCAGGTGATGTAGGTGTGCTCCATTTGCTCGAATCGGAGGAAAACCTTGACTGGGTCCTGCGCACGGGTCACAACCCTCCTTATATGGTTATCCTTGAGTCCGCACTCTTTACGAGGTACAGTTGATGCGTCTCACCCTGCAGTGGAAGCTTACATGTCACTCTTGTCTTCTTATATTAGTTTTCACAATGTCTTATTAAAAATAATTATTGTTTTGTTATAAATTCTAATCACATCCTTACTTTATTTCTGGAGTGTTATCGTCTATGTAGAGAGAAATGGAGACTATGTAATCATAAGCTCCTGGTTACTGAAATGTAGGTTAACAAATTTGGCACATACTACAAGTGTAGCCCTCAGGAAAGAAACTTGAACCACTTTTCAAAAGAATCTCACCCATCTCTGACCTGCTTTTTACATGAATCATCTGCTCTGCCCCGTGTCGACCGTCTGTCCGTCAGATCCATCATGATGAAGCTGAAGAACGGCTCCAACAGGGTGTCTGGTGTTGTTGTTGTGGCGCCGAGCTCAAATCCACCGGGAGACTTTTCTCCGCACACCACCTGTCCCAACGAGAACACAGGTGGGTGGGGAGTTTCCTGCTCAGACTTGCTGTTAAGCATTACACAAGTTAGAAAAAAATTAAAATTATAGACTGGTGATCGTCGGAGGGCACATCTCATGAAACCGCTGATAATAACAGTACCGTGTAATCAGAATAATTAACTTAAATCATATCGGGTTTTAGTTATGAAGCACATTTAAAACAACCACAGTTGACCAAAGGGCTGTACACAACATATAAATAATAATAACTAAAACACATAATCAGAGACAGATAAAAGCATGTAAACGCACAAAAGACAACACCAATAAAAACACTATAAATACTTAAGAGTGTTAAAAGATACAATGATTGTTAAAAGCAGTTAAAGGTCAGGGAGAACAAATATGAGAGGGCACATTTAATTGACAGTGGAGGGCTTTAAATCGGGTCCTTCATTTTGATTTCAAATGTGCTAAAAATCCAAATCATAAGTGTTAAAATGTACCTGAAATATGAAAAATAATGTATTATTTATTATTATTTATGTATCATTAAAGTGAAGTAGCAGGTGTTTTGGACGGTTAAACTGGTCAAACAGGTTTGATGTAAAATGTACTAATTAAGTGTAACCACAGCTGTTAAACTGATCTATTGCTTTTAAAAATCAGTATTGAACGAATAAAAAGCAGCAGAAAGTTGTCGTGCATCTCATAAACAATAGTTACATATGAGCCGTTCACATCTTCTCTGTTTTTAGCTTTATTTGATTTGCGTGATGGTTAAGAGATCTGTTCGTGCAGTCCACACTTCACGGGTGCCTTCCCTAACGGTACCACTGTTGTGATGTTTATTTGTGTATTCATTGTTCCTCAGGAGTGTATTCAGAGAGCTACGACCCGGCCCTGGCCCACTGTAACGGGACCATGTGGAACCCTGAGGGAAACGGCCTGTCCTACGAGGAGTTTGACTTCCCGATCTTCTCCCTGAAAGACGACAATGACACACAGGTCATACGACAGGTAAAGTTACAGCAGATGTTTCATCTTTTAATTCCTTTTAACGTCACTCTCTGTGGACAAAATGGCTGCCTTGATAGTCACGGTGTTTCAGAGTACACATCTATGACAAGTGTTACCGTCACACTAACATATGAACTGAACTTTTCTTCCTGTTGATTGAGATTAGAAATTCAAACAAAACTGTTTCAGCACAAGATGATCTTCATGAAGGGCATGTTGTGGCACATTATGTTTAATCCTCATGGCAGCTGCTGTATAAAAAGATGGTAAACTTTGCCCCACACGCAGCACTCAAACCTGCCACTGTGCCCCTGAGCAAGAGCACCAGCCCCAAATACACGTGCTCCAACTTGTTCAAACACCTTGAAATATATAGCATTTGTGCTTTTTGTCACCGTGGTGGCTTTGTCTTTATTCACAGTGTTTCATGGACCACAACCGGCCTGTGAATGGCAGCGTTCCTCAGTACCCTCTGTGCGCCATGCAGCTCTTCTCTCACATGTCCGCCGTCACCGACACGGCCACCTGCATGAGGAGAAATGACATCAATTTCAGCCTCAACCCAGGTATTTACACAACACGAGTAGAGGTCGAAACCCATCGCGGTTATGTTTCTCTTTTATAATCCGTGACATTGTTTTTTTTACTATATTTGGCCTTCTCTGTTTCTATGATTTATAAGAAAATCTACTCAGAAAAGTGGCGTTGGGTTGTTGATCCTTATATCTAATCCTGTGTTTTGTGTCCTACTATAGAGATGGTATGTGACCCATTGGGTGACTATAATGTTTGGGCCTCCAGCAGACCTGTAAACAACACAGCCAAGGGCCACAAGATGAATGAGAGCGTGGTCATCGCTGCAGCAAGGGTGAGTTTCGAACCCTAACTCATCTTAGTCCAAGCAAAAGTGATAAACTAGGCCTTTACATATGTGACAATACAGAAGAACACGTGTTACTCATCAGCTGCAGCTCATGTGACTTTTAGAGAAGTATCTGCAGTGATAAAAGCAGCTTTAAGTTATTGCTTTGGGATGCGTGTCATGTGATATTGTGGTCATGGTTACTGCTATTCCCAGTCATGGTTGCTACCAGCAACAGAATGTTCAACTGAAACTAAGTGCTGGTGGGAGACTCTGGTTTCTGATTGGCTGTAAACACGAACAGAAACAGATGCAGTTTTTACTTTTGAGCTTCTGTGAAATAAAGACGGCGGTTAAAGTCAGAGCAGCCTTCAGTTCAGTTGCACATTTACAGGCATTTCAGCTCCAGAGCCTTTCATTTGTAAAATAACGGTGATTGCCAAGCTGCCTTCCTCTTGAGTTTTCTGTGTTTTCTTTAATGCATCAATAGTTGCTGTTCTAACTAAAATAGAAACCTATTAATTTGAGCTTAAACCGTCAGTCTGTCAGTTCGGTATTCTTACGTTTGTTCCAGATTGTTTGATGTCTTTAGGTTTAGGACGTGTAGTTTCTGAAAGGAGAAACCTTACAGAGCTGTAGATTACATTACAGTTGGATAGAAGTTTGTTGCCATGTTTGATTGATGAACCTCTGCCTCTTCTTTCCTGTCCTCTCTGCAGGTGGACAGCAGGTCCTTTTTCTTCGACATCGCTCCCGGAGCAGACAGCGCAGCCTCGGGGTTGGTCACCCTGCTGGCTGCTGCGCACGCTCTGCGTAACGTCACGGCTCAGCTTAACCGCACCATCTTCTATACTTTCTTCCAGGGGGTCAGTCCTTTCTAAACCATTGTGTTCACCCCTGTGTTTAACAAACATGCAATATTTACTCAGTTTGTGATGTACTGCCGCCCTGATGAATGTCTTCTTTGTTTCCCAGGAAACCTTTGACTACATTGGCAGTTCGAGAATGGTGTACGATATGGAGAATGATCAGTTTGCTGTGGACCTCAACAATATTCACTCAGTGCTGGAGATTGGACAGGTATGTCTAGCTAATAAAGCATAAACTATTCAATTTTAACAATACACCCATGATTGTGTTTAACTCTAAAGGTTAAAATATATTTCATATTGCTCATATGTAAGCATTAGTGCAGCTTCTCCTTCTCTTCTTGTTTTTCTGTACAAAACATTGTATTTCATATCATTTAATTGAATGAATGGCTCTAGAGAAGTTTATGAACCTTTAAACTATGGGCTTCTGACTCGTTACAAAGTAGACTGACCTGAAACTGTCTCGAGATGAGGGCTGAGATACCACAGGTTTCCAGCACAGCACCACACCGTTTATATTTAGAGGCGCTTGGTGTTTTTGAGGGCCTTTGAGGGCACCTTTGTGGCCTCTATAACATGACAACAAATCCATTTGTGTGGCTGTATATGTGCAGGACACACTGAGATTTGTTTTTTAGGGGCAGTAACGGGAGCTGAAGGCCACATTTTCTAATGTTACTTTCAAAATGATCTTTGAAACTAAGCTTACCGTGCAAAACTAATTGCACCCTTTCCTTGTACATCACCACTGTGAACAGAATTATTTCTTACTAAATGTAATATATCAAGTTGTATGTGACGTGAATATTTCTGCACTGTATATGATTGTGTTAAATTTTCACATCTAAGGTGGGACTGCATGACTCCAAGCTCTGGCTTCACTCAGATCCCGTGTCTAAGAGGAACAGCAGTGTAAACGAAGAGGTTTGTGACAAAATATGCAATCAGCGCTGGAGAAAATAGGAATTAAATCTCACTCAGGGCCATTTTAGCCAGGTATTTCTTGTCAAATTTGTTTATGTTTGTCATTATTGGTAGGATTAACTGTTTTTTGATCCTATAAAATGTCACAGAAGCAAAGAAGATTCAATATATTGATTAAAAACACAGAATACAGGTGCAATCTATGAATAAAAAGCATTGTCCTGTGTCAGATTGCCAGATCTGCCATATCCACACAGGAGAGTGCTGTGTCTGCACACATACTATCTTTTCAATTGTTGGTGTTCTTTGCACAACAAATGTAAAAAAAATAATGCTGCACAGCTCAGAGTGCAGCAATGATCTACCTGCAAAACAGCATTTTGGACTGGAAGGCTGTTCAGTGGAGCATTTGCAGAGGTGCTAATGTCGTGTAGCAGAGGGGATTTTTAAAATTCTGTCACATAGACAGCAGAAGGGGAGGAAAGTCCCGCCTGAAATACGTGTCCAGTGACAGGTTTGCACCCACAGTCTGTATCCGACGTGTCACACTACGACTAAAGTGGCCCAGCATTTTCACCGAGGGAGAAAATAATTAAACCCAAATCAACATTTACCCATACAGGACTCTTTCAGAATATAAGTGGCGAATTAGTTATAGAATTAGCTAAACAGTTGCTATGTGAGATACGGTGTAAATAAATCAGCTATTTTTGTAGATTATGAGGGTTCAAGCTGAAAAAAAAGATATTTAGATTTCAGTCCAGGCTTGACACATGTTCTTATTCTCATGGTTATTCTAATAAGTTTAAGCTTCTAAAGTCTGTGCTACTGTGTTTCCCCTTAATGATCCGTTTCAGGTGAGGAAACTCATCAACAACTTGCAGTCGGCCGCCACAGGTTTAAACTTCTCTTTGGAGGAACCGGGTGTCACCCAGCCGCTGCCTCCCTCATCCTTCCAGCGGTTCCTGCGAGCTCGACCAATCCCTGGTGTTGTTATTGAGAATCACCAGTCCAGGTTCGCTAATAGGTGAGTTCTGCTTCTTCTTTTAAAGCCACATTATGAGACTGCTGTCGAGGGATCCCGTGTCAAGGAATTTGTTTTTGCCGTTGTCCGTGCGCAGGTACTATGAGAGTATGTTCGACAACGCTGAATATCTGAACGTATCTTACCCTCCGAACCTGACCCCAGAGGAACAGCTGGAGTTTGTTACAGACACTGCTAAGGTACTGACTGCTCATTTCTGGTGCTCAACTCTTTCAACTATGTGGAGATGCAAATGAAAAGCAGTTCTAAAGAGATGCATCTTTCAGGCTCTGGCTGAGGTGGCAACGATGGTGGCGCGAGCTCTGTATGCGCAGGCTGGAGGAGAAGAAACTCAGCTCGGCAGCATTCAAGCAGACCCACAGCTGGTAAGACTGCTTTCTCATAGATGTTCTTCATTTATGTAGTTCAACAGCTTAAACAAGCCACACAAAGCCATTCACACACGCCCATGCGGCACTTTTTATTCTATCCAGGTAGCTCATGTTTCTATCATCCACACTGCCGCAGCGATTAGCTCATAAGAAGCAGGAGGAGGATTAAACTGCTGCTCGTCTGACGGTTGTGGAATATATAAACATGTTTTCACTTATTTCATTCACAAGTTTACTTGCCATTTATTTTGACTCGCATCAGAAATATAACAGCTGTGACATAACATTAAGAATTCATTTGTTTCTTTTTGAGGAGACTTCAAATCACCATCAGAAGCTTAACCTGCTTCTGTTCGATGTAAAATTGAGTTTTTTCCCCCCCCTTTTTTTTCCTGATGTTGGTCTTGTTTGTCTGTGATTGGGATTTTAAAAGTGATACCGTCTCAGGCATCTTAAACATGCTCTTCTTACTGTTGTTTTTAGATCATCTATTCTTATTTTTTACTATAATCTCTTACAGTGACTTTAAATGAGCTTTTCTCTCTTTTTTTTCACTCATAACTTTGAATGTAAACATGCATTGATTCCTTCGCAGTCTTTGATGCATTATTGATCTTGCGGAGCTAAGCTGAAGTGACTCTATCCTAACTTTGTCTCAGGTTAACCAAATGCTGTACAGTTTCCTTGTTCGGTCGAATAACTCCTGGTTCCAGCAGATAATACCCTCTGACCTCAAGAGCCACCTGGGTAAGTTGACCCTGTTTTGACTTTTAAGAAGAGGAATAAATGAAATAACTTCCCTATCTTGATTGTGTCTTGCTGTGATAGCTCCAGGGAGTTTTTTTTTAGTTGGTTTTGATATATTTACCTTTTATAATTACTAACTTAAGGGACACAGCCATGGACACTTTTATCATCGGGTGGTATTTTTGATCACATTTTTATTCCCGAAATGGCTAAACTTGGTCTGTTTTCTCCCTCTCAGCTAACAGGCCCACAAACTTCTACATCGGTGTGAATCAACAGACCAGTGAGCCAACTTTTCTGGTCCAGTACCTGTTGGCTAACCTGACCGGCAGCACCATCAACATCACCAAGGAAAACTGCCAGAATCACAGAGAGAATGAGGACGACAAGGAGAGCAAACATGTAAGATTTACCATACAAGACTTTATTTCATCAAGTCGTTTAGATTTAGCTGGGTTTAGATTTTAAACAGGATAAATTTAATCACAAAGGTGATAAAAAAATAAATGTGTCATATTATTTAAAAGGCTAATAGCACAGGAACATCTACATTTTCTGCTGCTTGTTTCTGCAGCCTAACTTTGTTCAACTCGGGTGAGCAAAGTCTAACTGGATCCTCTTTATGACACCGACTTTGTTTAATTTTTTAACTAAACTCTAGAGATTTAACACCTTTTTTGGCTTGAGTGTCATGGACAACACAAGCAGCAACTGATCAGCACTTATTACACAACATAAATAACGCAGAATATACAAACAGTATGTGACAACAAACATATTCATCAGAACTAAGTTCTGAAAATATTAGAAGGGACGGTTATTGTCGAACATTACATTAGCAGCTGATGGTTGCAGCCTCCAAACTGATAACAGCTCCTTTGATTTTGTTTAATGAAACCAGTTCCTTCAGATTCAGGTGCTTTTATATCGTAGTTGATTTGAAGCAAAGGGCGTAGCATATTTAAACGCCACGTTCTTCCTATTCCTCCCTGCCTGTTTCTGTCCAAGTGTCCCAAACAAGCAGCACATAAGAGAGGGTTAAAGCAGACTCACCAAAACAAGGATAAAACATTCCCATCAAAGTGGTTTTAACTCTTAACAGCTGAGCTTCTGATGACGGTAAAGTTGAAGAAAGAAAACTTATCATCAGTCAGAAAATAGGGGAAGTTATCCACCTGTGGTTCGAAGGTTGGTGTCTTTAAGTCGATGTACGAACAGGTGTTCAGTTAACAGTCAGACGGAGAAAGAAGCAAGAAGTCCAATGTTTTGGTGTTTATGGGCTTCCGTATTTTATTTTATGTGGAAATGTTGGCAGCTGAACTGAAAAGTGTGTAAAACGAACAATGTACCAAAGGAGCTGTAGAATTTGTTCAGATCTGGACTTTGGTGAATAATTGTTGATGATATGCCCCAAAAAAAAAAAAAAGGCCCCACAGTGTATTTACTCCGTCAGCACTCTATGACCCGTGTTACTCCCCCCGCAGATGTACAGCTACTTGTGGGTCCAAGGTGCAGCGCCCGCCAACAGTACAGAGCGGGAGGCTTTCTGCGTCCGCTCCACGGTTCGTCTCTCCAAAGCGCTGTCCCCAGCCTTCGACCTGCGGGAGTACACCTCCAAAGATTACTCAACGTGGACAGAGTCCAGGTGGAAGAGCATCACAGGACGCATATTCCTGGTGGCCAGTCACGACCTGGAGGTAAACCTTCCCTCGGAGTAGACGTTTTCTGGTCTTGGTGTCCAGACTGAATATCTAGATCACAGTTTTGTTTTGTCAGAAGCCCCTGACACATCACTAAAACCACCTCGTGGGCAGCTTTGCTTTTCTTTTAACTTGTTTGCCTGTCTTTTAATTATTCAAGGATCTCCTGGTAAGAGAAGACTCGCTGCTACACGGCAACTTTTATAGTTTAGCAAATGATCCCATTTACCTCGTAACTTTGTCACCGTCCATGCATCTCTTTTTGGTCTCTGACCTACAGGAGATTTAATTGAGTTCTTTTGCAGCCGAACTGGCCAAAACTAACAAATTAAGTATTGAATTCAGCATTTCCAAAACAACAGAAACAGAAGAACATTGGCAGCAAACATAAAGCTGGCTAAACGCTGACAGTGATGGATGATGTTTCCTGAACAAGATTCAAGCCTCTGCATGTTCATCCTGCATCACGCTGAAATACATCAAAGCCCTCCATCTCTGTTATGTAGAATTTTAATGAGGTGAAAGCGTCGCCCGGTTTAAGCTGGTACTTTTAGTTTTTCCATGTTCATCTAATAGGGGCTGTAAAGTCAGACATTTGACACGTTTACAGTCACACGAGTGAGCCGTGCGTAACCTGAGACGGTGTACTGCAGATTTGTTTGGCAGCTCTGCATTAGGTTTTTTTTTTTTTTTTAGCATCTTTCAGCTCACGTGCATCTTAACTCTTTTTAAAAGCAGCAGTCATGCCAGTTTTCACTTCAAGAGCCAACTGTTCACTACTTGCACCAGATGAAGGATACCTACAGCTTTTAAAAAGTATTTATATGTGTGAAACTGGCCTTTTCAGTCTTTGATTTACAAATGTTTGACTTTTGTTCCGTGGTGTTCTGTAGAAGCAGGTAAGTTTCTGGGAGGACTTCCAAAGTGCTCGCAAAAGCAACTAAATATATATATATATATATATATATATATAAAAAAACCATTAGGCCAAAGCACCTCTGTTTGTTATACATATATAAACTGATTGTTTTTCCACTTAAGTTGAATTTCTTTGCAGAAGTACAGTGAATGGTTTTGAGTTGTGTGCTTTTGCTATGTTAAAGTAACAAATTTGTCAATTTCTTTTTGCTACTTGGCTCCCCCTACAGTTGGGCGATATAATGCCACCGTCATAAAAACAAATCTTAGTTTTCGTCACGTTGAAGAGGCCACAAAGACGCCACCAAAAGCCCACAAAAATGTCAAGCAACCGAAAAGCAAAACAGTGGAAACCAAAGTTATGAACTGCTGAATTTCAATTAGTGCAGTTTCAGACGTGGGAATGTGCGTAACAATTGTCGGTTTACTCCAAAACAAGTCAGAAACACCTAGTTTTAAGACTCACAAACTTCTCTGGTGTTGCTTTAAAGAATAACTGTTATTTTTCTGAGTCAATAGCAGAATCGGGGAGAGCTGTGATTGATAACTGGAACCGATATGCGTTTTCTGTAAAAATGAAAGTCTTGCCAAAAGCCAGTAATGACCTACTACTCGTTGGTTGCCATTTTTAAATTTTGGTGGCATGACTTCAAACCACCGATTGGCCGGATACTTGAGCGTATCGTCTCTGCCGTCGCTCCAAAGTCCCACAAACACTGGCGAACTTCCTTTTTGCCTGAAGAAAGAGGTTGTTTTGGAAGTACTGTGCACAGTTTACAAATCTGTGGGCAGCGATTGCAAAGCAGCAGATGGATGGGAAACTTTGTGCATGAATTACTCATTCAAGAGAGCAGATTTCCATGTGGAGCTTTTTTCGGGCAGCATTGTAGCACACAGCTGTTAAGATCACTCCAAGAATATGTCCAACGCTTTGTTATTCAGAGCAGATCACAAAGTGACACGATGAATGTCCACTCCTCACACGGAGGAAAGTTTAGTGTTGTGTCTCTGTTTCGCAGCAGATGATCTTGAGCTCACTGAGGAGATATTATCAGTTTTACCAGCTAGGACTCCAACATTTATGAGCTGAAGATTGTTCATTTACCACAGCATGTTGATGAATTGAAGTTAATTTTACTGTATGCCTTGTGCTTACTGCTTGTTCGATATTTAAACGTTTCTCTTCCTCCTCCAGATGTTGACGCTCGGCGTAGGTATCGGTGTTCTGCTAACGTCCTTCCTTCTGACATACTTCATGAGCTCAAAAGCCGACATACTCTTCAGCTCATCAAGGGAACCCACCAGCGCCACCTACTGATCCACGCAGATGCGTCTCAGGCCCGCGACCACTACAACTACTACAATTACTGCTACTACTACTTCTATCCCGACAGACATGGACAGTTTCCTTTAAAACACACCACGAGTAGGTACACAGAGAGGTTAGACTCAGCAGCAGAGGGGTTTCTTTTAGAAGACGACTTCGTGCTGATGGACTCACTGATGTGAGGCGTGAGGACGGGCCGGATCTGGACGGATCTGGACTCATCGGGGTCAGAAAACACTGGTCAGGCACCAGCGGGCCCTGTCAGTGGAAAAGATGTTTATATTTCTTTCCTTTTAGGTTTTCGTTTTTTCCCTTTTTATTGTCTAAGAATGTTTTGTTTACCGTGTCATGGGATGGGCACTAAACATCGAGGATTATTTTGAGTGTGTGTATGATTCCGATTACGTAATGTGAATGAGTGAGCGTTCGCAATGGACTGCCTGATTCAGTGTGTACGAACAATTAACGAGGATGAGTGCGCGTCTGAAATTTGTATGGGGATTGCAAAGGTATGTGCAATACTGTAGCTGTCTTCTTTGTTAATGTAGTTAACTTATCAATCGATTCTAATGATAAAAAAAGAAAAAAAAAACACTTTCTGAGTCAGTGAACAAGTAGTAAAATTTCAATTCAGGCTTTTGCAACTTCTGGAAATGTGCAGTGACGTGTTTTTATACATTCTAGGTCCTGAGTTATCGAGAAATAAGTCCCAGAAATCACCACATGTGTTTGTAGGTTTCACTTACTGAGATGTTTGAGCAGACGAAGGAAGTTTCCAAGAGTCTGGCATGGCTGACGACACTTTTTTGCCTATCGACCGGCTATCGCAAATCTTTGGTTTGGAGATAAATTTGGAGTTTAAACACTGAGAAAGCGCTGGTACTCTCCCTCTCTTTGGTTCTTTTTTTCACAACCCAAGGATAACTTTTGAAAATTCTAACGACACACAAGGTTTTAATTCTGATGTTCATTAAATGGCTGGAATCAAAGACCAGTTGTGATGCCTTGAAGGAATAAAAATGGCTTCTTTTTCCAACGGTTCCTTTCAGTGTGGTTTGAGTTCGACACGAAGTGTTGAAATATTTGAAAAAGAGTTCACATTTCGGTTGTAAATTATATTCATTTGACTGAATAGCAGCACTTTATAAAGACCAAAGAATACTATCGGTTTGCCACTTATTGTAACTCAAAGCTGAGTATGGCCTTATCCTCTTTAGATCTTTGAAAAGGTTTGTACATTTAAGGAGCCCCCAGCTGTTTTTCTGTCCCACACATGCTTCTGAACCACCTTGTTTGTAGTAACCATTAAACCAATCTGAACTCTTGCTGCTTACTGGCTAGTTTGGCAGTCTCGTACCCCTTTTTGACACGATTCTGGTTCTGGGCTGGTGGTGCCAGAGCCGGTTCAGAGCTGGTTTGGATCCTTCTATTGGGATTCAAAAACACGACTGACAATATGCACTGAAAAAGATAATAACATTGAACTCATACGTTTACACTGCCGCACCGGCTTTACATCCACACTGAAGCTTAGTTCAGAAGACTCGATGCTGCAATGACTTTGGATTTTTTTTTTTTTTTAACGTGGTGGTTCCAGTTGGTCTCAGTAGCCCACAACCCAAACTCCTAAGTGGTTCTTTGCTTTGGACCTGCAAATAGCAGCCGAAACAGAAAGAACTGGTTCTAAGTTACGCTCTGGTTCATTACCCTTTTAGACCAAAGTCGTTCCACTGGTGGTTCAGGGCTGGTACTACAGCCACTTTGAAGTTTGTTCTTATCAATGAACTGATTTGGTTTTTTACAGCCACAACAGAGCCTCATCATTACATCACTTTAAGCGTCTCTTCTAACATGTTTGACGCTCCCTCTGGTGTATTCTGAATTTCTGTAGAGGACAGCAGTTCACAAAAACAACAACCTATCACAGTGTTTGTCTTGTTTCCCCTGCTAACTGGTGTCTGAATGTCACCAGTCTACTTTTTCGATACACTGTTTTAAACAGCAGCCGATGAACGCTCTCCGCAGTGCTGTCTGGTGTTTCCAAGCAATAACCAATATTCATGGGCGTCGATACCAACAGGATTTTTCCACATTATTTCAGTGTGATCTATAAACATCAGCTGACTTTATTAAAACACTTGACAATTTCAATAAACAGCCGCAAACACCGTTCAAAAACTCGGCAGCGGATGGTAACTGCAGCTCTGCATTGGGCAGCAACACAGGTGAAACTGATGATATAACAACATTAAGCTGCATGTAAACACTGAGCTCATGGTTTTAAACGGCTGATTCTGCTGCACATCAGTGTTGAAGCTCAGGTCTGAATAGCTCTGTTTTGAATTAAGCAGACTAAATGCATCACTGACCCGCAGCAGCCCTGACATGATGGATTCTTCGCTCTGGCCCAGTAAAGAGTTTTTTTGGGCTGGAGCCAAAGCTTTGGCAGTTGAAACAGAAAGAACTGGTTCTAGTTTGGACTGTGGCTCCGAACCAGTACCGCTGTGGTGGGAAACACCCCACACTCAGACATTTTTTTCCCAGTTTACCCACTCGGGGCAGACCTGGCCTTTCAGCAGGGGGGGGTCTTAAAGAGACAGGAGCTAAAACTGACAGTTTCAGACACGGTGCAACTGGAGGCGCTACAGTAATGTACAGCGTTAGGTATTTTCTAACAATGAAGCATATAAACCTCTCTAAGAAATGCCCTTATGCAAGATTATGAACATGTAAATTAAACTAATATGGGATCTTTAAATTGTCAAAGTAGGACACTGTCCCAGGGGGCTACACTTTGCTTTTATGTGAAATATGAGCTCATCCACCAGCCATTGCTTTGTGACATTTTGATGAAGCCTTCTGGTGGTAAGCATATGAAATTATTTATGAAAAAGTGTTGCAATTTTGTTTTTGTGAACCTTACACGTTCAAATGGCTATCTGGAAGCCAGGAAAAGTCTGATTTGTTGTTTATTTTCTCATCTAAATCACAGACTCTCATCTCAAAGACCCCTTAAAATCAACCCACAGCTTTTTATTGGGTTCAGATTTAAGGGATTTTTCTCCCCTTCAGCAGCTTCAAGAGAGATTATAGAGCATTACCAAAAAAAAAAAAAGATTACATAACACTATCATATGCCTATTTTATTCTGCTGATTATCTTGTGACGCACACATCAAACCTGTGGACGCTTGTTCTCTGCAGGGAAAAGCTCAGAAGGAGAAACAGGAAGAAAGAAAGGGATGAAAGTAATGGAATTATAACAAGGGACACTAAATCATTTAACCATAAAAACAGAGTAATATAATGGACCATCCTCTTTGGTGTTATAGTTAGTTATAAAACTGTCCTCATGTGTTATTAGAACATGACCATGAGCTAAAGAAAAGTATAAAATCTTTAACTAAAGCTTGATTAAGCTTACAGACTGAAAGATCAGCTGAAATCAAATCACTGAGATATAACCAGTGGTTTAAAAATGCTGCTTTTTAGACTTTTATACCTTTTTTTTTACTCTTAAAGAGCAGATTTGTCCATATTGTATGCATACATGAAGCAGTTTATCTGACAACAGTGTTTCTCTAATTGATTTAGTCGCTCTTATTTAAAAAACTGCATCGAAATCCACTCGAAGGCTTCAGGAAACCTGACATTTGTGTTGTTTTTGGCTGGTTTAGTCCAGTAAATGTAGATTTTTTTTAGATTGAAATGATTGCGAAGTGTGACTGTGAGGTAATAGATGTGCTGTGGCTGAACCACACCGTTTCTCGGGCCTTGTCCCCCAGGGGAAACCAGAGGAGGGGCCAATCTGGAGCGGAGGCGGGGCGCGCGGTGCTACGGCTGAGTGGAGAGAAAGTGGAAAGTGAGCAAATACCTGAGTGGACGATTTGGAATAAGTAAGTAGTATTTTTCCTGCGGATAATGCGCTTGAAAGGTCGGTGGTGGTGATATGGGTGCTTGTGCGCTGCCGTAGCGCGGAGCGAAAGGGGAGGAATAGTGGCGCCGGAGATCTCCGGTTTCCACAAACAATAGTCGAGTGGACGCGATGGTCGCCTTTTTTTTTTTTTTTTTTAAACCGCAGGGAAGTTTAAGACCCTCAGCGGCCCTATTGTTGTTCTCACGGAGGCCACGTAGCTCTGTGGACCGGTTTTAAACGTGGAAGGAAGAGCGTTCATTCTCTCCGCGTAAGTAGAAGATAAGAAAGGAGGCAGAGAAGATGCGCCTGGAGGGAATGAGCGCGTCCAGTTTGAATGTAGGCCGAAGGGTTTGAATGTTCTGCCTTGTGTGTGGGACGCGGTGGGAAATCCGCCGCGTCCATTCATTTCTCGTTTTGTGGAAGGAAAGGCAACGAGCAGTGGGATCATTTGGCATCATTTGCGCCACTGCTGGGGCCTGGGAGTCTCCCATTGTCCTGTCTCCCTACAGCACCCTCCTTTTTTTGATTTTGTAGGTCGCACAACATTTCTTATTCGCAGCAGGACCTCACAGTAAGTTGGTCTCCTGGTTGCTCTTTGTACATGTGGAATATTGCTGAATTATTGATGCAGCCTGACTCCTGATCCATGTTACCGCAGGCAACACTTGAGTGTTATGAAATGTGCGCTTTTCTGGTGGCTGAAATTCAAACTGAAACAGGATAATGGTGCTGCAGCAGAAACAGGCCCTGATTACCTCAGCTTCAATGAGCCATTCAAATACCTGCTGGCTTTAAAGCTTCTTCATTTCATAGCGAAGACAAAAGTCTGCTTTATTTGTGAAACTGCATAATAATCCCCCCCACGCAGGGCACTTTGTGAGTGATTTTTCAACCCACGTGACTGTTTGTTGCTTCATTTTCATGAGAAAACAGAACATAAACACAGAGGTTCGGTGCACTGAAAGAGTTTCCAGTAATATCATGAAATGTAGCCAGTTCACTGCAGATGACTGTTCAGTTTTTATTTGGTTCATGATTGATATTGTTCAGTAGGACCCAAACAAACCAACTTTAAGCCACTATTGAGAAAATAAAGTGATGAATTTGAAAGAAATCCAAATCAGTTCAAGATGACTTTCCAGAATTGTCTGTCCAGCCTAAAGATATTTGGAGTGAAGCATCAGACCCTGATGTTTGAGTATTTGTAACCAGGATCTGATTAGTTTTTTTCTTTAGATAGTTGTCTGTTTACCTCTGTTTGACTACAGTTTAACTATCTACACTATTGTCCCGTTTGCATAAACCCTGAACAAGTTACATCGACACGAAAACCAACCTTAAAAGTCTGATTCAGAAATACTTGAAAATAAAAACTAAATGCTTCAGAACTGTGTAAGAGGCAAACAATTTAATTAGTGTCTTTTGAGGAAGGAGGAGGGGGGCACATTGTAAAAGGCTCCTTGTTACTTTAATGTCATTTGAAAGCTAATTGGATGTAGAACATTTATTTTTGCCGTCGTTTGAAACAACTGAAACATAGTTATGAGAAGCCCAACGTGATGTCCTCGGCTCACGAGTTTCAAAATAAAGCGATTTAAAAACCATGCAAACACACGTTAGACACACCGATGTTTCACGTTTTTTGTTCTTAAACCTCTTCAACACTGAACTAGTGCAGCTTTCAACATTTACGCCCCTTCAGACCCACTCATTTAAAGGCAAATTAAAGATATTGTCTATTTGGGATCAGTGGTTCCTTTTCTGGACAATTTTTGCTTTTTTTTTTTTTTTTTTTTTTTTCTAATCCTAGGCAGAAAATGGTTTAAAAATGTCAGTTAATTACATCTGTAAATCCTAAAGAATTAGCAAAATCCTTGTTCTTGAAGGTGGTTTTAAAGACATTTCTCATTATTATTATTACTTTTTCTTTGACAACCTTTAAAGAGGCTTTTTTAAACTGTCTTGTTGTGAGGCTGAAGTTGGAAATCAATCTACTTTGGCCGTATATTTACATGGTAATTTATCTTTTTTTTTTTTTCTTTAAAACCTTTCGGTTTTGATTATTCCAGACGAGAGCAGAATCTTCTGACATCGGATAGGCTGAATAGAGAGTAAAAAAATGAGCAGAAGAATCGGTAACGCAACAGTTTTCCGATGCTCTGAGATGATGAATCGCATCCATCTCAGCCCACTGAGCCGCTTCCTGTCCCTGTAGCACTCTGTTTGGATATGAAGATGGATGAGAAGATTTGGCCTGATGATTCACACCCTGTTAGACTTCTACACTCAGAGTCACACACCTGCTCAAGTTTGCTCACCATGTGTGCTTTAAAGCTGACAGTAGCAGTTGTCCTGTTTTCTGCTGGTTTTTTACTCATGTTGTCAGAGGCGACCGTGGGTGGTGGTCAGTGGTGTGTGTGTGTGTGTGTGTGTGTGTGTGTGGCCCTGCCACACTAGTGAGCCTCTTCCCCTGTTGCAGCCTGGGTGTGTGCATGCTTATTTTCACAGTTGGTGGATCTGGCCTCAGATGGCTGTTGAGTGGAGCTGGTCATTTCAGAGATGTCCCGGCTTGCTGTTCCTCCCTGACAGCTGCTGTCCCGCTGCCAGCGGCTTAGAAATGATGATGACAGCTTGATTTCTTTTTGCCTTCGGGGAAATGGAGGTTGTAAAACGTTACATCTGCCCGTATTGAATGCCACAGGAATGGAGCTGCATATTTTAAGTAAAATAACTAGCGTGAATTACATTTTTTTTTTTTTTTTTTTTTCTTGAGCAGCGTGAACAAACTGGCCTTTAATGGCATAGCGCTTACATCCAAGCCTCTTCCAGTTTGCCACATAGTTGCTTTACATCATTGTTAAAATGTCAGATACAGAACAGATAGACGGGGGTAAATGAAACCAGACGTAAAGGCATTGAATCAACATTATTCTGGTCTGATAAGAGTTCATGTTTGATATTCTGTCAGATTGAGGACGATTGTTTTGTTGACTTTATTCCGGACTATGAAAAAGAAAACCAAACAAAAAAAAAGCCATTGAAGATATTTGACGTGAAATAGCTCTGATATATGTAGCTCTACTAATATGAACCAGAAAATATCTGATCATAGAATCAGTAAACAAGAACTGCGAGTTTCAGGACCGGTTTCAGTCTGTCTTTAAAGTGAAATGTTAGGAAACAGGACTTTACTTACCAAAGATGACCCGATATCTTCTCTGATAGTTCTGCTGATGTTAAGGTTTTGGTTACACAAAGATATGTACATTATCTAAAGAAATATGTCTGGTTTTAAGGTTAATTCAGACTTATTGGTCTGTTTTGCAGCGTTTGTGTAGCAGGCCACAGCTGAGTTGAGTGACCTAAACTTTGGCCAGATGACCGTTTTTAAAGGCTAAACCGATACATTCGTTGACCAAAGTTCATTCCAGTCCACCCAGAAGTTTACTGGTTCCGTCTTGACCAAAGTGGACGAAGAGAAAAGCGCTTAAGGCACTAATATTTAGGCGGACATTTGCCTGATAGTTGACTTTTATTAAGCAAATCATTCTAATTCCATCTTTTGGGCTGTAAATGTACATTTGGTTTTACGTATATTGTAGCAGTCATAAGTTTGGACACGCTTCATTTTGACTGGGTTGGTGTTCCCAAACTACAGTATTTAAGAGTAGAAACAGGAATTAACGGGCTCGTTCTTTATTGGCTCTCCTGCCATATATTTGACGGAGTAGTTGGGAACGAACTGTGAAGACCCGGCCTGACTCAGCTGTGATATTTACTCGGCCACATGTGGCTTCAGCTGCGTTTACTGATACAGTGAAACTAATTATAATGCAGTAAGTCCTTGTATCATATCAGTTTTCATGTTGTTTGGCTGATTTGTTGGTCAGGCTCGAATAAAAAAACCTCTCAGGCTGTTGTTTAGAATAAAAATGGGCTGATAGGAAACCGGATGGCTCCATTTCCTCTTGTGTCTGTTTTTTGGCTTAAGAGAATCTAACCTGCGTATGGAAAATTGAATCAATTAAAGGCCTTTTTCAGAGAGACGACACCCGACAGTTGCGTTTCACTCTGGGAGAACTTACTGATGTTGACGTTGTAGGATTAGTTAAAAAGCGCAGCTGTGGGTTTTAATATTGAACTAAATGGAGAAGGGAGATATTAGAGGAGACAATCGCTCTGATCTGAAGCAAAAATATAGGACTTGAAGGTGCTAATACCACTAATCTTATATTTATCCTACTCCAAAATGACTCAAAAATGGCATATTTATTGGATAAAGGAGATTCCTCGTGCGATTCTGTGTCACTCTGTGTTTTTATTTTCTCATGAGGAGGCAGTTGTCTTTGTTCCGAGTTGCCAGTGCATTCGGCATTGAATGTCTTTGCAGGCCCTTTGGTTTAATCCATAAAACTGCCCGGCCTTGTCACCAGCAGGCCGGAAGCCTGACGTCATCGCTGTTTAATCTCAGACCACACACAAACGCGGACCACTGGAGCGGCCTGCTGCGGTCTGCCCTGTTGAATCCTCCCAACACTTAAGAGAAAGGTGAAGATTTCAGTGAAAATGTTGAGCCAAACTGTGAGAAATTAAATATTTGTGTACTTAGAAAAAGTAGGGAAAAAACCCACAGTACAAGAGAAGTAGTACATGCAGAGACAGGCTATGTTTGTACAGAGCAGACTTGTGTTCAGACCTACTTTTACACTCTGAGGGTGAGCTTAGCGTTAACTGAAGGCAAAGAGAGGAGTCCTGGTGAGGTCCTTCAACTAGGCCATAGGACAGAGGGATGAATAGGAAACCTAATCCTTCTCACTGGTGCACCACACCTTTTGTAGATCAAATGTTGTTATATTCTCACTTGCAGGCCAACAGAGAAACAGATAGGGTGACAGACGGGCTTATTCAAATGATGAAGGTAAGGAAAATGCACAAGGCAAAGCTATCTACCTTTTCGATTCTCCGTTCTTATAGACTGAGCTGTTGGTTTGGGCTGAAACTTTTAGCAGCCCCAGCTTACTTTATATAAAATGTCCGATCAAAAAAAAAAAGTATTGATCCCTTGTGATTCCACACCAGTTTCCTTTAGTTGAGGTGTGGCTTTGTTACTTTTGAGAGGGTGAAGCTTCAGGCGGGCTCTGATAACAAAGACGGATCTGTCCCCAGGCACATGCGCCTCGTTCTGTGAACGGCAGGTCAAATGTTGTGATGTCATGTTCACAGGAAAGAGTTTTATTTATCTCACGGGTTATCGTCAAACCCACTTTCAAAAGAAAAACGGAAAGAGCTCGTCTCTTTAAACTCGGTGTGACGAGTGTAGGTTGTGTAGAGTTGGGTTAGATTTATTCCCTGTTGGTCTCCCAGTGAAACCCGCGGGACCCTTCATGTGTCCGGACCTTTGAGTTTTATTCACAGCAGATGTTGAAATGAAATGCTCTCTGTGATGATTTGCAATGGTGTGACAACAGTGAATCCGTCTTTTGCTTCACCTTTTACTATTATTATGATAATATTAAGGCGCTGGGGAGTTTATTATAACAGGATTCATGCTTATGTCGCCCAGCCTTGAGGTAACCATGTGGAAATGCACACTTTTGTGAGGAGGCGTCCACGTCTCATCACTGCGCTGTAGAAGGTTTTGTGACTGCCACATGTAAGAGTATTTTTATAGTTTATCCTAAAACAGAACACCATATTCTCTCTGCTCGTAGTCGGGTGGTCAAACTAATCCAGCTTATTGAGTAATGCTCCCCGTCAAAGTCTGCTGCAGAGCAGGATTCTGCTTTTAAACGTTTCAGTTTGGTGAGGACGTTTGTGGTCTTTAGGGTATTTGTTGACACTGTGACCTGTCATCAGAAGTCATTATGTTTCTACAACATTTCCCTTAACTGAGCTCTTATTCACATTAACGTGAATTTAAACTATCACTGGATTTCGTTTATGGTTCCTGGAAGAACAATCCTTTTCCTTTTCATACAACTTATCTCAAAATCTAGACGGTTGGTCTTAAATAACTTGTCTTTTAGTCCTGTCGCCTTAGTAAAAGCTCGATCCAACACATTTGTGGTGGGTCTTTAGAGTTTCGCTTGCAGAAAGTCAGATTTCTATCCTCTGCCCCAGTCATTTCTCGCTAAGGCATTTAGATGCACATGGACTCCCTGTGGAATAATTCTGTTTTTGCCTGCGATGTTACTTGGATGCAGCTGACCGACAGTCATCCCGGTAATTATCTTGAAATGCAAACAGAGCTACTCTCTGTGTGTCTTCATTTTTTCACGTTGGAATTTCAGATGTGTACGGGTAAATATGCTGCTTTAACTCTCCGTGTCGGTGCTTTGAAATCCAGCCAGAACTGCTGTAATTGCCTAATTGATATTTTCAGGAGGTGGTGGGATAAACATCAATGCCAGACAGGATTGTTATTTCAGCTGCAAATTCTGAGTCTGGGAGGGCATGTCGCAGCTGAACTTCCGGTAAATTAAAGCAGTGTTTAGATTCAATTTGTTGTCTCCCTGGAAACAAAGGATGTGGCTTGTCTGAGTATCTTATCATCCATATATATATATATATATATATATATATATATATGGATATCTAGAGGGAAAGATACTAACATCTGTCACAGCTTCTTTTATGTGGTATATCAGGTGTTAAATCAAATAGTGTGACTTAATCCCTAATGTAGGATCTTTTGACATTGTGTGACATTCACAGAGCGGGTTTCTCTCTGTTGCAGATATCTTGTCTTTGCTCATTTCTCTGCCATTGCTCAAGATAAAAGCCGATGATGATGCACCAGGAGGAGGCTGTTAGTCATTTGAAATGTGCGGTCGGAAAAAAAACATGGTGTTGAGGTTTTGCATGTGGCTTCAAGGCTCCAAAATCGTCTCTGGTCTGCTGAAGAGTAATGGTTCTCAGCCATGGAACAGGGACTCTTAAATGAGAGCCTGACAGAAATACCAGTGACAGATTAATACAGTATTTGGCTCGAAGGGAAGTGGATCTTGAATTCAATGTTGCCGATGGCGCGTAGAAGCCTCACTCGGGAAATGGCAGCTAATGTCCCTCTCAGTGTCCCTCAGAGGGCCACTTAAAGCCAGCGAGCTACGCCCTCCCTTTATCAATTAACCAGCGTTTGACAGTCCGACATCCGTCATGCCAACGTTTTCATTTTGGAGGTTTTTCCTCCAGCCTGGAGAATAGACTGGCAGAGGGCGGCGTGAGGTCAGGTTTCCACGGCAACTGTCAGCCTCCAATCCCCCCCCACCTCCATCTGAGCACGCTCTTTCATCGCCATGGCAGCGGAGAGGCCCCGTTTCCCAGGGGACGAGGGGTGTGAGGGAGGGAATGCGAGCTGGCGAGAAGGAGGGAGAGGGCAGGCGAGTTTAGTGAAAACACAGTAATCCAATATGGCCGCCATTGTTTTGCAGCAAAACTCGGGCTAAAGCTCGCTTCTTGGAGAGGAGATACAGTCGAGTGATGATTAACCTCGGCCGAGACCTGGAAGACTTGATCTAAGCACACACGGCGAAACCAAAGCCTCCGTTTGGGGGTTAATGGGTGTAAGTGTGGATGGATCACAGCACACAGTCTGCCAGGGTGAGACTCCCACAGTGGATAATAAACACACTCTTAAAGCATCATTTCACATCACGCTCGGATAATAAAGCCAACCGTGTTTTTGACGTACCCTCATGAAACCTGATACTGATCCTGGTAGTTCAAAGGGACTAGTTTTCTTTATTTTTATGATCTCCTCAGTTATATTTTTTACAAGCTGAAAACACTGTGACATGGACAAACTTAATTGGTAAATCAGGGCTGAAAAAATTTTTTTCCTCCTTTCAAAAGGAAAAGTCGGACTTCTTCCTGTTCATCTGCTGCTTTTCTATTTTCTATCATTTTAAATCCAGTATTTTTTTAATTTAGGGTTCTTGTTTGGACCTAAAAGATATATAAACCCATATCCTGAGACTTTAGAAAGTTGTGATGGTTCATCTTCTTTCTCTCTTTTGACTTTTTTAGCAAATAAAACATCAAATGAAAATCTAATCAGAACGCAAATAAACTTAATCACGATCGTTTATTTTGCTTGGACTAAACATATTAAATGTTTTTGGTATAAATTACTTAGAAATGTTATATTCCGGTGAAGAGAGGGAGTTCACAAAAGTCATAAATGAGAAACTTGCACCAGTAGATGATGTTAATGGGGTTTAGCATAAAGGCCAACATTATTCTTTTGTAAAAGGGTCAAATATGGTTTGATTTAATTTGGTCTGTTCCACATTTGTTTTGTTGTCAGTCAGTCACGTCTCAAAATCTTGAAGTTTCATCATGGCAGTGAAGCTCTAGAGTCATCAGGCCCCGGTGAACGCTATCCAGGAATCTCAGAGAAATTGGTTGCTCTCCCTGAAGGCGTTCCCCTCTTCTCATTTCCCAGTTTGTACATTCTTGAGTCCTCTCCTCATCTCTTCTTTTTGCATTAGTCATTCACACCTGTGACGCAGGTTTCAAAGAGAGGGGAAAAGCAAAAACAGGTATTCATGACATGAGACCAACTTCTTTTGAAGCTGACATTTTAAAGAGTCGACAACTAAATCGAACTAATCCAGAGCTGCGTTTAATGTCAGTTGTTGTATGTTTTAAATCCGTTAGACGAGCATTAATAGGATTTGTGCACCCTATTCCCACGTATAACTCGTCTTGAAAGCCACCTCTCTCCTCCACTTGTTTAGGATCTGAAGCATCTTTCGGGATGTTTTGCAAAGATTGATTTCCTACTCGCAAGCAGGAGGAGAAAGAAGTTTAGACACAAAACACCTGAAATAAGAAGAGCCTGTAGTGATGAGACTGTCGCTTCATTTCCGCTGCAGAAACTTTTCCAGGAAACGGGGTCTTTTAGGGGTTCTGATCACGGGAACCATGGGCTACAAAGGGAATTCTTGGGTGTAAATTCAAGCCCCAGAAAGGACCCTGGTAGGGAGGTATTACTGGGTTTTGTAGCACTGAACATTTCTGATTGGTTGACAACTCCCAGCGTTTTATTATCATATTTCTGTCTCGGTCATCTTAGCTTTAACATCCACAAGAGCTCATTAAATCTGTTAACTTTAAGGGGTAAAGGAATAGTAGTTTCTGTTTGTGAATTCAACATTCAGATCCACCCTGAACTTCAGACCTCAGTGGAAATGCAACAGAGCCAGAAATATTCTTTCAGCTCCTGGGAAAAAGCCCCCAGGCTGAACCCAACGGTTCTGGGTGCCGTTGGTCAAGATGCACCTTAAAACTGACAAGTTCCTGTATTGATAAAATCACTGTTTTCTTTAATTATGTCGGATAATTTTTCTCATTCCTCCTAAAGAGCAAGTGGCACCATTTTCTATAGTTGATCTGCTTGGGGATATAAAAATAGACCTCCCAGAGAAAGCTTTTTAGTTGTTTTGAGAAGAGCACAAGTGGAATTGTCGTTTCTGGGTTGGTATCACAAGAAGCTTTTCATTAAACGGACAATATCAACTTCATGACAAAGAGAAAAACCCGTTGATGCGTTGAACTGAGCACAAGTGTTTCCTGTTGCTGATAACATAAAAAATCATTTTGGTTTTTCCTTCCTTCCTTCTGGGGGTCTACAGTTTAACTCTAAACCAGCACGTTCCTTAGAAAGCCTTTTAACATGCTGTGTACATGTCTGATGTGAAGGCAGTGTTTTTAAATGATGCCTTTCTTCTTCTAACTTGTCCTGATGTGCAGTGTGAGAAAGAACTTTGAGCAAATTGACGTTAGACTCTGGGGAGCGTGTTTTTCATCAGTGTAGATGGTCTGGTGTGATAGCAGTTGGAGGCAGGAAGCTCGGGCAGGAAAATGTGATATAAATATAAACCCGGATGTGTATTTTCAGTTCAGTATATTCAGGTTGGCATATAAGTGCTCTCTACAACATATGACGGCATGATTGACACAAGTTTTAATCTCTGCTCTATCTTTACCCTTCTCTTTCAGATCTCAGCAACCTTATAACTCCCCCGCTGCCACTCTCCTACCCATCATCCTCTCCCGGCCCTCTTCCTCCTCCTCTCTGTAGCCTCCCCCCACTCTCCCACCTCCCTTCTCCTGCTCCTTCCCCATCGACCTCCAAGATAGATTCCCTCAGGAGCAAGGTTGACCTGCTCAAGCTGCCCCTGGCTCTCTCCACCAAGTCCATCTCCGAGCGCAAGAGTCAGCTGGGAGGAGTCGGCGAGCAGCTCGGCAGGGGTGGAGGAGGAGGAGGCGGGGCTCGGAAAGCCCGCTCACTGCTGACCCGAGACATGGACAACGAGTCGCAGTACTCGGGCTACTCGTACAAGTCCTCCCACTCCAGGAGCTCCCGAAAACACAGGTGGGTTAAACGGGATAACAGGGCGTCGTTGTAACGAGCTGTTGGCACACGCTGAAACACAGATTGGTTGAATAGATAATCGGCTAAATTAGGGACAACAGCTTTGGGTTTTAAAAACTGCATGATTATATTTGGACGGGCAAAAAAATACTGTTCAAGACATAAAGGCGAGTGTTTTTGTTTGCAGTATAATTCAACAAGTCATGTCCAGGTATTTAACCACTGGATCCATGTAGTTAAGGAAGCTTTAGGCAAGGCAAGTTTATTTGTATTCAAAGTGCTTTACAGATACATTAAAACGGTAGAAATAAAAAGCATGATTTAAATCTTAAACAAAAAAGAAAGAAATAAGAACAATAGACAAAATCAGGAGTTAAAATGTGATTACGTTTTGAAACTCAAGCTTCAGATTTGGAGCTTTATTCAAATGCAGCTGAAAATAGGTGTGTCTTAAACACACTGAGTGTTTCAGCTGATCTGAGCCTTTCTGGGAGTTTGTTCCAGACATGTGGAGCATAGAAGCTGAATGCAGCTTCTCCATGTCTGGTTCTGACTCTGGGAACTGATAGAAGACCGGATCCAGATGACCTGAGAGGTCTGGAATATAGGCCAAATAACCAACAGCAGAATGTCCCGTTACGTGTAATGATTTTGAATTATGCCACAACGCTGTTGGGAGGGAGCACAACCCTTCAACCCTGTTCATCTTCTGCCCTCAGGGACCGGAGGGACCGCCATCGCTCTAAGAGCCGTGACAGCGGCAGTCGTGGAGACAAATCGGTCACAATACAAACTCCCGGAGAGCCGCTTCTGGACGCAGAGTCGACACGTGGAGACGACAGGGTCAGTTACTGTTTTCACTTAAAAGTTTTTTTACGTTTCAAAGTCACACTTATTCATCATGCGCGACCTCCGTCAGCAATCGGGTGAAATCTTATGCCACTGCGGTTTGTTTCAGCTCCTTTAAAAGCTGCCTTAGGTGTAAACTGATTTCTAGCTTGTGTTGTTCTATAAAATCCATCCTGCTAGTCGCTACTGTCGCCTGAGTTTACACTCTGAATTATTGATGTTACTTATTTTGTGCTTGGATAGATATTCAGATCAAAGGGTGCTTATTAACCCGCAGTCTGCTCTGTACCTCACACGGAAACCGTGACCCCCGCAGCTGTTTTCCTTCATGGCGAAGCGGTGTTGATAAATTTCTCTAAAGTGGCTGTGAAAGTGGGCTCTTGTACTCTTTCAGCGGCTCAATTGTGTTGCGTTGGAGCGGTCAGTCATTTTTCTCAGTGCTTGTCAGCAGGGAAAGAGCAGGTGTTGACATCTGTGGAACCGGAGTCTTTGAATAGAGAAGACGCATTACTTTAAGCATAGAGCCCTGTTTTTAGTTTTTTTTTTTTTTTTTTTTTTTTTTTAGTAAGCAGCTTGACGAGGTCTGTTTGCTTCTGGATGAAGTGAAGAGGGGCCTTTTTATTTAAATAGCAAAGAGGCATTTGTTTACACAGTAAGCGAAACCGAGCTGTCACCATTCCTGGCAAGGAATTGTTAAAGGAAGGGTAGGAGGTCCTGGATTTTGAGTACAGCGAAGCTGCATTTTGAAAATACACAGGTCAATAGTCCCAACCCCTTTATTCAGAATTCCCCCCGAAGCCACGCCTCTAGAGTACATGAACGAGCAATGCTTGTTTCCGAGCACGAAGGTGCACGAGCGCTATTCTGAGAGCAAGCATTGATTGGTTTGGCTAACTTTTTCTCATGGCGGATTCACAGGTAAGAAAATACCTTTCAACATCATAATGAACCGTTTAATAATGCTAGGTGCTAGCCAAGCTGGCTCTAGTTTAGCTGCCTGCCAAGCTTCTGGACGCGTAATTCGTTCACGGAGCAGGGTACGCGCACAGAGGGAAGGAGGGGGAGGGAGGAGATTGCAGTTTGATAGATGGCATCAGAATCCAATCATCGTTAACGGTCCGTTCAGTATGATTGGATAGTGTTTTTCCTGGATTGTTTGTTCTAGAGGCCACTAAAACTTTTCATATTTGTGTCAAAACCTTTAATTAATTGGTTGCAATGGGGGTGTGAAGAGTATTTTAAGCAATATGTAAAAAAATGCTCCAGAAAAAGAACCCCTACCCCACCTTTAAGTGAGTAAAAAGACCAAACACAAACCTGTTTTCCGTGTTTTTTTGTTTTATTTAGTGAAGGTTTTAATGTTGCTTTAATCTTCTGTGTCATTCAGGATGATAACTGGGGAGAAACCACCACCGTCGTCACCGGCACCTCCGAGCACAGCCTCTCAAATGAGGACCTGACCCGCGTCACCAAAGATTTGGAGGAATCGACCCCGTTGGAATGCAAGCGCTTCGTTGGCCCCATACTGGGAGGCTGCCTGAGCTTCTTCGCTCTGGTCACGCCGCTAGCCTTCCTCATCCTGCCGCAGGTGCTGTGGCGTGACGCCCTGGAGCCCTGCGGCACGCCATGTGAAGGCCTCTATGTCTCCCTCGCCTTCAAGCTGCTGGTTCTGCTCATATCCTCCTGGGCGCTGTTCCTCCGCCCTCCCCGCGCCACCCTCCCGCGTTTCTTCGTGTTCCGCTGCTTGCTGATGGTGTTGGTGTTCCTTTTCGTGGCGTCGTACTGGTTGTTCTATGGCGTGCGGGTGCTGGAGCCCAGGGAGCGGGACTACAGGGGCATAGTGGAGTATGCCGCCTCGCTGGTGGACGCCCTGCTCTTCATCCAGTACCTGGCTCTGGTGCTGCTGGAGGTCCGACACCTGCAGCCGGCTTTCTGCCTTAAGGTGGTCCGGAGCACGGATGGAGCCAGCAAGTTCTACAACGTGGGCCACCTCAGGTTTGTGAAACTGACTGCGGAGTGACAAGTGTTCAGCAGTGGTAACATTAGAAAAAGAAAGAAAGTTTTCTTCATGGTTGTGTTGCTGTTTTGACAGTAAAAGTCACCCTGAACCTTCAGGACGCCTGTCATTGACATGGATGCTAGCTCTTCTGCTCTGAATAGTGGACGGCTCTAATAGCAAATGAATCGGTTCATATCTGCCTTTGAAATGTGTTTCCACGTCTTGAGATACTGCTCATAAACGCATATGTTCAACCTCGTGCGTTGTGTTGAATTCGCTGATGCACGTTAATGCACTGCTGACGTCATCAGTTCATATGTGGGCCGTAGCACTTCTGAATGTGGGATCTCAAACGGTCCTGAGTTATTTTTAACCTGCCCTTTTCCACTCGTGACTGGATCACTCAGCAGACGGGTCAAAGACATGAACAGCGCCTGAGATGTGCAGTTACATTGCTTAAAAAAATCCCATGCAATGGCTGCTTTGAATTAAAGACATGTTAGGTAATCCTGTTCAGAAACACATTTTGTAATACTGGGTGAAATGGTCCGTCTATCCTGAGAGAAATCTATACAATGTATTTAGAAAAAGGGACGAAAATAATCAGACCTCTGTGGCAGCTGCATTTGGAAGTTTGTAAATAGCCCAGGTTTATTATTATTATCAACACAAGCCTGATAGCTTTTCTGCTGCTAAAGCTGCGTCGACATCACTTCCTTAATCTGGGAGCTTCAAAGTAAGATGAGGGTTGATCTACTACTGTAGACAACAAAGTATATGCTATATTCTACATGCTTTTTTTTTTTTTTTTTTATAAATTTTTATGTTGTAGAGTTGTGAATTTATTTTATCAATGGAGAAATTGAGCAGCCTTGCTTTGTTGTCTACAGTAGAAGAGAAGCTATCAGGCTTGTGTTGATAATAATAAACTCCTGGACTATGTACAAACTTCCAAATGCATCGTTTTGTGAGTACAGACCATATTTGTACTACTGTAGAAGTTTGGTGTCATGGCATGTGATTTTAGTGTGGTGATTTTGGAGATACTGCCAGGATCCATTAACCCTTGTACGAAGCTATTCGGGATAACTCAGTAACTCAGCTGATGTTCAGCCAATATCGAAAAAACTTTGGGTGGGCTACTTGGCTGGATGTCACGGTTCAAATGACCCCAGGTTGAATCTACTCCGGAGTATCACTTTAAGCTATACTGCTAAAGACAAGTTATCTCAGTGTTGTTATAGTCTCTCAATTGTACCCTACGTCAGTATTTTTTTCTGTAATAACTTTTAAATGAAAAGAATAATGAAACTCATGAGCCTTGCTTCGCTGGGCATGATAGTTTGATTTGGAATACTCCAAACAACTGAGTCAGTTTCTAATGCTGTCATCAGTAGGTGTGACCGTGTCTATGCTGCATTTTGCAAGCCTGATGTATGACCTGCTCTTACCGTGACACTAATGAGCAACACGCTGTGTTTCAGCATCCAGCGGGCAGCTGTCTGGGTGTTGGACCGTTATTACAGCGACTTCTCCGTTTACAACCCCGCCCTGCTCAACCTGCCCAAGTCCATCCTGTCCAAGAAGATGACCGGCTTCAAGGTTTACTCCCTGGATGGTAAATACAGCCTCATTACGTCTCTGACGCCCGCCTTTAATCCGTAACTCTATAATGACTGGCACTCATTGGTCTGCATCAGAACCACATGGCAGTCATGCAACACAACTGCATCACCAGCCCATGAGATGAGCTTTGCCTGAATCTACCTGTGATCACTCAAACCCGATTGTTCTTCTCTCACCTGGATATTAGCGTTAATAAATACCTGAAATGCATTTCACTAAATCTTTCTCTTTAAAATCTTTACTCTGGCTTCCAGTCAGTCACAGAATAGATTTTAAAAGCCTGCTGATGGTTTACATCTGTGATCTGTTCAGAGAATATAAAGCCAGCAGAGCTCTTAGATCCAAGGACTCAGGTCAGCTGGTCCAGTCCAGAGTCTAGACTAAACATGGAGAAGCAGCATTTAGCTGTTATGCTGCAAACAAGTGGAACAAACTGCCAGTGGAGATTAAACTTTCACCAAATGGAGACATTTTTAAATCCAGGTTAAAAACATTTCTGTTCTCATGTGTCTATGCATGAAATCTGCACGATATCTTTGAATTTATCTGGACTGTTGCTTGTTTTTAAATTCATTTAAATTATTTTATTTAAATTTGATTTGATCATTTCTCCCTCTGCGTGTGTGTTGTCTTGCAGAGAACACCACGAATAACTCCACAGGACAGTCGCGCGCCATGATAGCAGCGGCTGCCAGGCGGAGAGACAACTCCCACAATGAGTTTTACTACGAGGAGGCCGAGATGGACCGCAGGACCCGCAAACGCAAGGCCAGGTCAGAGCCGGCACATGCTGATCAGCTGCAGATTGTGTTTACATCAACGCATGCAGAGACTCACTGTGGTGTAAGATGTGAGAGAATCTGTAGAGTTCAGAGTGAGGCAGACAGGATGTGAGAGTCTGTGTGAGGAGCAGGGAAACCTGGGAAAGCTCACTGTGAGTCTGAACCTGTTTATCATGGTTTTTTTTTTTTTTAATTCTTTTTCCTTTGTTATATTGACCTGGATGTCGTTCCGTCTGCTCCTCCCTGCGTTTAAAACCAGGAGCCCTTTGAGGCATGCAGTGACGAGCAAAGCAAATATGAAGGCGTGTTTGACGGAGCTGCTGGAACAGCAGAATATCATTAAAGTCTTTCCAGCACATTTATTTCAAGAATTTGACTTAAGCCTTTATCCAAACATCTCAAGTCGGTCCTGTTTTTACCTGCTCTCATTGTTCTGGCTGCTGGGAAATCAATCAACAAGTTTGTCAGCTGAATGAAAGAAACCTTTATTAAATGGCAGCAGACCAGCAGGACAAATATTTCATAACCATCTTGAATGATGCGTTTAACTGTCAATTTCAACACTGATCCTGTCTTTTTAATTGCCAAGTAAAGTTATTGTTCTTCAGGAATGTATTGAGCCAATACACCGTGACCTGTCTGTTTGGTAACCTGGGCCATAACAGCACAGTGCATTCAATTAATACTGATATCTCAAGAGATCAGTGGTGTTGAGAGTAGAATTAACAGGAAATATACCAAATCAATAAAAGTGCAGTTAAAAACGCCAAGACTGGTTAAAAAAAGTTTCATTGTAGTCATTTTCCTGTGTGGCAGCTCATAAAATCTACATTAATATAAATCTGGGAATCTGCCCTGTTTCCCAGTCCTAGCCCGACTCAGCGGGTGTCAGATGCATCAAGCGTTAGATGCCGACACAATGTGACGCCACGCTGTGGCCTCCTGTAGAGTGAAGGGAGAAGTGTGTCTGTAGACGAAATCATCATAATCCTAAACTACCGGGAAGTTTGCACACATTTACACACTTCCTGCCGTCCATGGGAAATTGTCTGTTTTGTATAAATCCTCAATTTTTAATCTTAACTTGCTGAAAAGATTGAGTGTGGCGTTTAAATGAAAGTTTGAGAAAAGAAACTCGAAATACTTTGTGCATTAGCGGTATTATTATGCATTTGTACGGCATCGGCATGATGCAGACTGTTTATTTGAACTCACGGGACTCCCAGCCACTTTGCATTTTAATTGTCTTTAACGCAGTTGGAGGATTTACCTTCCTCGTGTTGATGAACATACACCATCTGGTTCTGACCACCTTTAGCTTCTATCACTGCACATATTTGCAGTGGCCTAGTTTGGATAAACTTAAACTAAGTCTACGTATATATCTGTCCAAAGTTGCATTCATTTTTTTTCTGGTCGTTATTGTACTCCAGTGGTCAGCTGACTTAATCTTTTGGGGTTTATAATATTTCTGAATGTAGACCTGAACAACTGAACCTCGGATCATTTGCTTTGTTAAATCCAGATGTCACTGCTTTTTGCCAGTCACACCTGGCATGAGAGCAGTGTGTAAGATCAGCTCTGCAAGAACAAAATTAGGCCAGAATTCAGCTTCTATTTTTCATCTGAGAGATTTGTGCAGTTTCATTTTATGACCCATGATAAATCATTTGTTTCTAAATTGTTCCAACATCTGCAGATAATTTTCCGGTATTAGCCGCCTGTTGCTGTCTGCTGCGGCCTGCAGATGTTTACTTATCCATAATACGGAAGCTTTTAAGAAACATCGCGCCGCGTGAGAACACAAAAAACGATTTCACACGCAAACTCCAGACACATCCATGAGAATGTGAGGACGGATTGTTCCCGTCTTTTTCTGTAGTTGCTCTTCAAACTTGTCACAGCGGGGAACTTTCTGCTGGAGAAGCTGGCCGAGTGTTTGTCGCAGAGGAGGCAGAAAGCCTGTGTTTTATCAGAAGCAGTTTAGCCTCCTTGGCGACCATTGTTGTGTGCCTGAGTGTATCCACAATAGCGAGTGGAAAAGGTCAGAAATGTCAGCTGAAAGGAGAATAAACAGCAGCTCTCGCCAGCATTCACAGTCTGCACTCAACTCACTCCGTAGCCAGTAAATGCTCTTAAATCTTTGCTGCTAAGTTTGCATGTCCTGGGGTTATTTTAAATTTTTTTTTTTTTTTTTTTTTTTTTTTTTTTTTGACTGGGTGAAAAATCCCCACAAGACGTTTGCAGCAAATGTTGTGGACGTTTGTGTTCTCACATGCCACCGCTCTGGAACATCTCAGGAGCGTTTCAGGACTCTGGTGTTTGTGTGCAATTAGCTAAAGATTGAAAAGGCTGTTCTGGGCCAAAAAACTGAAGAAACAGTCCCCAAACTCACAGTCTTGTTTTGCCTGTGAATCACACAGTCCTACTTTTGATGCATTGACGTTGCTCAGGTTCTGCAGAACATCCGCTCCACCAAAGGTTGGGTGTTGACCTTAGCCACAAGATCCTTAAATCCAACAGATATTGATGTTTTTAGCAAAATAAAATGAATTTCAGGTTTCATCCTCTGTTCTTTGCTGTAATTTTGTGTTTGTCATCATTAATCGACCATCTTTAAGCCAAACTGCCGCTGGAGTGTGTTAAAGTAGCGCTCTTATTTCTCTACTGTAGGCTGGTTGTGGCTGTTGAAGAGGCCTTCACACACATTAAACGTCTCCACGAGGAAGAGGTGGCCTCGTCCCCCAAACACCCCCGAGAGGTGATGGACCCTCGGGAGGCAGCTCAAGCTATCTTCGCTCCCATGGCCCGGGCCATGCAGAAGTACCTGAGAACCACCCGCCAGCAGGCCTTCCACAGCATGGAGAGCATCCTCACACACCTGCAGTTCTGCATCACACATAACATGACGCCCAAGGTGAGTTTGCCACTTTATTTTTCAGCTGCCTCCTCAGTTAGTCTCACATTCGGGTCCTCGTTCTGCTTTTTCTGCAGCAGTTATTCGTTCACGTGCAGCTACACAAAGTGCATCAGAGCTGCAGAACAAGGAACGCAGTCACCGGCTGCAGTTCAGGAAGATAAAAACTCTCTGCAGACGCATCTGAATAGAAGTTTAGTTTTTGTTTTTCACAGAAGAATTGGCAATTCAAATGTTTTTACATGCAGTAACTTAAGAAAGGGTTGTTCTGCCTCCTGCACATGTTCACACGTCTGCTGCCACAAATATGATCTGTGGCAAACACAGAAGGTGTTAAGAAGAAAGAGTTTGGCAACACAAAGGTGTCTGTGCAATTATAGCTACATCTACAGAAGTCTGGTCTATATTTTCTGTGGAGCGGTCGCTCTGGGTCTGCAGTTTGACCATCTTCATAGTATCCCCTACAGCAAAGTGCATTAGCCTTCAGATTATTAGCACAAAGAAATGTTCATACGTGACTTTGCACTGCTGTAACTCAGAGGTGAAGATGATTATATTCTAATACTATTCTTTTATCCAGTTAATCACAAATCAAATGAGTATAAATGCCAGGTACAAGAAAAAGTAAAGTTTTCAACCTACCCAATTAAGGAAACTTAATACATAAGTGTTCGTGTAACCATTTATTAAATACATTCTCTCTGCATTATGATGTAAGCTGCATTTTACAATACATACAATATAAAGAATGCAACAGAATACAAATACTGCATCATACAATGAAAGCTGAAGGTTTAACTCTAACAAACGAGTTTAATTGCATGCCTTCTAGTTTCTTTATTTCTGAGAAATAAAGGCTTTTAGTGACCTGGACAGTTTTCCAGAAAAGCCGTAGGTTTGATGTTCATGAAAGGAAACTGAAACAAACTACCGTGGACCTGGTGAGCAGCATGAAATGAGACTGAAATGTTGAACCTAACCTAAATCTGTTTGTACGATTACAAATACAGTTTCTCTTAAATCTAATGAAATGAAATGAAGCGGTACTTTATTTATCCCAAAAGGAAATTGAATAATAGATCACAGGTCAAATGTATCTGTGAAAAAAAAAAAAACTAAAACTAAAAACAAAAAGGCCGTAAGATACAACAAACCTAAAACTACAAAAACTAGGAATAAATTAACAATAAAATGGAAGAACAGAATAAATAAAAGATGGAAGTGTATGGTAGGAAACATTTTAGATACTTGTGCATGTCATTAAAGCACTAAATCAAACGGGCTTTCCACCAGCAGATGAACTCACTGTAAACTTGTTTTTCCATGACGATTAACCTCTAAGTCCTCCCTGTCAGGCTTTCCTGGAGCGTTACCTCAGCCCCGGCCCCACCGTGCAGTACCAGCAGCAGACCGGCAGAGGGCGCCAGTGGACTCTGGTGAGCGAGGAGCCGGTGACCTCGGCCCTGCGTCAGGGTCTCGTCTTCTCCCTGCGGCGCTTGGACTTCTCCCTCGTGGTCACGGTGACGCCTCTCCCCTTCCTGCGGCTCGGGGAGGAGTTCATCGACCCAAAGAGCCACAAGTTCGTCATGAGGCTTCAGTCGGAGACCTCGGTGTGAAGGCGTCCGGCAGAGCTTCTCCTCTCCTCTGCGAGATGCAGCAGGCTACTCCACCGTCGTCCAGTCACCCCCCCCCCCCTTTCTGTTACCAAGGAACCATTCAAGGAGAAGAGCGCCGCATTTCCGCTCGTCACAGATGCTCCGCCATCAAACTGTGATCAGCTCAATGATTGTCCAAACCCAGGAAATGAACAGATGCCTTGACCTCCATGTCTGTGTTGTCATTGCAACACGCTGTAAAAATCCTTTTTTTTTTTTTTTTTGTTTGTTTTTGTCCAAAGGGGGATTTTTATTTTTTTTTCTCCTTTTGCTGTAACCACTGAACTACTTCACTATGCTGACTCAACACATGAATACCAGAGAAGGAGGTTTACATCACAGCTGTCACTTCCTCTTACCTTAAAAAACAGGCCTCAGCTCTGCCTGGTGTGTCACTGCCTCCTGGTTCTCTCAAAGTTTTCTCTCCGACACGACGAGAACCTGCTGTTTGCATTCGGAGTGACTTATTGTTTTAACCTACAGAATGTAGCATTACGTGCAGTGAGTTGATGTCTGTTTTCATGTGACTGTTAAGAAGAATGGGTGTACATTCCTGACTTCTCCAAACTCCTGTATGTTCACAGTTGTTTAAATATGAAGCTTTTGTTTATTTCACACTGGCCTTTTTTTTTTTTTTTTTTTTGTACTGTTAGCATCAGTCCATCATCAGCAGGAGAACTAAACATTTTCCACCGGTATTTTAGACAAAGATATTAAAACACAAACCTGGTGTTCTAATTTTTTTTATTGTCAACAAATCTACCAAGAGGAGACAGAACTTCCTGGATCAAATTCTTTTTGTTAAGGGCCTAAAATGGCTCATAATAATCATTATTTCTGGGCACTAGTTTTTGGCAAATGTTCTACAAAATATGAGTAAGTGCTGCTGGTAAGTATATTGTAGTCTATTTGGAGATGCTATGGCAACGGAGGTGAGTATTTCTGGCAGCAGGGTGGTGTGTGTGTGTGTGTGTGTGTGTGTGTGTGTGTGTGTGTGTGTGTGTGTGTGTGCGCGCGTTTGACCAGAATAAAGTGAATACTGTGTGTTCATGCTGTGACTCGGGTGTGTTTTTAAAAAGTTTCAGAACGATTGAAGTTTACAGTTTAGAGCAATGAGTTAAATCTGGCTGCTGAGCATACAGAAAAGAACTGGTCGGATTGGTAGGTAATTGTTGGTTTTGGCTCTCTTTATGGGGTTTGTTGACAATATGAAAAATAAAAACGGCATCACCCGGTTTATTCTGCAAAATTTCAATATAGGACAATATCTGCTGGACGTTTTCAGGTGTCATCAAAAATCTTTCTCTTCCTGCTATCTCAAGCAACTTATGCAAAAAAGCTACAGATTGTCTGCAGCTTGGTGGACTAAATCTGAGTTCTGTCAGCAACGTTTCACGGCCTTCATTAAAGTAGATATCTTGAGAATAAGGTGGGTTTTTATCCCCCCCCCCCTCCCTCTCTGCTGCGCTTCAGCCCTGCACCTGAAGCCCCTCCTCCTGCGAAGGCTTCATGGAAGCAGTGCATAGAGACGGTTTCAGCAAACACGACAGAAAGTTAAAGTTCTGCTTTAACAAACACCTGCACACCAGCGAGCCACAAAATGTATTTTTGAGTCAGAGTCCAGGTGGGATGTTTGTCAGACGTATGAAATGCTGCCTTCAGGTCTTAAATAATTCGACCATTTTATCAGACAAAAAATGTTGAACATTTTATAGTCATGAGATCCGACAAACTTTGATTCTGTGAGGTGGGGATGAACATTTTCCACTAATTTCGGGTAATTTTTATTTTTTTAGTTAAGTCAGCTCAAACTTGCAGAGAAAAAAACTAAGTAGTTCACAAGATGTTTAAGGATAGATAAAAAGAGATCCATCTGCTAAGAAAGACCACTTGATGTGGTTAGTCAGCGCTGTTTTTAAACTTTTCAAGTGTTTTTTATTTTTCCAACTTATACCAGTTTAATTTAAAAATGTCATATTTTGCTCTCACTGCTTCATAAAAACAGAGAATGCAATGGTGTTAAATCCACACAACACGCTGATAATCACAGTGTAGTACCGGTTGTGAATGTGTTTAGTTATACCTCTCTGTGTTATGTACTCGAAAGGAAATCCTGATCAGGCAGCTCTGCTTTTCACTGAGATCGGACTTCTCACAGTTTTATATTTCATGCATATCCACAGAATCCCCAAACTAGACGTGTGATTGTAACTCCTCTGTGCCGCTCCTCTGCAGCTGTAGTTGATCGCCGCCCTCGCCTTGTGTCCGCCAGCAGAAATGAGCTTAAGTCGGCCTTATTCCGCAGGCGTTGGAGGAGCAGCAGACTCCTCTTTCTGCAGGTGCTGAGACTTCAGCTCCTCCGGTTTATGTACTTCGAACTCTGCTGAGCCACCGCTCGCCTGTTCGCTCTTTCTTTCCAGTGGACCTGTTTTTTTTTTTTTAAAAAGCCCTTTTACATTTTTCTGAAAAGAATCCACACACGCCGGCCCCAAAGTGTTTGAGGTTCCACCCGAGTGATCAGATTGCAGATGCTTTTTTTGTTTTTAAAAAAAAATGCATGCAGAGACATATTTTGGGCTCCAAAAACTGTTTTTTTTTTTAATATAATTACTTGTTTTCTATCATTTTTAAGGTGCCTAAGTTATGATGATGCAATTTTCTGAATGTTTTTACTTATAAAAACACAAGTGTCTTGTAAAAAAAAAGAGAAAAAAAAGAAAAAGATGGTAGATTTGTTTCCTTTTGGTAACTGTAGCTTGTATAGTGTTTTAGGTATTTTTCATTATTAAACCATTTATTCCTTGTAAGTCTTCTCTTTGTTGCTTATTTCTGAGCGTGTTTGGCGCTGCTGGACGGGACGAAATCTCTTGAAAATAATCATAGGAGGAGGTTGACTGCCCAGTAAGAAATTGGTTGAATCTTCTTTTAATATTTGTGGTCAGAATTCTTTCCTCCATGAATGTTTCCGTCCCTGAATCCTGCTGTAAAACTGAAACTGTCATGGGAATTTCACCAAAGAGAAGCAGAGTGTTTTTCACAGAAGTGTTAGAGGAACTTCTGTGAGTGGAGGGTGTTGTTGTGGTAGGCGTGTGGTTTTACAGCTTCAAAACGGACAGAGAGCCCCGGACTTCCTGTTCACAGCTGCCGGCACAGCCTCATCTCGGAGACTTTACGCCTGACAAAGGAGCGACAGAACAGACAGATCCTTCATCTTATTCGTAGGTGAGTCTCATCTCGCAGATGATCGGTGGTCCCACCGTCGCCGGCGTAGATCAGAAAAACTTACCCTTGAAATTTAGAGGGAAAACACTTCAAAGAAACCTGTAGATCTGAAAACTCGCCATCAGGAAGCGTTTATATTTTTGCTGGCGGTGTTGAAGTCAGAGGATGACTTCTGAAATGTGTTCGTTGTGCACAGGGCTTGGTGGAGTCATGAACGTATGCTATATCCTGGATGGGATTCTCATCCTGTACGGCATCATTCTCACCGTCTTGTACTGCAGACTGAGGGTAAGACAAACGGGAATAACACACACCACCGCGATGGATACGAGAAACTTACGAGAAATTTTGTCATACATTATGCATAACTTCCTCTATATTTCTTAAGCTAGATTTTATATTACTTGTGCTCATTTAGGGGTGTAGCCCACATATTTTCAGACAATTTTACAAGAAAATTCTTATCATCTTGAATATCTGTATTCTCTATCTATCAGTCAGTCATGTGGTTTTCCTTGTTTATTTTTGTCAGATGCGCCCAGACAGCAAAACATCTGCCAGTCACTCGGAGGTAAAATTAAAGTTGTATATCTGTGTGTTAGCGTTGGGAAAAATTGGGTTCAATAAAATCTAAAATGGGCTTTTTCCATAATGCTTTGGCTTTGTTTTGTAGTAAATTCTCACCATCGTTATAGTTCTGCTTTAAAACCAGCCCCATTCAATCATTTCCTGTAAGCTCGAGTTGACCACCAACCTACATTACTTATAGTGTCACAGTTTCCACCTGTGTTTTTGGTGTTAAATCCTGCTTCCTGCTAAATGCTTTTAATGCACGCACACTGACAACAAAGCGATCTTAAAAGTTTAGAGTGAATCGAATAATCTGCAGACGTCCTCCAAGGCATTTAGTGATGCAACATGCAGCCTTCAGTTGCATTTATTTCAAAATAATAGCGTCAGCTGACCTCTTTGTTTCCATCCTACAGAAGCAACCCGCTGGGGGAGGCATCTATGCGGTGAGACTTCTCATTCTAATGCTTAAAAAGACAATTAAAAAGGCACATGAGGGGAAAGTGACAGCTTACCGCACAGCAGATGGTAAAGGACTGTTTTGTTTTTTGAGAATTGAATCTAGTGTAGCAGGCTGTCACAATCTCTCTTATGCTCAGTGCAGGAAATGTTCACAGAATCGTTTTTTTTTTTTTTCAACCTTGCATCAGTATTTGTGAGTGTGCGTGTTTGTGTCCTGCAGGGTCTGACCTGTCACAGCAGTGACACCTACGAGACCATCAAAATGGACAAAAAGCCTATCGTGTGACCAGCGCAGATTTGGTTCAATGAGGATGCTGAGCATGAAAACAAGCTTTATTCTGTGTTTTACTTTTTATGGACTGGCGGCGGGCCTGTGCAGAGAGCTTCTTCTATAAATGCTGCTCTTATCTCCTAACTTGTGTCTTATCTGCATGAAATGTTAGAACTACTAAACTAACAGGTTGTTAATGAAAACTGTCAGCGTGAGTGTGAGTTTTCTCTTCACGCTGCTGTTTTTCACAGCTGGTTTTAATAAAGAAAGCAGAAGTCTTACACGTATTCTCTGTTTCTTTTAGGGGCTTCCTCTTTTAATTTGAGCCTTGAATTAAGGAGTGCTTTTCCTTCACATGATGTGAGCTGATCTTTTCTTACAAACAGGACTCTAATTGATGATTAGATAATGATTATAATCCATAATTCACATATAAACTGATAAGTGTTGGGAGTCTTTACTACTTTTTTAAGCTATGTCCTCGAGATATTTTTCACAGCTGAGAAGCTGGAACCTTTTAATCATTTTATTGTACTTGTGGTTGCTAATCAAATTTAATGTTAATTTAGTAAGCAGCATGATTTTATTGGTCCAAGTCGGGTGTTTTTTTTTATGTGCCTGTGACAAAAAGTGGAGAAAGCTCAGCGTCATAGTTTTTACATATTGTTACACACGTCATGCACATGCACAGTGATGAAAATGTTCAATTTGATCTAGTTTGACTAAAAAAAAAACAATTAAAGAAAGAAAAACCTTGTTTTAGGGGAATTCTCCTCATTGCAGTATACTTAATAATGCCAGTTGTGTAGTGCAGTGTGTATACAGAGTAAACTCAATTTAAGTCAGCTTTGAGTTCAGTCTCAGGTTTTTTTTTTATTTATAATATGCATTTTTAAAGGTAGAGTGTACCATAAAATGTAATTATATACATTTTCACTGGCTCTTGCTGGCCCATAAACTATAACCAAGTTGCGCAATAAATAGTAAGAAATCCAACAATGAAAAACACTATTTGTGAGTCATTGTAACACTACCTGATTAACCATAAAGTCGTGACTGCAATAAGAACATGAAAGCATGATAAAAGCAGCCATAAAGCAATCCACAGCACCTACTTTCATTGAAGTACAACTGTTCAAAAGTCTGACCGCCTGAGGTTAAAAACTGCTGCTGAGATGTGGCTCACTTTGTTTTCTGCTGCCCCTGAGTTGTTTAACTGGTTGCCTTTAAAGGAACTGTTCTCAAAATGTTCACATGTGACAACTGAATACTCATATTTCATCACTACACTGCTGCCTCAGTGAGACGGTGCTGACTCTAATCTGCTGCTCTACAACTCCCAGTGATAATTTCATGTTGATGCTCACTCCATGAAGTCAAGCAGCAGGAGTCAATGGATGATATACAAATACCACTGACTTAAGGTGAATCTATCCATTTCCATTTCCCATACCTGCCTAAACCAATCCAGGGACATCAGGGGGCTGGATACTCCCTCCTGTGATCAATTTAGAATCACAAAGCTGCAAATTCCCCGCAGAATTACCAGGAACTTTCTCGCTGTGAGGCGTCACTGCTAACCACCACACTTACATTGCTGTTTTCAACACTTTATGAGAGACACAGACATTCAATATACACCAACTTCTCCAGACATCACCTCATCATTTAGACTTTGAAAACTTTAACGTGATAAATGGTGTTAATATATCACAAGAAGCCACCTTTTTAAGAGCTTAACATACAAAAGTGGAGCATTAAAAAATCCTTAAATTGGGATTATCTTGTGGTTCTTTATGAAGATTTTTTTGCAGGTATAACCTTTATATATTACATGAGTGAGGTGGTCTGCACAGTGAGGTCCAGGTTTGACTCCCAGCTTGGTTCTTTCTGTGTGGAGTTTGCATAATCTTCCCCTAAAAACATGCATGTTAGGTTACCTGGTGTTTCTAAATTGACCTGCGATAGGCTCCGCCCCTCCCTGACCCTGACTTGGAATCGTTGGATGAATGGATTATTACTGATGTAATACTTACTGTCACTTAAGTAATGGCTCTAGAATACTTCTTCGGATGCTGATTTTTGCAAATGATTCTTGCTTAAATTGATCCTAAATTTTTCTCAGATATGTCAAACAGAACAGTTTTATTTCAATAAGGAGTCTGTTTTTTTTTTACTCTTTAAATTAATTTACATACAAACGATTCACCTGCTAATTTTGATAACTCTAATTTTCTGTAGAGTGTGACAGGTTAACAGCAAAACAACCCACAAACAGCTCCAACAGATCCACAAGGGAGTGTTCACACTGATCAGCCAGTCTGGAACTGAAATATCACAAAGATCAAAATAACACCCGTTCATAGTGAAAGGTGTTTTTGTTTTATTTTCAGTCGATCTATTTACATGAAGAATAACTGAATTTTTATTCAAAACAGATTCCTGAGCTGCTGGCAGTGCACTGTCCTTCCTGAGGCTCCTCGCTGTGACACATTAAACTCACTCAGACATACAATAACTGTGTTGTGTTGTGCTGGTGAAAGCTGCATTTACTAGCCTTTCCATGTTTTGGTGTTTATAAATACAGTATGTGTGACTCACTGCTGTACTGTCATGGAAATGATATCTTTCATAAAGCATATTTTTATTTGTCTGTGTATTTGTTACTGCTGGATGTCAAAATGCATTTTTATTTAACAGGGCAATCATAAAATATTCATATGATACTATGAATAATGAATGGGGGAGTAAATCTGTGTTTGTTTAGCAGGGAAATGAAAGCTAAATTAATCTGTCGGACCATCTCAAACAGCTGCTGAACATCTGTAGGAATTAACCAACCTCTAGCTGTCTGGATAGACAACATGGATGATAACATCATTGATTTAATTTGAGATGCTTTCAATGCATCCTGGGAAATGCAACCTTTTGAGGTTGAAACTGAAATTAATTAACTGTCTGAACACAGAAAATGGTGCAGGGATGTTCATTTAAATCTCAATGAGATGGATATATTCTCACCAAAACCTATTTCAAACATAAAACAGTCGTTCACAAACAAACAGTCTCACATTTGAAATGCTGTATCCTCTGCTGAGCCCAACTGCAACACACCAGTCAGAAAGAAGAGATCAAAAATACTAAAGTTGTACTCCTAATAAACTTCAAGGCCTTTAGATCGGTGGATTTAAAGTTGAAACTTAGAATTAAATAGACGTGTTCTTTTAATAAACGGCTTCTGTGCTATCCTACCTACCTAGTGAAGGTGTGCGCTGTGTAAGTACACACTCCTTACATTGTATTTAATTTATTTTCGCCATATTTAATCTCTTCTTTTAAATATTTTGCCTCTGTGCAATGTTACGTATTTTGAATCAGCTGCGTTGTGTTCAAACTGTCATTAATTAGACTTGAAATAAAAAACAAAAGATCAGTGCAAACATCCATTTCCACAGAATAGAAAAAGAAGAATAGAAGAATAAAGATAATCAGCTGCTCGTCTCTTAGTTTCCTGATTTATGTTTTGAAAAATTCTCATGAGATAAACCTACAAATCTACAAATGCCCGACTCTTCAGCGTCACCTGGACGCATTGCCAGTTGTGGGCGTGTTATTCTGATGTGGGCGGAGCCAGAGTGGTGGGCGGAGCCACACCCTACAGGTGTTGCTTGTGGCTGTGCGTGACAAACGGACAGGTATCCGTTTGATCAGCACAGTCTCAGTTTTTCTACTATGTTTCCACTCCAGTATAAGTTACTGTGTCTGTTTTATGTGTCTATGTGGACCTGAAATGAATCCCGTGCAGTTTGGAGCTCCTGGGACAAAATCCGGCCTTTAGTGGACCAAAGAGGGGCTTTTTAATACTTATTTTTAAACGTTGCACATGAGGTGAAGAGGAAACACCTGTTGCACCTGCCTGCCCGCTGCGGACTCCTCGCTGCTGCTGCTTTCTGAACTTCATGCAGATAAAAATAATGACAGCTTGACATTTTTTTTTTAATTTTAACAGCCCGAAGGGAACCGGTGAAGTGTAATTTCGGACTTCAGATGGAGTCGAAAAGGATACACGCAGAGGTTCTGGTATTGCTTTTTTTAATCGGTAAGTTTTTTTTTTCTAATGCGGCAGAGTTCCTGGTAATTTAAAAATCACTCACTTTCATAAAACCACGTGTCTGTTAAGTCTTTTGAAGACTCCTGAAATTCTATTTTTGGGACTTTTTGATCTGCGATGATTTGGAGATTTTTATCTGACTTTAGTAAACATGACGTGGAGCTCTGATAAAACTGTCTTGAGTGTAAAACTATGTCTGCATTTTTATTGTAACGTCTTATCTCTACGCGGTAGTTGCGGTTGCTATGAAAGTTTATTGATAATTCAAGCTCACAGAGTGAGTCTGTAGTGGAGAAAACAGTTGTGGCTGTTCCTTGTAGGTTTATCATGCCCCGCTGATATTAGGAGAAACCTCTTTGGACTCAGTTCATTTTGTGTAAATACTCTGGTGTGTTTGTGCTTATAAATAAGCCATAAATAAGTCTATGTGGTGTTTTGCTCAGTTTTGAAGGCGTGTTGAGTCAGATGAAGGGAAGTTTTAATAATGAAGCTCCACGATGAGCCTTTTTTAGGTCTGTGTTTGCAGAGCTCCACCAAGACACCAGAACAAGTTCAACATGACACATTTCCTTAAGAGAAGGGCCCATAACTTTAGGCACCGCGCGTGCTCCTGCTGGGGATGAATGGCAGCTTGTAAAATCTTTCCTTTGCAGCTGAGACGCTTTCATTTCTGTTTTTTCCCACTCATGTTTCACTGTAAAAGTGATGTGTTGCTCAGCTCTTCTGACGTCTACTCACAGATTTAGATTTTTTTGGTCATCAGTAGGTTGGGGAGCTGCAGACTCTAGAGCTTGAAGGAACCAAAATGTGGATTTCAAAGTGAGTTTAGGCTCATTATCCTGTTGTAGAAGCCATCTTCTTTTTTTTTATCTATAGCTTCCCCCGGATGTTTATTTGTTCACTGGTGAAAAGTGTGATCGATCCCCACGTGTACCCTTCTGATCATTCTGTCTCAACCTCATCAGAGCACAGGACCTGTTTGCAAAATGAATCTGTCCAGTTTAAATAGTAGCTTTTGTGGATGTCTTTTGCAGTATAGCGGAGGGATTTTGTTTGCTTTTCCTGTTCATCTATGAGCTGTTCTTACTGAAAGTTTTCTGTCATTTGGTAATTACAGTCCAAGCTTAAGAAACGCGACCTCTTCTCTCAGCCTTCCCCTGCTTTTGGAGCCTCTGTTATTGTAATTTTCAGGGTTGAGCTGTTTCTTTTTGAAGCAAAGGGCTTCTGAAGGATTCAATGAGGTTTGAGGAGTCAGAGGATTTATAAAGTTTGAAGCTTCCGTCGTCTTTCCTGATAGTGTCTGCAAAGAGGCCGTGGTCCTAATGAGCCGATTATTCTTGCTAAACAAAGTTCACGTCTGTTCAGTTTGCTTAATTTTAAATTCAGCCTGTTTATGTAGTGTCTTTTCACAGCATATGTAGTCTCAAAGCACTTGAAAAGGAAAACAAGTTCAGCACAAGTTTGATTAGATGCAGTCCAATTAAATCCAGTTATACACAGGTGCCCAAAACATTTGTATGTTGGTGCTTTTCTTTGTACAAAAATGCAACAATATTCTTTGGATTTCTAACTTAGTTCACTTAACTTTTCAGACTTACAGAAGCTGCCCAAACTTTGTCATGCTTCTGTGTTTCCTGTTTGTTTTGGTTCGAATGATGAGATATTTTTTCTTCATCCGGCCACAAATAAGAAAGACAACATTACAGAAGCTAATGTGAAAACATGCTGGTGATGCAAGGAGGAACATTCAGCCTGTGACAAGTTGTTATGAGAAGGTGTATAGGCGCACCAAAACGCATTATTTAGAGCTTGAATATGTGTTTTTGGGCAGCTTAGATTTCTAACTTGGCTTGCTCTAACTCTGTTGCTAATCGACCCACGCGAAGACGTGTCCGTGAAGAAATGGGTTGCGCCGTCCGGCCTGCACACAGCCTCGACTTCCGACACATTTAGGCTGAGCAAATCTTTGCAACCTGAATCTTGTGTAAAAGCCTGAAACTGAATGAGGTGGAAAAGACAGACATGCACTCAGACATTCTCATGCAACGCTTGGGTGCCCTTATACTCTCTGCAGGTGTGGAGATTTAAGCGGCGGGGCAGAATGTGGCTCGGTCGCATTCTCACTTATTGTAAACACGAATCAGATCTCATTGCCCAACTCACGTCTTCCTGTTTTTGTGACTAATTCGGATGCCGCTTGTCTGCTTTTGTTTCCTCCTTTAGTGGAGATAAACGTCACCGACAGAGCTAAAACTCTGTGTGGCTTCGCTTAGAGTGCACTTATCAGGCTATTATTTTCACCAGCACTCACAGGTGTGACAAAGTTCATCCTGAGTGAACAGGAAAAGCTTGTGTAGCAGCCCTGTGACACTCAAAGTGTGTGAAGAGTGTGTTTAACTCTTTCTTTCTGTTTGGTGTTTATCTCTCATCTCACGCTCTCACCTCGAGCTTCACCTCTCTTCCTCGTCCTCTAAAGTTAGTTCTGGTCGGAGAGTCTCTGTCTCATACGTTTTCCATCCTTAATTAGGTCACCCACACTGGGGTTCTTTGTTGCCCACAGAGGCCTGTGGCTCCTCTCCTGTGTCCCGGTTTTTATCAGCGTGTCCTTGCGGTGACTGTGCAGGATTTGTGGGAGTCTGTGCCCCATATCTGCATCTTTGTAATCATTAATTTCGCTTGTGAATCAGTAACCACAGAAGAAATGAACACGTTCATCCAAGAAATCAAAGTTCAATTGTTTTTCTTGTTTGAGTTTTCGATGCACCCAGCTCTCACACCCATTTCTGTTTGTGTCCCACGGTTAAATGTAGACTTTTAACTCGGTGTGATTAAAGTTTCAGTCATTTGTCAGCACCGTGCCAAGCTTCTTGACAGCTCTGATAGTAAAACATGTCATTGATGAGTCGACAAAGCAAGTCACTGTCTTTTTGTACTTCAGCTGCTAACATTGTGGGTTGAATTAGTCAATATTGCATCAGATATCATTAGCTTTCAAGGCAAAAAGTGAGTGTAAAAAATCTCATACACCGAGTTACTTAAACCATAAGATCTTTGTGTGTGTTTCACATGGAATACAAAGTTCTCTGTAAGCCAATAAACTAACACATATATAGAGATGCAGTCACATGCGTGACATGGAGATTCAGTTGCATTGACTACTAAATTTGAACAAGTTAAACAACATGTGGTGCGTTAAACGAAGGGTGTTTCCCTGTGTTTTTGCATGCATGGTTGCTGGTCAGTGTATCCCTCCACTGATCAGCTTTAACCATCAGGAGTTGTCGGACCTGTTGGATGGCTCAGTACTGCAAAGATGTTTTACAAATATTTAAAATATTGTGTTTGTGCTTTTCCAGGCTTTCCACTCCTTTAACTCTCTCGTGGGTAGTTGGGATAAAACCGTCAGACGTTTGAGTCGCAGCTCATCAGCTGCAGGATACGTTGGGCATCATTGTGCATGCAGTGATGTGGAGCAACATGGATGTTCTTGGTTGAGAAAATCGTGACAAAGTATATTACTTTTTGGTGCGAAAGTGACACGGTGTAAAATTCGTTATGTATGGCATTTGTTTGACCTGCAATGACATTTTTGAGCTTTGACTAGTTTGAGATGGTGAAACTTCCGGTCCCCTTCTTTGTTGCGTGGCTGTTAGCTTAACTTCCTTTTCAGAATTCTTTCTCGTTTCTCCAAACTGAGAAAAAATAAACAAAAAGAAAAAAACTTCTTGCTCAAACCGCTATGAGATTTTTCAAGTTTGAGATGGTGAAATATTTGCTCCTCTGGTGGCCTCGTTCTGAGTGGCTTTTAGCTTAACGCGTACCTCAGAAAATCTTTGGCTTATGGAAGTTTTTCTGTGCCATCAGAGTTTGAATACAAATTTCTAATATTGAATTTTTACAGCATCAAAATCAGACTTTGAATTTGAAAAACCAACAGTGTAAAGAAAAAATCAATTTCTAAAAAAAAATCAACATCTAAAAAAAATTCAGTGGAAAAAAAATTAAACTTCAAAAAATTCAGTGCAAAAAGAACCTGACTTAACATCCGGGTAAACAGGGCAGCCAATCAACTTACGCCCCATTGGACAGATCAGCCATGTCCACCAACGCGGGTGATGGTGCTTCGGTGAGTGAGTTTACTTTATTTGCCATTTGTGTTAGTAAAATTGAGTAATAGATATTACTCAATATCTATTGAGCTGATCTGTCCAATGGAGCGTAACCTGATTGGCCGCCGTTGGATGAATTGAGACGGGGATCGATTGCTTCTCCCTATTTACCCGGATGTTGAGTCTGGTTCTTTTTCCACTGAATTTTTTGAAGTTGAATTTTTTTCCACTGAATTTTATTTTATTTTTTTCCACTGTTGGTTTTTCAAATTCAAAGTCTGATTTTGATGCTGTAAAAATTCAATATTAGAAATTCATATTCAAACTCTGATGGCACAGAAAAACTTCCATATTGGCTTCTCCAAACTGAGAGCCCTCTGACTGCGGACTTCTGCTGGTGAGACATTGACTCATCATAAATACTTCACAAAACGCCCTTTCTAAATCAGAAACATCCTTTAAAGGCCAGTATCTGTTTCACAAGTTGACATGACTTGATGGTGGAACCTCAAACTTAATCATGAGTCTCTTTATCAGATATGTTCGTAATTGTGTTGAAGTCACCCACTGATTTATGAATTGATGTTTCGGTCTTGTTGGTAGTCTCTTTCAAGCCCGAAGTGATGAGAGTGAGCTAAAAAGGGAACTTTCTCTGGGTCTCGGTATCTATTTGATTAAAAAGGGCCACCAGCAGACTAATCATAGGAGTAAATCAGAATGTCTTGTGGGAAAAAGCCTTTGTATTTCATTAAAGAAGTTTTTTTCTGAGTGGGACTCACAATTATGTAAATTGTACTTATTGCAGGACACTGTAGAGAACAAATGCCATAAAGACTGAGTCCATGTGCCAAGTTTTGCTTTGATGCTGAGATATGACTTCACTTCCTGTTCGGCAGCTTTTGCACTAAATTGATTTTCTGTGCCAAACAATGTCTTGAAGCGAACAAAGAGATGAAGTGTCTCACTTTGCCACTAAGCCTCATGAAAGTAACACAGAGGAAAATAAACCTTCTGGCATGAAGAAATGAATCATATGATTGTCCTCCTTTAAACATAGTGACAGCAGTCATTTACTAATAAGGAAACGCGTATTAACACTAAAGCTTTGTTCTGTGTCACAGTAGCATTCCTCTTAGAAAACACCTTTTCTTCTTACTGGGTTAGCTCTGCCATCCGCTCGCAGCACGAGGATCCCCTGTTTTGACCTCACATTTTTTCTTTATGGAGTGTGCATGCTTTCTCCATGTCACCACGTCAGTGGCTGAGCTGGTTAGGTGAACACAAGTGTCTATTTATAGTGGTGTTTTTGTCTATAAACAAACCTATAAAGGCTTTACCAGACTCATGTCTATATGGAGGAGCATAAAGCCCTGCAGTGATCCTCAACATAAGAGTTGTGTTGGGAGTTACGTGTGTGTTTACAGTTGTAGTATTACAGGGGAGGCGCTTTAATTATATCCTTTAGTTTATGAAATATCAAGGAAATTGTAATCACTGCTACCCTGATCCCAAGGTGTTGTTTTGTCAATGTTTTTTTTAGACTGTTTGGTCAATGAAATGTCAAAAATAATGCAGAGTACCACGGGTGAAAGCTTTAAACGGAGCATTTCTGCTCCTCTGACCATCAGCTAAGCAGATCAACTTACACTGAACTTGGCACTTACTTTAAAACCATGTAAGAGATGTTAAAGCACTAGAACGCTCTTCAGATGTGTCTCTGATGGCTTCCTTTCTGATTCTCTCCCCTCTTCAGCGGCTGGCGTTCAGGGCGCCTTTGTGGAGCCTCTTGAGCCCGTCACCTCCCTTCGCTCCCTGGCTGAGACTCAGACCCGCTTTCCCTGCCACTACAAGGTGGAGGCTGGAGAGCGCGTGGTGCAGGTCACCTGGTCCAAGGAGCTCCCAGACGGCAGCAAGGACCAAATCATCACTGCCCACTTCACAGACGGCCAAACAGGTACTGAACTGTCACACTGCTGCTTTCTTACCTTTTACACCTAATTATATAGGAAAGTCTACATACTTTACTCAAAAGACCAGTTTAAAAGAAACTCAGTGACCACATGAGGCAAAAATCCTGCAGCGGCTTGGTTGCAATGAGAAGAAAATCCAGTGAATCACCTCAAAATGGAAGCACAAGCTAATGCTAATAAGAGGGAGATTTTAAAGAATGTTTTATATTTTATTGAAGTCGGGGCTCTTTGTAATCTTTATCCGGTAGAACTTATTCAGTGGGAGACATTTTAACTTGATGTTGGAGGACAAAGACGTGCTCCTGATGTCATCATTAGTGTTTGGATTTCATCGAAGTGTTCATCCATAGTGCGTACACATTTTCACACATTACAGGATATTAGTTGTTGTTAATGTTTTTCACACGCAGTACAAGAGGTCAAAGTATCCTCCATGGAAGGTTTTACAGTTTGGAGTTTGGAGCTTTTGGAAGCTTTTTGGTGGATGAGCAATCAGAGATTTGCAGGTTACTGATCAGAGGATTAAAGGAATGAGAACCAGTTAAGCGAGGCGGTGAAGTCTCGACTGTGGTTGCTCCGGAGCTTCTATTGTTGGTTTGACTGTGAAGAGTGCGCCGAATACCAAGTTTGAGGTAGAATTCAGAGGTCAAGCCTCCTCTCTCCACCCACACTTTCAGTATCAGTTACTATAAACTAGTTTTTCCATTAGACTGGCTCCTGCAGTCAAAGGGGATGTTGAACTTTATACCAAGAGCCGATCAGGGACTTCTTTGTTTTTTTTAAACAACAGAAACTACACTTTACGCATTGATACTTTCATCATCTATTTATACTTTCATTACTATTGCAATGCGCTTTATGTTGGCGTTTCCCAGTCTTCTCTCAGTCGCCTTCAGCTGGTGCAGAACGCTGCTGCCCGTCTTTTAACCAACACCAACAGACGTGTGCACATCACTCCTGTCCTTAATGCCCTCCATTGGCTTCCTGTCCTTTTATAGAATTGATTTTAAACTTTTAATGTTTGTTTTTAAAGCTCTTAAAGGCCTCGCCTATTTATCTGAGCTTTCAACAGTCCGCTATCCTGGTAGAGCTCTGAGGTCAACAGATCAGTTTTTGCTGGAAGTGCCCAGGTCAGAATACAAACACACTAGGCTAAAAACCTACTTATTTAGGATTGCATTTAATACCCAGTAGTATGATGGCACTTTTATCTTATTTTATCTTAATCGATTTTGTTATATTTTATTGCTTTCACTGTTCTTTTATTGTTTTTATTTGTTTTTACTTATTCTTCTCTTTATTTATTACCTGCTGTAAAGCACTTTGGTACACCGAAAGGATTGTCTGTAAAGGGCTGTATAAATAAAGTACATTTACATCTATAAATGGCATATAGGCTATAATATAAGCATATAAGCAGTGGTGGATAATTGGAGTTCGGAGGTGCCAGATTGTTCTGATGAGACTCCTCTGGAATCAGGGGAGGAGGCTGACTGAGTTTAAAGAATGATGATCAGACTGATTTCGATGACAGAATGTGACTGAACACCCGACAGTGAGGGCAGATGTGAGGGAACAGACCGTCTGCTATTATTTCAATTTAATTCTGCTTTATTAATCCAAGAGGGAAAATTATGTTGCCATGCTATAAATTATTGTTCTAGACGGATAACAATTTAAAATGAAACTAAATAAATTGATTGTCCCAGCGAGAGGTGTGGTAGAAATGGATCGGGGTGTTTTTGTAGCTTAGCAACAATTTACCTGATGATGTGACACAGTGTCGGCAGGTAACCCAGGTTACATGGAGAGAAACTCCCTGCCAGCAGTCCAACATCTGGCGTGCAAAGGCGTTCCTTCTCCATGACACACCAGGGATTACACCATCTGTTGTCGAGAGGCTCTGTAATCCCTCCTCCTTTGACGTTACCTCTCTGTCTGCCCATAGCTGAGTGGAGAGGATTCAGAGCTGTTCCTGCGGGCATGTCTCTGCAAAAAAATAAATAAAATTGCCTTCCCGATATTCCCACTGTGTGCTTTTTAAGACTTGTCCCTTTTATCTGCCAGTGACCTCACATTTCCCATGATGCTCAAGGGGTTTTGGCATCTCTACTTGAGCTTTTCAAAGCTCAATCAGCTGCTCCCACATGCACCCAACGTTGTCTGTAGGTGCAAAGCAGTAACAGGAAGATGTTCAGTGTTACCACATATTCTGCTCCTTCAGTTTCGTCCCTGGGATGTGGTCTCGCTTGTCTCTAACCTTCTTTCTGTCTTTATTCCCGACAGTTCATCCCGCTCCCTTTGTCCTCTTCCAGCATTTGACTATTATTTATATCAACCCCCCCAAAAAACTTAATCTAATGAACCATTGCCCCCAGGAATTATTATTATAAGCAACATTATTTCAATACATTGCACTGTGGGATAGTTTCCCCAGCTGTGAGTGGCTGAAACACCTTTCTGTTCAGCTTGTTCCTTCATATATCTTCTTCTTTTTATCTGTGCTGTCATTTAAATGGGAAACATAAAAATCACACAGAATATAAAGTTTAATCAGACATACAAATCAATTTAAAACCTTAATCTAGTTGATTATTGGATTGTTGGCAGAGAAGCGGTCAGATAACATCACTTTTTCCTAACTTTATTACTTTGACTTGGTGGCTGTTTTTAAAATGATAAACTTTTGTCCATTTATTTAGAAATAGATATTTCAAGGGAGTGAAAAGTGAATTGTCTGTTTTGTACATTAAACAGGCTGTTACAAAAAAGCCCAACTTAATCTGAATACAAGACATTGTGACGACTTTTACTGAAATCAATACTTAGTTGGCAGGTGTGCAAACAGTTCAGGTATTCAGGCAAAGCAGAACCCGAGAGTCAACATTCACCGTCTATCACATCATCTCTGATCATAGTCAGTCGATTGTTTTGTTTTTCATGAGACAGTCAAAGATGCTCCATCACAAACTGCACCTGAACAGCTACACCATGATGAGCTGAACACTCGTGATGTGTAGTGCAGATTGGACTGCTGCGTGAGGCAGCTTTCTATCATTGACACGCATGCTTTCACTCGTGTCGGGTGAACAGATATTCCTCTTTTTGCAGAACTGTTCAGCCTTTTCTATCTGATATCTTTCGGTCCGACAAATTAATCAATCAATCAATCAATCTTTATTTATATAGCACACTTCATACCACAGGCAACTCAATGTGCTTTTAAGACGACATCCCACATTTTGATCAGGGCAAAGACGTTTTTTTTTTTTTTTTTTTTTTTTTTTTTTTTTTTTTTGGCATAATAATTTCTGGGTTTCACACAGGAGAGAATGTGATATATAACGCATTTCTATTAAAAACTCAAAGATGATTGAAGGACAAGGTGATGGAAGTTGAAATATGTGGTGTGGCAGACATTGGGTATTTAACAAAAGAAAACAGAAGAAGAAATTAAATTAAAGCATGAGTGCAATCAAAGGCCTAATGTGTAAATTGCATTGTATATTGAGTTTATTCTTTTTAAAGTTGAACATTGTTTAAAAATTTCAGACTACCTCTCAGCTTTGTTGATGTGTCCTAAATGGTCCGACACAAACATGGTAAACACGCACTGTATGATGGGGCACGCGCCCTTGTGAAAGGGGTTTGTGACGATAGAAAATAAGACCAAATCATCATTGCTTTTCTTCTCTGTAGATTGGGTGCAGTTGATACTGACTGGTTTACACAACGTTGTCATTTGGACTAAGATCAATCCTGAAAGATGTTGTTTTGTACATGCATTGTCTGCAGGGTGGGTCCGTGACGTCTCTGGATATGTGCAGGTTTATTGTGACAAAGTCCCGCGATTTATTTTGCTTTCTCTTACTTGGAGCTTTTCACAAAGGGAAGTGAGCTGTCAGAATGTATTTTGTTTTGTATTTACTATGTAGACTTTTGTAAAGGTTGGAGGTATTCAGCTGAAGCTGTTTTTGTGTTGTCAGAGTTTGGGCGTTACTCCCGCCGGGTGAGGTTCGAGAGCAACAGCCCCACCGAGAACTCTGCTCTGCTCCTCCCCAACACGGAGGTGTCGGACGACGGCACCTACACCTGCCACATCTCCACCTTCCCCAATGGCAATTTCGAGAGACACATCGCATTAACCGTCTGGAGTAAGTTTCATCTCCATCTCCCACATCTTCTTAATCCTATCGGAGCTTCTGGAATAACGTTTAAACCATAATTATCCACTGCCAACAATGGGACTCAAAGATCTTTCCCAGCGTGGCCACAAATTCTCTTTAGTAGGTTAAAGCCAAAAGAAAAATAACTTTGCTTCTGTTTATAGTTGCTTGTTACATGGGAAAAGGAAAAGGCATTCAATTTTGTGATAGCCACAAAATACTCAAAACTGACTGAGTTTTTGGCAAAAGATGCAGGTTAATGATATCTCTGTTAAATAGTAACTCGGCTGTCAAAACACTGGCAATCGGATTTGGTTCCCAAGCAAAGTGCAGAGGTGGGAGAACAAGTTTGAGCCACAGGTTTTGATGTGGTTTTATGATAGGCCTCCGAGCCAAGTCGTTTTTTATTTATGCAGTCCCAAAATACAAATGAGAAACGCATGAAAAAAAAAAAAAAGCTTTGCACCTCATCCTCTCCAGAAAAAGTGTAGAATTGATGTCAAACTGCACTCAAATGAGGGATATTCTTTAGAAGCAGCTTCTCTGCATGAACTGGAGTTTCCTCATTGTCTGATAATATAGAAACAAACAAAACAAACATGTATGTTGCTTTAAAATGTATTAATTTATTATCAGCCAGTTCTTAAAATTGGTATTAAGAACCACTTTTGACTACATTAAAAGAATAAAAAAGAAAGTTTTCATTGGAAATACTCCACCTTTTTTTTTTTTTTTTTTTTTTTTTCTTCAAATGGCTTTTTGAGGTTAATTCAACCATCTTAACAGCCAATTTGTTGGAATCAACATAGCAGCCGTGGGAATGCAGTTTTCTGGATGGATCCTCCAGAAGTAAAACTTGGAGTGATGCTATCACTCCGGATCGGCTCTCTCATTCGCCTGCCAGCCATCAACAAGGACGGTTCAGATACAGGCCTGTCTCGGCACGCCTCGGATCAGAAAAAAAAACAACACAGACGAGTAACTGACAACCACAGGAATTGAATTCTCTCAGCCTTGAAAACATTCTGCAATAAAATGTAGATTTGCTTATGGAGTAACCCATGCAAGAGGCTGCATGTTTCATTGAAAACTAAAAACTGAACCAGCTGGATAATGCAGGCTTAATTCTGCTTCGTGACTCTTAATGTAAAGTAACAAATCCTCTGTTATATCAGTGCAGTATGCCCACTTCACAGTCACATTTAGTCTTTTTATTAAAGAAATAACCTATGTTTTTAGGTGTCTGTTAACTTGAGGCCAAAAATTCGGTCAAATCGTTTTAACAACTGAAACGTTTCTTCTTATTGTCTGTGTAAATGTACATTATTTTTCATTCCTTTACACCAAGACGTTTAAATTCACTCAAACTTTAAAAATTTTTTATTTTTTTTAGTTTTTTTTTTTTTATCAATGAGTGCAGCCGGTTTTTCCTGCAGATGGACGAAACTGTGAAGTTGTGTATTTTGAAGTTTCAGTATTCGGTTTTGAATTAATCCATAATAGCTGTTGTTGCTAATGCTAACAGCTTGTTTAATAATCCACACACCAGAGGAAAGACTTAACCAGAAGCTGAGTCTTTCCAGCTGTAATGACTGCTGTGTGAGTCACAATCATGTTAAACCAGTTGGAGACGGAGGCTAAAAAAAATAAATATGCTTTTGGTGAAAACATCTCTGACACTTCTCAGGGTGATTTTTGCAACCTACTCCTCAGACTCTAATGAACCTGGTGCCATTTGTAGAGAGAAATGAACAACTTCAGTATCGCGTTTCTGTAAATTTAGGAGTTGTAAACACGGCGAATTGAAAGAAAATTAGATGCTCAACCTCACTGAAACCTGTGTCGTTTTAATTTGGGTCAAATTACAAGAGCATCTACAAAAGAGTTAGGGCAGTTTGTAAGGAAAAAAACAGAAGAATGCAGTGATTTCAAAACCATATTAACCCTACATTTGATTTAGTGCAAAGATGTCATCTTTTTTTTATCATGAAATTTAGAATTTGATGCCTCCAAAAGATTTTTAAAAAGCTGAGACTCTGGCATGTTTACCTCTGTGTGGTACCTCCTTCTTTTTTAACAACACCGTGAGCGACATGTTTTCCAGTAGCTGGTTGATACTGACCTCCCGAAGCTCAACAATCCTAGCCTGCGTTTGTCATATCTATGCAGCTCCAAACGTTTGTATTTGGTGATGGGTCTGGACTGTTTAATACTATTGACTAAAGATCGATGCTGTTGCACAGAATGTGGTTTTAAATAGTGTGACTAAAACAAGCCAGGTCTTCTCTGAAGATGATGTCCTCTGTATGGCAGCAAATGTTGCACCAAACCTGTATAAATATTGTTCAACATTAAGACACAGTGCCCATTATTTCCAAAAAAATTAGATTCATCAAGAATTTTTCAATAAACCTCAGTCCATCCCAATCGATGGGCCCAAGGAGACATTTTACAACTAAAATAAATCTAAAAGATCGTTTAAAAGAGCTATCGTGTATTTTCATGGACAGCTTTTGCTAAAAGGTCAGTTGGTGACAACCAGAACTTCTAAGCTCTTGATGTTCTTCCACCTCTTCTTAGGTTTACCCATCTCCTCTCTGGATTCGAAAACTCTGGTGGAGGGCCAGCAATTCGGTGTGGTTGCCTCCTGCAGAGCCGTGGGTCGGCCAGTTCCCTTGCTCTCCTGGGACACCGATCTCCCAGGAAAGACGCAGAACCGCACCAACGAGGGTGGGGCCGTGTCCACCTACTATTCCCTCCATCCGCTGCGCAGCATGAACGGGAAAAAGCTGGACTGCTTGGTGTGGCATCCAGGCCTAAAGGAACCCCGTAGGATCCCAAACCGCCTGGTGGTTCATTGTGAGTACAGCTGATGGTGTTGGAGCCCAACAGCGGGGGGGCAGAAGTAAAACCGATGGAGACGTTTTAACAGCAGATATCCATTTTCTGGTTGGGGAAAACTTAAAAAATATGCCATTTCAGCAACGAAAATGTAAGAAGAAAAACAAAATGCAACAGCTAACATAATTCCACAAAAAAAAGGAGATGGTAAAACAAACACAGAAAATACTACAACAACTAAAGGAGCATAAATTTAGTTTTCCTCACATTTTCTGTCTGGTTGTTGTTTTTTTTTCTTTTTTCCCGTTTGATATTCTGTTGTGTTTTGAACCTCAGAGTCTGTGTCAGTGGGAAGTGAAACCAGCCTGTCAGAGTGTAACGTTTTATCTGGAAACAAATGAAAATGTGTCCTTCCTCCACAGCAGACATGCATCCTAATTCCAAACTACACACTGAATATGTTAAGTAAGCTTTAGTAACTGTTTCTAATTGAAAGATGGAAGACATTTGTATATTTTATGCTAATATGAACCATATAACACATTAGCGACTGAATGTGTCATTCACAACCCCGGAGTTGCTTTCAGGGTTGTGAATGTCTTCATTCAGCTGTGAGAACTGTATTCATTCACAACCCTGCAGAAAACGCAACAGAATCAGAAATGCAACGCCAATTTCAGCAAACCGAAATAGATTTCCGAAAAACAAGAAAAATGTTAGAAAATGAAACAAACAAAAATACCAGTTATTTTTCATTCGCTTGAGAATGAATGTCTTCATGCAGTGTTCGAGTATTCGTCGTCCTGAGTATTTGCCGCTCTGAGTATTCGAGTATTTGCAGAGTAATCTGAGTATGTCTCTGCTGTGAAAGTGTCAGAATGCAAACTGAGCTTCATGAATGTATTTTTGACAACTTGCCACAAAAGCCGCTGGGAATTTGTAGATTGTTTGGAACTTGGAAAACACCTGTCATTTGATAAGTGACACATCTCATTCACACGTAGGTGAGGACTATAATTACAAAAAGAAGTGCAAGAAAAATTACACAGAAGTGATTCAATTCTCAGAGTTGACATAACTTGAACTAGTAGTTTCCATCTCTTCACTCTTATTTTCAAACAATTAAATCCCTTTGCTCTGCTTTTTGTTCAGGTTAAGACCATAATGCATAAACTACTGCAGCCCTAGACCAGTTTAATCTGCCCCCTATCAAGCTGAAACATGTGCTCACACAGTTGTTATATTTTAATACAAGAGAGGAGACCTCACACATCTTTGTGTGCCCCTACATTCAAATTCCTTCCATATGTTGATTCCTCCTACACTCCCATTAGATTGTGATACATAATCCCAGATGTCTCCTTTAAAGGTTATTATCGATTTAGTGCATTTAAATGCACATCGATCAGCTCTTTGGCTCTCATAGCGGGAACATCAAACTGTAACTGACAGCAATGATAATGATTCTGTTTTCTTGGTGTTTGTGAAGCCACTCAGAGTACAATAGCAGAGCTCTCAACAGAAACACCTAAAGGGAGTCATTAACAGTTTTTACCAGCTACACCCTTGTTTTTTTCTTCCATAAGGTCGTCGAAATGTCAGCAGCAAAACGGAGCGCGCTCAGGTCAGAATCCGGGCAAATGCTGTATCTGTTTTTAGACATTAATGGTTTCCGTGTTTTATCTTAACTTGCAGATCGATTTCCTCAGATGTCGTTAATATTAAAGAAATCAACCTTGCTGTTGATCTATTGCTGGAGTTCAAGCACAATCACTGAGACACGTGAGATCGGCAGTCTGATTAAAACAACAGGTGCTCTCTCAGAGGCTTCACGGTCATCCAAATCAGCAATAGCATTTGAAATATTCTTCCTTTGCTGATCTGGCACGTCTGTGGAAGAGGAACTACCCTGTGGCGTGGAAAGACTTGCTGATTGTTCAGTTCAGTCCTCTCCCGCGGGGCTCTGGACCAACTTTTTAAGATCTTCCTGTTGATGGTAAAATCAGCCAGTGAACTTTCATCATTATGTTTGTGTAGCTTCGCTTTCTGTCTGTGGACGTCAGTGGGAGAGTGGACTAAACATTAAACAGTATTGGCTGACACTGTCCTTGAGTCTTCGTTTGTATTCGGCCTGAAGGCACCAACCCTTTTTAGTTTTGTCACAGCTCAACAATCACTCTTTGTTTGATGCAATGGACAGCTCACAGGCGTGGACCTGAGACGTAAATCTGACATCTTGACAGATGACTCCAGGTTTCAGTAACCTTTTGACCTGGAATGAATGGATTTCCTCTTCAAGAGAAAAAAAAAATTTAGATTTAGAGAGAAACAAAGAGGTTTGTGAGTTTCTGTCATCAGCTACATGGAAGGCATGTAACCCAAAAAGTGTGCTGAAACTGTGTCAAATAACTTTAATTGAAAGGTATAAAGATCATTTTAAAAGCACATTTTTCTGTTGATTAAGTTTGCTCATTGAATTAAATGTAAGTTTATGTTCTTTTATGATTTGAAATGCAAGTTCCTGGTCCTGACTTAGACATTTGAGACTTTTTCACTTGTAAAATATTTTATATTTGTGGAGGTGAGGTGCGGAAAGTTCACCCATTTTTATTTAGAAATAAAAAAGCTAAATCCAATGATCCTGAGTTGGAAGGCTAAATGATCACAACTCATTGATGTCCAGAGGTTAAAGGAGGACATTACATCTTCCTTTTATCAGAGGCCACTTTTACATGCACAGCAATATTCTTATATTAATATATCACTTAAGACTTTACTATGAATAAGAAGTTGTCACATAAACAGAATTTTCTGCTTCCCCTTAGTGGAGTAAGATTGTATTTTGGGGAAACAATAATAGAAATAAACTTTATGTATACGCCTGTATTGCTTTGTGATATCCTCCCCGAGTTTTCATGGCATCACTCCACTGTCCTGGGCTCCACAGCTGCCAGCTCCACTGAGTACCAGTGACTTTTGGCTCATTTTTGGCTTGTTTTCATAGATGCAGACGCTTATATCTGTCCCAAGGTGGATAGAAGAAAGAACTCTGGTGGAGTTCGGTGTAGAACAGGAAGGTTGCAGTAAGAAGAAGACTTGCTTTTGGGGCAGGGGAGAAACCCAAGTCGGCTAGTTGCTCCTCGTTTTGAGCGACATGGATGTAATCAAGACCTTGGACTGGCATGAATATCACAGTTGGATATTTGAACGTGATGTGGGCACAAGTCATTGCTCAGCCTATACTCTACATGAAAATGGGAACGTGAATGGAATATCTGGTTTGCAACCCATGGAAACATACTTGTCTTTATATAGATTAAGACCAGTAGTCAGAATATTGCCGTCTATGTGAACATGAAGATTTTCACTGTTTTAGAAATGTATGCTGAGGCCATCCGTTGGCATTTTCTATGGCTTAGGAAACACAGACACTACATGTGGTGTTTTTACACCATGAACGAATATGTTTATTTCTCTGCTGTTGCTGTGCCGTATTTAATCTTTGCTCTGGCACCTGTGTTTTTGTCAGACCCCCCAGATGCCATCATCTCCTCTTCTCCCGAACACTTGTACGTGGGATTGAAGGAAGCTGAGCTCCAGTGCAAAAGCAAGGGAAACCCCGAACCTCAGGACATCACCTGGACACGGTACAGTCGGCGTACTTTCTGCTGCACATATAAACCCACACTTAAACGCTGTCTGGCTCCCAGTAAGACTGCGGCAATTACACATTCATTCACCTCACTGTTCTACATTTTGCGCTGTTAAATTGCTCTTTACATGGCACTGGAATGTGACTCAAAACACAGATAAGTCTCTGCCAACATGCATACACATGGCCTACACACACGCAAACAACAAAGAGGTGGGCTTGAATCTGACGGGGAGGGGGGGTTGCCTTCCTCTGCTGACTCGATTCATTGCAGTATAAAAGCCGTGGTGTCCTGTTGCGAAATGTTGAAGTTAGAAAATCTGAGACGGGAGGTATTTTCACACGAGGGAGAGAGCCAGCGACACGAGGAAGAGCAGGAGACGCATGCTAAGCGCTTAATCATAGTGCCATGCTTTAAATATCACTCTAATGTCTGGTAAAACACAGGTCTGAGCTTTAATTAGAGACACTGTACCAGCCATTATAGCTATACCTGTCCACACAGTGATCAAATGTTGAGTGCTGAGTGAAAATATCTTCACCGTGAGACGATCTCAAGATATTAAAATGTCTACATGCGTATTATATTTATCTTTTTTTGATTTAATGTCTTTGAACGTAACTTTCCAGTTTAATTGATAGATTAGAGAGTGATGTTAATCTTATGGGTGTAAAAAAACAATGTGCTTAATCTCTAATTTGATCCGATACTTTCAGAGGAAATATGCCACAGTTTACAAACAAGTGTTTGCAAAATGACTCCAGTCACACGTAAAGTTTATGTAACGTAAATATTTCAAATTCAAGGTTCACCTCCTCGCTGTTCTGTACCGTTTTAGAAGACATCCAACAGCTTTCTTTGTATTTACAATTGGAACAATTAACACAGATCTGTGTCCTGGAGAACTGCAATTTGACAAGAAATCATCCCGTAAAATATTTTATTCTTATTTGTAAACTTGTGCTGATGGGAAGTTTTCACAGCCTGTCAGGTTTTCCACTTTTTCATGGATTCAACAGATTTCTTCCCCCTCAGTCTGCACACAGTTGTTCACACCGTATAATTTTCATAAGGATTCAGACTCTTAACTTAGTTAACACACCTTTGAAGCCATAACAGCCTTTTTTGGGGGGAATGATCCTGTAAGCTTAGCACATCTTTCCTTTTAGAGGTTTCTCCCATTCTTTTTGGCAGAAATGTTCAAGCTGAACGAGGTTGGAGTTTTAGAGCTATTTTTGGGTTCATAGTCGGACTGTCTTGGTCACTGGGTCTCTTTAGAGTTTTCCTGACTCTCTTGGCAGTATGTTTCTGATTGTCATCGTGTTGAAGTGTCATTCTGAGATCTTGGGACACTCTGGAAAATTGCTTTTTGTTTTTCTGCACCATCTTTGGCTCTATCCTGACTGGTGTTTCAGTTCCTGTCACACAACGAAATGCCCAAAAATGATGCCGTCATCCCCTTGTTTGACTGTAGGGATGTTATCAATGATGTGACGCTCAGCTCCTGCTTTTTTCCTCACATATCATTGGAAATTAAGGACCAAATAGTTACATCTTTGTGTCATAATTTAGCTTTATTTTTAAAAGTAAAAGCAGAATCTGCTTTTGTGAAGGCCAGCTCCGTCTGCAGGACACTGAGAGAGTCATTTACGCTTTCAGAGGTTATTGGACTTGATCCATCGGCACCTGGTCATCTGCTGGCTGTACAAAACGTACCTTTCTGAGCTTTTACAGCCTCACACTTGAGCCAGAGCACTCAGCTCCACAAACTAATTGCTCTTGAACAGATCCTAGATCAACAGAGGTGACTAAACTTTTTCCAGTTAGCAGTTAAATGTGCTGGAGAGGTTGACTTTTTGTAAACTTCCAGCAGGCTTTTAGGCTTGTGACAAATGGCTTCTGTGGAGTGTTGTGCTGATGGTTGTTCCTCTGTAAGGTTCTCCCATCCCCACGGGTGATCATTGGCTAATTGGTTACCCGTTTGACCTAAACTCTTCATCTCTGAGTAACAAACAACAGAAAGACGGTCGGTGGTGCCACAAGTGTCATTACAAAGAGTCTGAATCTTTATGTATAGATGGATATTTTAGGCTATCAAGTTCAATCAATTATCAATCAATTTTTGTTCTGCCATTGTGAATAATTGTGTAAACGGTGAAAGGAGAGAATGATTGAACTTTTACCTTAAAGTAAACCAGGCCAGCTGCTTTACTCACTCTCTAGTCTTGTGGCTCCAACTTTAAGCTTCTACTTGAACCATTTTGTAGCTCTGCTTATTGCATAAATGTAAACCCTCCAGCTGACAGCCTGATGTGGCGATAATTCACCTACAAATCCATTGAGGTTTGCGAATACACTTCAGATTAGAATCTTCTTTGGCTGCTGCAGGTGAATAACTCACCTGATCTGTCCCATTCTCAACCATTTCTTCTGCGTTAGATGAAATCTCCCCCTGTGACTTGATCATAAAAGGCTTGTTAGAGAAGCTAGGCGGGGCTTTGAGAAAGGAAATCTGAGCCAGCTCCAGTTTGGGGGGTAAAGCAGCAGTAAAATAGCCTCTGCAGCTCATTGAAACCTGGGGGCAACATGACCCGTCTCAGTGGACTTCATCACAAACTGGCTCTGCATTATGTGGCCTGTGATGTCTGCAGCTGCACAGTGTAGGACTCTGTATCCAGGTTTGCTCACATCCCCCAAACCTTCAGTGAGCACAAGAAGCAGGTTTTGGTTTAGGTGAGTGCAAAACTGTTTGGTTTCGCTTTGTGTTGAACCAAAACCTCTGTTCGAAGGATAACTTGCATGATGCAAACAACTTGTTGCCTAAGAGTGTAAGGACTTAAAACTGAAATGCAGGTTTCAACAGCTATTGTTTCAAGCAGTGAGTCACAGGTTGACTATGGTTCACCTCCGTGTGACTTTTCTTATTAATTAATGTGGCATTTTCTCTCATCGACAGGAGAGGAGGAGCTCTTCCAGCTGGGGTGTCTGTGATTGGAGGGAAACTTGTTTTTGAGCGAGCCCTCCACAGTAATGACAGTGGAATCTATGAGTGTGTAGTCAACAACAGCGTGGGAGTCGGAAAAACGGAGTATACATTAGAAATGACAGGTAAGTCCGGTGAATATCTGCTTTGTAGGTGGAAATAGCCCAACAGTGAATAAGATACCGTCCCTTCACTGTGTGTTTCATTGAATTTTAGATGGATGGAATGAAAAAAATGATAGCAGCAGTCATGAGAGAAGCTCAGTTAAAAGAAAGATTCAGCAAAATAAAGAATAATGCTCTTTGATTTGAAGTAATTGTGTAAATATGCTGCCCCCTTATGGAGGATGTAAAGCATAGATGAGGTTGAACTGGGGATCAAAACTGTTGCATGAAAGATGCAGATCTGCTGTTTAATGTGTTTGTGTGTGAGAGAGTCACCAGATTCCTTCTTCATCTCTCTGCCAGAAAAATCTGAATACATGGGGGATGTCGCCGGCGACAACCTGCTGCTGATCATTATTTGCGCCTCAGCCGGAGCCGTGGTCTTGATCCTGGTCATTGCAGTGCTGCTGATCCACCGCCGCCACCGACACAAAACCCGAAGGCTTCAGATGCAGCTTAGCGAAAAAACGTGAGATGAAGCGCAGGAGGCCATGTTTATGAGAACCTTGGAAGAGGCTTTTAATCATAGCTCTGCCAGTGATGACAGCTCGTCTGTTAATGTTTGGTTATGAGCTGATGTTTAAATTGCTAAAACGCTTGACCTGTTTTCGAAAATTACATTCTAGACGCGCTATTGTTCCATAAATCCTCTAAATATGGCGTCCTTTTTTATTTCTTTTTTCCCCAGAGAGGAAATTAACAGCCTCTCTCGACAAGCCTCCTTCAGAAGACTGAACTCTGTCAGCTCAGACCCCAGAGCGCAGGTACGAGCACAAACACAAAAGCACTCTTGTAAACAACAACCCGAAAGGCTAGAGAGGAATCGGGTTGACACACCCGGCCTTCTTGGGTGGAGCCGGCTGAATGTCAGCAGCCATGTCTGCTGCAGAGGCCGATAATTACAGACTGCTGCGGCTTCAAACAAATAATAAGACGCACAACATTCGTATCTGACTCTGACTGACTCATTTTATTGTTTGTGTTGACTTTCACTAATTTTCTTACACTTTCTCTTTTCTGCCCAGGCTGAAGATTTTGTGCTCAGAATAGACAGTCGACTTAAAAACAGCAAAATGTCTCTGGTGAGTTTCTGAACCCTCTGCTGAAACGTGAGGTGTTTCTAACGAGGGTGGGGGGGCTGATGACACGTTGGCTGGGTGCGATCCAGGAAAAACAGCTTATCTGATACCAGCGAGGCTTTCATGATTAATTTTAGATGCTCTTATTTATCAAGAAGTCAGTTTCCAACAATTATTTACACTTTATTCCATAAATGGAAATAGAATGCAAATAATTTAAACTTTATATGAAAGTACTACAAAGACAATAAAACCACTGGGGTGACTACACAAAATCTTAAGATGGAATATTTTAGATAAATAAAGGAGACATTCGTTACCATAAAAGAGATGAACTTTACTTTGGAAGCTTTTATCTTTTGAGTGATTTAAACAACAAAAAAAAACAACCAAAGTGCGTGCTGCATTATCCTGTTTTTTAAATGAAAGCATATAAATGTGACATCTGTTTTCCTTAAATTACTTTAAACTACATCAAGTGTTTGCTCATTTAAACAGTTGTAACTTCCACCTTGTCTGTAGGAGCGTCCCATCTATAAAGGCAGCCAGTCCACGTTGGGCGGGAGGTGGGGGCATGCAGAAGCGGTGGAGTTGGACGAGCTTGGACGTCCCGTCATCTGGCACGACGGCGAAGTGAGCCTGAGAGGAGGAGAGATGGATGGGGAGAAGGAGGAGCGCAGGAGGAGGGTGGAGTTGTACCTGAAGACCAGCAACATGTCGCTGGTACAAGTCAGCGTCTGAGAGACTAAGTTGAAATGCAGATTTGTTTGTAATCCGTCATTGTGTTTCACTCGATGCTGAGTTTGTATCAGTACTGATGTTTTCATGGAGACGGAGAACAAAGAACAACTAACTGAGCAGACATCCTCTTTATTCTTTTACCAGTTTAGAATTGTTATTAGTACAGCTTTCCTTTTCAAATGATGATGGGATCTGTCGCTGGTGTAAAACTAGAATCCCCACTAACAAATATATGAAAACAATCTGCAAACTGAAAATTAGGCACAGCTTTTTTATTTTATTTAAAACTGATGATTTCAGTTCAGTTTTTATTCATAAAGCACCAAATCACAACATATGTCCTCTCACGGCACTTTAAAGATCTAATTATTATAATTCAAATTAGTCCAATTTATGCAATGCCAGTTCAAAAACAAGTTTTCTAGCTAAGGAAACCAAGAGATTGCTTCGAAGCTTCTCCCTGATCCAATCTCCCATCCTGAGCATGCACAAGGTGAATGTGGAGAGGAGAAACTCCCTTTTAACAGGAAGAAACCTCCATCAGAACCACAATCAGGAAGTGTTAGGGCTTAAGAGGACAGGAAAGAGGGTACAACAGGCACCATGACACCATGGGCCAGGGATTCCTGCTGAGAAAGACGAACACAAGCCAATGACAACAATAATGTCATATGTACATGAAGAGTAAAGAGAGCAGAGTGAGGAGAGGTGGGAGATTCCTCAGCAGTCCGGGATCATAGCAGCATTAATGTGTTTCAGGGTCACCAGAGCCACGCATTCCTGATTGTTGAAGAGTTTTTTGAATTTTTTAACTCTGCATGGTTGTATAAAAATGTTTGAGTCGTGTCATATTAACCAGCCTGTTATAGAGGTTGGTACTTGATGCAGTTGCTTCAGATGAAAAGCTGCTGGACTCCTTTTTCTCTTCATATCCTGAAATTCGATTTATCATTACACAAGATCTTTTCGTCTTTTTATTTATTTATTTTTAAACAAAACCTAACTATCTTCTGTTTCTTTTTCAGGACTCGGGTCTTCCCTCATCTCTCGTTCCAATGAAGGCCCAGCAGGATGACGGGTCTAGGGAGCCAGACCTGGGCCACCTGCAGGAGGGAGACTCCCCGCCTGAAGACGACTGGGCTCCCGCACAGTCTGTAGTGGAGGAACAAGAGGATGATGAAGATGGCAGCTCCAACCAGATCACAGAGGCTCTCAACAATCATTTTTACTACAGAAATGGGTTTCTCAGGCCCAAACCCAATTCCAACGCTGTTCTGCTGCACCCCAGCCAACAGATCATCTGAAGCAGCAACTTTCATCCACAGCGTGACAAAGAAAGCGTGTCTGCATCTCTGCACCACCTTATTCTTTCTAATCGGATGGTTATTTTGAACACACAAAGTGTGTTTTTTACCTCCTATTTGTGATCTTTTAAAGTTTTATCTTTATTTTATGATAACTGAAAAGTTTTTTTTATTATTTTGGGGTCTTTTAATGCCTTCAGCAGTTAGCTGGCAGCAGAGATGAGGGAGAGAGGAGGACTCGCATTCAGTGAAGTCAGATGAGAATGAGCGATGTTGAGGTCCACAGAAGGGCCTCTCCATATTTGGACATTTTTTATCCCAAATATTTTGATGATCCACTAACTGTGAGTCAAACGTCTGGAGGGTTTTGTGTTTCCTTAACCATCAGGACACACACATGAAAAGTCTTTTCTTTGCTTGACTCTGTCAGGAGGCAAGATTCTTGTTACACAAAGTTTACTGTATTGGCTGTGAAATCAAACCGTGTACCCAGTGCTTTTGGGGAATTATACCTGGATATCCCGTTTCTCTCAGCATCCAAAGACAGTTCTCCATGAATCCTGTCTTTCTCTCATGGTGCCGTTTACATAAAAAACATTCAGGGAGGACAACATGGACAAAAGCACTCTTGTTGATATTTCCAGCCACTATGCTCCTGTGTATTTGCGCATCTATGTAATATATATATATATATATACAGAAATATAGAGTTTTCTATTTTTATTTTGTCATCAAGTGCTACCTTCAGCTACTTAAAGGTGGTCAAAAGAGTTCTTACTATGAGGACCAACACAGACGTGGACAAAGCTCTTTAACCAGTGGATTTTAATGGAAAAAATACAACAAACTGGAGCTGGCCAACCTTATATCATGTCTGCATTTAGTCCCAGTCCCAGATCTTCCCTTCGGCTCTGCTCCTTCTTTTCTTAGGGATCATTGAGCCATTCAAATGGCCCTCAAAGTTTCTATTGAAGGGCTAGATCACCACTACTCTAAAGCAGAAGGGTAGAGTTAAGGGGAAGAGCTGAGACTGAGCCTGCTTTGTGCTCATCACTGGCAGACTGGATCTGAATATCATCTGTCGAGAAGGACTGTCAGGAGATGATAAATACACTGTAAATTCTTTTTCAAGTGGAAGTGTTTTTTTTCTATTAAAATGCAAGACGTGAGACGTGTATTTGTTGAAATGTTTATTCATAAAAGTACAGCATATGTGATTTTACAGTCACTGCTCTTCATTGAAACGTTGGGACATGGAGGCTGATTTTCCCTCCTGTGTGAGAATAAAATGGCTTCATGAGGTTAACACGGAAAAGCAGCAGCTCTATGACTGTAGCGGTGTGTCGTTGCTCCGGCTTTCACCTGCTGAGCATCTCATTGAGACTACATCCAGAAGACTTGAGTAAGGGGAACAAAGGTTATAAGTTTTGTCCTGCTAAGGATGAACTGAGACTCCAGCAGGTAACAGAGTTCAGTTAATAAAGAGCCAAACATATAATACCCCATAAAACTAGCTTGTCGTCTACATATTTTTTACAGATTAAATAAGATACTGGTAGGTTTTAGCATGATAGACTTTACAGATGAGCCAGGCCAGCTGTCCATCTGCTAAGCAGAGTGTGACTGATATCTATCTTCTCGCGCTGCAAGATAACAAACAGACGTGCTGGACTAATAATTCCTTTGAAGTTGCAGCCGCTTTACTCATTGTGGATATTTTCAGCAGAAGCGAACCTGGCATGGCCTGATGACATGCAAGAAGACCCATGGACAGCTGTGAGGGGATCCAGTGGTTCTGTTATGCTGTCACAGTTTAAGTCTGCTTGATTGAGATTTTGGACCGAATGAGGGCATATCTTTGGAGGAATGGTGTTCCATCCTTTCAACAGAGTTCAACAGACCTTAAGAATGACTGTCAAAGCACAATGGAGCTGTTCTGATAGTCCATCTTACTGAGACACTTTATCGATTTTCCTTTCCTATGATTTATCACCCATCTGCACATCTCTTGGCATGTTCTGGAGCAGCTGGGAATCCTTTGGTTGGGATCAATTTGTGTTTCCAAGCTGCAGCTAAGATATAATGACATAAATGCTACGTATAAAGCAATCGTCTCACAGTTTATATAAATTAAATGTATGTGAACAAACTCGCGGTGCCTGAGCAGTATGGCAAAGATGATTCGGGTAATGACTCCCTACCCTTTAACGCTGTGGTAATATGTTGAATTTCTCAGGATCGCTCTGGTGGATTTCCTTCTTGTGAACCTGCCTTTCTATCCAACATGTATATGAGCTGCTGTACTGTTGTCACTGTGTCACCCGAAAATGGACAGAGGATGAGAAGTTTCAATGCTACAGACTGCTATTAGAGCGGTGTTTCCCAACCCTGGTGCTCAAGGCACAATGCACCTGCATGGTGTCCATGTTTCCCTGCTCATTTGCCCTTTTATTTGAATCTGTTGTCAGAAAACGGACACAAGGAAAACATGCAGGGCTGTGTGCCTTGAAGACCAGGCTGGGGAAACACTACTAGAGGCCTTAGAGTGATCATGTATGTACGTGTCCTCTGTCTCTTATCCACAATGGCTCTACTTACATGCACAGCAATAAGACAATAATCTGATTAAGATGTTTAAGTTCCACACAGGTTTTTTTCCATTTCTAAGTTACAGGGCATAGTCCAAATAACAATAACATGCTCTACACCACTGCAGTGTTTGCACACATCCTAAGCCTTCATCTCATCCATAATCCTCAAAATGCAGAGCTTTACTCAAGTGGCTGCATTCAGTGTTACTCAGGAGCACCTAGTTGGAATTTGGACTCATTTTTCACACGCAGCGATGTTTAGAAAAGAAACATCCCTCTTTTGGTTTAAACTTTAGACACAAATTAGTTCAACTGATCAATGAAAGATGCGTTGTTTACTCCGTAAAGCTGCGTTTCTTGGGGTTGATGCAACATGTGGAAGTCGGGTTGGACAACCATTACTCAAGTTCCTGTGTAGAAAACCGGACTTTTGTCGGCATTAAGTCTTGACTTTTTTCCCAGTTGACAGTTGGGATGTCAGAGTTGAACAACCAGTGAAAACTCCAGCAGGACGTAATAGTGCCGTTAAGGTGTAAACATGTCAACACAATCCTGCTAACATTGGATTGTTGTTTACCCCATGTAAGGACCTCGGGTTACGGTGATCAGAAAGCTCTTTTTACACGGCAGTGTTTTTATTCACAGTAAGATTTTTAAAGGTTTAATATTGGAATATTGTTGTTCATCTAAACATATCCGGAGACTCACATCAAATTAGCCAAAGGTTTAAGACAGAGGTGTTTCCTTATTTACAGAATGTCAAAAAAAATCAATATTTGTTATTCTAAATAAAATCCTGAAGTGTTTTATAAATATCTTCAGTGACTGGGTATAGAAACGGGTCCGAAGTACCGATGTTAGTTTTGACAACCTAAGCTGAGTCATTTTCATTGTTTATCAAAAAAAAATTAGTGCACAGTAAAAATCAATCGGCTACATTTTTTTTCAATAATATTGAAATAAAAAAAATTCTTAATCTAAACATAAATGACACTGTGATATTTCTAGCTTTTTTTCTTTCAATCCTTTCAAATTAAACTGCATTTTGGGCGAGAGCCTCTTTGTGAGTCCGTTGGTGGGTGCGCAGGTTGCTCCTCTGAGAGAAACTCTTGCCGCACGTGTCGCACGTGTACGGTTTCTCTCCCGTGTGAATTCGCTGGTGAATCTCCAGGTGGCTGATGCGATCGAAGCTTTTGCCGCAGAACGGGCAGATGTACCACTTCTCCTTAATGCGGCGACTCGCCATCGTTTTGTGCAACTCTGGATCGTTTAAAAGAAAGAATCTGCTGTCCGGGTTAAAAGCTGACATGTTTTTAGTCTGTCGTTGCTTTTCTGAAAGGAATCTAACGGACATTCCCCTCTCTGGGTGACTTATTGCTTCTGTGGGTATGCTGGGCTGAGGCTGGCTGAAAGTCACAGGAGCCCTGGATTTACTCGAGGCACTTTGCACTGTCCCATTATCTCTCGCAAGACTGTCGGAATATGCCACCTCCGCTGAACTATCAAAAATGTCCAAGGCATTTTGAATGAGCAAGATTTCCGAGTCCAGATTTTGTGACAACTGCTTCGGTTCAAAGATGCAGTCGGAGTCGTCTGCAGTGTCGCTGTCGGCCACTGAAACAGACAACCACTGCTGGGTCTCGGGGTCTTGCGCAGCCTCAACAGGTTGCTGGCTCTGTTCCATCTCATGGTGACCTACTCCAGCGTTACTGCCGTGATCCGAATCCACTGACTGCTCCACAATCTGGACGTCATCCTCGTCTTCTAGCTTGACTATTAAGTCTTCGTCATTTCTGTCCTCAGCTTCGCGGCGGTCAGATTTGAGCTGCTCCGCTTGTTTTTCCTCCATCTGAGCAGCTGGCGGCGTGCTGCCGCTCGCTGAGGAGTCTGCCTTATCTCTGATGCTCTGGACGGGAGACGAGTTCTGCACTAAGTCTGCAGGAGGCCCTGAAATGACAAAGCAGGTTGATATTTCCTTTCTAAACAACTGAACCGAATGTTCACAAAGCTGTTACGTATATTAACATTTATAATCTGCGTAGAAACATTACTAACAAACTTAGTTGTTAACACACATTTTAAGGACATTTTAAGAGTTTATGTACAGTATTTGTCAACAATTTGACTTTTTCTATGAAGACATTCCATGTATTCAACTCAGTTTAGTGATTGACTTTAAGCAAAAAATGTCTATTTGTCATTTCTATCATGTCACATGAGACATTTAAAGTTCTCACTCATCACTCTGATGATTCATCAGGATAATCAGATTAATCACTGACAAAAACAATCTGTTTCCAAAGTTTTTTTTCCCCAATCTTGATGTCTGTGCTCTTGAGAGCTTAAACAGAAGACAAACAGTGTTCTTTTATGACAGCTTGTTGTGTCTTGGCAGAGGACAGTAGAGCCCACAGGCAAAGCTACGTGTTTACTGACTGATCTACTTTAATACCCTCACCTATGAGCTGTAGGGGGTGTCAAAAAGAATAGGCTAGCAGGTACATGTATCTATAATGAGCCACTGAACTGTGCATGGGAAAAGTCCTACATAAGGGGCTCAGAGTCGAGTTTCTGCTCCTTTACATTGACAGGAGCCGGATTAAATGATTTGCATTTGCCTAAAATACTTTCTGGTTTCCTCCCAGCTGAACTGTTTCAGACATGTTCGACCGAAAGGCAGACATAGGATAGGCTGAAAGACTTGTGTCTCTCGATTGGTTTGGGTTGTCCTCCACGAGGAGCTGGAGGAGGTAGGTGGCTATGAAGAGGAAGTTTGGGACAGCTCTGCTTGTCCAGAAACTAGGCTGTTGAAGCCTGGATCTGGATAAATGGTAGAAGATGGATAGCTGGTTGTTGATGACCTCTAACTCCTCAAAAACACCACGATCCCTTCAGAGAGGTGATCACTAAAGTGCTTTCAAAACCATTCACATCTTGTTTGATATCACCCCAATTTTACATGTGACAAGTAAATAAAATATTAGTTAAAACACTTTCTACTTTCAGAGTTCAATTTGAAGTGAAATTAAATTAAACTAGTCGAATCGAGTCCAAAAAGTACAGTTCTAATAACCGACATGTACTTTCATTTAGAAACATAACTGCAGCTAAATACTGTGCTTTACATATAATGTGTCAATCTATGCATGTAGCTACGTTATAACGTTATAATGAAGCGGATTTCCATAGCATAAAGTGGTTGTTATTGTGTATTTTGGCTGTTCTTACCATCACCGGCGGGCGGCAGCAGCTTGTTCTGCTGCTCTCTTTTAGAAAAAGAGGATGAAGACTTATTTGTAACCTGAGAAACAGCCGCTAACCGCTCGTTTTCCATCGACATCAACTTTCTGTTAAGCGCTTCAATTTCGCTTTCTCTCCTGCGAAGCTCAACCTGGACGAGAGCGAAGCCGTCCTCCCACAGTTTGCTGATTTCCACCACGGCTGCCTTGGCTAGCATCTCCATGATGGAGGTTAACTTGCTCTGGAAAGCCACACAGTTGGCCATGTTGCCCCGGAACAGAGCCCCTGCCGGCTGTAGCGACGTAGCAGACGTTAAACGGACTCCTGTACGTGAGGACAAGTCGCACAACCGCAGCTGTCGTCTCCGCTGTTGTTTACATTACAGGCGCTGATTTTGGGTGAAAAACATAGAAGAGTGGCACAATGGCAACAGGAAACAGACACGGTCACGTGACGGGGATGTACGGCGCCCCTGATAGGCCAAAAATTTTCAGCTGGAAATTATGACGTTCGTTGCGTGGCCGTGAGTTAACGAGCTGGTAATTATTTAGTAACGCTGTAATAAACCAGATTATCTTGAGTTGAATGAGCTCTGTCAGTAAATTGCGGTTTTTAGACCTGTTATTTTAGCTTAAGCTCAATTTGTTGAAGTGGTCACTAATAAATACTAAGTGAGATGTATTTCCCACGAATCCCACTGCTCAAATCCTCACATCTAAAATTTGACATCAGAAAATATTTGACATCTTTTACAAGTTTATAGAGCTATTACATGCCACTGAAATACAAAATGCTCCTAATAATTCCTTGATAAAGGTGAATAATGCTCCCTAATATGAGTAAATCTATGTGTGACATTGTTTAAATGATTTCAGATTTCTTAGTAAAACATTTATAGACGTTTAAAAGGGCTATTGTAATAGTCTGGAAGCCCTGCTGTGTGAGCTGTTGTAGCAGTTCAGCTTTACAGCAGTCAAAAAACGTTACAAGCAGTTTTAAATAAAAAAAAAGGCCAATTATTTTTTTAATTGTTACCTCTCAAACATCAGAATCTCTAAAATCAGAAGTGACTATATCTAAGTCTTAAAGTAGTAGTTGGATTAAAACAAGTTTTTTGAAGATGCCACCTTAATCTCTAGGTTTTCTTATTCTTTCTTTCTTTCTTTTTTTTTTTTACAAAACAAATTATTTTACAACAGCAGCCCAAGACTGCATACCTCTGACAAGGCTGAACAATAAGAATCTAATCTATCTATTTCAATCTATTTAATCTATTCAAATCTACTCATGCATCACATAAAGAGAGATCTCTCCTGACAATGTTGTCACTATATGTCACTTAAACCAAACTAATGTGTGACTCATGTTTAATGAAACCCACACAACCTGTGTGTGGCAATTTGTTGCTGTTTTTTTTTTTTTTTTAGCAGGATGTTGTAGTGCTACCTTCCTTTGCCCACCAGATGAGGCTGTATTTCCACAGGAATTAATAATAGAATCTGGGGCCATAGTGCCTGCCCTTGTGGACCAGTCTCATTTATCATGTTGAATTGGTGAACTATTATATGTTTTTCTGTATTTGCACAACACTGCCAACCCAATTTTAAACCATTCCACCTAAAATGATGTTAAATCTTTATATATTCATTTATAAAGTCAATATAATGCTTTGAAACAATTAATTGGCCAATAACTCCTCTAAAATATTGTTTAAAAATCCGTACTTTTAACCAGGGGGCATCTGGTAAAGCAATCACCTCGTCTGAGAGGAAAATAAGATTATAAAATCAAACAGAAATTTACTCCAAAGTTCTGCAATTTGTTGCACATCAAAGAACTTTAGTCTGACACTGTAAACATGGGTTGGATCAAACAAAACCAGTGGTGTCTGTGGTTGCATTTGATTACAAAAATAGGCAATTTTGAAGAAAAGGTTTGACCTTCTTTAAGCAATCTTAAGCATAAAAGTAATTTGAACTGTATGATACAAATGCTTTACAATTATATAGAAATAGACTGGGACTAGGAAAGCATTCTAGATAAAGAGATGATCCAGATCAACTACAGTCTCCCTCTTTTGTAACCTTAATTGTTATTTTTGGTATTTGGTTTTTGTTAATCCTCTGACAGTTAACACGCAGGAACGCGCGCTCATTGGCTCACAGAGGTGCCAATCAAATGTGGGCGGGGTCAGTGGGAGTGGATGAGAGCAGAGAGACGACGGAGCTGTCAAACACCAAGAAACGTTTGAAATGTTATCACGGGCGATACAGAAAGAAACACCGCACTTTCCCCGTTTTTGGACACAGTAAGGGCAGCGGTGAAGATTATGTTCAATTCAGGAATACAACCTTTGGAGATGTGGACTTTTTAGCCGTCGTGGTGAGAAACTTGCTGTTTGTGCGTGTTTGTTGTATCTCAGGCTAATGTCTGTTAGCTCTTTGCCTCGCTTGAGTTTTGTTGACAAACTAGCCCGTCTGCTCGTCTCTGAGCTAGCTGCGCTGTCCTGTCGTTAGTTCTTTAGCTTTCTAGAGATGCCTCTCGGTGAAAAGCAGCTAGGACTATTCTTGTAAACTCCTCCATGAAATATAAACAGGTGAGTCAGCTAAACTTTTAACTGGAGTAAACTCTGATACTGACTGTTGCTTCTCTGGTTTGTTTACATTTTTTTTTAGCTTGGAATGTACAACGAATCCTTATTCAGCTGTGGGGTTTTATCTCTGTGTCTCCAGCTAATGTGGCTTCTTGTTTAAAGCTGTTACAGAATTAGACACTAATTTGCTGCCTGTAGCATCCAGGTAATGATAGTTTGTGGGGTCCCCCCCTCCATTAATTTGCTCTCTGCTTGTAAACTCTTGAGGAATGACTGGTATGCACAGGCTCACATATTGTGGAAGTTTACCACAACAGATTGTGGTCAGATAAAAGACTGGTATTCACTGCTCCTGAATGTGACCTCTCTTACATTCTCCATATTCCTCTTTTATCTAAGCTGGGATCTATAGCTTATATAAGAAAAGCCTTCCAGATTATCAAAATGCTAAAAATCGTATGCAAAAATGATCAGAGGGGATAGGCATTAACTTTTACCATGTGCTTTAAAGCAATGAGAATAGGCTTGCTCTTTATTCCACATTTGTGATGCTTGTGTACCAAACATGCACACATGCCCGTTTTAAACCTCCTGGTCTGCCTTGACATCAAAACCCTTGCTGCAACCTATCATTTTCGCATCACTTAAATTTTTGATTTATGACTGACTTGTTCTATTAGTCTGTAATCCACTGGGACACAGCTGGATGGTGTTCAGGGCTCTCAACCACTGTTAAAGCATTTTGCCTGGGGCCGCTTTGGTGTTGCTCCATCTGTTTTGGAGCAGCAAAAAGGCCACATTTTACAGACCAAGAAAAAAAATTCCACCCTGTGTCATGCTGGATCCCTTTAGTGTGGCGTTTTAAATGCATGCTCTTTGAAAATGTAAACAGCAGGGTGTGTAGTTAGGGAACAAATATACCAGTAGTAGCGAGCATGGGTGGCTTGCCTCTATTTTTGTTTTATACTTTGCATCATGGAGGTTTATCGTATTTGTGAAAGTTACAAATCTATGGTATATAAGCTTCTATTTTTATTTTTTTTTACAATTATATGCAGTCTGGAGGTACTTACAACTCATTTAGGTCTATTGCTTATTAAAAAACGTTTTCCTCCTAAATGCGTGGAGCAAGTATGGTGATAGAAGAACAGTTAGATTAAAAAAATCACTATCATAAGATGAAATGGGTTTAAAAGATAAACTTTCACTGGACAAAAAAAGGAAAAAAACTTGATGGTAAAACATTCCATCTTTGTTTTTATTTCACACTTTTAAATGCAACTGAAAACACTGTCCTACTTTGACAGCACTAGATCCTCCTGGGCCATCCTGCCAATAGCCACAATCAGGGCAGATTTACCCTTATCTGCCTGTCAGTGTTCGCTTTGGGCTGATGTTTTAGCTTAAATCAGCTGATACCAGTGACGCAGAGACATCACCAATCATCCCCAGAGTGAAACTTTTTCCATGTTTATTCATTTTTACATCGAGTAGATGTGGAAATTCAGACTATTGGTTTGTATCCTGCTTTAATCAGCCTGAATTAAAGTAAGATTTTAACTATCTACATTATCTCAGGCTATCATTTACATGAATTAGGTGTTTGTATGTTTGGGAAGTTTGTGTTCTCAGAGAGGGCTGCTTTTATCTCTGATGTGGGAGTGTGAATACAGAACGTCTTCTTGGTTGCTGCCCTCATGATTTAAGAGTGAGTTTATATTCTTCTTGATGACTTCTTCTCGTCTACTGGGATCTTACTTAGATTGGTGTCTCTGTTCTTGCTCTTGGATGGAAACCCTTATGAAAGCAGATAGGAAAGCCTAGGCTTGTTACTCGTGGCGTGTGTTTTTCTTGGCACAGGCACTTTAATTTCTGCTGCACCATTTCAGCAAGGCATGAGACGAGGTGTTGTTGGTTGGGGAAAAAATATAAAATAAATTGTTTTTTTTAAAAAAAAAAAAAAAGGAAGAGGAGGATGAAAAGCCTTTTAAGGATGTGGCTGGGACAGAGAATGATCTCATCAGCCATCCCGTTGGTCTAAAGTAACTCCGTTGTGTCATTCCTCTTTTTAAGATCTGATTCTTTTCTGCCCCATGTGAGCTCAGGATCGACTTTTAGGTTTCCTTTAATTTCATAGGCCTCCTTTTATTTATAAATCGGAAACTTTCCAGATCTTTGCTACTGTTTCTTTATTGATGCGACACGTGTAGCAGACTGTTCATATTTTGCCCCGTGCGTGCACGCATGGTGCACTAGAGACACCTCAGATTCTGCAATAATAAGCTCTGCAGGATCAAAAATAATGGTGTGGATTTCACGGCTTTCTCTGTGACATATAAGGTCATTGTCGGCCACAAAGGCTATAAAAGCTGAATTTAGCAACCAATTATTGTAAAGAGGCCTTAAAATTCAGAGAGCGTCTCCAATCCTAGCACTTCCCTACTCCCTCTACTGCACTTTATCTTTCTATGCTTCCCTCTGCACTTAAATCTCTACACTGTCACCTCTGACAGAGTCTGATTTCCTTCTATGCAGCTTATTGTTAGCTTTGATATTATGCTCATTTGTAAGCTGCTTTGGATAAAAGTGTCTGCTAAATGCATAAACATAAACAACATAAACATAACATACTATACTGCTTGTTCAGCTTGGTTCATGGTGAATCTGGCCATGACAGTGCTGGTCTTTAAATCCCTGAGAATCTTTCCGCATTGATTCCCCTGAGACAGATTAGAGGAGAGCAATACTGACAAAATGTCTTTTCATTATTTTTGTAATTTACACATTGTTTGTACAGCATTTGCTGCGATATAACACTCGTGAATCATCGATAAATTCAGCTGAGAGACAGTTAATAAATTAATTATTGATGCAGCTGTCCTACATGCTGGCAAACCAGCCTTTAGGATAATCAGAGCTTTACGCTGTTAAAGGGCATTAGTCCTCACTCAGCCCTATTTTTAATCAAAGGTTGCTTGGTTGATTATTCTATTGAACAATCACGCCCAAGACCCTAAATCCTAAAGGGTAATTATTAACTTGTAGTTCATGCACTAGTTTTTACAGACGCCCTTGAGAGGAAACATGACTGATGGGAGATTTTCTGCTCAACGCTTTGAGAGATGGAATGTGTTTTTCAGTATTTTCTGGGTATATGGAGGAAAGACAGCCAGTCTCAACATGTTTTACAACAGATGAAATCTCCCTCTGGCATGAAGTTTTCCGAAAAGACATAAAAGCCACATTGTTTACAAGGTTGAAAAAAAATATTTTAAGCCACAGACGTCCTTTCCTGCGCCCCTTTGTACCCTGCTGACATTGTTTTGGATGGCATAAAGGTCCGGGACCTGAGCTATTCCTTGGCTAATCTCCCATAATCGGACAATCGGCCCCTATTACAGCCATTACATTTGAGGCTGTTGAGCAAAAGTGGCTTGTCTCTTCAATCCTGAGGTCAGAACCAGTTTACAGCCACAGTTACTGTGGAATACCTTAAATTTTTAAGTAAGATTAGCAAGCCCCTCTTGTTATTGTTGTGTATGGGGAAAAACAATGAACAGTGGATCCAAATTCTTCTTTAAAACATTATTTAAATTCATATTAAACTAACAAAAGGCCTAGTCATTCATTTTTTTTTCCTCCTTACTTTTTCTAGGTCTCGAAGGGCTCACCTTACTCCTGCCATGTGACATTTTATCATACCGGACTCCTCAGTTACCAGCAGCGAGGAACTGGACTCGCAAGGGGCCGCTTGGATCTTGCCAGGGTTTGCCAGCAGGGACACCCTAAATAAAACTAAAAACTGAAGTCTATGTGTGTGATATATTTTCTCCCAGGATACAAACTGAGTACACACCGTGGTGCCGTGAAACCCCTCGGCACCGTTAAAACAATCTAGTCCTCTTGTCATGAGGGGACATCACAGAAAAAGGCCCATATTACCCTCTCTGGTATCGCCCTTTTTCACATCGCCATGGACCGGAATAAACGCAACTCTATTGCTGGGTTTCCTACACGGCCTGAACACCTCAGTGAGGACGGAGACGGTGCTGGAGGGGTAGGAACCTCTGAGATGGGCCCACCTTCGCAGGTCAGTCTTTGTTTCTTTTCCCTCCTTTGTTTTTGTTGAATTTTGCCAACGTGAATGGAGTGAATAATTAAGTCTTTTAAGTCCACTCCAGTCTGACAGCTGATGGTTAACTTTCAAGGGTACTCCAAGAACTGAATGAATCCCGCATTGATGTCCTGCAACCAGTTGTGTGAGATGAAAGAAAATGATCGTACCATCGCTTCAAAAGTGGGGGAGGGGAATGGGTGTCTTTTAAGTCCTGCAGAAAATAGATTAGAAGAGCTCAATATGTATGTGAAATACTGTGTTTACATGTATACTTTTGTAACAAACATAATGAAAAATGGTGGTATCCTGGCAAATTACAAGGTTTAATGTGGAGATATTACATAACTGGACAGTGAGTTGAGATTTAAAGCTCATTATTGGGGAGAAAGTTCTCAGAGCTGAGAAGCTGGAACAACAGAGAGATCTGAAATGATTCATCAGTGATTATATTTGGCATTTTTTTCTTCACTGGTTAAAAAGTATTCTCTCAGCTCTCCTGAAGCTCAGCTGATGTCTCCCTGTTCAGGAGAATCTTTTGTTTTACCTATTTTGTAGGTATTTGCTTAAACATGTTGGTTTAGCTGCAGAAACAGAATGAGACTCAGTTTGGGCATCAGTCAAAAAAAAAAAAGGGAAGTGTTTGGACAGCTGTAGGCTTTATTTTTAAAAAAAGGGAAAGTTAGATAGGTCCACAGTTTGCTGTTCCTTTTCAATCTTACACTTACTACTCAACATACAAGACAATAGAATGGTGTTACTAACCTGAAACTATTGAAGGATTGTCTAAGCATTCATTTCAGTGTGGACATACAGCAACAGAGTAGTTTGAGGGTTGTATGAGCTCGGGTGTCGAGTCAAGGCTTCTGTATGTCTGTGTTTTCTGATCTAAGTCGATATTTACATCCACTTTCTTGTATTTTAGCCCTAATGCCATTTAAAAAGCAACACAATCTATGTCTCCATCATTTTTTTAACCTAAAAAACTAAGCATGTCCATCTGATAAGGAGCTCTTGTCTTCTCCAGGTGGGCAGGGTGTGTCCATCCTCCTACAGAGCCCTCATCAGTGCCTTTTCCTGTCTCACGCGCCTTGATGATTTTACCTGTGAATGGATCGGCTCTGGATTCTTCTCCGATGTCTTCAAGGTGGGTTGAGATCAGATCTTACTCCCCTCTTTGTGCTCTCTCTGGGTTTTCTTTAGCTGCGCTTTTGATTCCTTTTGTTTCCTCCGGTATTCCTATTATCTATACACACTTTACTCCCTCCATCAAGGATTCTTTGTGATGGTTAAAGCAGTCCTTCTGATGTCAATCTGATCTCAAAATTGATTTTACCCCCCCCCCCCCCCCCCCCCCGTATGTCACAGTCGTCATGTTGGTGTTTTGTGCAAAGGTTAGAATATTATTAGAAGACAAGGTCCTTGTGAGTAAAGCGTGTTCATAGGGAACGAAACCGCTGAACCTAAAGTAGTTTTCCATTTGATTTCATCTTGTGAAGTTGATCCGCTTGGTCGGTCAAACACTGATTGTGAGTTATCTTCACTAACTAGTCTCGGTTTGACATTTTTAGGTCACGTTAGACACCCCCCCCCCCTGTTCGACATGTGACTGGAGGTCATAGAGGAACGTTTGGCTTTGCTAAATGAAGTTTTAGCAACAGAAAAATTCAATTTTATCTATTTCCTGTTGATTAATGTATTAACACAGCCATCATGTTAGTGGAAATTTGATAAACCGTGTGAAAAGCTACTCATCCAAGAGCTAAAAGCTAAGGTACACAGCTGAGTAATGGATTTTTTTCTGCCTCAAGCAAGAACTGGCTGGTTCTGTGGGACTTTTGCATCAGAAGATCCATTTATTTTTGGCATTTACTCAGAAACGCACTTATGTGTTTGAACAATGAAAAAGGTTAACACATCAAACCTAAGTTGAGAAGAATGCGGAAAGGTTTTGATCTCTTACAGATGAAGGGAAATGGTCAGATAGCGTTAGATAAAGGCTTAGAAAGGCTTTCTGAGCATCGTCAGGCTCCGTTTCATCTCCCATCATTTTATTTGTCGGATTATTAGGAGTTCACAGGGGTTTCTGTTTTCTCGTCTTTCTGTGCACGTGTGGATTCCTGTAAGGTTTTAGTTGATGTCCTGTGACACTTATTGGTGTTTGAGTAATGAACTCATAATGCGAATCAAGGCATGTTTTAATAGTTTATTATCAGCCTGTCTTAAGTTTGTCACTTAATGTGTTATTCAGTTGTTACGGCAGCTGTCAAAGCCGCCTAATTTTGGGTGAAATAACGACACTGGAGCTTGTTCAGCCTTAGAGTAACACTAAAAAGAAGTGTAGCCTTTTTTTTATTTTTATTAAACATGGAGACTTTGTCTTGATGCTGCTGTGTAAAATGCATTTAGCTCTTATTTCATGCTGTCCAAAAACAGGAGAGTTTACTTTAACCATTGGTAAAGCACACCCCTTTATTGGCTTTACTGGAAAGTTATGTTAGAAACTGTAATACGGCCATGGCCAGCACTCACTATCAGTTAAACTGCAATTTAAATGCAACGTATTTCACCCTGCCTTGGGGTTTTTCTCTTGGTTTAAATGCGTGATGCCTTTTTCGAGTGGGCAACCTTTAAACTCTAAATCTCCAGAACAAATGCTGCCATCATGCCATTAACTGTAGGTGTTGCTTCAGTCTCATGGGAAATTCCTGTGAGTAACGCTCGTAGTCCTTTGAGAAAAGAATCTGCATGTTGAGAATGAAGGGGAGGACAGTTTACTGTTGAAAAGCTTTAAAGTCATTATAGCAACGACAAAGTGGTGAAAATGAAGAAAAAAAAAGAACGCCGGTGGACGCTGAGGCCAAAAGAAGGAGGAAACGGAGGGGAGTAAAAAGCCTCTGAAGGTGGAGAGCTGGGGTGGGAAGACTGTTGAAGGAGATGAAAATGGGGGGGGCACGGAGAAGGGCTGCAGAGGAGATGAAGAGGAGTTTGGGCTATTTTCAAGTTGGTTAGCTTGGGTTCGGTGGGGGGGGGGGTCTTTGGAGGAAAAGGACCCCATCAGAGAGGAGAGTTTGCAAAGGTGGGGGAGACATCAGAGGAAGGAGGAGAAGAATGATACCTCTTCTAATGCAGGGAGTGATTTGGATGGGGCATGACGGGTTGTTTGAGGCCACAGCGTGGAGGAGAAAGAGGGGGATCGGGAACACACGCAGATGGGGGGATGTGAAGAGTGAAGAATTGGGGGTCGGAAGAGGATCGACGGATGTGGGGGAGGAGGCCTTCAGAGGAGTGGCCATCTGTTGTTTCTGCTGTCCTGTGGTGGAGACTGTCGCCTCTTATAGCCGGGGCCCCCTCCTTTGAACTTGGAACAGAGAGATTTTTGTGTCTGCGCGTTCGAGACGGAGAGAGAGAAGTCGATTCAGAAAACTCCGCTTATCTAAATCTAAATCCACCATCCTTGTAATCATGTAGATTGTGGTGATAATTGAATGTTGTGTCTCAAAATACTGAAAGAGCGGCATAGTGGCAGTGGTGTCCATTTATATATTTCAGTGACTTTCATTGTTAGCTCTCTGCTTTCCAGTTGGACTTTATCCCTGCGGTCGGTTCCCCTTTCTCTGTAACTGATACCACCTGTCTATTGTGCCGCTGTGGCAGTGTTCAAGGAAGACATTAAGTGCACCATTGTCAGAAGACGACATGAAGCTGCCCACTTTTTGTACATTAGCATAGATGAAGGCTTAGCTGTCACACTCACGTGAAAATATGGAGCTCCGTTTTGCATTATTATGTGAGACTTTTTTTTTCCTTTTTCAATGATTTAGCTTCTTATCTTGAGCCCTAAACACAGAGGGATCAATTTATCCTCGCTCAATTTCAAATTTGCATCTCGATCTGAAAATGTTTCCGCCGCAGGGAAATTAGTTATCAAGCGTAGGTAAATAAAAGAATGCCTCTGCAGCAGCTCAGTTCTGCTTCCTTCTGTGGTTTGCAGGTTGATGTTTCCTATTTGCTCGCATGCATGCATGAATGAATGAATGTACGACAGCCAAAAATTCTCTGGAATTAACCCTTTCAGACCTGAGGCCCCTTTTAAAACAGGAATGAGATAATAGAATAAAAACGGAGTGAGTGTGAGTTGAAAATGTTGATGCAACGCGTGTGTTGTTCCAGGCTTGAAAGATAACATGATGCATGTGTGGACCTGTGCCATAAATTGTTAATGTTCTGTGTTGTGGCTTCTCTGAAACCTGCAGTGTGAAGACCGAAGGTGACCCGACTATTTTTAAGGGCGTGAGACGATGAGATAGAACGAAAGCTTTATTGTCATTGTGCAACAGACAAACTGTACACAACGATAAGGGGAATGAATAGACATGTTTGTGAGGCTTCGAGCTTCTGACAGTGACCAACATCAATGATGAGAAATGATTTGCATTTAGTTCAAGTTCTAAAACGCTTCTTGTTCATCATTACGAGCTTATAATTCCTCTTTTGTTTGTGTTGGAGACGCAATATAATTAGTGTATCAAACTGGAGCAATAAAGTCATTTCACTTCAGTTATATCTGACAGCATTGTGTGTTCTGTTTTTAAGTGTCATCCAGTAAAGTTGTCACGATGCCACGATCTGTCCAATGCATGCTGGGAAGGGATCCAGTCAACCATAGAGGGACGGATGATGATGCCACAGCTATTTGACACTGAGATGGGAACTAAAATCCCAACAGCGATACAAAATTGATTTTTGAGTTCTGAATTGACGCCTGTACTTTCATGGCTGGTCAGTAATGACTGGCCTCATTTCTCTTCTCTTTTATGTGCTGCTTTTTTTTTTTTCCTCTCTGTGTTCTCACTGCATGTCCTAGATATGTTTAGATGTAAGATGTAATGACAGGAAAGTTTAATTACACGCTCGCCACGAGACCTTTTTCACAATGACCCGAAGCTGAAAAAGATTAAAAGCTGAGTGCATTTGAAGATAAAACACTCTCTTTATACAGGTTCGTCATCGAGCCTCAGACCAGGTCATGGCTTTGAAGATGAACAAGCTCAGCAGCAACAGAGCCAACATGCTGAGAGAGGTCCAGCTGATGAACCGGCTTTGCCATCCAAACATACTCAGGTTGGTGATCAAATAACTGACTGGTTCAGTGAACACAAACCGGCTTCCAAACATAACGTGTTTGTGTGTGATGCTGAATCTGTTCTTTGGGGATATGCCACTGCAGAACAGCTTGAAACCCTTATTAATGCAGCTTATGAATAAAGCAATAAAGCTTATTTTCCGTTTTTGCTGATTTAGATGATCATTGCATTATGACGTAACATCAGCTGATTTTTAATGCACGATTATCCCTGGTGTAAGAAACTGAGTATTACTTGTGATTTAACAAGTTATTATATCAAATTTAGTCTAAACTCTCATTGTTTCCAGATGAATTACATTACACATTACATCGGTAATTTCCACCAACCCCTGCCTCTCTGGTCATGGATGTGTTTTCTTGACATGGCCGCCTCCCCCTTCACCTCTACGTCGCGTTCTCTCGGTTGCCCGTTCGTCTGTGGTTGTGACCCGTTTCCTTTGGGGATGACGAGAAACTGTGTCAAACCCTGTGAACACTGGATACTCTAAACTGCCAGCTCCTGTTAGAGTTGCGTCAGATGCTTGGAGGTGAAAAGCAAGGATGACTTTTTTTTGTCCTGAGGGACAAGGCAGAGACTGTGAGCAGCCATGTCAGCATTTTAGATAATCTGGGCAAAGAACTGTATCGTGAAAGCTGGCTATAACTGCAAAGTTTTGTGTGTGTGTATTGCTTCTATTTAACATTTTCAAGACTTTGTCTTTGGCTGCATATTTTCAGACATGTTGCATGATTAATTATAGCCCTATATGCAGAATAAACACCAAGCCTACAACATTTGTGTTTGCCAAGCTCAAATGCTACAGTGCTGCTCTGGTCCACTTTTGCAAACCTCATCCGCCTGCAGTGCGTAGTTGAGTGCCAGAATCTACTTGATACAAACTGTCATCGAGAACGCCTTCAACCTGTTTATGTCGGTGACATGACCTGAACCGAGCTTAAACACAGAAGCGACACACTAACTTACTCACCCTAAAGCGCTTCAGTGCTTCAGGTACCAGACCCAGCACTGATTTTCTCTGACAAAAACTCACGGCAGATGCTGTTTGTATCGCTTCTGGATCCATCCTGGTTGCATTCTCACCTGAACTCATCTTGTGATCAAGTTACCCAAGATGCACAGCTAGTTTTTCCATGCACAAGTCCACCGACAACAGTAATATTCATACAAGTTGATGGGGAGAAAGTCTCTTCCTTAAGAGGTGGTTTCATTCAGAAACTCAAAGCAGTCTGATACGATGCTGCCGTACAGCATCCTGATCTCCAAGGCACCCAAATATTAATGTTTATCACATACCTCTGCTTTTCTTTGACGAGTTTCTCTTCTGGTTTTATCAAACTCTCTATTAAACATTCGTCTTTACTTGACTTTAGGTGCATTATTGCAGTATGTTTAGCTTTTTTTAGATATTTGTATTTTATTTTACCCTATTCTAAGGAAACTATTCATCTTATGCAAAGTGCTGTGAGCTATGCAGATAAGCTTGGATTTAACAACAGGACAATGAAAAGACTGTAAAGAACTTTAAAGCCATAAGAATACAGATCTGTTTCAGTTGGACTGACCATGACGGCACAGAATAGGATTGTTGTTGTTGTTGTTGTTGTTGTTGTTTTGTAGCAAACGCTTGACATTGAGCCGCGGGGTTCTGGGTGCGAGAGTGTGTACTGAACATGCACATACATGCATAAATATCCTTGTGTGTGCATAAACAGACGTGCACTCATCTTGTACAATACCATCTTTGTTGAGCATGCCTTGTGGACTGTGTGTTTCTTTGTGTTAACTAACTGTGAGGTCATTGTTTGCTAAAACCCAGAAGGACCTACAAAGTTGACCTTTTCATTACCTCCAGAGTTACGAGGTCTTCAAAGTTGGAAAGTTTGTCCACATGTTTCTTTGCAGACACGCATTGTGTCACCTGGTTCAGTGAGTTCATGGTCTGCTCAGTGTTAAAGTAGTTTCACATCTCCAAAGTCTTAATAGAATGCGTATATATATATATATATATATATATATATATCCTTTAAAAAAGTAGAAATAAAACGCTATCAACCTAAATCAGGACAGTTTCTCTCCGTTACGAAATAGTTTTTCACTGTCAAAGGGAATTTTTTTCTGTTTTTTAGATATTCTAACAGTGTGTCAAAGTAGGGAAAAAACAATCGTGGAAGATTCTGTTTTTGTTTAACGAGTTTAGAAAATTGAAAGGCAAGACAAGAGGGATGGATGTAAAGAATGCAGGTGTAATCTGAGCTGTTATTATCCTGCCATTAACAGACAGTCCCGCAGTAATCACCTGCTCGGTCTTGCCTTCTGGAATTTTAATTCTTTTCTAGCTATTCTTCCTGCTTTCTCTGCTTACTCGTGGAAGAAAAAGGTCAAGTTTCATCTGTACATTTCAACGTGCGGACGCTTCCTTTTACTGTGAAGCGAACTTGGCAAAACTAAACAGCTTTGTGGCGTTTTCTTTCAATTTTACTTTGTTTGATTCTGTCCGGTGTCCTACGATTGTCTGTGAGTTTAAATTGTGGTTTTACGAGACAAATACTCAACCACAACAGCTTCATTTTGCATCTCTTTTTGTCTTCTGTAGGTTTAAGGGAGTGTGCATCCATGAGGGCCAGCTTCACGCTTTGACGGAGGTAAGAGTACACGGACGCAAACCATCTCGCATTAAAGCTTCAGAACAAACTAATGGTACCTCAGATTAAAATGTCCCTCCTAATGACAGACAGCAGCGGTGCACTTATGTTCCACCTTTATGGCGTCTGCAGGTGAGTTCTTTATGTTGCCACTATTTAAAGGCGAACATCACGTCATCCATGAACACAACACGGTGGCACATAAGCCTGTAATTGTGGGCAAACCAAAAGAACTGAATGTCCTTGAGTGTGCAAAACACTTTGGCTGTGTGCTCGAGTGCGAGAGGGAGCAAGCCAGGGAGAATCGACACAAGACATTTCCTGGGATGCTTAATGTTTGCAAATGCACTACAAGCTGCACATTCGCTGCATATTAAAACTGCGACTCGTCATGTGTGTGAACAGAGAGATAAAGGCTGTTATACGATGTGTGATAGTAATGAGTTGATATGTTAAGCCCCCGCATGAAAGAAGTCTGGGCTAGTTTGCTTTATTTGGAAGAGAAATGAGAGGTTGAAAGGGTAAAACTTGGTTGTTAAATGTGGCCTCCCGGTTACAGGGTGTTATTTCTCCTGTTGTTGTGTTATTATCTCACACTGGCCTTTATCCACAAAAGAAGAAAAACACGACAAATGTTCATCCCGGCTAATCTATATTTAGAGCGATTAGCACTACATGAGGCTAAATAGTGTCAAATGACACTCCAAATGTTGTTCTACTTTAACCAAATAGAAAAAAAGACTGAGTAATGACTAATTATATATATTATGAAGTCTCTTTTTTTAAAGCCACATTAAACAAAGGTGTTTTTTGCCTGTGCTGTCTGCATCACGGTGCTGATTTATGGTTGTCGTGACCTCTTAGTCACACAAAAGATAAGAAAATAAGTGGACGTGAGCTTGGCTCCTGCCCCAGCTGTTTACCAAATGATTAATGAGAAATGAAGTCACAGATGATAAAAACTGGTGGCTGCAGCTCTGATATCTTTATATCTATCTTTTCCCCTTCTTAAAGCACTTCATCTGTTTAGTTTAAGAATGATAACTGCTGCACTCAGTGATGATGATGCTGTCGTAAACGCACACGCTTGCACAGTTCAGCCAGTGACTTATGATAACTGTTTTTTTTGTTTTTTTTAAACATATATTTATTGTTTTTTTGTTAATATAACAACATCCAACAATTTAAACATCCAAAACATATGGCAATAAAGAAAATAATAATTAAATGATTAAAAAAGATACATTAAACCACAGTAATTAGTCAGCAATGAATATACTGTGCAATGAATAGGAAATAATTAAAATAATAAAAATAAATAAGTAAATAAACACATGTATAAATAATAATAAATTAAAAAAGTATTCAAAATGCAGGTTACAGCTTGCACTGATGATAACTGGTTTTGAGCTCACATTGAGTAGAAAAACTTTATTCTCCAGCCAGGGCAGGAAATTTGTATTTTATAAAATACGCATAACTGTGGCCAAAAAGCTTCATCTTCATTCTGAAGAAGAGAAACATGGTTGAAGATGCTCCCAGACTCAAACACACGTTCTTAATTATACTGATTGTGGTGCATGTTGTCGCCTCAGCGATGACGGACGAGAGCTTTCTGCTGTGGCATCCTCGAAAGCATCTTAAGTTTACACACATTCGCACACTGTAGATGTGAATTGCTCCACACGTATGAGTATGCATACACAGACCCTGCGGTGGGTCTTTCTTTTTCCTGCTGCAGCGTAAACGGATCCTCTTCTGCAGCGTCAGAACCAAACCTGGTAGCAGGCTCGTGGTGTTTTGTTACCTGACCCCCACGATGACGCCGTGCTCAAAGGAAACTTGGAGAGAAGTTACTGCGTGGCCCCAAGTTACCTCCAGAAACTCACTGACACACACACACACACACACACACACACACACACACACACACAAACGCATGCAAATCCACATACTGCACAGCATGCAAAAGTGAGGAAATGAGTTACTTAAAGTACTCCTTTAACTCTTTATAAAGGATCTTTAGAACATATCCACTGGCATTGTAGTTGGATGAGAGTAACATTTACACATGAGAATGATCCTTTCGAGACTCTCGTCCTGCACCTTGTAAGAAATGCTACTGCAATCATAATCAGGACTAATGGTAAGTCATAACCCATGGCGGGATTATTCAGCTGTTTGAAGCTGCTCCCAACAGAAAACAAGGATTCTTTGTTTGAGCCTTTCCAGGCTTTTTAACCTGAAAGGCAGACGGTGAACATTTATGACCTGGCATATGTTTCTTATTTCCTCACTGCTCTACATTGTGCACAGTCAAGTTGTGGCTGTTGTATTTGCTGAGTGGAGTGATTACTGTGGTGTATTAGCTACTCCATAAAAGAGGATAAAGCAAATTCCAGGAAGAAAACAAAAAAACATGCCCGAATAAAAATACAACTTTATTTCTACTTTTAGTTGACACAGCGTGCACGCTCCTCTGTAAAACCAAGTCATTTGCATTTTGGAGCAGGCACAGTTTATGCCTGCTGTGTGTGCGTGTGCCGTTTTGAGTCCTGAATGAGATGGTAAAGGGGAGTTGGATTAGTCTGAGTTTAAAATGTCTCCAGAGGAGTTTTCTCCTGTTGTATTTCTTTCCTCTTAACCCCCAACCAGGCAGACAGCAGATGTTGAACTCTGTGGCTTCTGAGGAATCTGCTGGACAAACACTGTAATCCTCTGATGTCTTGAATCAGAGTACATATATATATATATATATATATATATATATATATATATATATATATATATATATAGCTCACTCTTTAGGGTGAAGGCATTAGAGCTTCATCATGTTTTTTTTTTCTTTTGCTTTAAAAAAACAGTTTCTTTTAAACCACAAGTCATTGATTTGTTGGTAGTAAAGTCAGAACAATGAAGTACTTCTTCACTTTCTTTGAACAGACAATAAACTGTTGCTTCTGAACTTTTTATTGCTCTGAAAACTGTTTAATGTTTATTTATGAGGGTTGGAGTTCCGTAACGCACGAAGTATAAATGATTCAAAGTCCAAATGTGCTGAGTTAACTGTTTAAAATATAAGCTGCACGTCTAAATGATCCAGAATGGAGCATGCAAGACATTATTATGGCAGGTGACGTCATCCTTCTGCGGTGATGTGTCATCGTACTTATGTAGTAAAGGGCGTTGTGGGTCATTTTCAGTTCCAGAGGCGTTACAGAATTCGATTTGCACATATTGATTTAAGCCCTGCCTGGAAGTTAAATAACGCTCAGAGGGGTTGCACGAGTACAAACATGTGGAAATACAAAAAAAGAAGAATGTAAATATTTCTTGGTGACCTCAGTTCATGTGTGCCAACTTTACACCCCCTCCACCACAATTTGCGAAGTTGAAAGATGAAGTTTGCGGTTGCATTCTTTGCATTCTGTACGTGACCCTTCCATCGACTTCCTATTCTTTCTGCATCACATTGAGTTAAACTTGGTTAGCACTTAATGTTTTCAGTATCAGAGCTCCCATCATCTGTTTCAGCCTTTTTAGCCTTTAGTCTTTTGTGTGGATGCAATATAATTATTATTTTTTTTTTTAAACTACATCCTGTGGGTATCATTCGATATCTTCAGTGCTTTTTGAAAGCTTGCCTCACAAAACACTTAAAATTCAAATTCTCTGGAAAGATGTTATGAGTAAGGATTTATGTCTGTGCTCAGCTAAAAGAAAACTGCGCATTTTACTCGTTTTTTGGGGAGAAATCGATAAATAGGTTGAACTAAAGCAGCTTTAAGCTCAGTTTATTATCAGCATGAAGAAGCAGTAACCTCCTGCCATCACTAACCCCCTCTTTGCTCTAATTCCATGCCTGTCAGTCATACCAATAACCGCAGCTAAACCAGACGATCCCTCGCCCCACGTCGGCTCTCTGTAGTTAAGCACTGTTGTTCATGATATGTGACATGAGATTAGTGTGTTAGTGAGTTTGCATGCAAGCAGGAAGGTCAAGCAAGTTCCTGAGGATCAAAGCAGACAGAGTAAAGGACCCTGAATACTTTAAACCCGCTGAGCTGATTGGCTGTCTCGTCTTTCCGTAGTCCAGCATTTTTAAGGACCAGACACTCCACATTCATGCATGAGAAAACCAGCAGTTTTATCAGCCTGCTGAACAGGCCACAGGCCTTTTTTTTTTTTTTTTTTTTTTTTTGGTCAATACATCAGCAAACCCACCAGGCTGATGGACGGTCACTAAGATGAGCTGTTGGTTTGAGCGCTTCCCCTTGTAGTTTCAATGGGTTCGTGTGTTTTAAAAAACATGTTTTTGTATTTTTTAGTGAGCATCAAATACTGTTCCTGACTCAACGGGTATTAAACGTCAAAAATCAATTACTTTTTGACAAATCATGTCTTTGAATTCTAGGAATTTGTGCTGCATGTTTTCAGTTCCTCTGCCAATAAAAATGGACATAAAACCTGTTTTTTAGGACACAATGTAACCAGGATTCAAGCATGATTTATTATTTTTTTTAAATTACATTTTTATTTAATCTAAGCTTCTAATCCCCCTTTTTAAACCTTATTTGCGTGTGAATATGTCTGCCTCTGTGTTTGTAAAATGTGTGGCATGTGTTTCTTTTTCTTCAGTACATCAATGGCGGAAACCTGGAGCAGCTTCTCGACAGCAACAAACACCTGAGTTGGCCCAGCCGGGTGAAACTCGCCTGTGATATCGCCAGCGGTGTGGCCTACTTGCACGCCAAAGGCATATTCCACCGGGACCTCACCTCCAAGGTTAGCTGAGGCTAATTGGTCATTAACAGGAGAAAGCGTAGCTTAAAGTAGATCTGCAGGTCTGCTGATAGCTGCGATGAAACTCAGTCCCGACTTCCAACGGATCTGCATGACTCATCATTTTGTTTGGACTCCCTCAGTAAACATGTTTTATTGGTATATTTCTGTGAAGAGAAGACTACAAACTTAAAGCAGAGGAGAAAACATGTCTTCTCTTTCTCCTTCCACTTACTGAGCTCCTGTATTATAGATTGAAATATTGATTGCTTCTAAAGGTGCATAGTTTCTTTAGCAGCTTTTTCTTAGTTATAAGCTGAAAGTACCATAAAACTGTTGAGTGTTTTTGAGATACTGAACTCTCTTCCCAGTCCCGTTAACCTCCCTGTAAAGAAAACCGCCCAAACGCTGTTTTTACTCTGTATGAAGCAGCTTTTAGGTTTTTAATCTGCCGTACAGTCATGATCATTTCCCCTCAGCTGTAGAAAAACAAACAAGTGCACTTTTCCTTTGACTGGATGAGACAAACAAGATAGTAGACTCCTCTTTTGTAGATGCCTCTGAGGATTAGATGGTGTGCTCCCCACCCTGAGAGTTCACAGACAACACAGTTCCTCAAATCATTAAAAAGCCATTTTACTGTAACTTCCCTGATGATGTGGTGTAGAAATTATACTGTATACCTCCATAATGAAGGACTCAGAAAATGGGAAGGAGTCCAGTTGTGCAATGAATTCATGCACCACAGGCTGCATCAGTGACAGCGACGCGCATGAATAAACTGTGGCTTCATGGACCATTAACATACAGCTCAGCTAAGGTGGCGGAGCCCCTCAGCTGCCATTATGCTTCAGATGAGAGTTCAGGGAGAAGCTGCCAACAGTGCATTCGTTTCTTTCCAACAAATAGTGAAAGAACATTAACAAGCCCTCTATTTTAGGCTGAAGAGGAAGAGTCTGAACCTGTAATGTTTCCGAGCTGTGAATTTAGATAGGAAGTGCAGGTTTGGCTGATAAAAGCTGAGCCACAAAATGCTTTGTGCTTTGAATCCTTCTGTGTTGCAACTTCCTCAAGTGATCGCCGGTGTTTTTGGTTTTCTGTGTTCACAGAACTGCTTGATAAAATGTGATGACAGCTGCTACACGGCAGTGGTGGGAGATTTCGGCCTGGCAGAAAAGATCCCCACCAACCTGTAAGGAGACGTCACCGAACACCTTCATTTACACGAAAATACCCGGCCCTCGCTCTTTATTAGTGATAGAAAGACAGTCGGAACATGATTTAAAAGGAAACCTTTTGTAAGCTCATTTTCTTCTGCTGTGTTTGTCACAGTTATACTGACTCATGTTACCAGAGTTGACGGTGTGTTATGAAAGGAGCTGGCTGGAGGGATGACATTCCCCTCCAAACATATTCAGCTCAGTTTTGTGTCATGTATCACACGTTTTCTGCGTTTGACTCACAGCCTTTTGGCAGTCATTTACCGACAAAAAGCCTTAAAAACCCCTTCGACACAGATAGTCATGGTTAGTAGGCTGATGGAAAACACCAGACACCTGTCAGTCACAGCCGCTGATATTCTTCTCGTTGATGTGAAAGGAGGATGATTCAAACTGTTACAGCATGTCTGCTTGATGTGTAACTAACCACATGTGTGTTTGTATGTTAACAGAAAACTACTTATGCTTGCTTTGATGTTTATGTGCCCCCTCGTGGCTAAAAATCCATTGATGCCACTTAAAGAAACTTATGACTTCATCAAGATGTTTTGTTGCAGTAAGACCAGCAATTACCTTTAATTGATTAATGGCCGTGGCAGTATTTTTGGTTTATGTGAATGGGCTGCATGGCTCTCATTATGAAAACCCACAGAGACGGATCATGTCAAATAAGAAGTCAAAGTCAAATTTATTTGTATAGCACATTTCATGTGCAGAACAATTCAAAGTGCTTCACATAAAATAAAAGCATTACAGCATGGAGTGTAAGAAGCATTAAACATACATAAAAGAATATAAAGAGAAACAAAATAATTTAAATGAATTTAAAAACGAGCAACAGTCTAGATAAGTTAAAAGATATTTCATGCATAGACACATGAGAACAGAAATGTTTTTAACCTGGATTTAAAAATGTCTCCATTTGGTGAAAGTTTAATCTCCACTGGCAGTTTGTTCCACTTGTTTGCAGCATAACAGCTAAATGCTGCTTCTCCATGTTTAGTCTGGACTCTGGACTGGACCAGCTGACCTGAGTCCTTGGATCTAAGTGCTCTGCTGGGTTTATATTCTCTGAACATATCACAGATGTATTTTAGGCCTAAACTGTTCTGTGATTTGTAAACCATCAGCAGGCTTTTAAAATCTATTCTGTGACTGACTGGAAGCCAGAGTAAAGATTTTAAAGCTGCTGTGATTTGTTCAGATCTCTTAGTCCGGGTTAAAACTCCAGCAGCAGCGTTCTGGATGAGCTGCAGATGTTTAATGCTCTTTTTGGGAAGTCCAGTTAAAAGAGCATTACAGTAATCGAGTCTACTGGAGATGAATGCATGAACCTTTTTATTCCAGTCTATCATCTTGTTGTATCCTCCTGTCACTGCTCACTCACTGCAGTGTGTTCCTCCTCGTCCTCCTCATACCAGGCGCAGGGTTATTTATTAACACTCGGGTCATACGCTAACACTAACAGCCGCCTCCACAGCTCACGTTCTCTGCTTCAGTGTTTCGATAACATGAGGATCCTCTTAGCACATGGTTTCACTCTTTAATTCTGCAGAGCTACAAAGAAAGAGGGTGGTGCTAACTGTCTTCTACAGTGTCCTCAGGAAGGATTTACGAAAGCGCAAAATAGTGTCCGTGATCATGTCTATCTTTGTATAAATGTGTGTAAACACGGTCATGAACTTGACGAAGTGTAACCACACCCATGTCTTATTTTCTTGCCAAGTGAGAAGCTGCAGTTTTCCTGGCAACCATCGTCCTGACCCTATTTAACCCACTTTGAAATCTAATTAGAGCAAAAGCTAAACGCTACTGCAATTAGGATTCATGACGGTTTAAAGCCATCCAGGAAAAGTGTGCTGGGTAGAGTTTAAAGCTCCAGCTTTGTTTTAAACAGAGGTGCTGCCGTCTACAAACATACCGAGCTTCGACCAAAAACAGGAACTCACTCTTCATGCTGAATTGTTTACACCGAATGCTCATCATTAGTTTCTTTTATTCAGCAGCTTAAAAGCAGACTAAAGATTTAACGCACACCAATGACTCCAATCATGCGTTTTTTTTAAATGCTTATATTTGATCCCGCTAATAAAAGCAAGTCAAACCTTGTGATTCTGAACTTTAGGAACATATTCTGGTCTCTGGTGATTATTTTTCACATCTCTGAAACATGAGCACAGACACCAGGGTGCAGCTCAAAGCTGCAAAGATTCTCACACTTTCTGGCACGCGTGACTTCTTCGCTTTCGTGACGCGTTGGACATAATTAGAAATCCTGTGTTTGTGTTCTGTTTAGCGCTGAAGGAGAGAAGCTTTCGGTGGTTGGTTCTCCTTTCTGGATGGCTCCAGAGGTGCTGAGAGATGAGCGCTACAACGAGAAGGTGAACCGTAACCTCCATAAAACAGTGCAATTACATCAGATTGGATGGCGCATTTAATTCAAATACATCCGTTTTCTTTGAATTAAGAAGAGAAACACCGGAGAATTTGAGTTTTTCAATGTTCTGATCAGGTTTACACTGATTATGGATTATTAGATATTTACTGTAACAAGGAAAATAAGGGAACAGTTGGCAGTGGGGCTGCATGATGTTAAGAAAACTGTGATATGCAGAATACGATAATATAATAACACATATATAAGTAAATGGAGTTAAACTCAGGTGTATTATCGAGGGCTGCATTCCATTTTGCAGCTGTGCACGCTGGTTAGTTGTTGAACAAACACTTCATCTAACCCTCATTGTTCCACCTGTGCTTATCACACGGTTTAAAGTTGAAATGTCCGGTGTGGAAAAGCTCGATAGCTTACCTTTATGATAGTTCACCTTTCTTTACGAACAAACTGTGCATTAAATGAGTCTTTGTGTGTATTTTTGAGCTCATTCTGTGGTATTTTCAGGCCGATGTGTTCTCCTATGGGATAATCCTGTGTGAAATCATTGCGAGGATCCAGGCTGACCCTGACTTCCTCCCCCGAACGGAGGTAACTGCTCACCTCTCTTTCACCTGCGCTCCACCTCGTGATCTCAGATACCCAGTCTATGTGTTTGCAGTGTACACAGGCTGAGCCTGTTGATATCCCTCGATCTGTTTACATGATGAACTATTCTCACACGGACCAGCAAAGGAATGTTGATATCACGTTTCCTAACCTAATCTTGCGAGGCAAATATTTAGTGCTTATTTTGTGAAGTTATGGCTGAAAAGTCTGCCTTGTCTGCACAAATCTGTCCAAGTAAACCTAAGTATTAAACATTATTCTAACTGTCTTTAAGATATTTAATGTGTGGTTGATGGTATGATATCATACACCATTTTTTCTTACAGTCTGTGTTGTTTGATATTGAAACCAAGCCAACATTAATTCAACAATAGTAATGACTAGAAACTGTTTGCATCCCAGGCTTAGAGCTGAATCCGTGTTGAGGAATAAGTTGGTGCTTATTGGTCTTTGATGGTCTCTAATCAAATCAAATCAAATTTATTTGTATAGCACATTTCATGTACAAAACAATTTAAAGTGCTTTACATAAAATAAAAGCATTGCAGCGGGGAGTGGAAGAAGCATTAAAAATACATAAAACAATATAAAGAGAAACAATTAAAAAAAATGTAAATGAATTTAAAAATAAGCAACAGTCCAGATAAATTAAAATATATCGTGCAGATTTCACACATGAGAAAAGAAATGTATCTGAATCTAAGCATAGTGGAACTTGGCGTTCCACAGAACAATGTCAGAGGGATTAGTTTGATATGAAACTGGCTTTGGCAGTCGAGTTACACGATGTCAAACATCTGCTGGAGCGGGTCTGTCTCCATCCTTTATCCCTCTGTTAAAGTATTCATTTCCTGTTTGTATTTCACGTGTCGTACATCAAACCTCTTTCTGTCTCCACCTCCCTGTCCTGAGCAGAACTTCGGCCTGGACTATCACACGTTCCAGCACATGGTGGGAGACTGTCCGCCTGACTTCCTCCAGCTGGCCTTCAACTGCTGTAACGTGAGTCCGCCGCCCCGTCACTCTTTGTGCTTCAGAAATGATGATTTCTCTCCGATAGTAAGCTGCTGACTTTAAAGTGGCTGCTTCGGGTCATAATGAGTCCCATGTTTCTCTGGATTTATTCTTTTAATTTCTTAAGCAACTTTTATTTCCTTGTTTAGAAATAAATGAGCAATCTGCTTATCTGACTAATCTGATTCGGCTTTATGTCCAGGGGGTGTTCTGCTCTCTGCAGTTGTCAGATTCAGCTTTTCTTAGTAGTCCTGCATTGATTTGATAAGTTTTTTTTAAGCTTCATAGATATAATTTCCCCCGTTCCGTTTATCTCACAACACTACATCTCTTGACTTTAACTGTGGGGTGACTTCTTTCCATTCCTAACTTTAATTACACCCACAGAAGATCAGGGCATTAAAGGTTTTGGAGCTCCCTGCTGATTGATCCCATATAGACTCCTTTATCCCTTCTCATCCTTGTCTGTTGTCTCGCTTTTATCATCCTTGTCTCCCTTATCCTCCTTCCAAGTCCGTTTCCAAGGTTTTTTTTTTTTTTTTCTTCCAAATTATTTTAACTGCTTTGCCCTTTCCTTTGCTTCCGGGTCTTTGTTTTGAGCCACATATTTGTCCCAAACGACAGCATCCAAGGGGGAAAGATGAAGCCAGCATCTAAATGCGAGCTCCTTAAAGGGCCACTTGAAGCTTTTTTCAATCTAGAATCGACCCCCATTTAACATTACAGCAGGAATAAACATGTTTAAGGGTGTACTTTCATATAAAGCACCTTTAAGACTTCACTTTTACAGTGTTATAGGCTTTCGTTGACAGATGAGTTACCCAGTAGACGTATAGTGTCCAGGGGACCATGTCATTTCATTTTCATACTTTCCACTACTATTCTTTACTCTTGCTGCTGTAACTTTGTGGAATTTCCGCTTGTGTGAGGAATAAACTTCTATCTTATCTTATCTTTAACCCACCATGGTGAGTCAAGCTGGTATTATACGATCATTTCTTCCCATCATCGTACTTTTGCAGCAGTGTCTGCTGAGCCAAAGTGCAGCTCCAATAAAGTTTACAAAGGAGTCTCGCTTTGTGCCACTAAACGACGCAGAATAATTCCTCGGTTATTCAACCCTTTAAGATGCAAAGTTAAGGCGTGTGACGATATCTTAGTGTTGCGAAATTACCACGACTGCAGTATTTACTGTTGTAATGTTGGTACATCGGATGGAGCATCTTTGAAAACAGTTGGGACCAAAAAGACCTCCTAAAATGAGACTTTTCCGAAAACCCGGACAGAACTTTTGTTTCTGAACTTCTGCAAAAACCACTAACCGTATAGATAGAAAACATTTGAGCGCTTAAACTTGTCTCAAAAACAATACAACACACACTTCCAGTATGTTTACCCCACATCTCAAAGGGATGTGTAGACTGGATGCAGCACACAGTGTGCATCTGAATGGGTTAGATTAAAGGTAATGTGGATGTTTTAACTGCTCCTGTCCTCAGATGGATCCTAAACTCCGCCCATCCTTCCCAGACAGCGTCAAGCACCTGGAGGAGGTCTTCGCTCGCCTCAAAGTTGAAGCAATGGAGCACGAGTGTGTTCCGCTCAGCGGCGACAATGACAAGAAAAGCATTCCCAAAGGTATCCGCGCCGCACGCTCACATCACTCTTAACTCTTCTTTGTAGGAAGACGATCCAGGAACCCCGTTTCACCTCTACATGCAGACTTTTCCTTTCCTGACAACACTTCATCTTTAAAAAGAAAAGAAAAGGAAATATTTGATCCCATGTTTGCACTGTCCTCCCCCAAAGATACTTCAGCAGCTTATCCGAGGGGCATTTTAATGAAAGTGGACCCCAGTTTGACCTAACTTATAAACCTCATCTTGACTCGAAGAGGAAATTTGGGCTGAGATCAACATTCCTACTCTGAGACACTTGATCCATGCAGGTCAGGGTTTCACTTCTAATTCGGTCCAGCGTGCAGCCGCCTGCATGTCTGACCATCTCGGGGTCAGCAGGCAGTAATGTTTTTGTTTAGACGAGCCAAGCGGCTCCTTTTACTCATTATGTCACAGGATGCAGGCGCGATTGAGACGAGTGACAAATGCGACACATTTCTTCCACGTGGTGTTTGGTTATAAATCTGAATGACGCAGACTCGATGTATAAAACAAACGTCTGAGCCTGTTGACAGGACAGTAATCTCTTATGAAGCCGTTGTTGTGGAAAGCACGGCTCGGATCTGTTGATGGTAACGTCAGGAAGGACTCCTCCTTCCCTCCTTCTCTGTCCCCGTCCTTCTTCTCGCCACCGATAACATCAGCATTTCCCGAGACCTGGATCACCCCTAGTAGGAAGTATTACTGTAGCATAACATAAACAAGAAGATGTTTTTCCGTGGTCAAACTTTCCCTTTTTACGATCACTCCGAAGGGCAAAAATGTGTTATGGGAGCGGGATGAAATGAGATGTTTGCTTGCTTTGTTCATCGGTTTAAATGCGCGGGCTGTTTATATATTTCCCTGCATGATTTGTTTTTTACATATTTATCAAATCAAATCAAATTTATTTGTATTGCACGTTTTATGTACAAAACAATTCAAAGTGCTTCACATAAAATAAAAGCATTGCAGCAGGGAGTGTAAGAAGCATTAAAAATACATAAAAGAATATAAAGAGAAACAAATAAAATAATTTAAATGAATTTAAAAACAAGCCACAGTCCAGATAAATTAAAGATTTCAGATTTCATGCATAGACACATGAGAAAAGAAATGTTTTTAACCTGGATTTAAAAATGTCTATTTAGGCAAATACGCTTGTTTCTGAACTAGGGTTTCTGTTGTTCTCACTTCAAAGTTATTGAGTTTTTACTGCACTGTGAATCGCCCTTTGTGAGAGAGTTAAATCTGACGAATCCTGTCCAAACATCTGTTTAAATACCTTTTATCCAGTGCCTTAGAAAACAGTTTAAAACTCCGGGTTTGAAAGAACTTATTGCTGCCTGTACAGAATTTAGCACCTGTCGCCACCTAGTGGTGATATTGAGTTCTCACTTTACCTCCAGTAACAAGTTTAAGAAATACTTTCACAGTTGTTTCTCATGTCATGCAGTTACAAAAACTCTTTTTTTTTCTTTTTTTTTTTTCTTCGCTTAAGGGGAGAAGATCCAGGGCTTCAAGCGGCTGAACCCACTCGGTTTCCAAAATGATAAAATCCCTCCCAAATCCCCGCGGCCCAGGCGAAACATCTGGCTCAGCCGCAGCCAATCGGACATCTTCTCCTGCAAGCCGGGAAGAAAAATCAACGTCCAAGATCCGTACTACAACCCCCCTACCTCCCAGAGAGCAGCCAAAGTTCGCAAGATCAACCCTTTCACTGCTCGAGAGGACCTGTGCGGGGGCAAGATCAAGTTTTTCGACGTGCCCAGCAAGTCCGTCTTCTCGCTGGTGTTTGACCTTCACTCGCCTCCAGGAAGTGCGTTCAGCCACCAGCCGTCCGCTCACGGACCTGGAGGACCCCAGCAGGAGGCGTCGTATTACTGGCAGCAGCTGCCAGGAAGGCAGTGCCACTCCTTACCGGTGTCCCCCCAGGTGCCCCGCTGTGAGCTCTTCCAGCTCGCAGCTGCTGTGGGCTCCAACAACAACGGTTCTGTTACCTGTAACTCCGCTCAGCTGTCCACCACCCTTCCAGGTGAGTCTGGTGCCTGTTCGTCGTCTGGGACGTCAGAAAATAAGCTGATTAGATATTTATGACTTTCCTTTACAAAGTAGTTGAATAATGTGCGACATGTAAACATAAGATGACTCATTACCGACCTTAGCATAAAGTTTTTGTGAAGCTTTCTCATTATCTAAAAGCTCTGGAATTGGAGAAGAATGCAACATTCAGTCCTTGGAAAAAGGAAGATTGCAGTGTCTACCCTCCATTCCCTTTGTAGTTGGATGGAAAATATTTCTATGCACAGAAATGCTCGCAGTTGGACCCGTAAAGAGGGGGAACGCCATGAGCAGCAACCCTCTAAAGAGCCCTGATTCTCCAAAAGCTTTTTATGAGTGTTTCTGGCATCCACTTTTAAATTTATATCCTAAAAACGATTAAGTCGGTTGGTAAAAGACCCCGAAAATAATTTCTTTGGACTAATGTCCATTAAATAAAGCTTCAGCAGCAAATAACAGATTTAGGTTTGTTTAGATATCTCCCAACCTTTCAGGAAACGGTTTGTTTATTTGTTCACATTTAGTTCAAATGACACGAGTGGTGATGTTTGAGCTCAGTGTTTGATGTCTCATACTTAACACCAGCGGAGCTTTTGTTCATGAAACAAAAAGAAATGAGGCGCCTTCTTTGCTCTGCAGGGGAAGGATTTAACTCGAGTCACTTGCATGTAAAGATGCAGCAGATTTCATGTTCTCAACTGGTTTAACCAAAACACAGAGGTCAAATCAGCATGGAAATATTCTTTTTTCTCCCTCAGCGACTAACTCCAGGTCTGACGCAGGACTGACGGCCCATGACGTCCGACAGAAGGCGGCGCTGGGCAGCTGGGCGAAGAAGTACGTCGTGGTTGAGATCCCACCTTACTGCAGGCAGAGAGGAGGGGGCGACGACGAAGAGGTGGAGAGGATGGAGAGGAGGAAGGGGGGGGACAAGGAGGATGCGAGTGCTGAGAGCTCGTTTCCGATGTTCACCGGCAGCGAGACGGACAGCGGAGAGGCGATGGACTGCTCCAGCAGCCGAGAGGAAGAGGGGGAAAGACAGAGGGGGACGGATGCGTGCTCGATGTGAAGCGTGCAGAGGTGGATGAAAGGAGGAGGTTCAGGAAGACTCCGACTCCTGACTGTGAGGACGGGGAGGCAGGGAAAATATGGGAAAACTAAGATGTAAATTTAGAAAAAGCAGTTGATCTTCTTCAGCTCTCAAGTGAATGTATCACACGCCGAATAAATACGCCACTTGATTTAGATACTTAACTGTTTTTCAAAGAGCTATCACCCAGGTGTGACTGATTAGCGCACAAAGCTTTTATCCACACACTCTGCATAAAGATTATTTTTCTGAAAAGGTTGTTTATATTTAATTCCGCGAGCTGTAGATTTTCTCTCTCGTACTCGATGTCTCGTCTGTGACGGAGGAATCCGAAGATCCCTCGAGGAGTTGTGTGTAAAGTTGATTGTGTTTAGATATTTTTCTGTGTTCATCGCGAGACGAGTTCTTGTACATAAATCCGAAAAACAAACCCCAGATCTTTCCCATGTTACTGTGCGCCGAAAACACTCACGAGACAGATGTTTGATGTCATGCTCGAGTTTGAAGGCGGGTGGGGGGGGGGTGACATTTGACACCTGTAGTGTCTGCTGAATTCAGATAAACAGCAAATTCAGGATGGAGATTGTTTTCGGTTTAGGTTTAATGTGCAATTTGTCCCGTTCTGTTTGAAACCTCTCGTGTCTGACTGTATGCATCCACTTAAGCTCAGCCTTTGCAGCCTGTTGTATGTTATTATGGAGCCTTTAAGGACGTTAGGCAGCGATTCTTCTCGGCTGTTTGGTTGCTACTTGAAGACGAAGCTGCCGGTTCGTATGATCATCATATGGCTCAAACTCTCGTCCGTGGAAAATTCAGTTGAAAACCCAACTCTCAAATTTCACGTGTAAGAGTTCTCAAAAACACCAACTCTGTTTAAAATGGTCAAAATTTAAGCCAGAACACAGTTTATTCATCATAAGTAACCAGCCTGAAACAAAGCTGAACTGGTAAGAATTTAGCCGCCTTCTTGGTGTGAGACAACCAGGAGTTTGCGGCGGTTAATGTTGGTAAACCTGAGATGTGCATACAGTTAGGGGCTTCTTAAAGATCGATGTTCATTTGACTGTTTTCTCTGAAACCGAGTTATCAACGCTGGAACTCCTCGCGGATTCTTTCCCATCGTGTTATTTTAACGAGCTGGTGCCGAAACGATGCCAGTCCAGATCTTACTGGTCTTGCTTTGGAGACCAATCCATTCACTCTGAAATGTGTCGGATCGATCAGACTGGCACGACTACCAATTATTAATGCTGATTTCTGAAAGCGAAAGCAGAATCCTAGTTTGGAGGAGATCTCAAGAGATGGGCTCACTGGAATCATTTAGCTGGAGAGCAGAAAATGATTCGGTGGAACAGATAAACAACATCATATCTTAAACAGAAGGGGGGGGGGGTGCAGCACAACCTGCTGTTTCAGAGGGCCGGATGTGCAGCTTTCTGCTCTGTAAAGAAAAACTAACTGAAATAATCACAGTGGAATCAGCCCAGTTGTTCTGAGTAGATTCATAAATCAAATTATTGTATGATTTTCTAAACATCTGGCTCCTGTTAAACGTTGTACTCTACACTCCATCGAGCGTCCAGAGCGGACTCTTTACTGTCCGTTTTCTTGTGTTAAAGTATTTTAAAAGTGCTGTAAAGGTTCCTCAGAACAGTTTTCAGGGCACAAACCTAAATGACTTATGAAATCAGTTTTTTTCTGAGTCATGTTTGCCTCAGTTCCCGCACTTCCTTTATGTGGCTTTTGTACCCGTCTGCAGATCTCAGTCCGATCGCGTCAGCAGGAACTCAACCGCCCTTGTACAGTGAAAAATATATATATATATATATATATATATATATATATATATGTGTGTGTGTGTGTGTGTGTGGAGCTCTCTCATCACTACTTTTCTATGCAACATTTATCTCGCAGTTTTACAGGATAAAGGATCTAATTTGATATTTATGAAAAACATTTAATGTCTTACCCTTTGTATATTTCTGTAAAAAGTTTTACCTGCCTCATTGAATACACATTGAGATGTTTTTTGGGGTCTTTTTTTCCAATCAAATAACAAAGCTTCCCTGAGTTTTTCTGTGATTCTTCTTCTTTTCTTCTGCAGCTCGACTCAGAAGTCGGCTTTCAGTTTAAATCTATCAATGATAGCATCTCTGTGGAGTTTCCTAATGTGTAAAATCTGTAGAGAAATACAACATCCCACATGATCTAAGATGGCTTCTGTGAGCCTCGCTTTGAATCCTGCAGTGGATTTAATCTCAGTTTCCTGTCATCTCAAACTCAGACTCGCAAAGTTAGAAAGTCAGAAAGCATGTGATTGTTGAAGCTAACTTTTCTTGTTAACAGTTATCCTAAAGGCATCAACCTGGTTATAAAACGGCCTGTAAACACCAGAACTTCAGCCTGAAATATCGCCCTCTGGATGGTGTGTGTGGCCCTAAAATAACAGACTCTGCACAGGGGTCATTAGTAGAAAACCAGATTTCTGCGATGGTTTAGACACCGAGAACAATACTGTATATGATTGGCTGATGAGCTAAAAAGAAACTGTCAAATGAAAAGTTTAGAAACCTCCATAATTGAGTGAAATGACCCAAAGGTGTCTAAGTTGAAGCCGTGGTAAGAGCCGGCCGAATGCTCAGGAGCTTCAGTGCTCCCTTTATTATCAGCTTCAGCAGGGTATACAGCAGTCTGCTGGATCAGAGAATTCAAGCGGTTTCAACATTTAAAGCGCAGTCAGTTATTTTCACGCATTTATGGACACGAACAGAAGGGTGAAAACGTTTTTCTTTCCTCTTTTGAATTGCCAACCTTGTTATAAGTACTAATACTAATATGATAGATTAGAAGCATCTAAAGTGCAGCTGTAGTCCCAGCGCTGCAGACCCACATCACAGCTTAGTATAAGGGTCAGGTTGAATAGCCTATTATGCTTTATGAACCTTCCTAACTCAGTGAAATGACCCGGAAGTATCGGAGTCACAGCCAAGATGAGAGCCGGTTGAATTTCTTCAAATGCTCCCTAAAAGCTCTTGTTTGGCGCAGGATGCACCGGAGCATCTTTCATGAGAGAAAGGAGAAAATTCTGTCCCATAATTCCTCGAGGGCGCAACTTCGATAGCGGCGCTCGATCATCTTCATCCAGTCGTACCAACTGTGATTCATGTGGATAAATACGAGGACAGGAGAGAGCAACAACACAATGCTTCACTTTTTTATTATTCTTTCCTTTGTTAGTTACAAACTTCGACAAGATTATTTGTGTCAGTGCTGCAGACCCACATCACAGCTTAGAGTAAGTGTGGTCGCCATCTTTCCTTCTTTATCAACGTTTTTCAGTCGGGTGGAAGAAAAGGGCAAAAGAAAATTGGACTGCACACCAAGATAAATTGTGTTGCGTAAACAGGGACCAGAACAAGGAACGCTGGCGCCTGACGATGAGGCACGGAGGAGGGAGTGTGGTACTATGGGGCATCGTGACTGACTGTTGGGGTGAAGTCATTTATAGACGCCACCATGAAAGCCTGTGAATATATCAGAAATACTGTCTCCCACTCATGGAACACTCCAGAGTCACCTGAATAAAACCCATGTGGTATTTTAAAGGGAAAAGTGGAGCCACAAAAACAGCCGTGTGGAATGAAAGAACATCAAACTGTTGAGTCTCTGAATCTTTCAGCAACATTAGCAAAGAAAAACCCAACAACGTTTCTCACTTTATGTGGCTTTATCGGTTAATAAGAGGGTTTAAGAGGTTTTCGTCTACACGACGGCTTTGGAAGCCGTGTGGTAGTTTGAAAACACGCTTTTATGGCCTTTAGTCTAACTGTGGTATTACAATTCCATACTAATCACACTTCGTATCACAATATAATACAACAGGCCTACGACAATCAAATAAATAAAACTATTTCCCAAGTGTAGCTCCAGTTCAAGAAAGCAACTCAGTGCACGGTTTTCTGGTGGGACTTGAGGCTGGAGCGCTGGGTGAAGCACTTCCCGCACTGCGAGCACTGGTAGGGCTTCTCCCCGCTGTGGACCACGGCGTGCCGGATGAGGTTGCACTGCTTGGTGAAGCTGCGGCCGCACTGCATGCAGCTGAACGGCTTCTCGCCCGTGTGGCTCCTCAGGTGCTCTTTGAGCTGACTGAACCTGGTGAAGCTTTTGTCGCAGTATGTGCAGCTGAACCTCTTCTCGCCGTGGCCGGACCTCCAGGGCGCCCTCATCCTCCTCGCCAGGACGAAGCCGCCGCCGCCGCCCCCGTCCGGGTTCCTCGTGTGAGCAGCGCCGGCTCCGTACTGATGGTCTGATTGTTGAGGAACCAAGCTTGAGCCGACGGGACCGATCAGGGGGAAAGCGCTGTGTCCTTCATCCGGCTGCAGCCTCTTACATGCAAATGTTCGGGCTCGTTTTTTCACTCTCGCTGCGCTCAGCAGCACCGAATGAGATTTCCCCACTGAGTGAGTTCTGGGCACCGTATCCTCCAAATGCAAGCTGGTCCGAGAGGCAAACTCGCTTGGAATCTGCTCAGTCTGTCGCCCGGCATAAGAAACGCTTGGATCGCCGGCGTCTCTGCACAGATTGGTCGACCACAGCTCTGCCTCAGCTTCCACGAATGTGTGGCCCGAATCGAGAGGCGCTGCTCTCTTGTCGGACTCTTCCTCCATCTCGTGCTTCACCCTGAGCTCTGGCTCACTTTGGTTGCCGTTCAGCTGCTGCTCTTGGAAAGTGTTGTAGCGGTCTGCCGGGGGAAGCAGAGGCTCAGGGTTGACTGGGTTTTCGGCTGAGCTGAGACGTTCCAGAAAGCCGTCGGTCGGGGCAGGTTGTGAAGCCCCGAAATATGGCAGCTGCTCAGCTCCAGAGACTGAAGAAAGAACAACTTCTTACCATTTTAAAATTTCAATTACCAAACAGCAACATACAAAAATGTAATCTAAACAGACGTAACATATTGGTTTTACTTCTTCCGACGTCATTTGACTGTATTAAAGTTTTGAAATATTAGCTGAAACTACTGAAAAATTCATCTAAATGTGCTTGTTAATGAATTATAAAGGATTCACAGTCTGAGTAGGTTAAATGCTGCCTTTAATTCAAAAGCTGTCAAACTACAACCAGTTTGAGTCACCAGAAAGGTGACATCAAGAGGACCTTAAAGGGATAGTTCGCCTCTTTTGACATGAAGCTGTATGACATCCCATATTAGCAACATCATTTATGAACATGTTCTTACCCCCTGCTGCGTCCTGTGAGCTGAGTTCCAGCTGAGTTTTGGTGTTGATGAAGGTAGTCCGGCTAGTTGGCTGGGGTTTAAAAAATAAAGCGTCTTGCTTCTCAAAACAATGTGCGTTCAAAAGAGTAATACATTTGCATCACAAAATCGTCCCCAGAAAAAGTCAGACCTCACAATCGCTTGGGGCCATTTTTGCCTCCCTTCATATCAATGCGTTCAGCCACCTAGCGATAGCCGCACCTGTTACGGTGTTTACTGCTCGGAAGCAGGGGACTGCTCAGTCTGCACTTCGGTCTGCACAGTTTTCACAGCAGGCAGTGATATGAAGGAAGAGAAATAGCGCCAAGCAATGTGAGGTCTGACTTTTTCTGGAGGGACAATTTTGTGATGCAAATGTATTACTCTTTTGAACGCATGTTGTTTTGAGAAGCAAGACGCTTTATTTTCAGGACCCCAGCCAACTAGCCGGACTACCTTCATCAACGCCATAAGAATGCAGTTCTAAGAACTGTCCTCCTCGAATTCCGTTCTGATAACTGTCCTTCCCCAGCGGAACTGTTTCAGTCTGCATTAATGTAATGTAATGCATTCGCACATGAGTCGGGACTGATGCGCCGCGCGCAGCCGTCTGCGACAGCGGCATGCTACTTTAGCGCCACATTCAACAACAAAACAAAACAAAACCTGCGAAAAGTAAGGTGAGAAGAAAAAACACCACCAAGAAGCTAATATGGAGAGCGGGGAGGCCACCGTGTTCATGGTCTGCATGATGGTGATATTAATCATGGACGATCGCATCAGGCGACTAACATGGAGGCTGGCAGAGCTCACAGAGAGAGTCAGGAGACGCAGGATGGAGCGCAGGCCGTAGTTCTTGGTTTCATGAAGGAAGGAGAGCAGAGCGCCGCAGACAAAGGAGACCACGTGTCAGTTTAATTTATTAAACACGTGCTGGTTGTGTCCGTGTCGTATGAGGAAACATTTCAGCCTGACAACATGACAAGGGGCGGAGCTACCAACCACCAAACACCTCCGTCAGATGTGTTCCTATGGAAACCAGAACAGACCCAGCTGAGGAGAAGGAGCTGAAATGGTTTTAGGAACTGAGGGCTGTGGTCTGGAGTTCCTGTATGTGCGAATGCGGGAGAAAATGGCCCCGTGGATTAAAAGGTTTATAGGAACTGCCAAAGGTTCCTACAGTCCGAATGCGGCTAATGTTCATAAATGATATAGCTAATATGGGATGTCATACAGCTTCATGTCAAAAGAGGCGAACTATCCCTTTAAGAGGTCCACACAGAGCTGAAACTGGAGCAGAATCTAAACTGAGGAAGAAAACCATATCAACACAAACACAAAATCACTGAATTTCATTCACAAAGCGCCTCGAACCTCTGGCGAGTTGTGCAAATGATGGAAACATAAAACAGAGCAGGAAGCTTTTCTCGGGCTTAACGGTTTCTTCAAACCGAGTGAGAATAGGTAAAAAAAAAATCTGGATGCTCTCAGACCAAATGGAGTAAACTGGAGTTTGATATCGAGTTTCAAGAATGTGTGTTTCCACTCACTCTGTTTGTCCTTCGGGGCGTTCCTCCACATCTCCTCCTCTTCCATCTCCTCTTTGATCTGTAAGTGTTCAGCTTCATCAGCAGGCTGCATGTCTGCAGACTGCAACAACACACACACACACACACACACACACACACACACACACACACACACACACACACACACACACACACACACACACACACGTTGTAGAGTCAAATACACAAACAGTCAAATATCAGTTGTTTTTGGGGTTGCACACGGTGTCTGCATAAAGAAAGGTTGAACAAAGGAGCTGTTTGATACTTAAAGACAGATTAATCATCAATCAAAGTCAGATTGGGTAAGAGTCACACCTTCGGAGATTGATTTGAAGTCTCAGCCTCTATTTGTGTGTCCCAGTCTGTGCTCAGACTGTCGCTGTTAAAAACATCTTTGACCGAAGAAGAAAATGTCTCGTCTGCAGGAGTGTAACACACTGAAAAAACAAGATCACAAAATGTAAAATCAGCCACTTGCAGCAACAGATATATAACAGATACACCTTCATTTCTTCATATTTTGCTTCCAAGCAGCCAGACTTTATTGCATCTTTTGAAAGTGGTTCGGAAGCAAAACTTCTCCAGACTTTCTGAAGGCCTTTTTATTTGGACATTGACTGCTTTTATTTAGTTTTACTTTCTTTTTTAAGAACCATCTTGCACACCTAAGGATGGTGTGTCCTCGAACAACCTGAGGAAATTACACAAATGGAGGACAAAAGAATAAGTGTCAGGCCTAAAAAGCTATATACAGTATCTGAAAGGGATGTCCTTAAGAACGAGGACAGAAATGACCTCAGAGATGCATCTGACCCCTCTCTGTGATCCATTTTCAGTATTCTTGGTTTTTAACTATCTGCACTTTTTGTTGGTGCATACATATCATCTTATGTCTGTCAGAGAGTGCAATCTTCAGCATTTTTCATAGATGCAACGAAAGAAATGGGAACAAATTTAAAATGGGTTATTTGCTAAGTTGTCTGTCACGTGCAGACACAACACTGGTTTATTTAGATGTCTTTGTTATGCTTGAATGATTCATAAGTCAGTTTTAAGTGGCTTAACATCCAAAATACACATTCCTCTGAGAACGGCCAGATTCAAGGACTGGACTGAAAATGAGATAAAAACAACCAGCCAAAGGAAAACTTCAGAAAGCCTGGAGAACTGTTGCTCTAGAAGACCGCTGAAAAATACAGCCTGGCTGCATGAAAACACAAAGAAATGAGGGGTGGTTAAAGACTCCAATGCGTTGTATGAGCTTTAATGCAGGCTTTAAAAGTCTCCCACCTTTCCTCCGGGCTCTCATCCTGCTCCTCCTCAGCTCTGCCTCCAGCACCTCACACTTGCTCTTCAGCAGGTCGATGTCCCGCCGACTCTGGCTCACCTCCAGCCGGAGCACCGCGCAGCTGTCCTCCACACGCCGGTTTATCTCCGCCACGGCAGCCTGGGCCAGGACCTCCATGACGGACAGCAGCTGGCTCTGGAAGCCGCAGCTCTCCATGATGCTTCCAGTACAGACCAATATAACCGGCTTGTTTTCAGATTGCTGGTCCGACTAACGTATTCATCGCTACAGGGAAAGAGAGGGCGTGCGTAGTGATGACCATTTCCTCCGCAGATGGCAGATGACGATGGTCACTTGTTTTGTTTGGTCGTACGCTTCACACGGGCGGACTATTTTGCTTTACATCTGCTTGATTTGACGAAAAAAAACGATCCTTTTAACAATATTTTAAATATAACTTTCACGTGAACTGAATTAAAGGCTGAAAATGTTTCTATATCGTTTCTATTAACGTTACCAAGCGTTACTTCCGCCACTAAATAAGGTACAGGAACAAGAAACCAGGTTTCCGCCGCAGATGACGCTAAATCGCTACCGTAAATATTAGTGTACGTGCGCATTTTGATCCTGCGGTATTCTACCCAAGCCTTTTTTGAGTAACACAATTTCGCATTCATAAGCGGTATATAAACATGTATTTAAAGTTTTTAATCAAACTAAAACTTTTCATCAGCAAATGGAAATTTATCAAAAAAAGGAAAGAACTCAAAAAAGATGAGGGAGAACAAGAAGATGAACAGAAAAAAGTTGAAAAGATGAGTGGTCAGGGATGAAAGGATCATTTTATGGTGAAAGAGGATCAGATTGATGGAAGCCTGGACAGCCAATGAGCACAACGTGTCCTCCTCACACACTCCCTGAACCCACATTTCCCCTGTGACACCCCCATGAGGTCACCCTTCACCTCAGTCATGGATCCTAACACAGCCTCAACAACATCTCCCCCCACACCGGGACACAATGAGACCTGCTCTGCATGCCCCTCCAGCCTTTATGTCTCCAGCAGTCGGGTGAAGAAGCAGCTGGAGAGAATGAACCAGAACAAGGCTGCAGGTCCAGATGGTGACAGTCCCATGATCCTGAAGATGTGCAGAACGGAGATCAGAGCTATGTTGGATTCAACAACACATATTCAACCTCAGCCTGAGTTGGGAGAAAGTTCCAGAGCTGTGAGATACATCCTACCTTGTACCAGTACCTAAAAGATCTCATGGATCTGCCCTCAGTGACCACAGACCAGTTGCCCCAACATCCCAAATCATGACAGTCCCGTAACTGTAACTGCCACACTTAAGTAAGCAAGTGAAAACCTTTCAGAACCCACAACATTGTCGTGGGGGTTGGTGTTGAAGATGCCATCATCCACTGCTTCAGCAAACAAGCTCTCATCTGGACAAAGCCGGCAGCATGTTGAGGAACTTTGATTTCCAGCCACCTGGATTATTGAGTACCTGACAAACAGTTTCTAAGACTGAAAGGTTGTGTGTCTGAGAAGGTGGTCAGCACCACGGGAGCACCACAGGGAACTGTACTCTCACCTTTTCTCTTCACTCTGTACACCTCAGACTTTTAGTACAACTCAGAGTCCTGTCACCTACTGAAAAACTCTGATGACTCAGTTTTTGGGTGTGACAAGAGGCTCAGTACAGTGAATGTGTCAACCACTTTGTGGCACGTCGTGGAAACATTCACCTCATCTTTAGTGTAAACAAGACAAAAAAAAGGTGATTGTGGATTTCAGAAGGACCAGTAGTGAGCCAAACGCTGTCACCGTCCAAGGTGAAGAGGTGGAGGCGGTTGAGGACTGCAGATATCTGGGAGTTTACCTGGACAGCAGACTGGACTGGAAATGCATCTATGAGGCTGTCTGAGCAGAGCAGACTGTACTTTTCAAAGGAAGCTCAAGTAAATAAAGAACACTGCCTATTCTTTAGTATAGTGTTGAAACAACTCATTTTGTTCAGTCAGAGGCTTCTTCAGCTTTGCTGCAACACAGAAAGATACAGAAGGTCAGGTTGTGTAGTTGTTGGTGTATGGCTATCACTGCCAGCAATAAAAAAGATATTTAAGCTGGCCCTGTCTGTGAAGCACGTCACAAGACACCTCTTCAATTGGGATTATATGCTTTTACAAAGTCCACAAAGTACAGTTAAACTGGCTTGGAGAAGAGTTGGGTTACCCCACAACCAGGAGGAAACTGCATTGTTTCTAACCAGTCCAAGGTTTGACTCTCATTTCCAGTTCAGAGCAGTGTTCACTCAATTTGTGGTCAAATAAACTCCACTGAGGCGTGGACATCGGACGTTATGATTTAGGAGAAGTTATACGCTGATGTGCTGACAAATCAAAACTTAAGCGGCTTCTGTGCAGGGAAAAGAGCACAAAAAATCATGATAATTGTACAATTTTTAGCCTTTAACTGCAGTTTTTTGCACTGTGGACCAGCGTAGTTATTTTGCGTCATGAGTACAGAGGCTATTTTTCCAAAATCCAATGTTGTGAAGGCATGCTTACAAGAGTGGTCTCAATTATAACATAACTATAGACAATATTACATTGTACATTTTTGGAACATATTGAATTCTTATTGAATGTTGCAAAATTATACTTCAAAGTATGTCTAGTTGCTTTACTAAATTGTTGGTGGCTGGTATAGGTCATTCTTTGAGGTTATTTTAGCTTTTGTGACATCTGTTAGAAATTGCAATGACACTTTGTGATGCTCTCATGTTCTCTGTGTTATGTGTTCTGTTGTTGAACTCTTTCTGGCACCTCTGCAACCTTTTCCAGTGATTGTGATACAGCATCGTATCGAACTGTTTCATGAAATGTGATTATTTATGTGAATTAATGTTAACTTTCTGTTCTGGTATTGTTTCTGCTCTTTATGAATCCTTCAGATGCTTTGTGGCTGGTTTTGTGTCAACATACTGGGGCGTTGAAGCAGCATTTTTGTAAACTGTGTGGCTATTTTTTAGGACATACTGCTGCTTTGTGTCGTAATTTGTAAATACAGATATTGGTACAGTGTTTCATGTAGTAAAGCTGAAGCAGATTAAGTAAAAAGGGTCATATTTGCTCCCATTTGTCTTAAAGTCTTGTACAATGTCGACTTCCTCCTATTGGGGTTTGTAAATCACATGGAACGTGGATTACAAAGAGACAAACACAGCTCTAAAGGGAAATAGATGCACTGTCTAGATACAATGAACTGATTTCCCTACTCAGTCAGTAGAGGCGGAGAAACTGTGGGCCACATGCATAGAGAAAGCACAAGAGAAGGAGAGACACTCAGGAAGTTAACAGGGGAAGTTTAGTGGTTTTTTGCGTCATCGTTTTATGCTGCTACTTGTGTGCCGATGCAGAGTGAAGGTAGGAACACTCGTAGTCGCTTTTTAACTTGTTCATTTCCTCACATTTCTACGCTTAAACTCTTGAATAACTGCGGACAGATAGGAAAGGATGGGTCAGTGAAGCGAGAGGGGTGACAGGTGTCAGGAAGATGGAGAAGGTGGCAGTTTAAGACTTTGAATGTCTGCCTGAGTTTGCGTGTTCTAGCTCGACTTCCGCTGCAGTGAGAACACGGCTGCAATGGCCCTGACATGCGGGCAGGGAGGACCAACCAGACCTGTAATGAACACAGTCGTCAAGCAGGAGGAGAGATTGAGGTTTCAGTGGGTCCACCGGCTCAGAGACTCAATGTAGAATGACTGGACGGATCATTCAAAGGCTTATTTAACTGAACAGGAGAAGTACAGAGGCAAGGGTGTGGCCTCTCATTCGAGAAATAATTCGAGTGCATCAGGGGGAAGTGGAGAGACACATATGCAAGCTAAGGATTCAGTGAAGTTTGTTTCCTCTTGGTGGCGGGGGGATTGTTGTCTGCAATGTGGAGCTGCTGTTTGCACAAAGACACTTTTATCGTTTTTTTTCTTTTGCAGGGAGGAAGATCAACCAGAACATGTCCTAAGACTCCAGTGTTAACAATCCAACACAGAGGAAACAACCTGTGCTCAACAACATGCGCTGAGGCAAAGGAAACAGCAGCAGCAGCAGCAACAGCAGCACGGTCAAACCTCTGAAATGTGCAGCACATCCTCAAAGTCACTGGCACATTAAACAAGTTGGTCCACACTTCTCGTACAGATAGTCAGTGAGCCCGAGGGGTCACAAACAAGCAGAGCAGCGCAGGTCTGAATGTGAGGAGCTAACAGCAGACAAGAAAAGATGCGGAGAGTTCGGAAGAAAGGGAGCAACAAAGAGAAGGTGTTTGGATGTGATCTGTTGGAGCATCTGACCGCCTCCGCTCAGGAGAGTAAGTGAAAGACCCTCATTCTGTAAAATGTGCTTCTCCTATTGTATTGCACTCTATTTTTCTCTATACACGTTATGGATCTATTCATTTCAGACCAAACACCTTAAACACAATCCTGCACTGGAAAAAAATCAAAGTCTTACCAAGCACATTTGTCTCATTTCTAGTCAAAATATCTCATTACACTTAATATCAGACACAACTGCCTAACAAGTACTATTTCAGCCAGATATAGGGACTTGTTTGAAGACAATACATCTGGAATATCTTGTTAAATGAAAAAGTCTTGAAAACAAATTGTTTTGAGTCACATGTCATATGAAACAAGCTTTTTTTTTTTACATTTAAAGAGGTTTTAAGCTAATTTCAAGATCACTTTTATTTCAAAAGTCGTAAATACTATATCTTATTTCAAGAAATCTTGACAAGCCGATTTCCACTAGTTCCATTGGCAGATTTTTTTTGCTTATTTCAAGCAAAAACGTCTTGTATTTGTTGTTTTTTTGGCTTATTTTTGGAAGGGCATTTTTTCCAGTGTGCACAGACTCATTTTCCGCAGACATCTACAAATATGCTCACTGTAAATAAAACTAAAGCTATGGATACCTGTTATAGAGTAATATTTTGGTTAATGTCTTTAAACTGTTTGGTAAGAAGTGATGCCTTTTCTCCAAATATGAAACTAAGAAAAGTCATGCCTCTGCTTTTTTTTCCAAAGTGCATTTTCAGTTATTTCACTGCTAACACTCAAACAACATGATTTTAACCACATCAGCTCAACTCATATGTTTAACAGAGTAGTCACTTTACATTTCGGCCCTGATAAATATAGGCCATTTAATTTCTCTCAGGAGTGATATTTGTTTTGCCACCTAAGGGAATTAGCTTGACCGTTTTAGATTAAAGAAAATATGGCTATAAACCTCCAGCCATGCTGGCACAGGTGTAAGGCTGCCTGATGACACACAGCAAACATGCTGAAATAGAGCAAGTTTTGAACTATCATTTACCTTTGAAATGGAAACTCTTTAGATTTCAGTTTTCATAGAGTGTCCCGGCCAAGATAGACAACAGCTCAGATCAGCAGCAAATAACACAATAAAACACACACTGTACACAGATTAAGGAGCTATAAAACATCATTTTTTTAAAAAAGAAATTAAAAACCTCTGAATATTTAAGCACCATAGCTGTTGCGAACCAATGGCAGAATAGTCAGTCCTGAAATTTGCAACGGGACACATTTTCCTCCTGTATGTTGAAAATGTGCTTGTATTATTTTAGTGAAATTGGCTCCTTAAGATTCAGGTGATTTTGCACCTGAATCTTAAGCAGAGCGAGCAGTATGTGTGAATGCTGCTTTTGCCCAACTCAGTCACACATTTGGGATAGATAAAGGGAATAATTATTTGAAACAAAGACAATAACTTTTTTAAAGGATGGGGGTCTGCAGATAAATTAGGAGCAGACAGAAAATAGATCTCTAAATAAGAACATGCTGTTGGTGGTCTTTAAGTCCACAGGAGACCCGAGCATACAAGGTGCAGTAATGTGTGAGGGTTTTAAGGTTTGCAATGAACCTCAGTGCCCCATTGTGGACTGCATCCAATGCATGGAAGGACTGCAAAGATACATTCATGTAAATAATTTAATTTAATAATTTCCATAATCCAGCAAAGACATGAAAGTGATGGCAACAAATCCCACATGAAAAAGTTTTAGCCTCAAAAGAAAAAGAAGACTTTATTTTACATGTAAATAATGATAAAAACAGTTTTAACTTCAGTTCCCCCCCCAATTGCGAGATGTGAGCATTAAAGTATATAAGTCATAATGCAGGTAAAATGTTTGCCATGTTCATAGTGGTAGTTTGGTATGTTAGCCTGCTAACTTTGCTAAAAGTTGTTAGCATGAACTACAGCTGAGGCTGAAGGGAACATCCTCATGTTCAAGATTTGTCCTGATCTCTGATGCTACATGAAAATACCTGAATTTCTTTTCATTTTTCATGACCATGATGTAAATATTAGTAGCCTACAACTGATGGGACATTTCACTGATTTCATCAAACTGGAACTCAAAGGTGGAAAATATGGGAGTAGGTCTAATTTGAAGCTTTGGGAACACAGTTTAAGTCGGGGCTCGGGGAAAACACTTCATTTTCTGCATTGTGGTGATTTCTTTATGCCCAGATATGAGTATTTTCTTCACCAGTTTGTGTTGTAACAATGCAAAGTTATGGAAAGAAAAACCCAACACTCATGCACCAGATGAGACTTCAAAATGTGACACACTGAAGCTTTCAGGCATTCAGCTGTGCCTTTAAATATGTAGTCTTCAGTAGTGATGATCTACTTTATCACTGCACCCACTAAATGAGTTCACACAAAAACAGACATCATTCACCATTCTGTAGTGATACATTTTCTTTTCATGAACTGTAAATGGCGCAACACAGCATTGACTTCAGTAGCACAGTAAAAGCACTGGTCGTCTTCTGAAACATCAATTCAATATGTGAACCTGAAAAAACTTTGCATCATGGCATAATTATGTGGTTTTGAAAGGTTTTGGTAAAAGCTAGGTGTTCGTAAAAGAAAGATGATTCGTCTGTGGACAATGGGAGCAAAATGTCAGTGAGATGTTTCACAATTACACAAACTCAGATCCAGGAGTAACATTTCACTCATTTTAAACGGTTCTTTATCATTTACGGTGCCGAAACAAAAATCTTGTTGACAGTATATACATATATTGCACATATATTGTTTCCCTTGTTGTATATATGACCGTGTGTTGAAATGTGTGTCCAATACATTTAGTATGTGACATATTAGGCCATTATTAAGCAGCAACTGCCTCGTGTGAGTGCATTTTTCTCTCATAAAGCCCTACTTTATGTGTTGTATTAGACTATATGACAAGTACAGATAAAAAGTTATCATTCAGGTTAATAATTTGAGTAATGTCCCACAGTTCCTCTGGTGTTGCGGAGCTGCAGTGAGTTTGTTGAGCAAAATGGAATCGTGGACGGCATCTACAGGTTGTCTGGAGTGTCGTCCAACATCCAGAAACTAAGGTGAGCGTGCTGCTCTCTGACAACATTATCAGCTTGTGTTCAAATGTTAAAACACACACGTTATGTTAAAATGAATTGGATCTGTGTTTGCATAAAACCAGGGGGGAGTTTGAGAGTGACGGGAGTCCAGATTTGAACAAAGAAGTGTATCTGCAGGACATCCACTGCATCAGCTCTTTGTGTAAAGCTTATTTCAGAGAGCTGCCCAACCCTCTGCTCACATACCAGCTGTATGACAAGTTTGCTGTGAGTATCTCAGACTGAAACCCTTTGTGCTGCTCCCTCCACTTGCACGCTTATCATAACAGGGGTATAAGAACGAATCTAATCATTTCAGAACAGATCCCACCCAGATCCTTGTATTTAGAGCAGCTCTTTTTTTGCAATGAATAGGGCTCTAATTATTAGAAAATGAACATTAATAAGACGTGTATCCCTGCAGGAGGCTGTGGCCATCCAACTGGAAGAGGAGAGGCTGGTTAAGATCAAAGATGTGCTGAAAGAACTACCACCTCTGCATTACAGGTACAGTCCTCTTCTGCACACTGAGGTTCTCTTTAACTGAGCGAAATGTCCTTCCTGATAACACGAATTCAATTCAATTCAATTCATTTTTATTTATATAGCGCCAAATACAACAAATGTCATCTCAAGGCACTTAGATAGTAAGTCCAATTCAAGCCAATTGGAATTCAATTAATTAATAATAATCATAATTCATAAAATAATCCAATTCGTTCATATAGAATGAATACCTGTACAGTATCTATGTTGCTGCAGTTTTACCACCCGGTGAGAAGAAAAGCCACATTCACAGACTGGCTCTGGGCCCCCTCGTTTTCAGCCAACGGTTGGCGAACACAGAGGCTGCTTGGCTGTTGAATTTCTAATCTTTATTCAAATTACACATCAAGATCAGAGGTTTAAAAAAGCCACTTTTGACTGCTTGGGCTTTAGTGTTCCTACCAGAGAAAAAGATCACACTGTGACGGATCAGTATTTTTTTTTTAGACATCAAAAAGTACTAAGAAATATCCAGCTGTGGCTCCTCCTCTAACTAACTTCTGTTGGAACGGTTTCTGTGCAGTTGTTTCACATGTTTTTAAAAAACAAAATGTCACACATGCAAAAGATTGCCATAAAATCAACGTTGATACCAATAAAAAGCACAATATGATGAATAAATAATGTAAAAAAAAATCAAATAAAAGCATAAATTTAATGGTTTGCTGAGTTGATTTTACAAAAATAACAAATACAATTTCAAAGAAAATGTAATTTTCATGGCCAAATGATCAGGTGGGATTCCATATAAATACATTCCAGTTGTCAAATTTTACATTAAAATCAATCTTTCAGATGAAAAAGGAAAAATATTTAGTTACTCAATAGACTTTACAGGTGAATTTGCTTTGAAACTTTAGGTTATCTGTCAGTATGGATCTCTCCCCAGTTGATTAACATAAATTTGGATCATTGGAAAATTTTACTTTACAAAAAATTAGATATTATTTAATTTCACTTGCACTCGCTTCAATAAAGTACAAGAATAGAAACTGAACACAAAGTCAGGTTCAAAATTCATGTTTATTTGGGTTAAATTCCCAGAAATTCCCTCTAATGAACAAAGTCAGGTCAAATAATAATAATAATAATAATAATTAATGTCAAACCTTAAGATTTGATCATATCTAATTATTCTACATAAAACATTTGTTGCATTATTCACATTTAGAAGGTTGAAATACATATGAAAACATCTTTTTTGAACCCAGAAAGTGTAAATCTGACCCTCTGTAGCTGTGATTATAACTTAGTACCCTCATGGTTGTGATACTTGGGGTTTCTTTACATTCTTTCACAGAGGCTTTTATCCACAGTGAGCAACATATAGGGGAGATAAAGTGGGATTCTTCGTATCTTGTGAGACATGTGAGAATGCGTAAGTTTGGGATTGAACCAGCAACCTTCTGATTGAAGGACAACCAGTCTACCTCATGAGCTTTTCTGCCATATAGATCCATTGTCTGGAAGAAAACAATAAATACAATAACGACAAAATTGAAGAAAAAGAAAATTGGGGATTTAAAAAACAAACAAACTGGCAAATAAAGCCAATAAAGCCGACATTTCCAGCAGGAGTTGATGGAGGCCGACAACAACAGGTGTACAATAAGGACTCTTAGTGACAACTGAACAGTTAAATAAGCAGCTGCTTGCTTATAAGTTGTTCATTTTAAAGCTAATGATGTGTGTGTGTGTGTGTGTGTGTGTGTGTGTGTGTGTGTGTGTGTGTGTTGCAGGACTCTGGAGTTTCTAATGCTTCACCTCGTCAAAATGGCCTCTTATTCTTCCGAGACGAACATGCATGCTAGGAACTTGGCCATCGTCTGGGCCCCCAACCTGCTCAGGTGTGCTAATATCAGACTGAGTGTGTGTTGTATAGCTGCTGATTCAAGGAGCTCTCAGAAAGACATCATACCTTTAAGGACTTTTTCTCTGGTTGCATTCGTACTAAAGAGAGGAAAGTTGAGGTGACGTAAGTTGTTGGTTGATAGGATCTGCATGGACATCCATTTATAACTGATTATAACCGTACAGTCTTCATACAGCTGCCTCAGAGGTGGTTCTCCTCATGTCATCGAAGCACATACTTTGAAGATAATAATACTAAAAAAAACAGAAAAGCAAATCTGTAAACGTTTTATGAACTAAGAAAACTATGAAAATAAAAATGTTAAGCTCATAATTGTAAATTCCCAATTAATGGAGCTATTTTTGACTGATAGAATATCATCATTGCGCCCTGATTCGTTCTTTTCTTAATTTCCTGGTCCCATCCTTGCTTCCTCTCCCACTTTCTATCTACTTTTTAGTCATCATTCTTGACCATTCTTAAGTCTTCTCCTTTAATAAAAGTTCATTTTCTTATTCCACCCAACGATCGATCAATAAACCAATCTAATCTCCATATTTAGGTCGAAGGATATTGAGGCGTGTGGATTTAATGGTACAGCAGCCTTCATGGAGGTGAGGGTCCAGTCCATCGTGGTGGAGTTCATCCTCACACACGTCCCTCAGCTGTTTCCTCAGGAAGGTCAGGACACACACACACACACACACACACATTTACACCGACTTACACACACTTACCTCCGCCTTATCGCTTTCCTGTGCCTTGCTCAGGTGTATCAAGTGAGAGAAGGAAGTCCCTCCCCTCCCCATCAGTGATGCCCAATCAGGATGAAGGGTTTTTCAGATCCACTCAGCCTAACTTTGGGAACATCAGCCCAGGAGACGGTCCTCTGGCCATAAGACCCTACCACGCTATCATCGAAGGCACAGACAAGTGAGTCAACCAGTCATTTATCCAGATTAACGCTATCATTTTACACTATTACAACACTATGCAAACAGGTATTTATGGTCCAACATGTCGGATCAAATACAACCGTGATTGTGTCACATGTGTTTAAAAATACAGTCTAGTTTTTATGATGTGGGCATAATTTAGGATGATTTATGGCAACATTTTTCATATACACTTGTGTGTCTCACCTCAGGAGGAAAGGATCCCTCAAAGGCAGGAAGTGGATGTCCATTTTTAATATCGGAGTACGAATTCAAGACCAACGGCGGAGGCACAAACACTCCACCAAAGGTAGGAAACCCTCACACAGGTGTTTACTGTTTTCTGTAGCAACTCGTTTAATTCAAGATGATGATGTTTTTCAGATGGAAGTTTAAAAAATGATAATAAATAAGGTTTAAGGGATCATAAACTGAGGATCCTGAAATCTGCAGGTTGTAATCAAAATAAATGTTTGGAATGATTGGCTGGGATGGTTTAAAGCCTCTGTGTGATCAATTATAAGCATCCTTCTTTTCTCCTGATTATACATCTCAATGTTTGAGTAACGCAAAGATGAATCTGTGTCCATCACAGAAAAATGTGTTCAAACATTCTCCAAATGATTAAGATTAGGATTGAAGAAAACTAGCAGCCATCTCAGTTCTGATGTGCTGGGGTCAGGCCGGCTGAAGATGCTGCCGATTTAGAGATCTCAGATCCGCTAGAGTTAACCAAAGTGTGAGAAACCAAGTGTGAAACCAAAGACATGTGTTGGTGGTGATCCCCAATTCTTTATCACTGTGATTCTGCAGAAAAAAATCTTTATCTAAAAGTAAAGCACGGTGTGTAACTCCAGGGCGTGTACATACAGACCATTACAAGAACGTTAACTTGATCCTTCAACCCACAGAGCAGAAATATGGTTCTCCGAGCTGCTGTGCAACATTTTAGAATTTTATAAGTAGGCTGACCAAGTTCTGCAAATTGTGACATTTCCATGATAAAGCTTCCTAGTTATCAGACACACAGATAGATGTTGTGGTTGGCTCGTCTATTGGAACGTCATTGTAGAAGCTCTATTTGTAACAACGGTAGAGGCAGCTTCTGCTTGACTTAAAAACTCATTGTATTCCTTCAAAAAATCCTGAACAGAAAAAATCTATGAAAAACTGTTGTCTGTCTTCAGCATAGTTCTCAGTATGTTGACATGTTTTTTTTTTTAAATCACTACATTAGTAATGTTTCCATGCCAACGTTTAAATCAGCTTTGTGTGGACTTTAAAAAGTTGGATTTGTTTTGTGTGATTTCAGAGAAAGAGAGGCCTGCTTTGAGACCTGCAAGAAGCATGGACTCCCTGAGCACCCCGCTCTATCCAAATGAAGGTGCCAACTTCCTAAACATTGTCACAACTGCTTTTCGTACTTACTGATATTTCTTTCTTTTCTATCAGCACGTGTAAAATGTCGACCGGGTTAAATGCAACTCGTTAGTGCTGCTTAAAGCACTGAAAAGCAACACATAAAAAACTGAAAACTGTTTCTCTTTTGGAAATGTTACCGTTAAGTTGTACGATTTGCAGAACCGCGTCACTCAGTTTCTACTGGGTAGAAAGTAATCTCAAGGAACTGGCAGACAAAGGCTGTGTTCGAAACCGCATACTACATACTACATACTACATACCACATACCACATACTACATACTACATACTACATACTACATACTACATACTTGCATACTGCATACTGATTGATCAGACAGTATGCAGAGCGTTTACCCACAATGCATTTCGCTCCTACCCGAGCCGAAATCAGCCGGCCTGAAGCTGATTTCGCTTAAGCTCTAAACTCTGTAAACTTTAGCAACATTTGAAACATTTTCAGGCGAGAAAGTAGTCGTTTAGATCCCCAACGTGTTGAAAACCTGACAAAATACCGGCTATTTACAATTTTGTTCCGACGAATTCAGTGCTACTAAAGCTAGCCGCAGCGAGCAACGCACTTCCGGTTATTTTCACAAAATAAAATACCCGTTGCCTTTTATCATAGGGAAAGCCATTACGATACTATTGGTGCTTTTGTTTTGAAAACAGGAAGTGAACCTACCCTCGTTGTAGCTAGCTTGAAACTGCCGCTTTGACAGGAAATGACGATCGGCGACGTCAAGTTACATTGCATCTTGGGTAATTTGAGTATGAGTAGTAACCTCATGATGCATACCCAACATTTCGGCGAATCTAGTATGCATTCGGGAACTTCTCGCTTACTCGCATACTAACTCAGAAAGTTAGTATGAGTAGTAGGAGAAGTAGGAGAAGTATGCAGTTTCGAACACACAGCCAATGAGTTTTGTTGGCTCCACAAACAAAAGTTTCAGAGAGCAACTAAACAATATCCAGGTGTTTTGTGACGGGTTTGATCTTCTTATTTTCAGGTTCCAGACGCTCTGCCCAGCGTCCTCCATCCACCCATATGTCTCCCCTCGTCACCTCCTCTACCCAGCCCAGCTCAGACACCCCAGTTTCTACTGGTGGAATGGGTGGCAGTGAATATGCGGTGACCTACCGCAGGGGGACAGGTTTAGTAAGCGGGAGTGCAGGGATCCAGGGTACATACACAGTTCTTAATCCAGAGGGTTTAGGCACGGCAGGCAATGAGAGCATCCAGTCCAGATCCCCAGGAGTCTCCAGTAAAGCTGGTCGCAGAGCAGCCATGCACATCACAGGCCCCACTTTGGTTACTGTACCGCTACATATCACCTCTAACCTGGCATATGGGGTGCTGCAAGGGGGTGGGAGTGACAGGCTCATCCACCGTGGAAGAGATAAGGATGAAGGGGACAAGGTGGAAGGTAAGGAGGGAGGAGAGAGGACGGACAGGAAGGAACGTAGAGGAATGGAATGGAAGGTGGAGGAGAGCAGAAAGGTTGAGGAGGAGGAGGTGAGTCACAAGGAAAAAGAAGTTCCAGACATAGAAGGGAATAAAGCAGAAGCAGGCGGTGTTAGTGGGGAAAAGGCAGAAGGAGTCGAGGACGAGGAAGACAAGGAGGTGAAAAGAGATCTGAGCCAAAAACTGGAGCCGGTGATGGAAGACAGAAATGTTTGTGGGGAGCAACGAACCAAAAGCCTCAACTCCAACACAGAGGACGATAAGGATGAAGCTGCTGCAGATCATGACCAAGATGTTGATGATAACAGTGAATACATGGGTAATGTCATCTCTTTCACAAGCATGATCACCTGTGCTGTTATCTTTTATATGAGAAGCAGCCAGTTGGTCAGATAGGTCCACCTCTTTTCTTTGTTCCAGACTGTTTTCTCCAAGTTAGTCAAAAAATGTGACTTCAGTGGTTCTGAGCAGGACTGTAAATCATTTACAGAAATGAAAGGGAGGATGCAGGCTAATGATCAATCAGCGGCAGTGACTCAGCATGGAGAGGATGGTGTGTTTGATGCCTCTGACATCCTCAACTTGACTGAGGTGGAGGGGGATGACCAGGAGATGTTCGGCTACGTTCAAGATAACTTTGACTTCCTGGACCACATGGACTGCAGCATGTCGTATCAGGTGCGGGATTTGTCCGTTGAGATGAAGCAGAATAACTTAATTACTACTGTTTACATACTCAGAAAGTTAAGCGTATGCACACTGGAAAAAAATCTCACCAAGTATATTTGTCTCATTTCTAGTCCAAATATCTCATTACACTTGATATAAGACACAACTTCCCTAACAAGTACAATTTCAGACAGATTTAGGGACTTGTTTTAAGACAATACATCTTGAATATCTTGTTAAATAAAAAAGTCTCGAAAACAAATTGTTTTGAGTCACATATCATATGAAACAAGCTTTTTTTTTTTTTACATTTGAAGAGGTTTTTAAGCTAATTTCAAGATCACTTTTATCTCAAAAGTCCCAAATATCACATCTTATTTCAAGAAATCTTGACAAGCCGATTTTCACTAGTTCCATTGGTAGATTTTTTTTTTGCTTATTTCAAGCAAAAACGTCTTGTTTTTGTTGTTTTTCTTACTTATTTTTGGAGGGGCATTTTTTCCAGTGTAGGATTGCTCATTTCCCCTCTCTTTTTATTTCTAAGGTGAACGAGTTCTCAGTCGAGCCTCCCGGTCACTCTGATGATGAGTACGAAAACATGGAGCAAGCTCAGGCTTCTCACCATCCTGCAGGGCCACAGACATGCCCTCAGCCAAGCCTTGACACACAAAAACAGAGTCAGACAGAGTTGAAACCACACAGACCGCTCAGCATCGACCTGCACAATCGACACACTAAATCCCTCAGCCTGCCTTATATGACCTCCCCCGTGCACGGACCGGAGGAGTCTTGCTCTGAGGACGAGGAGGTTTTAAGGGATGACAGTGATGATAGTTATGATAGTGAGGATGATCAAAGCATGTTTGTCCAAAGCCTTCCACTGGATTTCTCTCTAAATAATTTGTCTGGGCTTGAACGAGGCACTGAAACCAAACTCCGCTCCAATCCTGACAGAGGACGTCCTCTGTCTGAGTCACAGACCTCTGAGAGAATGAACTGCCCGTCACCGAAACTCGAACTTTCTGCTTGGAAAGAAACAACAACTGGAGATGAGGAGCAGGTAGAAGTGGAGAGTGGAACAGATGAAGATGGACTGGACGAAAGGCAGATAACCAAAAAGAATGCGGATGATAAAGTTCTCCATGAAGGAGCCCAGCTGGAAAACGATATGCAAAGGTGAATACTGATTCCAATAATAATTTCCAATTCAAATTTAGTTCCTTAGATTAAATTATGAGTTTCTATCTCAAGAAATTTTTCTCAGGGACAAGAAACCTTTGGAGGTACACAGTGAGTTTCACCTGCAGGGACCAGAGTTTATGTCAAGCTGTGGAGAAATATTACTTCTAGAACATCCCTTCTAGGAAGGAAATACTCTCTGAAACTTAAAAAATTTGGGAATGCAGCTTACAGCACTGAACATTGGCCAATTACTTACTGTACATTATTTTCAGCCATTCTGCAATAGCTCAAAACATTGTTTTCTTGTTGTAAATCAAGTATTTTGGGCATTTAAATCAACTCTGCTAACACTGGTAATCTATTTTCCAGCAAAGAACCCATTTTGTCTTGTATCACATACAAATATAGGAATGACTTTTCAAGATGCCAGCTGTCTACATGCCATCATTAATGTGAATCTTTAGACCACTGTTCCTTATAGCTTCTTGAGTAAAGCTCCTGGAACCAATAGCTCTGATTAGCTTAGATTATCTTGAATATATCGAATTAAAGTTGCTTTGAAGCCTATGTGCTGAGAAGCTAATAGTGCTAATTTGTTATATCAACTTTACTAACTAATATATCAGTATGCTTGTTGTGTTTGTGCTCTTTTAGTACAGGTTTGAAGAACTAGATGTTTATATATCTTGTTAAAAAAGATGTGTTAATTTAATCATTTCAATTATCTTAGTCTTGTTTTAACACTACTGAAGCTAATTTATTGATGATATGAGCAAATGAACTGATACCACAGTGTGGGTTTTCAGACTTTAAGACTTCTTTCCTGTTGTTTAACTCTTAATAGCAGTCCAGGACGTCTGAGGCTAACATGGTAGAGATGTTCAGAGAAGATGAAGAAGAAGTGTGTGGTTTCATGAGCATTTTTTGAGTAGCTGGAGCCTCTGTGGAGAGGCATAGCTTAGCATGGTTAGCATGGAAAAGAAAAGGTGTAGAAATCACTGAACAGAAACAAAACCCCAAATAAGAAATAACTTTGCTGAATCACACTAAAAGACTATTTTTAATAGTTTTATTGAATTCAACTCTAAGTAAACTAGTGAGAAAATAAAAAAGGACGACTTGATTATTTACCACGGTGCATTCTGGTCTTTAAAGAAATCCCTTCTTTTATTTCATAACATAAATCAGCATGTCTTCCAAATTAGACAAGTGAAAAAACCACTGCAGATAAAAAAGCCATCTTTTTATCCTTTTATATGTTCTTCTTCATGCCTACTTATACTGTAGATATCTGATCTGCTTTTTATCTGTCATTGCAGCAAAGTAACAGATGAACACTCGAGCATTTTGAAAGATTCTCAAACTGGGACCTCAGATGCATCAACGACCTGCTGTACGGAGTTTCTGCCACCGAGCAACGAGGAGATTAATGAGTCGACCCCCGAGATGGAAATTAAAAATGAGGATGTGAAGGAAATGGTTGAAATTCCTCCTGGTGATTCTCCACCTCAGGGAGCTTCTTGTGCCACACTGAGAGAAACTGCTGATGTTCAATTAGAGGAGTCCAGTGACACTTCTGTAATGCCAGCACATCACCCGGGAGCCTGTGATAGCAGGGACGCAGCGGAGACAGAGGACACGTGTCAACAGTCTGTTCTGTTAAAGAAAGACTGTAATGAAAACATGGGGGAGGAATGCGTGGAAGGAGGCAGTGAAGGAGAAGCAGGCAAAAACCCTGAAGGTAGCAAAGAGCGGCAAAGTTCAATCTGTACAAACAGCGACATCTGGAATGAGCTTGAGGATGTTGTGTGTGAAGTGATAGAAGACGAAGAAAGTGAGCAGCCTGAGATGGAGGCTGCTGCTGCACAGGCAGATGTGGTAAAAGACGGGGACGAGGGTGAGCAGACAGCAGCAGCTTCAGGAGAGAAAATGGTGGAAGCCGATGGAGGTGAGACAAACAAGTCAGAGGTTAGAGTAGAGGACGAAGAGGAATCAGTAGAGGGAACTTTAGGAACAGATCCAATGATGCAGGAAGAGAGTGAAGAAGATGAGATGGACTTACCAACAAGAAGTGAATTAGAAAAAGTAACTCAGGAGAAGCGTGCCTTCAATGAAGAAGCACAGCATCACGACAGAGGAGAAGTGGTTTCAAAAGAAACAGAAAAAGAGAAGAATGACTCAGAGAGAGATGGTGAGCAGAGCACAGAAGGGCCAAGTGTAGATAAAAAGCAACCAGAGATTAGGTCTGACATAAAGGAACTGAAAGAAAGCAAAAAGTGCGAGAGCAGCGACAGCAGCTTAGGAGGAGTTGGGAGAAAGCTGATCGTCTCTAAACACCCGAAGGTTTACCAAGTAAAAGCGGTGCCGGTCGTGCCTCCGAAGCCTCAGCACTGCAAAATGACCGCCCTCACCCTGCGTCAGCAGCAGCAGCAAAGAGACGCCGACAAAGGGAGGGACAACGCGCCGAGAGCCCCGGCAGAGCAGGACAGAGTTTCCGCTGAAGAGCAGACGAGAGACGGAGACGACGAGAGCGCCGAGAGGAAGGAGAGGCTGACGCTCCCGAGAGACAAGGAGAGGAGGAGGGATGGGGCCGAGGGCGCGGCGAGGGACGCGACCAGAAACAGTCCCCTCAGCATGTGTTTTGATGAGGCTGTTGCCATAGCAACCTTGAGGCGAGAAAAAGAGCGCGTGCGAGAAGGAGAGGCAGACGCAGAGGGATTGGGGAAGTGAAGTCTGCCCAGTGTGTCGCTTTAAACTGATTTAGCTGTACAAACTGTGTCTGTACATGTAGTTTAAAAGGCTGTATTTTCTCATGCAGACTGAGACTTCATCAGCTGCAGCGTCTGTCTCTCATACAGCTGAAGGTGAGGTTTAGGTGGCTGCACACCATGTGCAAACCTGAATTACAGTCATGATAATCACAAAGTTTTTTGTTTTTTTCATAAAGCATTTTTCTTTTAAATTTTTTAGACAAAGAACAGGAAGGGAAAACCATGGGACTTGATAAGCCACCTGAGGTTCCTGGCACGACTAAAGTTATATTGTATTTTGGTGGTCAATGTCTTAAATTTCAGCACGTCAGGATGCCTCAGGGGAGAGTTAATAAATCAATTGTTTCAATTAACCCGACTGATATCAAGTTAAATAAAAACATAAACTGAAAGCAAACACTGAGGTGGGATTAGGGGTGCGTCTCCAACCTGACAAACCATACCGATAAATCCCAAGTTTTGAATAATTTTTCATGTCTTCCATGTAAAACAAAACAAAACAGCCCACCCTCCGAAAAGCCACTTTTCTCAGAAAGATCAATAGATTAGCCTTAAATCAGACACCTCACACTCACTGTTTGCACAGGTTATCTGATCTTAAGTTTTTTGTTTTTACTTTTAAAAAGTTTATGTATATAGACAGTAAATCTACAATATAAAGAAAAGGTAAAGAACTTGTGTTTTCAATGTGGTAATGTTTTGTAAAATGTGAATAAAAATACATTTTCAGGATAGTGCCTGTCCTTTATTTTTTAAAGCTTTTATGGAATACTTATAACTAGGGCTGGGCAACGATTAAAATCTAATTAATCACATGATTTCCCTAATTAATCATGATTAATCGTATTTGTATGCAAAATCCAAAAATGAATCCAAAAGTAGTGTATAGCTTTTAGCATTTAGTTTTATTTTAAATGTGCTGCCATATGAATGAAAGTGCCATAACATTTGTTGTGCAAACACACTTTTAACATCAGCATCTTTCTGTAGTTTTTATGTAGAAGCCTCGCTCCACTGTCTGTTTCCTTGAATGACTTGCTGCTATCAGTTGTGTGTTTTGCCTTTAAGTGATATTTTAGACTGGAACTACTACACTGAGAAGACAATTCAACTTGGCAGTGTTTACAGATGACTTTGGTTCTGTCGACTCCGCCGCCTGGAAGGACTTTAAAAGGAAAATGGCGTTTATAATTGAATGGCAACAGCTGGATGTGTGCTAACACTCTTCATAGCCAGCTTATCCTCATTGGAATCAGGCAGGTGGTCAGAGAGTTGATGTTAACATCTGGCAACAGGTGAGAGGTGATGGCACAGTGTTTGTCGCTGAAGGAGAAAAGATTCCACGGCTGGCAGGACAACACATTCAAAGCCTCGGTGGACAGTGTACATCTGAGCTCTTGGACCGGCAGAAAGGGAGGCTGGCACAAACGCAGCAAGCAGAAGGCCTGGCAAGGGTTAATAGCAGGTATCTCCCAGGAAAACTCAAGGTGTGGTGCTATCAGTTCACACTGTACCAAAGTGTAATGTGGCTACTGAGAGTTTGTGACATTCCATCATTAGTAGCCAGCAGGATCAGCAGGATCAACAGTATCACCAGCGCATACATCAGGAGGCGGCAGGCTCCGTCAGAGGTGGACCAAGCCTTCTGCAGAAGCATATCGCATCCTGGGCAGCAAAGCTGTTGAAGCTGTACATCAGTACCAATACCATGGAACAGTAACCAACAGCAAGCTGGCATTTCAGCACCAGTTGTGCAAGAAAGCTCATTATTGTGTGCATTTTTATCGTAAACTCAGATATCTTAATGTGGTCAGTACTTTCATGAAGATGCTTTTATCAAATCCATTCTCACCTTTTTTTTTTATCTCCTGGTATGGCTTACGAACTCTGAAAAACAACAACTGTCTACACTGCGTTATTAAGGCGTGCACCAAACTTGCTGGTGTCAGCCTTCCCAGCCCTTGCACAAGAACAGGGCCCTTAAAAAAGCCTGATCATGAATGATCCCCCTGTTCTCTGACTTTGCTTTGGGGGCTTTAGTTTTGTGTCCAAAAGATGCAACATGAATAGATACAAGAGCTCTTTCATACCAGCAGTCACTGGCTTTTTAAACAGTCACATGTGATCATTTTAGCTGTCTCATTTTGCTTTTATGGTTTCTATGTTTTAAGGTGTTTTAATGTTGTGTTGTGCACTAGTGTGTGCGCTTTCATGTTGTTATAAGACAATACATGTCTGTTTATCCGTTTATGAATTAGTTTTTTCCCCCCTGCTGGCTGTACATCAAATCATCCCTCTGGAGAAAATAAAGATACATTGACCTTGACCTTGACCTACACACAGAAAACAAACAACAAGGATTAAATTAGGGTTAAATTATTCTGTAGTTCTGAGTACACAACTGAGCCTGCCCCCTCTCCTGTCTATTTACTGTCAAATAAAAGGCCCCATAAACATTTTAAAAAAAAGCTGAGCATGAGAACATAAACGTTTATGTTTTACTGAAATATATTTGTATTTTCAACTAAAACTTCAGAAAGGATTTTGTATACCACGTTTATTAGAAGTTTTACGTTCATCATCCTTTACGTCACATCCGCCTTCATATTTTTCCGGAAGTAAACAAAAATAAAACAGTTAGGAGCATAGACCATAGGGTTCTTCGTCTCTCCACAGAAGCTACATCTGGTGACAAAAAAAAGAAGCAAAAAAACTTCACTTCCCTTTATCACCTCTGCTGAAGTTTTAAACTGTTTCGGCGACATGCCTCCCTCCTCTGCTTTCGGGACGCAGGTCGCTGCCATCATGGACGTGCTGGCGAAAGCTGCCGTGGCAGAAATAACCAAGCTGGCGGAGGAAGGGTGTGTGGTTCTGCGCCTGGAGGTGCGTCGGAGGGACACTGAGATCCAGGAGCTTCGGAGGAGTCTGGAGATGATGGAGGCCGAACTATGCAAAGCTCAAGAGGCTGCTGCAAACCGTCTTACAGAGGAGAAACAGGCTCTAACGACAACAGGGACTCAGATGCAGCGGAGCGGTGAGAAGTCAACCGTACTTCATTCAAAAACTCTGAACTTCATCATTTACTCCCCAATAAAAAAGGCTTCTGACTGTTTTTGATGTAATTTTACTCCGTGAAAGGACTTGTGATCATCTCCTTTTAAATACGGCTAATGTATGCAATGATAATTCCAGCACAATTGAGATGTTCACATACATCATAGGGCATTTACTTTGTGTTTTTGTTTAACGCAATATTCATCCTGCCAAACTCACAGCATCACAGTTTAGAAAATGATCTTTTCCACACATATTTTGCTCCCCATTTGCTCAATCAGATTAATCTATTAGTTAATAAGGTGTCATAAAACCATTAGAATAATTTCTTACAATCCTTGAGGACATCCCCAGTTTGCTCGTGTTGACATTTCTCATGAAACACAAAGAGGCATTTGGCTGTCAGATAAGAAGAGAAAAGCATTAGTTAAACCCACGTGAAAAGCAGAAACCGACGACCGCTGAGGGGGGAGCGTGTCTATGTTCCCACGGCCTACTGGTCCCACAGCCTACTGGTCCCACAGCCCACTGGTCCCACAGCCCACTGGTCCCACAGCCCACTGGTCCCACAGCCCACTGGTCCCACAGTCCATTGGTCCCACAGCCCACTGGTCCCACAGCCCACTGGTCCCACAGCCCACTGGTCCCACAGCCCACTGGTCCCACGTCACTAAGACTTTTTTTAAATTATTTAGGCCCATTGGTCCCACAGCCCATTGGTCCCACAGCCCATTGGTCCCACATCACAAAGACTTTTAACATTATGTTTTAGGCCCTATGTCCCACAACTCCATGTTCTCACATTTATGAGTAAACTAATAGCGAAAAAGGTGTAAAGACATTTGGCCTGCACATGCTAACCTTTTTTTAATTTTTTTTTTTTAAATGATTTCCTCAGCTGTTTTTTTTAGCTTCATTTCCAAAAGTAGAAAAACAACTACAACTGCACTGGTACTACTAACACTACTGCTACTACTAATAATAACAACAATAATATGTATTTCATGGCTAAATTGGCTTTACACAATAAAAAGTGGCCTATAAAATATCATCACAGTCCGGGGTGGCGCACTTGACCAGTGTCATTAATGACCCTGGTGGTAAGCTGCCATAAAATAAAATGTATTTATTGGATATATGTGTTCCTCATGTAGTTGAGGAACATTCCCATGCAAACCCCACATAAAAATTCTGTATGGGCCTCCCTCACTATGCTAAGTGACAATAAAGATTAGTGAAAACTTTCATTAAAATTCTAAATTTGCTCAGCAAATAGAAATGGATCGTCTTTCCTTTTCAACACAAAAGGCAAGTCAGAAAGTCCCGCACACACTGTTTTCAGACAGCACAATATTCGAATATTCGAATAGTGTGCTTACCAAAAATTCCCATCCCTACTCTCTGTATTGTATTTCATAGTGCACGGGAATAAGAGAGCAGAGCAATTCTCGTGCTTGAAATGTTTCAATGTTTCAATGTCTTCAGATATGTGCAGGTAGAGCAGGGGCATATAAAGATAGAACTCGTGCTGCAAACACACACACATTCAACAAGGTAGGAGGATATTTGTATGCAGAGATGGCTGATATTCATGGGCGCTTGATCACTGGAAACCGTGGAGGAAAGGTTTTAGTTGTCCAGAACTTCCGTTTTCACCGACATGAGACCAGGGGCGAAGAGACTGAAGAGTGAAGGTTTATTCAAACCCGCTGAATGATGAGGAGGAGGATCGAGATATCCAAGTGATAGGGTTCCATGAGCAGGATCATCCCCACCCCCAGGAGCAAGCCATGGTGAGCAGAGCTCAATTCCAACAGCATGCTGTAGCACAAGTCAGGCGGAATCCAACTGTACCAGTAAGACGGGTTTATAATGCAGAATTGGTGCAACATCGTCATCGTGCAGGCCAAGGAGGAGGTGACAGACCACCAATACCAGGGTTTAGGTCCATCCGATCTACAATGCAAAGAGCCAGGTCTGAGGCCCAAACATGGGCAGAAGAATGTTTTTTGTTGTATTCTGACAGTGATCGGGGCATACAGGTGTTTGCAACAGACGGGAACCTGCGCCTGCTAAGACAATGCAGGACAACATACATGGATGCCACCTTCAAGAGTTGCCCTCGACCTTACAGACAGTGTTTTACCATACTGGGAAAGCATCATGGTTTTGTCCTGCCTTCAATAGTAGTCAGCTCTTCAAAACAAGTCAGGGAAGTAATCTTGACGGTGTTACAGTTTACAAAACCGAACGTGAAGTGAAAAAGAAAGGGAAAAAAAGTACAATAAGAACAAACGTGGCGTGGGCTGAGCATCATATTCGAAATTTTAAGTGACACCCAACTATGAATATTAGACCAGAAAACATTAAACATGTTCACGTTATGTCTTTTGTTGCAGATAAAAAAGAGGATTGGGAAGCAGTTGCAGTGTTTCCTGAACCGAATCCTGCTGATTCACTCAGTGAGCCTCAGGATAGAGCGCAGGAGAGCCACAACATGGTGAAACAAGAGCCTGCGGGTGAACTTTCCACCATCAAAACGATAGACGGCACAGCAGCGGCAGATGAGGCAGGAGAGCCAGATGACTCCGTCTGGCCTTCAGCTGCTTGTGGCATGTTTGAGGAAAACTGCGCAGAAATGCAGCAGCATGTACAGGCTTTCCCCTTTCGTATTGAGGAGTATTCTGCTTGCAGAGACAGAGAAAGTTCCTTTAATTCTTTATCAGCCACAACGGAGGCAATATCAAATGATTGCTTAACTGCACCAATTAAAGTAGAGGTGACGATGCGGCCTGCGTGCATGGGAACTACTCCTTCAGGATATTTCCATAATGAACAGTTAAGGCATGATTCACACCCCGCAGTCATTCAGGATGAGTGCATGCAGTCTGCTTCACAACTGGTCGAGCCACCAGCAGCCCAGCCTCATGCGCAGAGGTTCAGCTTTAGAGCCAAAAGGCAAATGAGTGTGTGGAGGCCAAATCAGAAGCTCTTCATCTGCTCTGTGTGCAACAAGGGTTTCCCCCGTTTGTCTCAACTGGAGGAGCACAAGTCCTCCCATCAAACCCTCAAACCTTACAGGTGCCTCGAATGCGGGAAGTCTTTCACCCAGAAGACCCGGCTGAAAACCCACCGGAGCGTGCACACGGGAGAGAGGCCGTTCAGCTGTGTAATCTGCGGCAAGATGTTTTCGAGGCAGGACAACTGCCTGAGACACGAGCGCTTCCACAGCGGGCTGAAGCCGTACAGCTGTAGGCAGTGCGGTAAAAGCTTCACCGTGCTGGGGAACCTGAAAATACATCAAGAGATTCATCTGCAGGGAAGATAGCACCACTCAGATACATTTGCTCTCAGTCAGGAACAAAGAGTTTGAACCCGTTTCTTGCCGTGGATAACTCTGACTCATCAGTTGCCGTAACTACAAAGAATACTGGAAAACAATTTTATAGTTTTTTTCCTATCAGAAGGATTATTAATCTACAACACTTTTAAGAAAACAAAATGGGATTCTGTGTGAAATGTAAACATAGTACAATGAGACTCTGAATGGCTTCTCTTGTAGTGAAATAGAATAAAAGTAAAATAATAGCGGCATATATTGCTATACACAAGAAAATAGGAAGTAACAGAAAGTGAAAGCTTAAAACAGCACCAGCTGGATGTTTCATATGCTGCGATTTGTGATATATGTATTTATCTCGTTGGATTTTCATTCATTACAAGGAGTTTTCTTTCAGCTTAATATGTAAAAATGGTTTGGTTAAACAATGATGATTTTTGTCTGATTGATTTTGATTTTCATGTTTGGTAATTGCACTTTTTTTTTAATCTGTTTGAAGAGTTTTTGTTTTCAAGGTATGTTTCCAGCTTTTCCATTGCACATTTTTCCTTGAAGCCTTCTACTTCAATGCCATGTCCCCTCCGTAGTTTCTGTGCACCATCATTTCCTTGCTGTTATACGAACGCCGTAATTGTTGTTGGGTTGTAATCACTTAAAAAGTGTAATCGGAAAAGTTAACTTTTTGATCGTCCAGTTGCATTCACTGTGTGTAAATGCTTTTTGAAAATACACAACGTCTAAAACATGCCAGTTTGCAAAAGTATCGTATTGGATGTAAGGCTAATAATATTCTCCAAACTAATCTAAAATATTTAACAGTGTGATGTGTTAAATAGCCTATGTAAGGTAAATAATCAATTAAATGCGCTTGTGGGAATTGTCACATGGGAAAAAAAAGTGTTTAATTGTTGCTGCATACGTTAGTTTAGTGTATGTCAGTGTATTCTGCTTTTAAAACAATTTGAAACTGCATAAAATCTTTTAAGATAGTCAAAGTGTTAAAATTCCCTTAAACTATGTAAACATACATCATTATCTAGTTTCATCCTCATCCATATTTTATGTGGTTTTATAAGAAGCTTTGGTCTTTTTAATTTATTGCGAGATTTTTTTAGAAAAAGAAAAATAGTCCAGAGCCTGTTGCATTTATTTATTTATTATGTTTTTCAGTGGTTGATAACAAAAAAAAAAAAAAGGTTTTCGTTAGATTGGATCAACGACTAGAACAAAACAGGAGCGATACTCAGCTCTGATTGGTGGTTGGGATCCAAGGGCGTTTAGGGATTGGCTGTTAGAGTAACGGTAGTTTGGGTCTGTCCCCACAGCTGATGCATTCTGCCTTGGAGGGAAACCCCAACGGCGGAAGTTGCACCTTTCTCACAGTTTTTACGGTATTTTTTTTGTCATCATTTCCTTTAAACGAGAGCTTTCGTTGTTTATAAATTTAGTGTAGTCAATTAGCTGCAGCTAGCTGAAAGGAGCACGCATAAAATCCAACGCAGAGCGGACGAAAAAAGCTGCAGTCTGACAACAGGTCAGCGGCTCCTGCCCCGGCCTGTGTCCGCCAGCTCGCGGCCTCGCGCCGGGCGGTTTGGTTGACTTTTCTCGCCTTTAAACTTCAGCCTTTCATCTGACTTGGAGGCTTCACGATAATGTTGAGCGGCGTCGCGCTGCGCGCTCAGATCGCCTCCGTGATTGATGCCTTGTCCAAAGCAGCCGTGGCAGAGATCTCCAAAGTTGTGGAGGATGGCATGGTGGTGCTGCGGCTGGAAGTGTGTCAACGTGAAGATGAGATCAAGAAGCTGAAGAGCAGCGTCGAGGTTCTGCACAACGAGCTGAGAGCCGCGCAGCAGGCGGGGACCCTGCGCCCCGACCACCGCGGCACAGATGGTGAGCCGGACCTCCCCTTGCAACACACACAATCTCTTATTATCTGTATTTTAGAAAAAGACCTCACAAATGACAAATGCGTGCCTGAAGTCTTAAGTAGCTGTTGAACCAAACGTAGGAAGAGTCGCGTGGTTTATGTGTGTTTTTCCTTTTAATTTCTTGGTTAAAAACTTGCCTATTTGTTTTTTGACGAGTTGCTTGCAGAAGTTGCAGTTACAGATGTTAAAGTAACATTCAGTGATGGTCAGAGTTGTTCATCAGCGAGCTTTTGGCCTTTAATTCAGCACAGAAGGAGTCAAAAATCAGCTTTATGAATGAGCAAATCAAATCCTGCATACCAAAGCAAACAGTCCATGTCTGTCCCTGTCATGACTGTGGAAGAGTCAAAGATGGAGGGTGTCCCTGATTAGGAGAGCAATGGAGCACAGCTGCAGACGGATACATTTTCCATCACCGGCACATCTTGTTTTTATCTAAATGAACACAAGGTCAGACAGACAGATGTCCATGTAGGGAAATTCTCCCCCGTTTATAATAACAATGAAACTGGTAAAAAAAAAATATATTATGACGAATCAAACCAAAAGAAAATGAATCCAACAAGTGCAATAAAGCACAATGATGACGCGTATACGATTTTAAATGACTTCACAGCTCAGCCACTTCTCTGGATGTTCCACTTGTGACACGAAAGTATCCACCTGAGTGGGAGTAATCTTATTTATCCAACAAAACTATTTGAGTCGAGAGGGATTTGCTCCACAATGGAGATTACAAATTGTTTTAGGAGTGGAGTTACACGTGTTGACTGAAGGCTGCGGAGCCCAAAATCAACACAGCGGCAGTACGTGGAACTCTGTGCCACGAGGAAAGAAACCACCATCATCCCGAACCATGTCCTATAACGCAGAGTCTTGTACAGCCGTTATATTTTTTTGGTGTATAGTACCGCTATCAGTGTCATTGGCTGGAATATAAGCACCAATTATAACTCAAACTCCTCCTTGTGAGGCAGTGAGTTGATCCTAAACTGTTCAGTTTAGAAGAGAAACTAAGAGTCCAATGTGGAATTCATAAATGTCAAAAGTCTGTAATTCATGGTCTCAACCCGCAGCAAAACCATCCCCACACCGAGCCAAGGATATAGGGATCATACGATTTTATTCCCTGCTGTCCAAAGTTCATCCTCAGGAGGAACATTAGGACCCCAGATGCTACCGTGAGGGTCATCTATAGTGATGCACGGGGGCGAGCTGGGGCACACACACCCTCCCAGTTCATGGGAAAGGTTTGATAAACATGTGGTCGGGGGCACCCTGAGGGTGCATCATCAGTTACTGAAAGGGTCTGTGATGTGAGCAGCCTCGTTGTATCCTTCTCACCGGTGAGACTTATGTTGAAGGAAATGGTTTGAATTTTGTAATTATAGATTTTATTGGTCTTTTGAGATTATCAGACGTCATTACAGGACGATACCTATGCTAAAATAAATATCCTCCTTCGTGTTTTGGCCTCCTTGAAGAGGTTGATTCGTGTCCTTTTGTGTGTAAATATAATCCAACTTTTAGAACATGCAGTGATCACATAGCTTGGCCAATTTAAAAAAGAAGTGTGCTGTGTCTTTTTTCCGGTCTTACCAGGCCTGTATTTAAACTGATCGCTCTTATCATCGCTTTGTTCAGAGCCCTGTTTAAATGCCTCAACGTGAAATCTGGAATGGGCCACACAAACACTTTCCCCTTGTTGCCACATACCTTTGTTCGTGTGCATCCTGTTGTGAAAGATGTGCACGAACACTGCATGCAACAGTTTAACGGACTGATAGGGAGTGGTTTAGAATTCAGGAGTCAAAAAGCGACTTTGACGGATGCTTAATCCAGCGCAACACGTTTAAAACAGACTGGGTGTTTCATTGAAGTGATTAAAGTGGCGTGTGCCTGTCCCAGTCAGTATTAGAGGCCTCGATTTGACTTTAATCCTGGTTGTTTTGTTTGAGGAAACGCAGTATTTATCTTACAAGGTGCACAGACACGTTCTGCTGAGAAGTCTTAGCATTTCTATAGATGTTACCTCGATCTCAGTGTTTAAATAGAAGTTCATATGTAAGCACTGTGTTGTGGAGGTCTGAGAATATGCTCAGACGTCTTATCTGGACACAAACCACCAACCTAAACGCCCCCATCAGGAACAGTGTACTCCATCGCAGAGCTAAAACATTTAAAGAATGACTCAACAAACAGCCAAAGATGTAGACCTCCAAATTCCCAAGCATCCCAATCTGAATAAGCATCTGTGGGATGTTCAGGAACGAGCTCAGTCCACAGGAACCTCCCCACAACCCACAGAACCCAAAGGACCTGCTGCCAGCATCCTGGCGCCAGATACCACGGAGTACGTCCAGAGGTCCGGAGTCTCTGGGGGTGATCGGTCAGAGCTGATGTGGGATCATTCAGGTGGTGTTAATGTTGTGGCTGATTAGTGTATATTTATATATTTACAGGGATTTACAGGAGCCTTAATTACATTGCAACTCGTACAAACTTTTTTGGGAAGAATCATGCAAAACTGTGACTGCAAGCCACAAAAATAAAAGCTTCAGCTGTTGTCAAAGGGCCATAAAGTGGGAAGCTACTGAGCTGTGAGTGCCTCAGAAGCTCCAAGAAGCTCCTGAAAAGGCAGCTTTTGTGCTTCACTGATTATCGATTTACAAACTCAAATTAAAGTACGCAACAATCAGTGTTTAATATCCTCAATTTGGGATCACAGAAGCTGTTATTTATCACTTCATATCTTCCTACTGGTCAGTTTTAACAGAAGGATTCAAAGGTTATTGTTCTCTCTCCACAGAAAGTCAGAGCGGTGCCGGTGACGAGAGGAACCTGCATGTGAAAGCGCACGCTGAGGAGAGCCGCAGCGCCCTGTCGTTACCCGGCGTGCAGGTGAAATGTGAACCGTTAGAGGAGGGAAGCGAGGAGGCCCGGAGACGAGCTGACCGGCCGGGAGAGGATCTGTGCCGGTACGAAGGTGGGCGGTGGAGGTCAACGACACAGAGCGGCGCCGAGTGCAGCGGCTCAGATTATCTAACTTTGGGGCACAGCAAGCAGCCGGGTCTGTCCGGGTCATCTTTGGGCGCCGGGCCGGCCGCGTCCTGCAGCGGCTCTGGTGGCTTTCAGCAGAGCCCGTTCAGCCGCGGGCCGCTCGCTTTCAGCCAGTACAGAAACGCGGCGCGGAGGAGGACCGTGAAGAGGCTGATGTTTAAAAAAGGCTTCATCTGTCCATACTGCGGCAAAAGCTTTGAACGCGCCGGACATCTCGAGAGACATAAAAGGATTCATACTGGCGAGAAACCGTACCGCTGCGAGATATGTGGGCGGCGGTTCAATCAGAACTGCAGCCTGAAGGAGCACATGAAGATTCACAGAAGGTGTAAGTAAACGGCCTTCCTCTCTATGCTCGGTGGTTTGGATACAGGAGCGTGTTGCACAAACAAGTTAAATAAGAAGTTCCCAGAGAAATGATGCAGCAATGCAAATAAAACCAATGTGTGGCAGTAAGCCTTTGCCTTCAATATGAGAAAATGAATTTAAGACTGAGGACATTGTTTTTCCTGCTCTCCTGCTGAGGTGGGGGGTGGGGGGGGGGGGGGGGGCAGGACATCTGGCTTTGAGCTGCCTGGTGGGAACTGAGTGACTTGCTTCAGCAGGGACGGATTTGGTGGCTTCCAGATTTGTGGGTGACCGACCTTGGATTCCTGGGGTCACCGGCTCTCTGCCAGCGTACTGTATTTATGTTTGACTGGGAGACGAGGCCGTTGGACATGGAATCACATTTAAAATAGTCCAGATATGCCGAGGAGTAAGCTGTCGCAGCTGCCTTCCTCGGTGTGTTGTTTCTGTCGTCTGGCTCGGTTCAGCTCTCAGCTGGAAGTCTCTGGCTGTGACATTCCTCTGTGTCACAGCCAGGAACTGGGAAGATGGTGGGCTCAAAGTGCCCCGGTGATGGCTCAGTTAGTTTGTCTGCCTTTTATAAACTCACTGCTCCACCACGACAAGACCCTAAAATGATCCGGTTGGGAAGAACTTTGTAAACTTTGTTCATGCACGCAGCTGTGAAGCTACTTTTTAAATTCCCTTTAAGACTTTCGACTGATTCCGCAATCTTTAGTTTTTGCAACAACAGGATAGCAATGAGCTTCAGTATGTTGACTTGTGCAGGAAAGTATTACAGAGATGGATAACCAGTCAAAGTCGGATGCATCCCTGCTCATGACAGGTCTCCCGCGTTCAAATCTTTAATGGAATATGACATTAAGAAACAAAAAGGGGTCCATTTGAGAAATGTTTCAAACATCTCCTGTTCAGACCTGAGCTGTGAGCTGATTAATCTGTTAGAATTCATCCAAATGCAGCCCACATAGTCCAACGCGAACATGGTTCTGTTCATTCTGTGCACAGCAACCAGCACCTGTTATATCCAGGATTTTTCTCCAAAATGTTTCCACTAGGGCTGGGCGAGTTGACTCGTTTTTAACTCGCTAATTATTTAACGTCGATAAATATTTTATAGCGCATATTTTTTATTTTATTATTGTAAAAGTCTGTTGCTGTCTTCTGCGGAACAGGAAAAGAAAGTAATCGGCGGATCCACCAAACATGGAGAAGGGTACGGAACTTTTACTCGGCCATTTTCATTTTAAAGTTCTTCCAGACGGCGGAGTCGACAGAACCAAAGTCATCTGTAAACACTGCCAAGTTGAATTGTCTTCTCAGCGTAGTAGTTCTAGTCTAAAATATCACTTAAAGGGAAAACACACAACTGATACCAGCAAGTCATTCAAGGAAACAGACAGTGGAGCGAGGCTTCTACATAAAAACTACAGAAAGATGCTGATGTTAAAAGTGTGTTTGCACAACAAATGTTATGGCACTTTCATTCATATGGCAGCACATTTAAAATAAAACTAAATGCTAAAAGCTATACACTACTTTTGGATTCATTTTTGGATTTTGCATACAAATGCGATTGATTGTGATTAGTCAGGGACATTTAAACATTTTAATCGTTGCCCAGCCCTAGTTTCCACACGTCTCTCCAAATGTTTTAAGTGTCGTGGTTACAGAGGCGTGCTGTAACTCTTCGGATACGAAGCAGAAAGCCATACCTGGTCTCTGTGAGGACAAACGTGTGTGTTGTGCTTCCTGGAAGTCATTTTGTCGCCACTTTCAGTTCTGCTTTTAGTGTCAAAACAGCGGCCCTTCACATTGATTTTCATTTTGCTGAAAATGTCACAGGGAGCCAAATCTGTCGAGTAAGGCAGTTAGTGAGCAACAGTGGTGTGGGTGCAGCCAAAATCTCTGTGTTTCCAGTTCACTGTTAGTGGGTTGCAGAAAGACAAGCGTTTCTCTGCACTGTTTCTGTGAGACGTGTCTGGATATTAGAACTCAGTGTTGACAGCCTGAACTTGTGTGACAAACGTATGACATTGGATGCCAAAGAAAATTATTAATAGGTTCTTTATTGAGCTCCTACCGGACGGAGTTTGTCCTCTGGGTCGTAGCCGCAGACCCAGCTCTCATCACCAGTGATGGTCCTCCGTAAGAGGATCAGTTTGACTCAGAATTTGATGTTTGCTCTCCGCAGAAGTTTGAGGTCAGAACTTTCTGGGGAGTGTTGCAAAATGAAGATCAAGTTGAAGGGATGCCGTTTTAACACGGCTGAGGAGATCCGGCTAAAGCAGAGCAGTAAGTGGTAGGAACAGGATTTCAGAGAGTGTTACAGGAGTGCTGCAGAAGGTGTTTTCATTGCAGGGAACAGCAGCCAGATTCAAATGGGGTAAATTTTGGCTTTTTACATACTCTCTTTCTCTCTAAACCTTTGATTATATTGTGTGCTTGAATCTCAGCAGCATAATTTGCTAATGCTGCTGGAGCAGGGCTTCAGCTACAGACTATTGTTGTTATCAGTTAAACATTTAGCACTATAAAATATCCAAAAATGCCTAAAAATGCTGTTCTCCTTCCCCTGTAGCACAAGTGGTGTCATTTAATTTCTACTTTTTTCCAGATCAACAGCGCAAAACCCTCAGAGAGTAAGATGAAGAAAAGCTTCACGTTCTCACATGTTTGATCAAACACATGCTCTGGATGATTACTACATTATCAAACTAAAAAGCACAAGTTTTATTTTGATTTAATCAACTCTGAAGAGTTTTACGACGGATCAGAGTGACGGTGCATTTTCTAAACACGCCTGCTGGGGTGCAGCACATGACTTTGGCTTTAAAAAAACTGAATATTTGATTTTTTTCCATGTATTTGCCATTTGATTTAAAGGTCTTTAATCCAAGCAAAGCAACTTGTCTGAGATTTACATTTAGGGTGGATGAGCAGTTAAACTGTGAAACTCTGAGTAACGATTAGTTAATCACGGTGGAAAGTGATTGAGGATGAACAGCATTACTGTTACATGTAAAAACAGTGCTGATTATTACCAGAAGGGCTTTATTTAGTTTGATCATCACAAGGCAGGGATGTAAGCCAGCTAAGTGGTTTGGGAATAAATGTATAAAACTCAAATATGTCGATGACAAACATATCCTCCTGCTTTAAAACAGGCCTTCAGTCCAGACCAGGTGAGATCGCAGTGGACCACCAGAGGCAGATTCCTGAGGGGAATCCATGTGTTGATGAGCATCGCGCTGAGGAAGCGAAGCCGGTGAAGACCGAGGATGGCTTAACACCGAATGAGGAGGTTTTGCTAAAACCTGAGCCCGCAGGGGAGAGTAAAGCACAGCCGCTGTTTCGTGGGCGACACAAGCAAACCACGGACAGAGCTGACAACCTCGATGACAACTTGGCCGCGCTGGAGAGGGACGGCTCGCTGTGGATGTCCAGGTTCCAAAACAACGCAGAGTTGAGCGGCACAGAATTCCTCAGCAGCTCTCCGCAGAACATGAGCTCCTTCCCTGTTATCACACAGCTCCTCCAGCCACCAGCAGAAGCTTCCTGTACCACCTTTTCTTTCCAAGGGAAACCATACGGGGAAATGAAAAACAGCCCAGTCTCCCAAACACCCTACGGATCCTCGGACGCGCTCATCATCTCACGCGAGGCCGGCTTCCACGGTATGACGGAGGCCTCGATGGATCCCCACCGACAGAGGAGGAGCCGGTCCTATCAGGTGGTCAGACCTAAGAAATGCTTCATCTGCTCGTACTGCGGGAAGGTCTTCGAGCGCGCTGGACACCTTGAAAGACACCTCCGAATTCACACCGGGGAGAAGCCGTACGGCTGCCACATCTGCGGGAGGTGCTTCAATCAGAAGAGCAGCCTCAAAAGCCACATGAAGACGCACAGAAACGGTAAGAGTTGGGCAGAAAGAGATGCCGGCTTTTTGTTTTCATTGTTACAAGAAGCTGAAGAGAGCGAGAGTGGCGCTCGGTACAATAATCTGAAACGGTTTGTTGGATATCCAGAAGGTTTGGGATATATTCTCTTTGAAATATTTCTTTGACACTGAATCAGCTTGACGGTGAGTGAGCTCGTCTTCACAGGCGACGTATTCCACGTCTTCAGGGCTGCTTAGATCCCATTCCTTTGATAAGTCTCAGTCAGTAATGGGAAAAGGAGACTGCGCATACGGTTTCACAGGATTGTTTCATCTGCATTGAAAGTTGCTTACTTGCCGTTGCTCTCATTTTTCCAGCTTTGTACTTGAAGTGTGACTTTCCACTTTCTCTGTAGGATCGCTGCATCAATCAGAAATGCATCTGTAGCTGTTTGCACACAGTCATAGATGCGCTCTTTTAAGAATGATTTCATTTCCCAGCCAAAAAACCTCTGTGTGTCACATCAGTGTTTGATGGCTTTAATCCTCACGCTGACTTTTGATTATCCACTAAATTTGATCTCAAACGTCGTGCACCTCTTCTGATCTCAGATGGCCCCCTTTAGAGTGCCTTAATACTCACTGCGCGGCTCGCAAGCCACATTTGGCTCCTCAAGCTTTAACTGGTGGCTCGCACTCGCATTATAACAATATGGTGACAATAACAATACATTTTTTCAAATAACATACAGCGAATACTGCACAGTATTAAGTATTAATTAAGGCTTAATGGTGTTTCCTAAAGGGGGAACTGTTAAACCTGGCAACGCAGCCCGCTTAAACCACCGTCACATTGACCGCAGTGCACGCTAGCTCCTTTAGCCAGCGCGAGATGCAGGCACAACGGATCGGTTTTTGATTAAAAAAGGGCAAAAACCAGCACAAGAACCATGCCCATCCTGAATGTCTCACTATGATTACAACAACAAACTACAAATACAACATGAAGAAAGTCAAGGACATGCACGCCAGCTTCCGCTCATCCCAGTATTAAAGTAAATGTGGTCTTAATTGAAAATGTATTGGCTGTGTTGTTTCTTTTTTTTGTGGGATGTTTTATATGTAGAAATACATATTTGCAAAAGGGGACTTTAGTATGTTGTGGTAAAAGTGTCTCTCCCCTTGATTTTGCTCTGCCAATGTGGCTCTTGTGTAAAAAATAGTGATTATCCCTGCTTTAGAGGGTCAGGCACCCTAAGTTGGTGCCATTGATCCATATTTTGAGTAATGCTGCTCTGTTGGATTTGAAAACACAAAATGTTTTAAAAATGCTTGCTTATTTAATGACGTTGCCTGTTTTTGTTCTAAAAAGGGGAGAGCGCAGACATGCTGAAGACTCATCACCTGATGTTCACGATGCCCGATAATCAGCTGTTGGAGAACTCTGTGGAGTCCCATAACGGACCAGCAGCCGCAGGGGAGCAGTTCCCCGGCCCTGCGTACGGCGAGGTGCCGAAAGACGAGACGGTCATGGTAAAACTGGAACCCAACCGAGAGGGTTATCACTCTCAGGGTCAGACGGGGGCTGACGCTGGCACGGATCAAAGTAAGCTGTGGACATCTGCAGCCGAGAAGAGCAGTGATACCTCTGACCCGACTGCCTGCGTACAAGATGTCAAGTATGGCCTCAGCCCAGCTGCTGCTGCAGCCAGCGAGCAGCGGGGCTACACATCACCGGCCAACGATCTGTTCTTTATAGACAACAAAGAGAAGGAGGATCAGTATTCAGTCATTGGGATTCAGCCGACAAGCTCGGATGCACCCGCGCCATATGATCAACTGATTACGCACGGGGTGGATGTGAATGATTACAGCGCAACGGATGAAAGGACTCATAACGGAGGCGCGTGTGAGTTTAATATGGCCGCCTCAGGCAGTCATGAGAACAACTGCAGCGAGGACTCCACAGGACAGAGCAGCTACATATGCTCGAGTTGTGGTCAAAGCTTTGATAGCTTCAGTATGTTCCAAGAGCACCAGTGTGAGACAATCCCAGAGCAGGCCTTCAGCTGTGAGGTCTGTGGCAAGACTTTTACCCAGATGAGCGTTTTGAAACTGCATATCAGGCTGCATGTAAAGTGAAAGCAGGGGCGGAGTGCACGATAAAGACACGACACGACTTTCCCTCAGGCTGTCGTCATTATTTGAAGTAACAAATGTGCGCCAGGCCGTTTCCTCATGAGATCTAATTAAATAACTGACATGTAGCCAAACCTTTAAAGCCTGAGACTCTGTCAGCTCTGACAGTGAGCGTGTTTGCTCCTTAATTACTCCGTGTTGTGCTTTTGACTGACTTTCACAGATACCCAGATTGATCACTAGCTTCACTTTACTGTAATTAATCCCCTAATGGCAGTGCCATTTGTTTCTCTGTCTGTCAGCAGGATTAAACCAAAATCCGGGTTGAATTCCATAAAACTGATGGAGTGCGGGCAAACGGGAGAGCCTGGAAAACTTTGTTCAGGATCAGAACGCTCCTTAACGCTGTGACTTATGCAGCTGGCCCTGGCAGAAGATGGATGCCTGGTGTGCTACTCTAGTTTAAGTTCTTTAGTTTTCAGAAAGGCTAATGCGAGATGCACAACCAAAAAAAAAATAGAAATGTAAATAAAAACAATGCAGTGATTTGTTAATCTCATTAGCCAATATTTAATTTCCCGACTGAACAGAAAACTTGTGAGTGAGACAGTTTAATATCTAATAAATAATATTAGGTCATCTTCCATTGAAACTCAGTTTTAAACTGAATGTAAATATTATATTGAATTAATCGGCTTATCTGTAACATGCTGTACTTCAGATTTCCATTGCCTTTAAAGCTATGTATTAATACTGATGGGATGTAAGAAATGTCAGACTCTCCGCTGACCAAAACCAATAAACGACAGCACGGCAATGTGTTCTACCTCAGCGATACCAAGGGTTCTCGCACTTAAGCTTAAATCTGGAGACGTCCAGGAGTTTAAAGCTTCTCTTCGGTTGTGTTGCCTACATTTATTATACGATTGATGGTACAATTTGTGAGTTAATTTCACATAGCAGTGAAATCCCTTACCTGCCACTGCAGTGTTGCTGCTTTTTCTGTTCTAATTTATGTTTTCTGTTTACTAATCAATGATTGTCAACCGTGAGCACAGTTATAGCACAAGTCACCGTTATCACATGGTCTGAAATAATTTTCACTTTGTACGTGACAAAGATTATGTTTGATGAGCATATTGGAAATAGATTTGATTTTCATTTTGTATTTTTTAAATAAATTGGAATTTATATCACGGAGTCTGTCACTGTGGTTACTTTCATCGGTGTGAGTTAATCATTATTGAATATTAAATGCACCCTGTATTTCTTCCTTCTTCCACAGTTTTATTCCATAATTTACACATTCACGGAAAAGGTGGAAAATCTTAAAAAAAAGACGAGGCCCCAGCATGGATCTTTGAGGGACTCCAAATTTAAACCCTATTTCTTTCTTCAGGTATTACACATGGGTTGTTTGCAATAAATAAATCATTCTAATTAAGTTTAAATTAACTTTTTATTTTATGGTAAATGGGACTTGCTGCAGGAAGGATTTCAGTTAACTACAGTTTTTTGTTTTTTTGTAGTTTCAAACTGGACAAATGTTTTCTTGGGGTGGAAGAACGCTTTTTTGGTAGTAAATAATAACTATAATTATAAATCTAAGTGCAGCAGGCCTACTTCAAAAATTGTAGGCCTATATAATATATGGAAAACCTCTCAAAAAATTGGCAACCACGGTGTAAAAATTGTATAGCCTACTGATTTGAATACCAGAGGACCAGAAGTACGCATGGTAAGAATGAAAAGCCCCAGAGCTGGCTCGAGTGCACCGGTCCGAGTGTGAGCGCTCAAACCCACTTTATCTTGCCCAAATTCAGGTCAACAAACACGGTCCAAACTCAATCTGAATGCAGCTGACTTTGCCTGCTCTTAGTCTACACATGTAGCTTCAGGTCCAAATACACAAGAACCAAACCTAAGCAAAAACTGGGTCTCAGCTGGCTAAACCAGAATGAACTGCAGCAGCCAAAACATAGTGTTACTGAAAGCGTCGACAATGCTGTGTTTTTAAGGCAGCTCAGATTTCAGATGGGAAGCAAAGAAACGCCACCTGTACTTTTACTTGAAGCTCTGTGTGTGACCGCCTCTCGTCTCTTCCGCCTCACCTGTAATTTCTCTGCGCGTCCACTCGTGTGTTTACGGTACAGGCTTCCGCCACACGGAAGAAAGGTTTCAGCTAGCTACCAGAAACAGGGATGTAAAAAATTTCTACTGCGTCGCTTATTTTCGCTTTTTTTTGCAAGATCTATACTTTCAGCTCGCGCGTTTCCCTCTCATATTACTTTTAATTTATTATCATGGCGACGTGCGTTCCCTTTCAAACACAGTTATCCTCCATAATGGAGGTGCTGGTGAAGGCAGCAGTAGCAGAAATCTCCAAACTGGTCGATGACAAATGTGCGTTTTTGCATCTTGAGATATCCCGAAAGCAAAGCGAGAATGAGATGCTGAAACGGAAGCTGATGGTGATGGAGAATAAAACCGCACAGCTGCAGCGCGGATACGGTGAGACCCTCAGTGGGTTTGTTTGGGAAAATGAATCGTTGACTTAAATCAATGCACTGTGCATGCTCATGTAGAAGCATTATCAGTCCATTTTTTTATGGCAAAACAGCAAGTAAACGAGTAAAAGCTGACGCTGTGGGGA